>NC_141874.1:342081806-342706806 GCF_056163025.1 Triticum urartu
TCAAGAAGAAAAGTGGAAACTTGAGAAGGCCAGGCAGATCAATAAAGCGCGGTACAAGAAAGAGCGCTATCTGAAGAAAAACGTTATCTCTATGACAACTGAAGAACTTGTCACTATTCAGAATGAGATCAAGAAACTCAGTGATGACTTTGACGCATATCGCGCTAATTGGCTTGGAGCCAAGGTTCGTTTTGTGAAACTTGTGGACAACTTCACTTCCAATGTTGCAGCCCCAACGCAACAGGAAATTCCTCAGGCTGAAGCATCTGCTCAGCCTACTAAAGAAAATGCCAGCACCGCTGATGAAAATCAGGCTGCTAAAGAAAATGTGAGTTCCAGGGCTGATGACTGCATTCTAGCCACTGAAGAAATTGCCAGGGCACCCACTAGTGGTGCGCCTGAAGTAACTGAAGAACTCGGGGCAACTGCATCAGTTGTGCCTGAAGAAAATCAACCAGATTCCTCAGCTGCTCCTGCACCAACTTCAACTCCAATCCTTCCCTCTGCATCAGATATGAAGAAGACCAAGGCTGCAGAGCATGCTGCAGTGAAGAAAAGGAAAGCATCAGCTGCTTCAGATTCTTCAGCTCCGAAGAAAATGAAGCCTATGACAAGTTCATTTGCGAATCCCATTGATGTTGTTCCCATCTCAACCAGGCCATCAAAGGACCTTGTTCCTTTTGATGAAGACTATGTGATCCCCAGCGGATCTGATGAAGAAACTCCTTCTGCTGCTTCGTCTGAACCATTGCATGAAGAAATTGAAGTGGATGCGATCCCTTCAACACCTATCATCTCCTCGCCTATGCTTCAGTTCACAGCTGAAGAGCCTGGCGTTGAAGAAATGGAAGATGAAGATGTGGACGTTGGCTGATCCACACCTATAAACAGTGATGAATTCTGGGAAGGTCAACATCCAAATTCTCCAATGTTCACCCCTCTACAGCAAATTCCTCAGTCCCCCACACAAACTGTACATATGGGCTCTGAAGAAACTCATCCCACTACATCTGTCCATGAGAAAATTCCAGCCACTAGCGCTGAAGAAACTGTTGCTGCTGAACAACCAACGACGCAGACTATCACTGAGGAGGAACCAGAAATTCCTCAGCCTGAAGAACCTGCGATTGAGATTCCTAAGGTCGTGATGCAACTCACTGACACTCCTTTGCCGAAGCCAAAGGACCCATTCTCACGCAAGCAAAAGTTCAAGGCTGATGATTTCTTTGGCGAGCATGTATTCTTCGAAGATTACAACCCATATAACTCTGCTCGCATTAGGAAGAGGCGTTTCTGGACTGCCAGTCAAGCAAATTTCTATTCCTCAGTGCTGTTCAACAAGGAGAAAATCTTCTACCATGAGCATATTCCTCACGTGGATATGGAATCTCTGCCGTGCTTTGCACCAGTCCTCAGTGTTCTTCACGACGCTGGACTGCTAAACTTTTGCTCTGACATCTGCGATTGGAATGAAGAACTGATTCTTCAATTCTATGCAACGCTGCACATCATCGGAGATGCTGAAGATGTGAATTCATGGGTGCTGGACTGGATGTCTGAAAACACTCACTACACTGCACCAGCCTCTGAATTGCTTCGTGCTCTACCACTCAGTACCCCCCTTGAAGAAGCTTGCTGCATCTACAGTGAACCTAAGCTCACACATCATTACATGCAGGTGCTGATGAAGCCTTTGAAACCAGGCCAGGCACCACAAACCAAATTCCTCGTGAAGGAATTGTTGTACGTGCCCAGAACTGTCTATCATATTCTTACGAGGACAATCAGTCCCATCAAAGGCCATGACTCATCTGATGAGGAAATTGTTGGCATCATGAAGAATCTGGTATTCAACATCGTTCATGGCATTCCTGTCAATTATCATGATTTCTTCATGAGGACTATGGCAAATGTTGCACTGTCTCCGTTTGAGCTGAAGCCTTATGCACCTTGGATTATGAGATTCCTCAGGACAAGGTCTTCACTCAACTACAAAGCTGATTTCCAGAATCACCTCAGCTACTTGCCCCCAATTGAAGTCCTCAAGCAGACATATTCCTCAGTTGATGGAAAGGGCAAGGCACTAGCTGTAATAGATGAAGGCATTCGTCCATTGGATGGTCATTTTCGCAAAGCTACATCTTATTCCACCAATGATGACTCTGCCACACATGACTCTGCCAATGCACCCAAGTCCACTCCTCAAGCCACTGCTCCACGCGTGATGACTGGCCGTGAACTTCTGCTTAGTCTTCACCAGAAGGTGGATTGAAATCACAAATGGGTTAAGCGTCAGTTTGGTTCACTTCACAACATGACTGCCACACACAATGCAGTGAAGAAAAACCATTACTACCTCCATCAAGTCTTCGGTCGCACCTGGGCAATCGTGTCACATCTGTATGGTGAAGAAGATCTGAAGAACATGGGTCTCAAAGAAGATTTTGACTGGTCTGCACCTCCACCGAAGAAATTCAAGAAGGTCAAGGTTCCTTCTCTGGTGGCCAGCTCATATTCTTCATCGCGCGACACTGATGAAAATGAAGACTTGGACGACACTGCGGCAGGCCCTACTACGACAAACGACCCCAACAATGCTGGTGCTCCTTCATCAACTTGATATTCTTCAGGGGCGTTAGTCCTCATATTCGATCCTTTTGGTCATTTTATGACAAAGGGGGAGAATTTTGAGTTAGTCTTCAAGCGGGTCTTTCTATATGGGCGTTTTTTTGTTAAGTTACAACTCTCGTTCTTCTGCGACTTTATTGATCGAGTTGTAAACTTAAACCTGATGGTGCTCTGATATTCTTGATACGTTTTTCTGCATGCTTATTCCTCGTTAATATTATTGCACGCATGCTGAATTACATCAGTCACCATATTTCATCATGCATTTCAAATTCTTCACTGTTATATGTTAAATGCGTGTATGAATTACAAGATATAGGGGGAGATCTCCATGATTCAACTCTTCAAGTGTGCATTGCTTCAAAAGCAAATTCCTCACTATGCACATCTTCAGGGGGGAGTTCTTCTATATCTTGCAATCAAATTCCTCAATATTAGTAGTTACACTTCATATGTTTATCCCCGTTGAAAACTTAATCTATATTGTCACCCATCACCAAAAAGGGGGAGATTGTAAGTGCATCTAGTGCCCCTTAGTGATTTTGGTGTATTGAAGACTTATAGGTTAAGGGACTAATGCGTTTGTGAGTGTATACAGGTCTATAAGTCTATGAGGAGTTTGATAGTTACAGAGAAAGTCGACCCCTAAAAATGATGTTCTTCGACTAAAGACTTTGGATTTCTGAAGACTTTCTGAAGACTTTGGAAGTGAAGAAATTGGTGTGACCTTGAAGACTTGGTATTCATTCGAGGAACATGAAGCGTGAAAACTTTTGTTTTCATAGTTTCATTTTCTCTTTCTTGAGTCATAGAAAACACCGTACTGTTAAAGGGGGTCGAGGAAATACTATGGAAAAATTTCCATGTGATGCTCAACTCAAAATCCTACACCTACCAATCCCTTCAAGTGAAGCCATTGGAAATCTCATACAGTTCAATCAATTTCTTCAGTGACAGAGACGAAGCACTTCTGGTCTCTGAGGAATTTGTTCTGACTGGGGAGTTAGGAATTCGCCAGTGCGGATTACCTACACAGTGAGGAACATGATAGCCCTGAGGATTTTGCTACTCAAAATTCCGATCGTTGCTGTGCTATGTGCCAGCTGTCCCAAAATATCTATCCACCTAACGGTCATATCATTGAAGGGCATTTATGTCTTATCATGTCGGGCTGCTCCCTAGGCTATAAATAGCCGCCCCTACAACCACTAGCTGGCTGCTCCGAGAGAAACTGACACTTATCATTTGAGAGCAACCCATCCTCTGAGGACTTTGAGCGAAAATCATCAAGTGAGGAAAAACCAAAAACCCAAAACCCAAACACCTACAAACCCCAAGTGATTGAGCATCACTGAAGAGATTGATCCTGCGTGGATCCGACGCTTGTTACCTTTGAAGACTGTGCTTCTTCCAGACGGTTAGGCGTCATGGTCTAGTATTGTTGATTGCCGAGTGGCCGAGTTTGTGAAGGTTTGGAAGTTGCCTGAAGACTTACCACGAGTGATTGGACGAGGTCTGTGTGACCTTAGTTCAAGGAGAATACGGTGAGGACTGGGTGTCCTGAGCTGCGTGTTCAGGACTGGGTGTTCGGGACTGTGTGTCCTCGAGTTTAAATACTCAGCCGCTCCAACCAGACGTACAACTGCGACAACAGTTGGAACTGGTCTACCAAATCATTGTCATCACCAAGCTTACTGGTTCTATTTCCTCAACTCTTTCATTTCCTCATAACTGTGTTGTGTGCTTGTTCATATCTGTGTTTTGAAGACTTTGACTGAAGACTTTCTCAATTTCCTCAGTTCAATTTCTTTAGTCTGTTTGTCTTCATCCTGTGTTATCCTATGCTTACGCTTCTGTACTCTGTGCCTGTCTTCATTTCATCATGATGACTATGCTTGTATTCTGTTATGTTTACTTTTGAGTACTCATTCCGCTGCTAGTAGGTCTTCGCTAAGGAATCTCCTCGCTGGCAAATTCCTCAGTGAAGAATTTCATAAAAATGGCCTATTCACCCCCTCTAGTCGATATAACACACTTTCACCCTAGCCACAAGGGTGGGGGCGCGCCTGCCCCCTGGGTGCGCCCCCTGCCTCATGGGCCCCCTGGAGCTCCACCGACCTCAATTCCAACTACATATATTCGTGTTCGGGGAGAACAAAATGAAGAAGGATTCATCACGTTTTACTATACGGAGCCGCCGCCAAGCCCTAAAATCTCTCGGGAGGGCTGATCTGGAGTCCGTTCGGGGCTCCGGAGAGGGGAATCCGTCGCCATCATCATCATCAACCTTCCTCCATCACCAATTTCATGATGCTCACCGCCGTGCGTGAGTAATTCCATCGTAGGCTTGCTGGACGGTGATGGGTTGGATGAGATTTATCATGTAATCGAGTTAGTTTTGTTAGGGTTTGATCCCTAGTATCCACTATGTTTTGAGATTGATGTTGCTATGGCATTGATATGCTTAATGCTTATCACTAGGGCCCAAGTGCCATGATTTCAGATCTGAACCTATTATGTTTTCATGAATATATGTCAGTTCTTGATCATATCTTGCAAGTCTATAGTCACCTACTATGTGTTATGATCCGGCAACCCCGAAGTGACAATAATCGGCACCACTCCCGGTGATGACCGTAGTTTGAGGAGTTCATGTATTCACTATGTGTTAATGCTTTGGTCTGGTACTCTATTAAAAGGAGGCCTTAATATCCCTTAGTTTCCACAAGGACCCCGCTGCCACGGGAGGGTAGGACAAAAGATGTCATGCAAGTTCTTTTCCATAAGCACGTATGACTATATTCAGAATACATGCCTACATTACATTGATGAATTGGAGCTAGTTCTGTGTCACCCTAGGTTATGACTGTTACATGATCGATCGCATCCGGCATAATTCTCTATCACCGATCCATTTCCTCCAAGCTTTCCATATATTGTTCTTCGCTTATTTACTTTTCCGTTGCTATTGTTATCATCACTATAAAACACCAAAAATATTACTTTTGCTACCGTTACCACTACTATCATATTACTTTGCTACTAAATACTTTGCTGCAGATATTAAGTTTCCAGGTGTGGTTGAATTGACAACTCAGCTGCTAATACTTGAGAATATTCTTTGGCTCCCCTTGTGTCGAATCAATAAATTTGGGTTGAATACTCTACCCTCAAAAACTATTGCGATCCCCTATACTTGTGGGTTATCAAGACTATTTTCCGGTGCCGTTGCCGGGGAGCATAGCTCTATTCTTTGAGTCACTTGGGATTTATATCTGCTGGTCACTATGAAGAACTTGAAAGACGCGAAAACAAAAATTTATCCCTCAACTACGAGGGGAGGTGAGGAACTGCCATCTAGCTCTGCACTTGATTCACCTTCTGTTTTGAGTAAGCTTGCGACACCTAAACCTGCTTCTGCTATTAATTCTGATATGTCGCATATTATTGATGATGCCACTTCTGTTATGCATGATACTTATGATGAAACTACTTCTATGCTAGATACTACTGTTCCACTTGGTGAATTTCTTGATGAACAACTTTCTAGGGCTAGAGAGAATGAAATTATTGAAACTGATAATATTGATGAAAGTGATGATGAAGGCTCTCCTAATAAATATGAATTGCCTGTTGTGCCCGAGGGCTATGTTATGGATGAAGAAACTAAAATAGACTTTCTTGCATGCAATGATAGAAGTGACCTTAAGAAATTATTAGCTAAGCTTAAACAAAAAATTCTAAATGCTAGAATGAAATATGATCCTGCTTATGCTACTTCACCTATCTTTGTTACTGATAAGTATTATGAATTCTCTATTGATCCTGATATAATTACTTCCGTTGAATCTGATCCTTTTTATGGTTATGAATCTGAAACTATTGTGGCACATCTTACTAAATTAAATGATATAGCCTCCCTGTTCACTAATGATGAGAGAACTTTCTACTTTTATATCCTTAAAATATTTCCGTTCTCATTAAAGGGTGATGCTAAGATATGGTTTAATTCTCTTGATCCTGGTTGTGTGCGTAGTCCCCAGGATATGATTTATTACTTCTCTGCTAAATATTTCCCTGCTCATAAGAAACAAGCTGCCTTAAGGGATATATATAATTTTGTGCAAATTGAAGAAGAGAGTCTCCCACAAGCTTGGGGGAGGCTTCTCCAATTACTTAATGCTTTGCCTGATCACCCTCTTAAGAAAAATGAAATACTTGATATCTTTTATAATGGACTAACCGATGCTTCCAGGGATTACCTCGATAGTTGTGCTTGTTCTGTTTTCACGGAAAGAACACCGGTTGAAGCTGAAATTCTATTGAATAATATGTTGACAAATGAAAATAATTGGACACTTCCTGAGCCCGCTCCTGAGCCAACTCCTGAGCCTATTCCTAAACCAACTCCGAAGAAAACAGGTGTTTTATTTCTTAGTCCTGAAGAAAAAAGTATTTAGTAGCAAAGTAATATGATAGTAGTGGTAACTGCTTTGGGGGATTGTTCCTTGGTATGTGACTCCTCCATTGGTCCAATTAGTTTTTGTTCTAGTGCTTTATTCATTGCAAATTTGTGCTGCCCAGGTGACCATGTTCTTGAGCTTGCATGTCAAATTTATATGGCTCCAAGTAGTTCTAATGCATGATATATGCTCCAGGTACTTGTAGGAGTAGTTGCTATCAATTTTGTTGAGTTTGGTTTACTTTTATTTGAAGTTACTAAGAATTTCAGAAATTTTTCAGAGGAAAAAATATGCTTAGGAAAATGTACCAAGGTGGTTCTTCAAGGAAACAAGGACCCAGGCATGCAATGCGTGATGCTGATGATGAGCCACGAAGGGACGCTCTAGTGCGGCCTTGTGAATGGCCTTCAGAGGACTTCATGGATCGAGCAGGAATTAAGGAAGAATTTAACGCATATTTGCGTAACGCTGATTTTGTGAGCTTCGACGCAGAAAAGTGCCGTCAGTACCACTATCTCACTAGTTCCTTTGTGAGGAGGTTTGAATTTTCATCTTCACGCAATTCTCAAACTGTCCCATTTGATCTTTATGAAAATTCTTATATTATGGACTTAGAGGACTTTACCACTGCTTGCAAACTTCCACAATGGGGTAGTGCTAGTGAACCTCGCAAATCTGAATTTAGAGATTTTCTTGCTAGTATAATTGTGAGGGAATCTAGAGATATAGCACAAGCTACCATAGGGAGCATTCATTTTCCTGCTATACATTATTTTGCTATCTTCATAGGTAGGTGCATAAATGGTAAAGATGAAGCATGTCATATGTGTGTCCTTGACCTCAGTATTCTTAGGAGTGCTGTGTTAGGAGATAAATTTTATAATTTGGGAGCCATTGTTGCACGTAGGTTGCATCATAATAGATTTAATGGAGATTTCTTCGGTGGAATTTATGCAACCTGTATAGCTAATTTTCTTGGTATAACCATACGTGAGGATGATTTTGAGTTGCCTCCTACTTATTTGGATTATGAGGCTATGGTTCGTCATCATTTTGTTGAGAGGAACGATCAGTTCCTCCAGTACCAACTAATCTTTGACAGACGACGCACCTATCACGTCGCTCTCCTTGCTTCTACTTTCTTTGACTTTCAGGCAAAAGGGAGATATTTTATAACCAGAGAGGAGGCGGAAGAGTATAAGAGGAGGGCTGAGATAGCTCGCCTCCAAGCTGCAGCCCACGATGCAATGACTGCTGCATCACAGCACGACCCCAACTACAACTTTGGATATCCGCCAGGCCATCCGTAGCAATAGACCAACTTAGGACAAAAGCCTAAGCTTGAGGGAGTACATATTTCCCACCGACATTACATTTATGTTCACACACTCATTGCTAGATGTCGGTGCTTGTACTTTTTCATTGTATCATCCATACTAGTTTATTTCCTTTTTATGCTTTCTTCTTGTGTGTTTGATAAACCTTAAGAAAAACCAAAAAAAATTAGTTGTAGCTTTTAGCTAGCTTTAATTTCTATGCCTGTAGTAGTAATTTAAAAGAAAACCCAGAAAGATTTCCCGTTCTTCTTTTGCTTGTTGGGAACTTTCCCGTGTAAATAGTTTTATTTCTTTTCTTTTCTTTGGGGGTCGATAGGAGAAGACCATAATTAAATTGTTGAAGTGACTCCTATATGCATTATTGTTGATTTAACCAAGAGACCATTTTGCCTTGTCTTCTCATGTTTATTGAATGCTTGCAGATTCTAGCTTAGTCCAATGTACGTGCACTGTTATTATTATTCACATCATTTGGTCGTGCAAGTGAAAGGCAATTATGATGATATATGATGGACTGATTGAGATGGGAGAAGCTGGTATGAACTCGACCTCTCTTGTTTTTGTAAATATGATTAGTTCATCGTTCCTGATTCAGCCTATTATGAATAAACATGTTTGCAATGACAATTAAAGATTATAGTTTCTTATGCCATGCTTAATTAGCTAGGAGCTTATAATGGTTTACCTTGCGTGCCAACATGCTATTAAAATGGTTGTGATGTGGTATGATAGGGTGGTATCCTCTTTTGAATGATTCGAGTGGCTTGACTTGGCACATGTTCACGCATGTAGTTGAAACAAAATCAACATAGCCTCTATGATATTTATGTTCATGGTGCATTATATCCTACGCATGCTTGCATTCAGTGTTGATTAATTTTAATGCATGTTCATGACTGTTGTCGCTCTCTGGCTGGTCGCTTCCCAGTCTTTTTCTAGCCTTCACCTGTACTAAGCGGGAATATTGCGTGTGCATCCAATCCCATAAACCCCAACGTTATTCCATATGAGTCCACCATACCTACCTATATACGGTATCTACCTGCCGTTCCAAGTAAATTTGTATGTGCCAAACTCTTAACCTTCAAATGAAATTCTGTTTTGTATGCTCGAATAGCTCATGTATCAACTAGGGTTGTCCGTATCTTCCATGTTAGGCGGGTTATTCTCAAGAGGAATGGACTCCGCTCCTCATTCACGAGAAAATGGCTGGTCACCGAGATGCCCAGTTCCATGCTTTATGCAAATAAAATCAAAATAATTGCAAACAAAACTCCCCCTGGGACTGTTGTTAGTTGGAGGCACTCGTTGTTTCGAGCAAGCCATGGATTGATGCTTGTTGGTGGAGGGGGGGCATAAACTTTACCATTCTATTTGGGAACCGCCTATAATGTGTGTAGCATGGAAGATATCGCCATCTCTTGGTTGTTATGTTGACAATGAAAGTATAACGCACAGAATATTAATCACCTCTATTTCAAAATCGAGCTTTGGCACCTCTATAAATCCCTGCTTCCCTCTGCGAAGGGCCTATCTATTTACTTTTATGTTGAGTCATCATCCTCTTATTAAAAAGCACTAGTTGGAGAGCACCGCTGTCATTTGCATTCATTACTGTTAGTTTACATTGAGTATGACTTGACTGGATCCCTTTTACCATGGATTACAATGTCTAGTCAGTCCTTGATCTTTAAAGGTGCACTGCATTTATGTTTTGCAGTCTCAGAAAGGGCTAGCGAGATACCATCTTGTTATATCGTATTATGATTGTTTTGAGAAAGTGTTGTCATCCGAGATTTATTATTATTGCTCACTAGTTGATTATGCCATTGATATGAGTAAACATGAGACCTAAGAGTTATTGTGAATATGGTTAGTTCATAATCTTTGCTGAAAACTTGAATGCTGGCTTTATATATTTACAACAACAAGAGCAAACAGAGTTTGTAAAAGTTTTTGTTTATCACTTTCAGTTTGTCAACTGAATTGCTTGAGGACAAGCAAAGGTTTAAGCTTGGGGGAGTTGATACGTCTCCGTCGTATCTACTTTTCCAAACACTTTTGCCCTTGTTTTGGACTCTAACTTGCATGATTTGAAAGGAACTAACCCGGACTGACGATGTTTTCAGCAGAATTGCCATGGTGTTATTTATGTGCAGAAACAAAAGTTCTCAAAATGACCTAAAACTCCACGGAGATTATTTTCGAAAATAATAAAAAATACTAGCAAAGAATCAAGCCCAGGGGGCCCACACCCTAGCCACGAGGTAGGGGGGCGTGCCTGCCCCCCTGGGCGTGCCCCCCGGCCTCGTGGGCCCGTTGGAGCTCCACCGACCTCAACTCCAACTCCATATATTCGTGTTCGGTGAGAAAAAAATGAAGGGGAAGGATTCATCATGTTTTATGATACGGAGCCGCCGCCAAGCCCTAAACTCTCTCGGGAGGGCTGATCTGGAGTCCGTTCGGGGCTCCGGAGAGGGGAATATGTCGCCATCATCATCATCAACCTTCCTCCATCACCAATTTCATGATGATCACCGCCGTGCGTGAGTAATTCCATCATAGGCTTGCTGGACGGTGATGGGTTGGATGAGATCTATCATGTAATCGAGTTAGTTTTGTTAGGGTTTGATCCCTAGTATCCACTATGTTCTGAGATTGTTGTTGCTATGACTTTGCTATGCTTAATGCTTGTCTCTAGGGCCCGAGTGCCATGATTTCAGATATCAACCTATTATGTTTTCATGAATATATGTGAGTTCTTGATCCTATCTTTCAAGTATATAGTCACCTACTATGTGTTATGATCCGGCAACCCCGAAGTGACAATAATCGGGACCACTCCCGGTGATGACCGTAGTTTGAGGAGTTCATGTATTCACTATGTGTTAATGCTTTGGTCCGGTACTCTATTAAAAGGAGGCCTTAATATCCCTTAGTTTCCACTAGGACCCCGCTGCCACGGGAGGGTAGGACAAAAGATGTCATGCAAGTTCTTTTCCATAAGCACATATGACTATATTCGGAATACATGCCTACATTACATTGATGAATTGGAGCTAGTTCTGTGTCACCCTAGGTTATGACTATTACATGATCGATTGCATCCGGCATAATTCTCTATCACCGATCAATTGCCTATGAGCTTTCCATACATTGTTCTTCGCTTATTTACTTTTCCGTTGCTATTGTTATCATCACTATAAAACACCAAAAATATTACTTCTGCTACCGTTACCTTTTGCTACCGTTACCAGTACTATCATATTACTTTGCTACTAAATACTTTGCTGCAGATATTAAGTTTCCAGGTGTGGTTGAATTGACAACTCAGCTGCTAATACTTGAGAGTATTCTTTGGCTCCCCTTGTGTCGAATCAATAAATTTGGGTTGAATACTCTACCCTCGAAAACTGTTGCGATCCCCTATACTTGTGGGTTATCAAGTGGACGTGAGAGGAAGAAAAACATTACTACTCCACTGAGTACATGCGAATAGTTAAATCATGGGTTGCTACTTTCATTGGTCGCCTTCGTATTATGTGCCAATTTTTGACCATATTTTTAAGTAACATAATATTTATGCATGTCAAAAAAGTGGCAGAAAAAGGGGGCCAATAAAACAGGACGCAGGCAGCATGATCAATTCTTGCCAGGGCTACTGTTGGTGACCTTTGTATTTAAATATGGACGGAGTGGAGTATTACTATCTTTATCTTAGCCTCGTAGGGCTCTCCCAACGCCTAGGCTCGCCTCCCCGCCTCGCCCACCAGATCCTGCCATGGATAATCCCTTGGATCCCAGGATCCCACAGGCTGCCCTCTCGCTGTGGCCCGCATCACTACCGCCTTTGAGCGAAACCCACATGTGTTTTAGATGGGATCCAGTACTCTGGAATAACAGATCGGTGGTGCCAGAGGACATGCCAGGGCTGCATTTCAGGTGGTGGGAAGCAAGGGCAAATCGGATCAAGGAAGCGTCGCATTGATTGGAGAGAAGTTCCAAGGAGTTGCGCCTGGCGCAGCACAAGGCGGAGGCGCAAGTCGATCTCAGGGGAGAGATGCTGAGGGATGTCAGCATCTGGCAGCGTCGCGTTGATTTCGAGCTAGGGATAATGGCAAAGATCATATTCACGGAGTCGACTACGGAGGAAAGAATGTGCATGCCTGCGCAATGGCATGAGCAGCCGGTGCAACTGTTGAAATGGGCAGTAGGAGAAGCCAAATCCCGGGACCAGTTGCGGCGGCACCGCTTGGCATGCATCGTAGGCGAGGTGAGCTACCCTCCTTCCCCGCTAGCGATGCAGTGACCTAGTCGGTTGCTGCTGCAGTGAACTTGCAATGCCATGTAAGTTTGCAACCTTGACAATCACTCCATCTATATGTATTGTATTCCTGTCAAAATACTTGGTCGTTTGGAAAAAGATGGTAATTGATTTATCACTAGCTTTATAATTCTTGGTCGTGACAATGAACCGAAGCCACAACCAGAAGTCTCCATCGCGTAATACTTTATAGTCGGTCGAACCAATAGACGGTCGGTCGGACCCGCGTCTCACCAAAGGGACACGCATCGGCTTGGTCTAACATGTACGACCAGTTACATCACTGACTTGTGCGATCGCATTTGAGCAGTGTAGTACTCCCTCTATCTTAGTTTACAAGTCTTGCATGTGTACCTAGGTCGTTAATTTGACCAACTTAATAACATGCATACATTACAAAAAATCATTACAAACTTCAAATATTCAGAGTATTCTTTATGTTAAACAATTTATTTTATATAAATTACATTGACGTCCCAGATACATGTGCAAGCCTAGTAAACTGGAGATGGAGGGAGTACTTGAAATTTATGTTCCACTAAACTCATCGGGAGCCGTTTCGGGCCTCGAAAACAAAACCATCAATTAATCTTTAGCTTGTTCCCATCCCATTCCAAAAGTGCATACAAATGCTCCCACCTCGTTTCTTGTTTCTTAATATATCAACCAATAAGAGATGTGGGGCGTGCATGTTTTCAATGACTCAAGACTACCAAACACGACATGAAGTGGTTAGTTCATTGCATGCAATGCTATTAATTAGCAAATAAACATTAAGTTCTCTCGTTCTCCCCTCCTTCTTGGTCACGGTGCACAACCTAAGATGACTTATTCACCTAGACGGAGGGAGTAGTATAATTAAGTCCAAACCTGCTCACACCTAGCACGTGTCAAACCCGAACGTGTTCCGACTATGCGTGTGTTTAGTACTAATGCTAGTACTAGGTTACAAAAAGGGGAACTAGTACCTAGCGGAAAATCACTCTACCTCTTCCTCCTCATAAGTATTTCTTGTTCGTCCATCCTTGCCATGGCCGGTGTGCAGAGCTCTAGGTTGAGAACTATCAGAACTACTCGTAACAAGGGAGCGGCCACCAAGGCCGTGAAAAAGAGGGCTCGCCGCCTCGCAAAGACCTCGAAAGATCTCTCACGGGCAGGCGATGGCTCCCAGGAGTACCCTAGCCATGGAGGCGAACATGCCGACATGCCCGATCAGCTCAATAAGCACCTCAATAAGCAGAAGGAGTTCATCCATGGCTTGGTGGAGCTTCTGAAGGAGAACCTTGATGACATGCCCGCTGAGCTCAATGAGCAGGGGGAGTTGATCGCTGGCTTGATGATGATGCTCAAGAAGAGCATTGCCTCGGAGAAGAAGATGACATGCGAAATCCTGCAACTTCAGGAGGACAAGGCGAAGCTCTGCCACGAGCTCGACCTGCTAAAGGAGGAGAACGCTAGCTGGAAGAAGCTGCATGAGAATAGTAGTTCCTCGATGAAGATGCTGCAGGCCCTCGTCATGGAACAGAAGGAGGAGTTGGTGAAGCTCTGCATCGAGCACCCGACTGCTGTCAAGGTACGTAATGCGGCCGTGGAACAGATGATGAAGGCTTGCATCGATAAATCCCGCGTCATGGAAAGAATGAAGATGGTGGAGGAGACGCGCAAGGAGATGGAGGTCGTGGAGGCGATGAAGAAGAAGTTATGACTCCGCGGCCAGCAACCATTCATGTAGTAGAGAGCAGTGCCCCAGACTTGTGTGTGTGTCTTCCTTCTTTTTTTGGGGTGCCTGTGTTTCTTCTTTTTATTCGGGTGTTTCGCCACACGTGTCATGTTCTCTGCGAGGCATGAATAGAACAATGTTAACAATGAGATGACTAGCAAATTAGATCAATTTTTATCGCCATATGGCACTGGGCTGCCGTGTTCCGTGCTCCTCCGTCGTACTACTCCAGTGGAAAACTTGAGTATACCGCACGGTTCTTTGCTCCTCCTCAAGTCGTCGGCACATTTATACGAGCAGTCAAATCACAAGGCCCCGCCTTCCAGTAGTACTATGCCATCAAATCAGAAAGGCCCTCGCCTCTCTTGAAACCGACCAAGCAAGAATGCCCCGCCCTCTAGCCTTTTAAAAATGTATACATTCGTACAGTAGTAGTATCGATGGATTGCGCCATGGAGCAAAACTAGCAAGATGGAATTAAAGAAAAAAAGGTGATACATAGAGAGCGCTCGTCGCCAAATTATGCATATGGTACTATTAAAAAAGCTAGTACGTGCTTAAATGGGGTGCTAAATTATATTAAATAAATTAGCATACCTATTTAATTCTTGGGTTCTTGTTATTTATGCCACTAGTTGTGTATCACTACTCAGTTTTGCCATTAGAAGTTACAACTACTCAAAAATGCCATCGATCCGTGAGATGCCTGCTAAAAATGCAATTAGATATCTCAAAAATGCCATCATTAAGTTAGATGTTTGCTCAAAAATGCCATTAGACAATGTTATTTTCATGTCAAACCCATTGACCATGTTATACGTATGACAAAAATAAGCCGATTCTCACAATGATAAGTGTGGCCCCGCTTATCAGGAGTGACCAAGCGAATAATTTTACAAGAAAATAAGAACGTTGTTGGGATCAAGTAGGCCCCACACTTTATTTTACTGTAGTGAGATAGAGGGAGAGTTGGCATGTTGGTCCATCTGTATTTATGTCATTATAACATGGCCAAAGAGATTTGAGTCACAATAATGGTGTCCAGCACAACACACCCCTCAAATAAAACTAAGCACCCTGGAATTCTTTGACAATTAAACTGCTGGCTATATGATGTTGGCCATATATATTGTACGTATATAAGGTGAAGAAACGAGTGGTAGTACTATACCATCTAAAAGATGAACTGTAAGAAATACTAGTATGTACGCACCGAAGAGTTAAAGTAACGAGAAAGGAACATAACATAGTTCTGCTGGGGGCTCAGCACAACACACCCCTCGAATAAAACTAAGCACACTTGAAATTAAACTAAGCAACTAATCCGGTAGACACTGCATTAGAACCACCATGAGCAACGACACTGCCACCTTACTTGGACTCCTCGTCCACGTGCTCGACCTCGTCCTTGTCCCTCTTCCTCTTGGCCGATACTTCTTTGCTTGAACCGCACACTTGGCTCTTGCTCTTCATCCAACCCTTGTAGATATTGAAACAAAGGTAGACATCCATTGTAGTGTAGTGGATGTGGTCTATATCTAGTACATTCCACTCCCATGCATGATGAAACTTGAACAGAGGTTTCTTCAGTGTACCATACGAAGGATGAACAATGGCTCCTGCTAGGGTCAGCATTGAAGGCTGATCACAGGAGGGCACCAGCCCTTCCTTCTGGAGGTCGAAGGGGTTGCCTACAACGAGGCCTATCCGATGCAGGACCTCCCTGTCGTTCCTAAAGTCTTCAGTAACAAATTTGACTCGGCCGTCTTTGAGGAAGTTCTTAAAATCCTGGCACTCAACATCCGCATGGCATATGTGGTAGACCAAGCATAAGTCACTCACACAAACTTGGATCACGGCGGGCTTCTTCTTCTCTGCCTCCTTTAGAGTCTTCTCGCTTCCAAGGACTGTGGTGTACTCAACATCTAGCCCAGCGACCCACTCATCATTTGAGTTTTAGAACATGCGTCTAAAGCGAGCAAGGCATCCTTTCACTGTCACGGAAGAACGGGTGTAGATGACATCGAACTTATCGCCGGTGATGGTTCTAACCTTGTACTCACCGTAGATCATGGAGATTTGGGACACCATGGATTTGGGAGGAGGGTTAGGATTAGTGGAACTGCCATAATGTGAAAGGACGGGATGACTAGGAGCGAACTGCCATAATGTTAAATGACATCCGGGGACGAGTAGGAGCGAATTGCCAGCGGTTTTTGTAAAAATGTTGAGTCGGGTGTGTGAACGGCAGGGTAGTGGCTTGCCTGGTTGATAAATGGATTTATGCACAGTACTATGGGGGCCTTATTAGATGTCATGTCTACTCGACGCCCAATGAAATGGCTTTCGATGTCATGTCAAGCGTTGGGAAAATTATAGGTGATATGAAGCTTTCCATTCTCCCATGATACGGGCTTCCAAGAGCCCTTGGATCTGAGATTGAACGGTTGCATGGCGTGATTCTAGACCAATGGGTGAATATCCTATACTGGAGGGTTATTCTGCAAATTTGCAGCAACTTAGCATGTAACCGTTCGATCTCACATCCAAGGGCTGCCAACAACCTGTATCGTGGTCGCGCCTACCACGATAGTCGCCTCGCTCGCCCGGTCGTGCCCTTGGAGATTTCACACGGTGCGTTAGGCTATCTGATGTTGGCACGTCATACATAGTCATCACTTAGTCACTCATACAACAAGGTTAGCTATAAGGTTGTCTATAAGAGTATTTTTTTTACTTCTCTCTATCTCTTTCTTCATTGTATTTATTGCATTTGACAAGGAGTGACCTATTCCTGACCTATTCCAATGAAATGGTAGTCTCAAGTCATTAAAAGCATGCACACCCCACATCTCTTATTGGTTGATATGTCAAGAAACAAGAAATGATGTATGCACCGCGCCTAAATGTTTTGGGATTATTTGGTTTTCGTAAGATGACTTGCACACCTAGACAGAGGGAGTAATTAACTTGCCACATCAGACTTTATGCCTATGTGGCAGGCTTAGGACCTGTACGAGCAAGTACAATAGTGGGCTATAAGCCTGCTTACATGGCATTTTTGCATATGTGGAGGAAAGAGGCAAGGAAAAAGTGGAGGAGTGGGTTCTCATGCAAGAGCCAGCCTCTACATGGTGGAGCATTGGGAGAGGCACCTGTATACCATGGAGGTGGTCAGGAATTGGGAGACTCACGCCGGTCGTAGCGCCACAGGTAAAATGATAAAATGGCAAGTCAAATCACGGGGCCCCACCTATCCAGCAGTAACTCACTGTGAAATCACATAGCCCTACGTTTGCAGCAGCCTAGTCCCTCATCTTCTCGCGTCTCTGTCAAACCGACTAGGTGGAACTACCCCGCCCTTAACTTTTAAATAGTACAGTATACAAATTTTGTATCCATGGATTGCTCCATGGAGCTAAGCCTCAAGAAAATAGCTGTACACATGTACTAAGTATACAAACACGCCCGTCGCGTTCGCGTCCACCCCAGACGGTCGGTCGGTCTGGCATGCCGCTCTCCGAATGGAACATGCGTCATATTGCATTTGCACACACATGTGGGATCGCAATTGAGAATCAACCATAGGCACACTCCCCGGCCCCGCATGTCGGGTGAGTTAATAGAAGAGAGAGACGAGCGATAGTACTAGAAAAGTGTTGTACATACGTTGGTGCCTGGACGATCCCTGCATGACACGGAAGATCAGTTCGTCCATGCATGTGACCAGACTCCAGCAGACACACCTGGATTGGCTATCGTCTACATATCGTGCAGGCTGTGTTGTACATGGCTGTAGTTCCGATGAGAAATCTAAAAAAGGTTTCTTGTCATCTCGCAATATTAGGTGTGATGTGCTTCGGATCACTGCTAGGGTTAAACAACGACAACTGAGTTCCTCCAAGGAACTGGTCATTGGGGGCACATGCACAAAGACTACTCGGCTACCATCTAGGTGAAGACTGCTATGTTAATTAGGACATCTATCGATGGATCCCTTTTCTACGAGTTTATCTTTAATTTGAGCTTTGATCCTCGTCTAGTTTGTCCATCGGGATTCATGTTATCTCCTTTGGGCAGTGAGGTTATGGTTTCTTGTCATGTGGCATTTTTTCGTGTTATATGTTATAATCCGGTGCTTTAGATCAAAATGACGACAACTGCGCCTCTGGGGCACGTGCATGAAGACTTCTCGACAGTCATTGACGAGGTCTAGCCGACTCCGGTAGACAAAAGAAAAATAGTACTCCACTATATAGGCAGGAGCCTCCACGCTTGCTTGCTAGTGTTACTCTCTTCACATTGTCTCGTCCTCTCCAGATCTAAACACGACAGTGATGGCCACACACTCTCTCTCTCTGCTCATCGCTGGTCACAGATCCAGCTAGATCCTCTCTGCCGGGGAAGGTGAGAGGGTGCAACATTCATGCGTTCGTCCTCGGCAACGTCTCTTACCCACTATCGGTGCATCCCGATCAGCATGCCTTGCCGTTCTCTCCCAAGCACCGCTGGCTAGGGAAGGCCTCCGACCCCTTCTTCCTCGCTACCGTAGTGTGGGCAGATCCAGCCTCCCGCCGCCCACCTAGCGACATCCCGGTGACCCTCAGGTATAACTTCCTTCGAAACCGTCCTTGCTCTACTTCCCGAGCTCCCGACGTCGCTGCATTTGTATCTTTTACTATTTCCTAGGCCCCCTTGTAGATAGGATTGATCGGCTGTTCGAAAGCCACCTAAATTTTGACTGTTAAGAGGAAAAAGTAGTTCATGCACTCGAATCTAGTACTACTTGGTTCAAACAAGGAAGAATGGGGGCGGGGGTGTGGGAAGATCTATTACCTGAATCTAGGACTTGGTCGAAAGAGGAAATAATGGGGGCGAAAAGAAGAAGAGACTGGCTATCCAACTGGTCTCTTGGTCTAATAGGGAAATAAAGGGAAACGCAGTAAAAACTCAATATAAACCCGATCTATTTATTGAAAAAGGAAAGAAAGTGGGGACTGGGGGACAAGTCAACAGAGTAAGTACAACACTAGATTTGTTAGCCTCACACAATATAAGGTGGCTATACCGAACAAAAATGGGACCAACCCAGATATCCTGTTCTGATGTTTGTTGCCCCGAGCCACTCTTATGTAATGCCAAATGTAGCAGTAACACTGTTAAAAGTAAGGACACGTTAAACCAATGTTGTTTTCAACATAATGCCTCTAGTAATATGAATCAATGGCACTTTTTTCATGTCCTGCTAAATTTCCCATTAAGATAAGTTGCTTCTTTTTGTTAGAAATGCAACTGTCCTGGTCCACCTACTCTCTCGTGCCCAAATACCGAATCTGTAGCAGCTGTTAATGTAACGTTGCTGGTAAAATGAAGCAATGCCACCATTAAAGTAATGTCGTATTTAACGGTTGTCATAGTTAATCCTAATGCCCACACTAATATCTAGCAATGCTGCTTCTTTAGAAATTGCTACTGTCCTTGTAGGATTGCCATTCAGATAAGGGACATGCTTCTTTTCATTTGATGTATGTTTCATCACTTGTTTTTCACCCTCCTTTCCACCTTTTTTGTGCAAACAGAGACATACATTTCACGCTTGATCTTAGTTGAACTGCACAAATGATATCCAAATTATAGTTGAACATTCCAGGAGCTTCACAACGAACCTTGATTTTGCTCAATTCTATTGCAACTAATGAAGAAGAAGCTCTATAGGTTTCGTTTTCTGATGGAAATGGAATCGAGGCTGAAGCCCTTTTCTTAAAAAAAATGAAGAAGAAGCTGCTAGCTCATGGGACATTGCTTCATTTTAGGTGAATTGCACCAAAAGGTTCCATGAATTGGATCATTCATGTTGGTGACTGGTGTAATCCCTTCTATGATGGTGTTGACTGTAGATATGGTTCCCATCATGAGGTATGTGCGGTCTGACCGTTTGCCAACGATCCTGCATGTGGGGTCTGCTCTTGTGCTACTGTTTTGGCACTGCCATGATAAAGTAGTAATGTTATTATTTTGCACCTTAATCTAGTGGCACTATTAATTTGAGGCAATGTTTTGGAACCGCTAGTGCCACATATATTTTTTATATATCGAAAGAGGGGGTTTCCTTCGATTTCATGAAAGAAACCAGACCATAGAGAACCATTATCCGACAACATCTCAGTGTAAACGGGCAGTTATGCAACTAGTACTATACCGGACTGAGTACTAGCAGGAAACAAGTTCACCACATAAGCTAGGCAGGTAGGGGGACGCGGCACCAGCTCTACCAAGTTTGGATTACAACCCAAATGCTACCACAGAAACATCAGGGGGGGAGATAGAGCCAGCTTCGACATCCCAGTCTAAGCACCCCCGGCCTCCATCGTTGCGACGCACGGTACACCTCCTTTGCCACCTGCTCGACCCTAGTGCCACTGATAAAACGAAGTAATAATACAGTTAAAATGGAGGGAGTGTCCTCTCTATCATTTCATTTCCAATGTAGATAAATAAAGTGCTTCTCTTTGTTAGTATATGTTTCATCAACTAGTCCCATTGTTAATGTTTAAGTGTTTTTGCAAACTAGGGTGCTTAATTTTAGTTGATCTGCACAAAAATAGAGATTGGAATGTCTCAAGGCCCCTCCTTGTACTACCACTATACACTGATGTTCATCACTGGCAGAAGGTGTATCGGGGAGACTTGGGTCGATTTCCTGTATGAGGCATGCCATATGAGGCGTCGCAGGGACCATCTCGCCCTCGCAGCATGGGATACTATGATACTATCGCAATATTTTCTTCTATTTATTAGTGTATGTTTAATCAACTAGTGCCACTATAATGTAATCACGCTTTTTCTTTATCTGTGCAAACAGGGTTATTCAGCTACATTTTGGTGGAATTGCACAAATATACGAATGGAAATGACATATATGTAGACTGCAAGGTGCCAAGTAAAAATTACCGACACCAACCCTGCTCCATCTAAGCATTGGCATCCACCACCACCAGTGGGATGTGTGGCACTCACTGTGGACGGATCTTTCTCAGCAACAAATCCTCTAACCAAATACTAGTAGCTTAGACTTAAAAAAAATACTAGTAGCTTATATTGGCAGTTTTCTAGGGAGTACTCTTTTATGGAAGAAGCACCAATCTATTTTTCTTTATTTGTACACAGTGTCACAACTTTGACCCAAAGGTCCAGAGCTATTTTAGGGTGATTGGCTTAGTACTCGAAGACTGATTGTAAGCATGATTTTTATTAGTTGTCACACTGATTGTAAGCATGAGTAGATGGAAGATTAGGTTAGTGCGAAGCTTACCATAAACCCTACCGATGTCGTTGAAACGAGGCGAGCGATGAGGGAACCATGGAGAACGGTGGGGAAGCGATGTCGCACCATCCGGCCTCCTCTTGCGGTGGTAGAACGAATACTCATGTGGCTCTGGCTGGCTCTGCACCCTCACGAATGGCACACCATAGTCTATCGATTCATTATCCTCTGGGAGCTAGACCTTCGACCGGTACGCCCACCACCTCCACCTGACTTTCTCCTCGGGCGAATCTATCTGCTCCATCGCCTAGAGGAGATACTCGATGAACTCGAAGGACTACGGCGTGACTGTCGTCGAGGAGTACATCGCCACCCTCATTGCCGTCGTCTCGCTCTTTCGCATACATTGCCACATGGCCCTCACCGTCCTCGAAACCTCCCACTCATTGTCAAAGCAAGTAAGGATCTTCTTCAATCTGGCTAACTTTGCCTGGTCACCATCGGCGATCTGCCTGATTCGCTACTGCATCCTCTCCATAGATGTCCTTCTGAGTGGTCCGGTGCTAGCTTTGGATGATGGGAGGAGAGACAGTGGTCTTGCAATAGAGAAGAGGGAGAGGCGAGACGGTGGTTTTGGAAAGGAGATGATGGAGAGGAGAGGGGGTGGTTTTGCAATGGAGAAGAGGGAGAGGCGAGATGATGGTTTTGGAATCGAGATGATGGAGAGGAGAGGTTTCCCTGCCATTCGGTCGCTGACAGGCGGGCCCCGCGCTTGCTGGGACCCATGTGTCAGTGTCTCAATGGCAGGATGGGCTACGTCAGGGGATCCTCGTCCGAGGAGAGAGGAGGTGGTTTTGCAATGGAGAAGAGGGAGAGGCGAGGCGGTGGTTTTGGAAGAGAGATGATGGAGAGGATAGGACGTGGTTTTTCAATGGAGAAGAGGGAGAGGGGCTTAGGGTTGTTAGTATTTGCAGGTTGTAAATTGTGTTGTGTATTTTGAGAGTACTTTCAGATATGAATGTCTTTTGAATTTCAGATTTGCAGTGTTGAGCATATGAAGTATTTTATGAATTCTTGATATCTATTTTTAGCACTTAAAAATGTAGTTTCATAGGAGTATAAAAGTGCAGACAATGTGATTCTCAGAGAAGAAACTGCAAGTTTCAATTTCAGATAAGAAACTAGAACTTTCAGAGGCAGAGCATTCATATTAACATGACCTTATCAAAACAGGGTTAACATCATGTTGGAAGTTTTATTCATGGTCAAAAATGGCACTACCAGCCAGTTAACATCATGTTGATCAACATTCATGCATAGCACATCTTCATATGATGCACAGTCAAAAAGGTATGCTATTTTCAAAATGGCCACACAATGTCGAGTGTGCGAAAAACAGAGAAAACGAGGGACTGAGTTTTGGCAAGTGTTGGACGTGGTGTGCATAGATGACAATGGGGACCAACATGTCAATAATGGCAGAGGCAAAAAATTTGGACATATTTTCCCTACATCAGGTGGAATCGAACCCGGGCAGAACATCTGTCAGGTAGCGTCACTTGGCCACCGGGCTAGTTCAGTACTTTCGTTACAAATAAGGCACTGGCTCAGGTGGTCTAATCTCTTCTTGCGCCTTTGTGCACTCGCCGCGGCGCCGCTGTCTGCCATTGTGAACATGTTGAACAAACGAGAGGAATCTGGAGAGGACTATACATGGAGAAGCGGACAGTAGGGACCCACCAGGTCTATGGCCGTACGCAAGCAAGTGCCTCATCGAAAAAATACTTCCTCCTAATCCTATACTGACGTTGGGGCCACGGGTTTGTCAACATAGTAATATTTTTTAGGTGCTTGAACGTACTTACTATAGGAGATAAATTCACAACGAAGCCGGGGAGCTGGCTGGTATCATTTATTATCACCCGGCAACAAGTTTCAGCTTGGTGTTGGGCTGCCCCGTCTAGGCTTTCTTTTTTAACATGCGCAGCCCAGACATGTCCGTTTGTATTTTTTTGAGGGCCGTCATATATCGACCGGCCTATGGACCTCCCATCTGAGGTTTTATTTTTCCTGAAACATCGATAGCCCAATTTATGTATATTTTTGAAGAAAACGCAGAGGTCTGTTCTATTTTTCTATATAAGAATAGGAACGCCTGGTCAAACTTATGTTTCCCTTCTAACTATATTATATATATTTCAATAATTTTATATGTTATTATATATTATTGTTATTGTCATCATATATTTAACAGATACTTACATATGTAAGAAAAGAATATCCCACATCTTATTAACTTATAAAAATAATTTCTTAACAATAAAATCCTAGATTTTTTTGGCAACGAAAATCCTAGTGATTGTGTTCAAAAGCTTGGTAAGATTTAAGGACCAATGTAATAATAAATCACGTATTATTTAAATATATTTATAACAAAATGCTCAGCCCCTGTTTATTTTTTTGATAACATTGTTGCGCCCAACCCGACATTATAATTAGAATCAGCCCAGCAAAATCATGTATTTCGAGAAAGTGCAAATGGCCTGTAATTTTTTAGGAAAAAATTAAATGGGCCACAAGGACGCTACATTATTTGTTCACCCAGCCTCGCAAATGGATTGTAATTCTAAAAAAATAGATCAAATTGACTGTAAATTCTGAAAAAATGGGTTGAATACATGCCAATAGGTCAAAGCCAACGCAAGTCGTTGTCAACTTAGTCAACAAATGATTCTGACATCGTTAGCCGTTAGATTTGCATCCAATGACCGGCATCCATCTTCAATCTCTCGTCTTCTTCCTCCAGCGCAGCCAGGACCACCTGCTCCCGCCTCCTTCTGCTAGCAGCTCAGCTTAGCACGCTTCGCTGTGAAGTGCTACCCCATCGTTGGCTAGGCCATCCCTCCACACCTCCTGTTCTTCTCCACCGACTGCCGAACCACACCGCACCAGAACCAGTTACCCTCATACAGCTCTCTGTCTACGACTCTACTCCCGTGTCTTACCATCTCTGGATCGTTGCTGTCCGGGGCCTTGCCGTTGTCCACCACCTTGGATGCGCTCGGTGCGGAGTGGTCAACGTGGTCAACGAATGACATCCATCGGAAGTAGACCATGCGTGGAGAGGCTGACAGCTAGGTCCACGGCCACACACAAGGAAATGCCTCCTTATTACGTGCAAAATAATGATTCCTCCACCTGACAGCAGGGACCCACCGGAAGGGCCTCTGTATTTCGCAAAAAAAACGTTCCCCCGCTGACAGGTCAGACCCACCAGCTATATCTTCGCATGCAAGGAAGTGCCTCCTTATTACGCACAAAAAAATGAATACCCCCTACTAGCTGGGACCCACCATAGTGGTAGGCTGACTTGTGGGCCTATGAAATTGACGGGGACGAAGCGTTTTGTCAACTTAGTCAATATGAACGATTCTAGCTCGAGTGACAGTATGATGTCCATCCAACGGCCCTAGTGCTTCTTCAACCTCTGGTCTTCTTGCTCCAGCCGCCCAAACCAGTGCCGGTCTTGCCGCATGCTCCTACCTCCCGTGGCTGGCTGTGATACCGCGGAGGCCTCACCGACCCCTACTCTCCCACCGCTGGCATGGCCATCCCTCTACTCACCCACACCCCCTGTTATTCTGCAGCGACAACAGCCTCACACCGCAGCCAAACCAGTGAACCCTCGTACTCCTCTTCGCGTGGGCAACCACTACGGCGTCTTCCCCGGCTCCACGTCGTCCCCTTCCTAGGTCTCGCCGTCGTCCACCGCCCTGGTGCTCTCGGCGCGGCGTGGTCAACGTGGTCAAGGAACGACTTCCATCGGAAGAGTACTGTACATGGAGATGCTGACAACTGAGTCCATAGTTGCAGCAAGGAAGTGCCTCCTTATTACGCGGAAAAAATGATTCCTCCACCTAACCGTAGGGACCCCCCGGACGGGCCACCATATTTTGTGAAAAAACATTTCCCCCCTGACTGCTAGGACCCACCAGTTACATCTTCGCACGCAAGAAAGTACATCCATATTACGTGCAAAAAAAATGATTCGCCCCATGACTGCTGGGACCCACTAGCTACATCTTCGCACGCAAGGAAGTGCCTGATAGTCGGGACCCACCTGGTCGATGCGTATGTAGCGCTGTCATTTTGGCCGTGAACGGGTACGTACATACTGGTCTATGTAGAGGCGCGGACGTGTCATAGTAGAGGCGCGTACATGACATAGTTGAGGCGCGCACGTAGCATGTACACGTACGTACAGCGGCCAGGGTGCAAGAAAGAAAATACGGCCACGTACGTACATACGGGCGGGGTCTCGAACGCCTACTCACGCATACGTACGGCCAGGGCTCGCGTATATGGCTGGGTTGGAATGGAGAAGCTGAGCCGTCGTCGTGTTCATGGGGAGGCAACCGGCTGGGTCAGAACAGAATGCATCGTCGTGTTCATCGGGAGCCAACCGACTTGGATGGAATAACCAATGGAAACGAGGCCTAGCATACCAAAGAACGGAGGAAACGGCCTTGTGTTCGACTGGCCACGATCGAAACGGGATCTTGTTCATTGGGAGGGGTCTGGCGTACCGCAAAACAGAGGAAACGGACCTCCTATGGTGGAAACGGGGTCCTGTTGATCGGGAGGGTGTGGCGTACCGCAAAATGGAGGAAACAGACTTGTGTTGGAGCGCTACGGTCGAAACAGGTGTCCTGTTCATCGGGAGGGGTGTGGAGTACCGCAAAATGGGACTCTACGGGATACTGTTCATCTCCATCGTCGACTGCCTCCACGGGCTACTATTCATCCACCGTCGACCTCCTAAAGCCTCCACCTGTGACTGTTCATCGACAGGCTCCTGTTCATCCAGCCTCCACCGCACGCTCCACCACCGGCTACTGTTCAACCAGCCCTCTCCACGGGGTCCTGTTCAACCACCCCTCCATGGGCTACTGTTCATCTTACCCTCCATCGGCTACTGTTCAACCAACCCTCCACGGGGTCGTGTTCATCCATCCCTCCACGGGGTCCTGTTCATCCACCCCTCCATGAGGTCCCGTTCATCCACCGTCTCGATCGATCGGGGTACTGTTCATCCAGCGGCAACGGCCTCTACTACCACGGGGTCTTGTTCATCCAACCCCCACCAGGAATTGTTCATCCACCCCCCCCCAACAACGCTCATTGTTCATCCAGAGGCAGCATCGATCGGCTTCAGTTAGCAGCAGTAGCGAAGGAATCACTCGGATTCAGTTAACAGCAAGGGATCAATCGGGGTTCAGTAACGTAGCTAGTGCAATCGCTCGGCTTCAGTTAGAGCCCAACGCCTCGCACACATGCGCGTATGTACGAGAGAAACGCGCATCGCTCGGCCCCCGACCACCCACCGTAACCGGGAACTCCCCAATATTTTCCTCGCCCTCGCTTCTACCATGGTTTTTTTCCGTCATGGACGGCCCAAAGAATGTCGTGCAACTGCGACTCCGGCCCACCCTGGATGAAAAGCCCATTTTTCTGTCATGGTTTTTTGTCATAGAAGTAGGACCCCACCACATCTATGATGATACCGGGTTTTGTCACAATTATCGTCATAGAAGTGTCACAAGTATGACAGAAAAAAATTCGTTCGACCCAAAATGTCATGGATGTGTCTTTTTTTGTAGTGGCCCCTCCCCTCTTTATATAGGTGTGTGGGGCGGAAGGTCCCCTCGAAGCCAGGGCAGCGCCCCCCTTTCCAAGCAAAGGGGGCAGATGCCCCTCCTCAAAGGCAGGGGCCGCCCCCTCCAAGCTAGGGGGCGGATGCCGGGACTTCCTATCTGCTGCATTCCATGGTAGAATGGCAGGGTTTCACACAGGTAGACCTCAGCCTGGGCCGGCGCACATACGTGCCGGCAGTTGTTTCCTGTCGCGCAATAAAAAGAAAACACAGGAGAGGCAGGATTCAATCCACTAACCTCGCACAATGCAGCCTCCTAACAACGAGCGATTAGCCACTACACCAGACATCAACAACTGGACACAAAGGCGCAAAAAAACTATAAGAAATCACAACAGGCGTTGAGATTTGTAAAACACTTTTTGAAAATTGCGAACCGTTTTGAATTGCAGTAGTTTTTTATATAAGGAAATGCTTTTTTGAAAAGTGAACCATTTCGCATTTCCCGAATATTTTCTAAGATCATGAATAATTTTAAATTTTTTAAAAAAATGGATCAAGAACATTCTTTAAATTCAGAACAAAAAGTTAAAACATGAATATTTTTTTCAAAAATGCGAACAAAATACGTATTAGTACGCTTTTTTGGAAATGTGAAAAATGTTGAAACCGCGTAAATTTTTTAAGCATGCACGTTGTTATGAAAAATTGTGAACACATTTTGAAAATGAGAACATTTTTGAATTCCTGAATATTTTTTTTAAACACGAACATTAATTTAAATTGTGTACAAAATGTTGAAACCGTGTAATTTTTTAAGCATGTATATTTTTATGAAAATTAGTGAACAAATTTTGAAAACGAGAATTTTTTTTGAAATTCCCCAATATTTTTTGAAACATGAACTTTTCGGTGCCCCTGGTGGATCCCCGAACTTTTTCGGAACCCGAAAAAAACTTTCCCATATATAAATCTTTACCTCTGGACCATTATGAAACTCCTCGTGATGTTTGAGATCTCATCCGAGACTCCAAAAAACCTCCGGGCACCAATGCAAATATCCTAATACTACTCTAGCATCATCGAACGTTAAGTGTGCTACCCTATGGGTTCGAGAACCATGTAGACATGACTGAGACACCTCTCCGGTCAATAACCAATAGTAGGACCTAGATTCCCATATTGGTTCCTACGTATTCCACGAAGATCTTTATTGGTTGAACCACGATGTCAAGTATTCAGTTAACCCCGTAAGCAATTCCCTTTGTCCGGCGATATGTTACTTGCCCGACATTTGATCACCGGTATCTCCATACCTAGTTCAATCAAGTTACCGACGAGTCTCTTTACTCATTACATAATAGAAGATCCCGTGACTAAACTCATTAGTCACATGAAGATTCTTGTGATTTTCTATTACCAAGAGAGCCCGAAGATATCTCTCCATTACACGGAGTGACAAATCCTAGTCTCGATCCATGCAACCGAATAGACACCTTTGGAGATACCTATGGAGCACCTTTATGATCACCCAGTTATGATGTAACGTTTGATAGCACACAAGGTATTCCTCTAATATCCAGGAGTGACATGATCTCATGGTCTAAGGAACACATACTTGACATGAAGAAAGCTGTAGCAAATAACTAAGTGATACGATGTGACACTAAGCTTATGGTTGGGTCTATCCATCACATTATTCTCCTAATGATGTGATCCCGTTATCAAATGAAAACTTATGTCTATGGTTAGTAAACCTTAACCATCTTTAATCAACGACCTAGTCTAGTAGAGTCTTACTAGGGACATGGTGTTGTTTATGTATTCATACATGCATTTATGTTTTTGGTCAATATAATTCTAGCATGAAATAATAAACATTTATTATGAACAAGGAAATATGATAATAACCAATTTATTATTTCCTCTAGGGCATATTTCCAACAGTCTCCCATTTGCACTAGAGTCAATAATCTAGTTTATCGTAATGAATATAACACCCGTAGAGTTGTGTTGATCATGTTTTGCTCTTGGAAGAGGTTTAGTCAACATGTCTCCCACCCACTTGCTTCTAAATACAAGGTTCTCCATAAGTTTGTATAAGACCAAAAGCTTTGATCACCTCATCAAAGCGTATTTTCTAACTCCGATATTGTTGCACCAGTCCATAGATGGATCTCCAGATCTTGCATACCTAAGGAAAGCATTAAGGAACATTGTTTTGATGTCCATCTGCAAGATTTCATAATCGAAATATGCGGCAATTGCTAACATAATCTTAACAGACTTAAGAATCTTTAGGGGTGAGAAAGTCTCATTGTAGTCAACCCCTTGAACTTATCGAAAACCCTTTGTGACAGGTCGAGCTTTATAGATGGTGACATTACCATCATCATCTGTCTTCTTCTTGATATCCATTTGTTCTCAATGCCCTGCCGGTCATCGAGCAAGTCTGCCGAAGTCCATAGTTTGTTTTCACACGTGGTTCCTATGTCGGATTTCATGGCCTCAAGCTAGTTGATGGAACCCGGGCTCATCATTGCTTCTTCAAAGTTCATTGGTTCATCATTGTCTAACAACATGACTTCTAGGACAGGATCACTGTACCACTCTGGTGCAGAACATGTCCTGATCGACCTATGAAGTTCATTAGTAAATTGACCCAAAGTTTCATGATCATCATCATTAGCGATGCACTACTTTCCAATTCTAGAGAAGGTACAATTACCTCATCAAGTTCTACTTTCCTCCCACTCACCTCTTTCAAGAGAAACTCCTTTAGAAAGAACCCATTCTTGGAAACAAAGATCTTGCCTTCGGATCTATGGTAGAAGGTGTACCTAATAGTCTCTTTAGGGTATCCTATGAAGACGCACTTCTCTAATTTGGGTTCGAACTTGTCAGGCTGAAGCCTCTCGACATAAGTGTTGCATCCCCAAACTTTAAGAAACGACAACTGAGGTTTCTTGCCAAATTATAATTCATATGGTGTCATCTCAACGGATTTAGATGATGCCCTATTTAACGTGACTACAAATTTCTCTACTGCATAACCCTAGAACGAGAGTGGCAAATCAGTAAGAGACATCGTAGAATGGACCGTATCAAATAAAGTATGATTATGATGTTCGAACACACCATTACGTAGTGGTGTTCCAGGTGGCATGAGTTGTGAAACAGTTCCACATTGTCTTAAATGCGTGCCAAACTCATAACTCAAATAGTCACCTCCATGATCAGATCCTAGAAAGTTTATTTTCTTGTTACGCGATTCTCCACTTCACTCTGACATTCCTTGAACTTTACAAATGTTTCAAACTTGTGTTTCATTAAGTAAATATACCCATATCTACTCAAATCATTCGTGAAGGTTAGGAAATAATGATTCCACCATGTGCTTCAACGTTCATCGAATCGCATACATCGACATGTATTATTTCCATTAAGTCACTTGCCTTCTCCATTATACCAGAAAATGGGGTTTTATTCATCTTGCCCATGAGGCATGGCTCACATGTTTCAAATGATTCATAATCAAGTGATTCCAAAAGTCCATCAGAATGGGGTTTCTTCATGCGTTTTACACCAATATGACCTAATCAGTAGTGCCACAAGTATGTGGTACTATCATCATTAGCTTTGTATCTTTGGCATTAATATTATGAACATGTGTATCACTATGATCGATATTCAACAAGAATAAACCATTCACAAGGGGTGCATGACCATAAAAGATATTATTCATATAAATAGAACAACAATTGCTCTATGACTTAAATGAATAAATGGCTCGCAATAACAAGAACCTGATATAATGTTCATGCTCAACACAGGCACCAAATTACAATTATTTGGGTTTAAAACTAATCCCGATGGTAGACTTAGAGGAAGAGTGCGGACGGCGATCACATCAACCTTGGAGCCATTTCCAATTGGCATCATCACTTCATCCTTAGCTAGTCTCCATTTATTCTGTGGCTCATGTTTCGTGTCACAAATATTAGCAACCGAACCAGTATGAAATGCTCAGGCGCTACTACGAGCACTAGTAAGGTACACATCAATAATATTTATACCAAATATACCTTTGTTGAAGTTGCCATCCTTCTTATATATCTGACAAGTACATGGGGCAGTTCCGCTTCCAGTGGCCATTCCCCTTGAAGTAGAGGCTCTCATTCTTAGGTTTGAGTCCAGCCTTGTGTTTCTTCACAGGAGCGGCAACTGGTTTGCCATTCTTCTTGAAGTTCCCTTTCTTTCCCTTGCCTTTCTTTTTGAAATTGGTGGTCTTGTTGACCATCAATACTTGATGCTCTTTCTTGATTTCCACCTCCATGGCCTTAAGCATCGCAAAGAGCTCAGGGTCGTTTTCTCCATCCCTTGCATATTATAGTTCATCATGAAGCCTGTGTAGTTTTGTGGTAGTGACTGATGAACTCCGTGAATCGCTACTTCATCCGGAAGATTAACTCCCAAATGATTCATGCGATTGTAGTACCCAGACATCTTGAGTACGTGCTGACTAACGAAGCTGTTGTAAGTGCATCTAGTGCCCCTTAGTGATTTTGGTGTATTGAAGACTTATAGGTTAAGGGACTAATGCGTTTGTGAGTGTACATAGGTCTATAAGTCTATGAGGAGTTTGATATTTACAGGAAAAGTCGACCCCTAAAAATGAATATCTTCGACTGAAGATTTTGGTATTTCTGAAGACTTTCATGAAGACTTTGAAAGTGAAGAAATTGGTGTGTCCGTGAAGACTTGATATTCATGCGAGGAATATGAAGCTTGAAGACCTTCGTTTTCATAGTTTTGTTTTTCTCTTTCTTGAGTGATAGGAAACACCTACTGTTAAAAGGGGTCGAGGAAATACTAAGGAAAATTTCCATGTGATGCTCAACTCAAAATCCTACACCTACCAATCCCTTCGAGTGAAGCCATTGGAAATCTCATACAGTTCAGTCAATTTCTTTAGTGACAGAGACGAAGTTCTTCTGGTCTATGAGGAATTTGTCCTGACTGAGGAGTTAGGAATTCGCTAGTGCGGATTGCCTACACAGTGAGGAACATGATAGCCCTGAGGATTTTTCTACTCAAAATTCCGACCGTTGCTGTGCTATGCGCTAGCTGTCCTAAAATATCTATCCACCTAACGGTCATATCATTGAAGGGCATTTATGTCTTATCATGTCGGGCTGCTCCCTAGGCTATAAATAGCCTCCCCCTACAACCACTAGCTGGTTGGCTGCTCCGAGAGAAACTGACACTTGTCATTTGAGAGCAACCCATCCTCTGAGGACTTTGAGCGAAAATCATCAAGTGAGGAAAAACCAAAAACCCAAAACCCAAACGCCTACAAACCCCAAGTGATTGAGCATCACTAACGAGATTGATCCTGAGTGGATCCGACGCTTGTTACCTTTGAAGACTATGCTTCTTCCAGATGGTTAGGCGTCATGGTCTAGAGCATCCAAGAGGAATTGTGGATCGCTGGGTGACCAAGTTTGTGAAGGTTTGGAAGTCGCCTGAAGACTTACCACGAGTGATTGGACGAGGTCTGTGTGACCTTAGTTCAAGGAGAATACGGTGAGGACTGGGTGTCTTGGACTAAGTGTCCTTGACTGGGTGTCCGGGACTGTGTGTCCTCGAGTTTAAATACTCAGCCGCTCCAACCAGATGTACAACTGAGACAGCAGTTGGAACGTGTCTACCAAATCATTGTCTTCACCAAGCTTACTGGTTCTATTCCCTCAACTCTTTCATTTCCTCATAACTGTGTTGTGTGTTTGTTCATATCTGTGTTTGAAGACTTTGACTGAAGACTTTCTCAATTTCCTCAGTTCAATTTCTTCAGTTTGTTTGTCTTCATCCTGAGTTATCCTGTGCTCACGCTTCCTGTACTCTGTGCCTGTCTTCATTTCATCATGATGACTATGCTTGTATTCTGTTATGTTTACTTTTGAGTACTTATTCCGCTGCTAGTAGTTCTTCGCTAAGGAATTTCCTCACCGGCAAATTCCTCAGTGAAGAATTTCATAAAAATCGCCTATTCACCCCCCCCCTCTAGTCGATATAACGCACTTTCAATTGGTATCAGAGCAAGGTAGTCCCTTGTTCTGTGTGATTTTGGTTTAACCGCCTCAAGTTTTAGTTATGTCGACCGCAGGTATGACGAAGGTGGCATGCCCCATCTTTGACGGTCATGAGTATCCCAAGTGGAAGGACATGACGAAGAAACGCCTCATGGCGATGAACAACGAGTTGTGGCCCGTCACTGAGATTGGCCTGACTGATCTGTGCAAGATGGCGGATGCTGATGACATTCACAAGTATACTCTTCTCAACCTCACGGCGAAGGATGTCATCTGCTCTAGTCTGTCACAAAATCAGTTCAGGAATATCATGCATCTCGATCATGCGAAGCTCATCTGGGACCGTCTCTCTGAGGTCTATGAAGGTCATCGAACCTGTCATGATCCTTGGTTTGAGGACTTCAAGGAATCTCTTAAAACGATAACATTCGAACTAGAATCATCATCTTCTGCATCATGCCTTAAGGCAAAAGATGCTGAGGTAACTGAATGCTACCTATCTGAGTCCAGTGATGATGAATTTGGTGATGAATTTGGACCCAGCTATGTCAAACTTGCTTCCCTTGCTACTAAACAACAAAGAGCTTTGGAAAAAGCTCACTATATGCTAAACAAGAGCGATGATATGTTGGGTGAGGAAATGGATCAGTCAAAAGCTTTTGCTAAAAGTCTTCAGAGACTTCATACTAAGCATGACACCCTTCAAGATCATCATAACACTCTCTTATCGGATCATGAGAAGCTTTCTTATGAATTTCTTCAAAGAAAGCAAGACCTTGAGAAGCTAAGAGTGAGTTATGAAGATCTTCAGAAGGAGCACGATTCATTACTTGCTCAACAAATCAGCGCTTCTCAGGAGGAATTTGTTCCTCCATGCTTGAAGTGCATTGAACATGAATCTGCTAATTCTTCACCTGAATGTTCAAATGCTGCTAATGTTTCAAATTCTTCACATGCCTCTGCTATCACTAATTCCTCATCTGAGGACATTGCTAGTATCACTGACGAAGCAGGGCTGAAGGAATTATACATGACAGGCATGTACAAAAGCCTCAAAGGGCATCAGGCTCTTTGTGATGTGCTTAAAAAGTAGATCCTCAACAGGAACCGTAGGAAAGAGGGTATCGCCTTTGAGAGGAAACTCAATGCTGATGGTACATATTGGAAGCCTGAGCAGTACCCCAAAACTACATGGGTTGCTGCAAAGGGACCTCCAGTTGATCCATCTAACTTATCTGGATTTGCATGTGAATCTCCTCATTCTGATGATGAGTCAATTGACTCCAACTATAAGCTATTCAAAAATCAGAATGGTGAAGTATTTGCTATATATGTTGGCACTAACTGCAGGAACGGCTCCCCTATGAAGAAAATCTGGGTTCCCAAAAGATGCCTTGAAAATCTTCAGGTGAATGTCATCATGACGCCACCTGTGAAGAATAGGAACCCCAGATCAAATTCTTCATATGGACCAAATTCCTCATATGGATCAAAGTCCTCATATGAACATCATCGTGCTAACCCGTCTGTTTTGTAGGGAAGATCTAAGGATTATGGATATGTGCATTATTCTTCAAATCATTATGTCCATAAGTCCTCGAAGAATTTCTCTGCATACTCTTATGCTTACTCTAACCCCTCTTATGTGAAACAAAATGGACTGGCCTCTATGCCATCCTTCTCATATGGAGCTCGTAGAATGATGAACTCTTTGCCACCCCTTCAGATGTGGGTGGTGAAGAAAAAGAACTAATCTCTTCTGCAGGGTCAGGTCTCCAGACGCACGTAATCGTCTGAAGAATTTGCTGGAGACCTGAGCATGCCTGAAATGACGCAGGCTAACCATGAAGAAAAGAACTTTCATTTCTCACATCCTCATATTGCATTATTAGTTCTTTTACTTGATGAAATTGATCTGATGAATTGATGTCATATTCTTCACTGATGAAGTATATGAGTTTGTAAGCTGCACTAATTCATATGCAGGAAGATCAACCCAAAGCCACTGAGTGGGTCCTCGATAGTGGATGTACAAACCACATGACTGGTGCCAAGAATCTATTGATGGATGCTCCGTTATCTTCGTCGGATCTGAAGCATATCATCTTTGCTGACAAAGGCAAAAGTCAGGTTGCGATTACAAAGGATCGACACATGGACAAAGTCATGCTTGTTGAGTCCTTAGGATACAACCTTATGTCTGTCTCAATGCTTTGTGATCATGATATGGTTGTTGTCTTTGGAAAGTACCGTTGTGTTGTGGTTATGGAAGCTGACAATTCCAAAGTCTTTGAAGGCTTTAGGAGAGGAGACCTATATATTTTTGATTTCTCTACAGGACCACAACCAGCCGTGTGCTTACTTGCAAAAGCTTCAGAAGGCTGGCTCTGGCATCGACGACTTGGGCATGCAGGCATGAGGAATTTGCACGTGCTTGCGAAGAAGAAGCATGTCATTGGCATCGAGAATGTCAAATTCCTCAAGGATCACCTATGCGGAGCTTGTGAAGCTAGGAAGATGACGAAGGCCAAGCATCGAGCGAAGACTATCATGACCACCACTCGCCCATTTGAATTGCTTCACATGGATCTCTTTGGTCCTAATCATTATTCTGCTATTTCAAATGAAGCATCTCAATATGGCTTTGTTATTATTGATGATTATTCTCGCTACACATGGGTACACCTTGTTACTTACAAACATGAAGTGCAGGAAGTCTTCAAACGATTTTCCTCGAGGGCTTCAACCAACTTCGGTGTGAAGATCAAGCACATCAGAAGTGACAATGGCACTGAGTTCAAGAATTCTGGTCTCGATGACTATCTCAATGAACTTGGTATTACTCATGAGCTATCTGCTCCTTACACTCCTTAGCAGAATGGCGTCGTGGAGCGCAAGAACATGATTCTTGCTGAGATGGATCGCACTATGCTTGATGAATACAAAACGCCCCGTCGTTTCTGTACTGAAGCAATTGATACTGCGTTGCTAAATGTTGGATTAGAGATCCTCATCACAACTCAAAATTTGCACCGAAAGCACATGAAGGTTTTATGCTTGGTTACGGAAAGGAATCGCACACCTACAGAGTTTTCAACAACGTTCTTCACAAAGTTGTTGAAACTGTAGATGTGCGGTTCGCTGAAACTAATGGCTCGCAAAGAGAGCACCTACCTACTGTGATAGATGAACCAGCACCTGAGGAAACTATCAAGTTCAAGGCTACTGAGGATATCATTCCTACTGAAGAATCTGCTGAAGAATTCATTCCAGAACATGAAGAATGTCGAGCTAATGCACCTGAAGAAAATGCTGAAGAAAATGGTGCTGAAGAAAACGCTGATCAAACTCTTCAACGACAACCAGCTCATCCTCGCATTGCAAAAGAAGTGCAAGCTGAAAAGATCATCAATGACATCGAAGCGCCAGGTCCTCTCACATACTCAAAAGCTTCACATTTGTCTAACTTTTGTGGGCAGTATGCTTTTGTCTCTATTACAGAGCCCACTAAGGTAGATGAAGCATTTCTGGAGCCTGAGTGCATTCAGGCCATGCAAGAAGAATTACATCAGTTCGAGCTCAACAATGTCTGGGAACTGGTCAAACGTCCAGATCCTCGCAAGCACAATATCATCGGCACAAAGTGGATCTACCGCAACAAGCAAGATGAAAATGGCCTTGTGGTGTGGAATAAGGCACGGCTTGTAGCTCAAGGCTACACACAGGTTGAAGGAATTGATTTCAATGAAACTTCTGCACCTGTTGCTAGACTTGAGGCTATTCGCATATTACTTGCTTATGCTAACCATTATCACTTTATATCAAATGGATGTGAAAAGTGCATTCCTGAATGGTAAGCTTGAGGAAGAAGTATATGTTTCTCAACCCCCAGGTTTTGAAGATCCAAAGAATCCTGACAAAGTCTTCAGACTCAACAAGGCCCTCTATGGCCTCAAGCAGGCCCCACGGGCTTGGTATGATACCTTGAAGGAACTCCTCATGAAGAAAGGCTTCAAACCCGGTTCACTCGACCCTACTCTTTTCACTAAATCTTATGATGGTGAATTGTTTGTGTGCCAACTATATGTTGATGATATTATCTTTGGTTGTACTGACCAACGTTATAGTGATGAATTTGCCTATATGATGAGTGAAGAATATCAAATGTCTAGGATGGGAGAGTTGAAATTCTTCTTAGGTCTTCAAATTCGTCAACAACACAATGGCATATTCATCTCTCAGGAGAAATACCTCAAGGATGTACTGAGGAAGTTCGGCATGCAAGATTGCAAAGGCGTCAAAATTCCTATGCCCATAAATGGCCATCTATGCACTGATGAAAATGGTATTGACTTTGATCATAAGGTATACCGCTCCATGATAGGTTCCTTATTGTACTTATGTGCATCTAGGCCAGATATAATGCTTAGTGTTTGCATGTGTGCCTGATTTCAAGCTGCATCGATGGAATCACACCATAAGGTTGTGAAGCATATTCTTCGATATCTAGCTCACACACCAACACTTGGATTATGGTACCCCAAGGGCTCGACTTTTGATCTTATTGGATATTCTGACTCTGACTATGCTGGTGATCGTGTGAATCGCAAGTCAACATCTGGTACATGTCATTTCCTCGGACGATCTTTGGTCTGTTGGTTCTCGAAGAAACAGAACTGCGTATCACTATCTACTGCTGAAGCTGAGTACATTGCCGCTGGTTCTTGATGTGCCCAATTGCTATGGATAAAGCAAACTCTCAAGGACTACGGCGTCAACATGAAGAATGTGCCTCTCCTCTGTGACAATGAGAGTGCCATCAAGATTGCTCACAACCCAGTTCAGCACTCGAAGACAAAGCACATTCAGATTCGTCATCATTTTCTTCATGATCATGTGTTGAAGGGCGACATTTCTATTGAGCATGTGAAGACTGAAGAAGAGTTAGCCGATATCTTCACAAAGCCCTTGGATGAGAAGAGATTTAGCAAGTTGCGGTGTGAGCTAAATATCCTAGAATCTTCGAATGTTCTTTGAAAATAATGACTTAGATGTGCAAAATTGATGACTTAGATGTGCAACACATGAAGAAACGTTTTTCTTCATTCAATGAAGAATGACACTCTTAGTGTGAAGAAATTAATGAAGAATTTGATTCTCAGAACCCTACGATAATTGTACGAGGTGTCTGAAATCATCATTCTTATACGGTGGGTCACGCCACCACCAAAAGTTGAAATTCCTCAAATTATTCATATTGTTGAACTTTGCATAGTCTTCACTTGTTCCGTCATTTTTCTTCATTGGTATATATATATATATGAGTTTATGTCCTCTACAGCATTCACTTATTGCTATTTCTTCAAGTTGGTTTTCTGCTAAGTGAATGTGATCGGACCCTTCCCCTCTATGCTATACTCAACCCAATCTGTTCACAAATTCTTCATGTGCGTTCTATTTGAAACTTGTTCAAAATCTTCACTATGTCCTTGTCAGCTGAAGAAATTGCGAACGGAACTTTAAAACCTATCTTATCTAAATTTTCGGCTTCGCCGCTCAAACCGTTCCGCATCCCTCGATACACTTATCCACTCACCCACAATCTAACACGATCTCCACCTCTCACTACATGGGTGATGCATGTCCTGCGAATGAGAAGGGTCAGGGGCACGTTCGTCCAATTTCTTTGAGCGAGCAGTTTCCGTGGCTATAAATACCCCTCCTTCCCTTCCTCACTTCTTTTACTCCGCTCGACCTCTCTCTCCAGCTCGAGCTTCTCAAACCCTAGCACCGCCGCTACTTCATCGCCGCCGGTGAGGAAGAGCTTCACTGCCTCGACCTCGTCGCCGACATACTCGCGCCGACCGTGGACATCTTCACTCCACCGCCGCCGTAGCCGTCTTCCTCTGCCAAGTTAGGGCGTGGAAGATCTGCATAGACGAACTTCACATCTCCTCACTCCAGTTCGTTGTGTTCTTCATCCAGGATAATTAAAAGTTACTTTTACTACCCTTGTTGATTCGAATGATTATCTACAAAATCTTCAAAAGTGTTTTTCTTCATATCTCCACACACTGAACACCTCACAAGTCATCTGTTCTTGATTCGTTTCTCTAAGCATCATTTTTCTTCAAGATTCCTCAATTGTGTGGATCTTCGATCTATACAACTCTGGAACCTAAGACAAAGAACGCTTGGTGAAAATCTTCAAGACTCATCTGGTCAAATTCCTCAAACTTGTTCTTTTTGAAAAACCTTATGAGAACGCATATGACCTCTCCAAATTCCTCGCAACTATACTCTGTTCACAGGTACACATGTCAGCTGCTGAATCACTAGGTTCTCATCAACTTAACTCATTTGCAGCGTTCCTCGAAGAAAATTTGCATACTTCTTCAGAGAATTCGATTGTTCAAATTCCTCAACTGAAGAAAATGGCTGATGGTAAAAGGCCATAGAAGGGAGGAAAGATGCCTGAGGTAAATACATCGTTTGAGATCCCTGATGACATATATGTTGGGTACTGCACACCTACTGAGGAAACCAAGAATGAGCGCAAAGTGCGCAAACAGAGGATAGAGAGGAGATGGGCAAGAGAATGGAGGGAGTACAGATATGTCACTCCTAAGTACATGAAGAAATTCGCACTCAATCCTCCATGCCCAAGAGCTCCATTGGCACCTGGCCAAATAGCAGATCCCACCAGCCTCAAGCGCGGTGAGGACTATCCTGATGAATGGGCCAAGCGCCAAGCCAAGCTGGCTAAGCAAGCCAAAGAAGCAGTGAGGAAATTCAATGAAGACTCTGCTAGAGCTGCTGCCTCTGCTGAGGCCTCTGCTGTCAAGCCAAAGAAGGATATGTCTAAGAAGCCTGCGCGCAAGCCAAGTGCTTCACCAACAATGCCCTCACGGCCAGAATCCTCAAAGCCCTCACGAAAAATTCCTCATGCTGCTCCTGTTCCTCCAAAGTCCTCGGCTCCTCCCCCAAAGCCTTCAGCTATTTCGGCCAAATCCTCAGCACCTGTGCATCTCGCCTCGTGCCAAAGGACTGCCGGCATCGCCATTGCATCAGGTGTCTCAGCTAGTTCCTCAGCTGCACCAAGTTCCTCAGTTGTCCCCTCACTGCTGAAGACAAAGACCACTGCTGGACGAGGTCCTCGCCCAAGTCCTCAAAAGAAGCAAGTTGCCTTCCAAGTGTTGTCTAATGAAGACGAAGCTGATGATGATGAACTTGTAGAAATCATCAGAGACAGGCAAGTCAGGGCCGCTAGAGCCAAAGGATCAGAGGTGCCACTGCTTTTGGATACCAAGCTGATCCTCGACTACATTGATGATTGGCACAAGGACCCCAACACTCCCTTGCCTGACTTCAAGCTGACTCCTGGCCAGAGTCACATGCTGACCCACTTCATTAAAGAAGAAAAGTGGAAATTTGAGAAGGCCAGGCAGATCAAGAAAGCGCAGTACAAGAAATAGCGCTATCTGAAGAAAATGTTGTCTCTATGACCACTGAAGAACTTGTCACTATTCAGACTGAGATTAAGAAACTCAGTGATGACTTTGACGCATATCGCACTGATTGGCTTGGAGCCAAGGTTCTTTTTGCAAAACTTGCGGATAACTTCACTTCCAATGTTGTAGCCCCAACGCAACAGGAAATTCCCCAGGCTGAAGCATCTGCTCAGCCTACTGAAGAAAATGCCAGCACCGCTGATGACAATCAGGCTGCTGAAGATAGTGTGAGTTCCAGGGCTGATGACTGCATTCCAGCGACTGAAGAAATTGCCAGGGCACCCACTAGTGGTGTGCCTGAAGAAACTGAAGAACTCAGGGCAACTGCATCAGTTGTGCCTGAAGAAAATCAGCCAGATTGCTCAGCTACTCCTGCACCAACTTCAACTCCAATCCTTCCATCTGCATCAGATGTGAAGAAGATCAAGGCTGCAGAGCGTGCTGCAGTGAAGAAAAGGAAAGCATCAGCTGCTTCAGATTCTTCAGCTCCGAAGAAAATGAAGCCTATGACAAGTTCATTTGCGAATCCCATTGATGTTGTTCCCATCTCAACCAGGCCATCAAAGGACCTTGTTCCTTTTGATGAAGACTATGTGATCCCCAGCGGATCTGATGAAGAAACTCCTTTTGCTGCTTCGTCTGAACCATTGGATGAAGAAATTGAAGTGGATGCGATCCCTTCAACACCTTTCATCTCCTCGCCTATGCCTCAGTTCACAGCTGAAGAGGCTGACGTTGAAGAAATGGAAGATGAAGATGTGGACATTGGCTGCTCCACACCCGTAATCAGTGATGAATTCTGGGAAGGTCAACATCCAAATTCTCCAATGTTCACCCCTCTACAACAAATTCCTCAGTCCCCCACACAAATTGTTCACATGGGCTCTGAAGAAACTCATCCCACTGCATCTGTCCATGAGGAAATTCCAGCCACTAGCGCTGAAGAAACTGCTGCTGCTGAACAACCAACGACACAGAATGCCACTAAGGAGGAACCAGAAATTCCTTAGCCTGAAGAACCTGCGATTGAGATTCCTGAGGTCGTGATGCAACTCACTGACACTCCTCTGTCGAAGCCAAAGGATCCATTCTCACGCAAGCAAAAGTTTAAGGCTGATGATTTCTTCGGTGAGCATGTCTTCTTCGAAGATTACAACCCATATGACTCTACTCGCATTAGGAAGAGGCGTTTCTGGACTGCCAGTCAAGCAAATTTCTATTCCTCAGTGCTGTTCAACAAGGAGAAAATCTTCTACCATGAGCATATTCCTCACGTGGATATGGAATCTCTGTCGTGCTTCACACCAGTCCTTAGTGTTCTTCATGACGCTGGACTACTCAACTTTTGCTCTGACATCTGCGATTGGAATGAAGAACTGATTCTTCATTTCTATGCAACACTGCACATCACCGGAGATGCTGAAGATGTGAATTCATGGGTGCTGGACTGGATGTCTGAAAACACTCACTACACTGCACCAGCCTCTGAATTGCTTCGTGCTCTACCACTCAGTCCTCCCCTTGAAGAAGCTTGCTGCATCTACAGTGAACCTAAGCTCACACATCATTACATGCAGGTGCTGATGAAGCCTTTGAAACCAGGCCAGGCACCACGAACCAAATTCCTCGTGAAGGAATTGTTGTACGTGCCCAGAACTATCTATCGTATTCTTACGAGGACAATCAGTCCCATCAAAGGCCATGACTCATCTGATGAGGAAATTGTTGGCATCATGAAGAATCTGGTATTCAACATCGTTCATGGCATTCCTGTCAATTATCACGATTTCTTCATGAGGACTATGGCCAATGTTGCACTGTCTCCGTTTGAGCTGAAGCCTTATGCACCTTGGATTATGAGATTCCTTAGGACAAGGTCTTCACTCAACTACAAATCTGATTTCCAGAATCACCTCAGCTACTTGCCCCCAATTGAAGTCCTCAAGCAGACATATTCCTCAGTTGATGGAAAGGGCAAGGCACCAGCTGTAATAGATGAAGGCATTCGTCCATTGGATGGTCAGTTTCGCAAAGTTGCATCTTATTCCACCAATGATGACTCTGCCACACATGACTCTGCCAATGCACCTAAGTCCACTCCTCAAGCCACTGCTCCACGCGTGATGACTGACCGAGAACTTCTGCTTAGTCTTCACCAGAAGGTGGATCGAAATCACAAATGGGTTAAGCGTCAGTTTGGTTCACTTCTTCACAACCTGACTGCCACACACAATGCAGTGAAGAAAAACCACTACTACCTCCATCAAGTCTTTGGTCGCACCTGGGCAATCCTGTCACATCTGTATGGTGAAGAAGATCTGAAGAACATGGGCCTCAAAGAAGATTTTGACTGGTCTGCACCTCCACCGAAGAAATTCAAGAAGGTCCAGGTTCCTTCTCTAGTGGCCAGCTCAGTTTCTTCATCGCGCGACACTGATGAACATGAAGATTTGGACGACACTGCGGCAGGCCCTACATCAACAAACGACCCCAACAACACTGGCGCTCCTTCATCAACATGATTATCTTCAAGGGTGTTAGTCCTCATTTTCGATCCTTTTGGTCATTCGATGACAAAGGGGGAGAAATATGAGTTAGTCTTCAAGCGGGTCTACTATATGGGCGTTTTTTTGCTGAGTTACAACTCTCGTTCTTCTGAAACTTTATTGGATCGAGTTGTAATCTTAAACCCGATGGTGCTCTGATACTTTTGATGCACTATGCTCTGATACTTTTGATGCACTATTCTGCATGCTTATTCCTTGTTAATATTATTGCACGCATGCTAAATTTCATCAGGCACCATATTTCATCATGCATTTCAAATTCTTCATATTATATGTTAAATGCGTGTATGAATTACAAGATATAGGGGGAGATCTCCATGATTCAACTCTTCAAGTGTGCATTGCTTCAAAAGCAAATTCCTCACTATGCACATCTTCAGGGGGAGTTCTTCTATATCTTGCAATCAAATTCCTCAATAGCAGTAGCTACACTTCATATGTTTATCCCTGTTGAAAACTTAACCTATATTGTCATGAATCACCAAAAAGGGGGAGATTGTAAGTGCATCTAGTGCCCCTTAGTGATTTTGGTGTATTGAAGACTTATAGGTTACGGGACTAATGCGTTTGTGAGTGTACACAGGTCTATAAGTCTATGAGGAGTTTGATATTTACAAGAAAAGTCGACCCCTAAAAATGAATATCTTCGACTGAAGATTTTGGTATTTCTGAAGACTTTCATGAAGACTTTGAAAGTGAAGAAATTTGTGTGTCCGTGAAGACTTGATATTCATGCGAGGAATATGAAGCTTGCAGACCTTCGTTTTCATAGTTTTGTTTTTCTCTTTCTTGAGTCATAGGAAACACCATACTGTTAAAGGGGGTCGAGGAAATACTAAGGAAAAATTTCCATGTGATGCTCAACTCAAAATCCTACACCTACCAATCCCTTCGAGTGAAGCCATTGGAAATCTCATACAGTTCAGTCAATTTCTTCACTGACAGAGACGAAGTTCTTCTGGTCTCTGAGGAATTTGTCCTGACTGAGGAGTTAGGAATTCGCCAGTGCGGATTGCCTACGCAGTGAGGAACATGATAGCCCTGAGGATTTTGCTACTCAAAATTCCGACCGTTGTTGTGCTATGCGCCAGCTGTCCCAAAATATCTATCCACCTAACGATCATATCATTGAAGGGCATTTATGTCTTATCATGTCGGGCTGCTCCCTAGGCTATAAATAGCCGTCCCCTACAACCACTAGCTGGTTGGCTGCTCCGAGAGAAACTGACACTTGTCATTTGAGTGCAACCCATCCTCTGAGGACTTTGAGCGAAAATCATCAAGTGAGGAAAATCCAAAAACCCAAAACCCAAACACCTCTAAACCCCAAGTGATTGAGCAACACTGAAGAGATTGATCCTGAGTGGATCCGACGCTTTTTACCTTTGAAGACTGTGCTTCTTCCAAACGGTTAGGTGTCATGGTCTAGAGCATCCACGAGGAATTGTGGATCGCCGGGTGACCAAGTTTGTGAAGGTTTGGAAGTCGCTTGAAGACTTACCACGAGTGATTGGATGAGGTCTGTGTGACCTTAGTTCAAGGAGAATACGGTGAGGACTGGGTGTCTTGGACTAAGTGTCCTTGACTGGGTGTCCGGGACTGTGTGTCCTCGAGTTTAAATACTCAGCCGCTCCAACCAGACGTACAAGTGAGACAGCAGTTGGAACTGATCTACCAAATCATTGTCTTCACCAAGCTTACTGGTTCTATTCCCTCAACTCTTTCATTTCCTCATAACTGTGTTGTGTGTTTGTTCATATCTGTGTTTGAAGACTTTGACTGAAGACTTTCTCAATTTCCTCAGTTCAATTTCTTCAGTCCGTTTGTCTTCATCCTGAGTTATCCTGTGCTCACGCTTCCTGTACTCTGTGCCTGTCTTCATTTCATCATGATGACTATGCTTGTATTCTGTTAGGTTTACTTTTGAGTACTTATTCCCCTGCTAGTAGTTCTTCGCTAAGGAATTTCCTCACCGGCAAATTCCTCAGTGAAGAATTTCATAAAAATCGCCTATTCACCCCCCCTCTAGTCGATATAACGCACTTTCAGCTGTTCTCCTCCATCTTACAGCTAAAGAACTTGTCGGAGGTGTCATACCGCTCAACCCGGGCATGAGTTTGAAATACCAATTTCAGCTGCTGGAACATCTCATATGCTCCGTGGTGCTCAAAACATATTTGGAGCCCCGGTTCTAAGCCGTATAGCATCGCGCACTGAACTATCAAGTAGTCATCAACTCGATTCTGCCAAATGTTCATGACATCTATAGTCGAGGGAGCGGGTGGCTGACCTAATGGTGCATCACGGACAAAAGCCCTCCATGCAGCAATGAGGATAATCCTCATATGGACCTAATCCGCATAGTTGCTTACATCATCTTTAAACTTAGCTTTCTCTAGGAGTGCATCAAATCCAGGGGAGCTACAGCGTGATCCCTTGATCTACAACATAATTTGCAAAGACATTAAGACTATGTTCATGATAATTGGTTCGGTTAATCAAACTACTAGTGAACTCACATTAAATCAACATCCCTAAAGTTGTCTAAGTTTTACATGATCCAGATCAACTAACCCATGTCTGATCATCACTTGAGGTGGGGTGGTCATCAATGGTGAGCATCTCCATGTTGATCATATCTACTATATAACTCATGTTCAACCTTTTGGTCCTCCGTGTTCCGAGGCCATGTCTGCACATGCTAGACCCGTCAAGTTTAACCCAAGTATTCTGCATGTGGAAAACTAGCTTACACCCGTTGTATATGAACGTAGAGTCTATCACACCCGATTATCACGAGGTGCTTTGAAATGATGAACTTTCAAAATGGTGCATACTTAGGGTGAACACATTTTATATTGAACTTAAGTGAAGGGACCATCTTATAATGCTACCTTCGTCCTAAGAAAAATAAGATGCCAAAAAAGATAAACATCACATGCAATCAATATGTCACATGATATTGCCATTAACATCTTGTGCTTTTGATCTCCATCTCCAAAGCACTAACATGATCTTGATCATCACCGGCATGGCACCATGATCTTCATCATTGTGCCGTCATGTGGTTGTCTCCACCAACTGTTGCTTCTATGACTATTGCTAACTCACAGAGATAATGTAAATAAATTACATGGCGTTTATTAATTGATACACAAGTCATACAATAAATAAAAGCAACTCTATGGCTCCTGCCGGTTGCCATACTCATCGACATGCAATCCGTGAACCTATCACAAAATGTGATCATCTCATACATCAACATATATCAGAACACGTTTTCGCCATACCACATCATAACATACCCTGCAAAAACAAGTTAGACGTCCTCTACTTTGTTACTGCAATTTTACAAGGCTGCTAGGGCAAACTATAAGAACCATTCTTATCTATGCAAAACCACAACGGTGATATACAAGATGCCTTTTAACCTTCTACAAGAACTGTCGTTGTCAAATCAGATTCAACTAAGGTGGGAGAGACGGACACCTGCAAAGCCAATTTTATGCAATACAAGTTGCATATCAGTCATTAGAACCGGTCTCTTGTGCGAGGACAAGTAAGGTTGGTCCGAGCTGCTTCATGCCACAATACCACCGAATCCAAATAATACAAAGGAAGTAAGCAATTTGAACATCAATGGCCACAACTTCTTTGTGTTCTAGTCATGCATACATCTACGCATAGACCTAGCTCATGATGCCACTGATGGGGAACGAAGCATGAAAATAAAAAAAAACCTATGAACACCCAAGTCTAATCTAGGAGATGCATAACAACGTGAGGGGTGTGTTTCTATGTACCCTTGTAGACCAAAAGTGGCAGCGCATAAAATGTGGTTGATGTAGTCGTACACTTCATGATCCAATCACGATCCAACCAATCTAGTGTGAATGAATGGTGTAGTGATTGCCATAACGCATCCAAAACCACAACACGGTATAGTGATTGCTTTTGGATCTTCAGAAAGAACCCTGTTCATTGAATCCGATTCAGCTAAAGTTGGAGAAACTGACACCCACCAGCCGCCTGTGTGTGAAGCATGTCGGTAGAACCAGTCTCGCGTAAGCGTACGCGTAATGTCGGTCTGGGCTGCTTCATCCAACAATACCGCCAAATCAAGAATCAACTAGTGACGGCAAGCAATATGTATATACCCACGCCCACAACTCCTTTGTGTTATACTCGTGCACATAACATCTACGCATAAACATGGCTCGGATGCCACTGTTGGGGAACGCAGTAATTTCAAAAAAATTCCTACACACATGCAAGATCATGGTGATGCATAGCAATGAGAGGGGAGAGTATTGTCTACGTACCGTCGTAGACCGTAAGCGAAAGCGTTATGACAACGCGGTTGATGTAGTCGTACGTCTTCACGGTCGACCGATCCTAGTACTGAAAGTACGACAACTCTGTGATCTGTACACGTTCAGCTCGGTGACGTCCCACGAACTCATGATCCAACAGATTGTCGAGGGAGAGCTTCGTTAGCACGACGGCGTGATGACGGTGATGATGCTGCTACTGGAACAAGGCTTCGCCTAAGCACCGCTACGATATGACCGAGGTGGATTATGGTGGAGGGGGGCACCGCACACGGCTGGAAACAATCAACTTGTGTGTTCTAGGGTGCGCCCTGCCCCCGTATATAAAGGAGCAAGGGGAAGGCCGGCCGGCCCTTGGGGCGCGGCAGGAGAGGAGGAGTCCTCCTCCTAGTAGGAGTAGGACTCCCCTTTCCTACTCCTACTAGGAGGGGGAAAGGAAGGAGGAGAGGGAGAAGGAAAGGGGGACGCCGCCCCCCTTCCCTAGTCCAATTCGGACTAGAGGGGTAGGGGGAAAGGAAGGAGGAGAGGGAGAAGGAAAGGGGGGCTCCGCCCCCCTTCCCTAGTCCAATTCGGACTAGAGGGAGAGGGGGCATGCAGCCTGCCCTGGCCAGCCCTCTCTCTATCCACTAAGGCCCATGTGGCCCATTAGTTCTCCCGGAGGGGTTCCAGAAACCCTCCGATATTCTGGTTTTCTTCGAAATCACCCAAAACACTGCCGATGTCCGAATATAGCCGTCCAATATATCAATATTTATGTCTCGACCATTTCGAGACTCCTCGTCATGTCCATGATCATATCCGGGACTCTGAACTACCTTTGGTACATCAAAACACATAAACTCATAATACCGATCGTCACTGAACGTTAAGTGTGCGGATCCTACGGGTTCGGTAACTATGTAAACATGACTGAGACACGTCTCCGGTCAATAACCTAGATGTTCGTATTGGCCCCCACATATTCTACGAAGATCTTTATCGGTCAAACCACATAACGATATACGTTGTTCCATTTGTCATCGGTATGTTACTTGCCCGAGATTCGATAGTTGGTATCTCAATACCTAGTTCAATCTCATTACCGGCAAGTCTCTTTACTCATTAGTCACATTAGTCACATTGCTTGCAAGGCTTATAGTGATGTGCATTACCGAGAGGGCCCAGAGATACCTCTCCGACAATCGGAGTGACAAATCCTAATCTCGATCTATGCCAACTCAACAAACACCATCGGAGACACCTGTAGAGCACCTTTATAATCACCCAGTTACGTTATGACGTTTGGTAGCACACAAAGTGTTCCTTCAGTATTCGGGAGTTGCATGATCTCATAGTCATAGGAATATGTATAAGTTATGGAGAAAGCAATAGCAACAAACTAAACGATCATTGTGCTAAGCTAACGGATGGGTCTTGTCAATCACATCATTCTCTAATGATGTGATCCCGTTAATCAAATGACAACTCATGTCTATGGTTAGGAAACATGACCATCATTGATTCAACGAGCTGGTCAACTAGAGGCAAACTAGTGACACTCTGTTTTTCTATATATTCACACATGTACTAAGTTTCTGGTTAATACAATTCTAGCATGAATAATAAACATTTATCATGATATAAGTAAATATAAATAATAACTTTATTATTGCCTCTAGGGCATATTTCCTTTAGTCGCCCACTTGCACTAGAGTCAATAATCTAGATTACATTGTAATGATTCTAACACCCATGGAGTCTTGGTGCTGATCATGTTTTCCTCGTGAGAGAGGCTTAGTCAATGGGTCTGCAACATTCAGGTCCGTATGTATCTTACAAATCTCTATGTCTCCCTCATTGAATTGATCGCGGATGGAAATGAAGCGTATCTTGATGCACCAGTATTGTCACAAAAGATTTTGATTGGACCCGATACACTAGGTATGACACCTAGATCGGATATGAACTCCTTCATCCAGACTCCTTCATTTGATGCTTCCGAAGCAGCTATGTACTCCGCTTCACACGTAGATCCCACCACGACGCTCTGCTTGGAATTGCACCAACTGACAGCTCCACCATTTAATAAAAACATGTATCCGGTTTGTGACTTAGAGTAATCCGGATCAGTGTCAAAGCTTGCATCGACATAACCGTTTACGACGAGCTCTTTGTCACCTCCATATATGAGAAACATATCCTTAGTCCTTTTCAGGTATTTCAGGATGTTCTTGACCACTGTCTAGTGATCCACTCCTGGATTACTTTGGTACCTCCCTGCTAAACTGATAGCAAGGCACACATCAGGTCTGGTACACAACATTTCATACGTGATAGAGCCTATGGCTGAAGCATAAGGAACACCTTTCATTTTCTCTCTATCTTCTTCAGTGGTCGGGCATTGAGTCGGACTCAACTTCACACCTTGTAACACAGGCAAGAACCCTTTATTTGCCTGATCCATTTTGAACTTTTTCAAAACTTTATCAAGGTATGTGCTTTGTGAAAGTCCAATTAAGCGTCTTGATCTATCTCTATAGATCTTAATGCCCAATATATAAGCAGCTTCACCGAGGTCTTTCATTGAAAAATTCTTATTCAAGTATCCTTTTATGCTATTCATAAATTCAGTATCATTTCCGATCAACAATATGTCATCCACATATAATATTAGAAATGCTACAGAGCTCCCACTCACTTTCTTATAAATACAAGCTTCTCCAAAAGTATGTATAAAACCATATGCTTTGATCACACTATCAAAGTGTATATTCCAACTCCGAGAGGCTTGCACCAGTCCATAAATGGATCGCTGGAGCTTGCACACTTTGTTAGCACCTTTTGGATCGACAAAACCTTATGGTTGCATCATATACAACTCTTCTTTAAGATATCCATTAAGGAATGGAGTTTTGACATCCATTTGCCATATTTCATAATCATTAAATGCAGCAATGCTAACATGATTCGGACGGACTTATGCATCACTACGGGTGAGAAGGTCTCATCATAGTCAACTCCTTGAACTTGTCGAAAACCTTTTGCAACAAGTCGAGCTTTGTAGATAGTAACATTACCGTCAGCATCAGTCTTCTTATTGAAGATCCATTTATTCTCTATGGCCTGCCGATCATCGGGCAAGTCAACCAAAGCCCATACTTTGTTCTCATACATGGATCCCATCTCAGATTTCATGGCTTCAAGCCATTTTGCGGAAGTTGGGCTCATCATCGCTTCTTCGTATTTTGTAGGTTCGTCATGGTCAACTAACATGACTTCCAGAACAAGATTACCGTACCACTCTAGTGCGGATCTTACTCTGGTTGACCTACGAGGTTCGGTAGTAACTTGATCAGAAGTTTCATGATCATCATCATTAGCTTCCTCACTTACTGGTGTATGAATCACTGGAACTGATTTCAGTGATGAACTACTTTCCAATAAGGGAGCAGGTACAATTACCTCATCAAGTTCTACTTTCATCCCACTCACTTCTTTCGAGAGAAACTCCTTCTCTAGAAAGGATCCATTCTTAGCAATGAATATCTTGCCTTCGGATCTGTGATAGCAGGTGTACCCAACAGTCTATTTTGGGTATCCTTTGAAGGCACATTTCTACGATTTGGGTTCGAGCTTATCAGGTTGAAGCTTCTTCACATAAGAATTGCAGCCCCAAACTTTAAGAAACGACAACTTGGGTTTCTTGCCAAACCACAGTTCATAAGGTGTTGTCTCTACGGATTTAGATGGTGCCCTATTTAACGTGAATCCAGCTGTCTCTAAAGCATAACCCCGAAACGATAGCGGTAAATCAGTGAGAGACATCATAGATCACACCATATCCAGCACAATACGATTACGACATTCGGACACACCATTACGTTGTGGTGTTCCGGGTGGCGTGAGTTGCGAAACTATTCTACATTGTTTCAGATGAAGACCAAACTCGTAACTCAAATATTCTCCTCCATGATCAAATCGTAGAAACTTTATTTTCTTGTTACGATGATTTTCCACTTCACTCCAAAATTCTTTGAACTTTTCAAATGTTTCAGACTTATGTTTCATTAAGTAGATATACCCATATCTGCTCAAATCATCTGTGAAGGTGAGAAAATAACGGTATCCGCTGCGAGCTTCAATGTTCATTGGACCACATACATCAGTATGTATGATTTCCAATAACTCTGTTGCTTGCTCCATTGTTCCGGAGAACGGAGTTTTAGTCATCTTGTCCATGATGCATGGTTCGCAAGTACCAAGTGATTCATAATCAAGTGATTCCATAAGACCATCAGAATGGAGTTTCTTCATGCGCTTTACACCAATATAACCTAAACGGAAGTGCCACAAATAATTTGCACTATCATTATCAACTCTGCATCTTTTGGCTTCAATACTATGAACATGTGTATCACTACTATCAAGATTTAGTAAAAATAGACCACTCACCAAGGGTGCATGACCATAAAAGATATTACTCACATAAATAGAACAACCATTATTCTCTGATTTAAATGAATAGCCGTCTCGCATTAAACAAGATACAGATATAATGTTCATGCTCAACGCTGGCACTAAATAACAATTATTTAGGTCTAAAACTAATCCTGAAGGTAGATGTAGAGGTAGCGTGCCGACTGCGATCACATCGACTTTTGAACCATTTCCTACGCGCATCATCACCTTGTCCTTAGCCAATCTTCGCTTAATCCGTAGCCCCTATTTCGAGTTGCAAATTTTAGCAACTGAACTAGTATGAAATACCCAGGCACAACTGTGAGCATTAGTAAGGTACACATCAATAACATGTATATCAAATATACCTTTCACTTTGCCATCCTTCTTCTCCGCCAAATACTTGGGGCAGTTCCGCTTCCAGTGACCAGTCCCTTCGCAGTAGAAGCACTCAGTCTCAGGCTTAGGTCCAGACTTGGGTTTCTTCACTTGAGCAGCAACTAGCTTGTTGTTCTTCTTGAAGTTCCCCTTCTTCCCTTTACCCTTTTTCTTGAAACTGGTGGTCTTGTTGACCATCAACACTTGATGCTCCTTCTTGATTTCTACCTTCACAACTTTTAGCATTGCGAGGAGCTCAGGAATCATCTTATCCATCCCTTGCATGTTATAGTTCATCACGAAGCTCTTGTAGCTTGGTGGTAGTGATTGAAGAACTCTATCAATGACACTATCATCAGGAAGATTAACTCCCAGCTGAGTCAAGTGGTTGTGGTACCCAAACATTCTGAGTATATGTTAACTGGAAAAACTATTCTCCTCCATCTTGCAGCTGTAGAACTTATTGGAGACTTCATATCTCTCAATCCGGGCATTTGCTTGAAATATTAACTTCAACTCCTGGAACATCTCATATGCTCCATGACGTTCAAAACATCGTTGAAGTCTCGGTTCTAAGCCGTAAAGCATGGCACACTCAACTACCGAGTAGTCATCAGCTTTGCTCTGCCAGGTGTTCACGACATCTGGCATTGCTCCTGCAACGGGTTTGTCTCCTAGCGGTGCTTCCAGGACGTAATTCTTCTGTGCAGCAATGAGGATAATCCTCAAGTTACGGACCCTATCCATGTAGTTGCTACCATCATCTTTCAACTTATCTTTCTCTAGGAATGCATTAAAATTCAATGGAACAACAACACGGGCCATCTATCTACAACAACATAGACATGCAAAATACTATCAGGTACTAAGTTCATGATAAATTAAAGTTCAATTAATCAAATTACTTAAGAACTCCCACTTAGATAGATGTCTATCTAATCATCTAAGTGATCACGTGATCCATATCAACTAAACGATGTCCGATCATCACGTGAGATGGAGTAGTTTTCAATGGTGAACATCACTATGTTGATCATATATACTATATGATTCACGCTCGACTTTTTAGTCTCAGTGTTCCGAGGCCATATCTGCATCTGTTAGGCTCGTCAAGTTTAACCCGAGTATTCTGCGTGTGCAAAACTGGCTTGCACCTGTTGTATGTGAACGTAGAGCTTATCACACCCCATCATCACGTGGTGTGTCGGCACGACGAACTGTAGCAACGGTGCATACTCAAGGAAATCACTTATACCTTGAAATTTTGTGAGAGATCATCTTATAATGCTACCACCGAACTAAGAAAAATAAGATGCATAAAGGATAAACATCACATGCAATCAATATAAGTGATATGATATGGCCATCATCATCTTGTGCCTTTGATCTCCATCTCCAAAGCACCGTCATGATCACCATCGTCACCGGCTAGACACCTTGATCTCCATCGAAGCATCATTGTCATCTCGTCTATGACTATCGCTACCGCTTAGTCATAAAGTAAAGCAATTACATGGCGATTGCATTTCATACAATAAAACGACAACCATATGGCTCCTGCCAGTTGCCGATAACCGTGTTACAAAATATGATCATCTCATACAATAAAATTTAGCATCGTGTCTTGACCATATCACATCACAACATGCCCTGCAAAAACAAGTTAGATGTCCTCTACTTTGTTGTTGCAAGTTTTGCGTGGCTGCTACGGGCTAAGCAAGAACCGTTCTTACATACACATCAAAAACCACATCATAGTATAGTGATTGCTTTTTGATCTTCAAAAAGAACCATGTTCATTGAATCTGATTCAACTAAAGTTGGAGAAACTGACATCCACTAGCCACCTGTGTGCGAAGCACGTCGGTAGAACCAGTCTCGCGAAAGCTTAAGCGTACGCATAGTGTCGGTCTGGGCCACTTCATCCAACAATACCGCCGAATCAAGAATCAACTAGTGACAGCAATCAATATGTATATACCCACGCCCACAACTCCTTTGTGTTCTACTCATGCATTTAACATCTACGCATAAACCTGGCTCGGGTGCTACTGCAGGGGAACGCGGTAATTTCAAAAAAAATTCCTACTCACACACAAGATCATGGTGATGCATAGTAATGAGAGGGGAGAGTATTGTCTATGTACCCTCATAGACCGTAAGCGGAAGCGTTATGGCAACGCGGTTGATGTAGTCGTACGTCTTCACGATCGACCGATCCTAGTACCGAAAGTATGGCACCTCCGTGATCTGCACACGTTCAGCTCGGTGACGTCCCACGAACTCATGATCCAGTAGAGTGTCGAGGGAGAGCTTCGTCAGCACGACGACGTGATGACGGTGATGATGATGCTACCGGAACAGGGCTTCGCCTAAGCACCGCTACGATATGACCGAGGTGGATTATGGTGGAGGGGGGCACAACACATGGCTGGAAAGAATCAACTTGTGTGTTCTAGGGTGCACCCCTTCCCCCGTATATAAAGGAGCAAGGGGGAGGCCAGTCGGCCCTTGGGGCGCGCCAGGAGAGGAGGAGTCCTCCTTCTAGTTGAAGTAGGACTCCCCTTTCCTACTCCTACTAGGAGGGGAAAAGGAAGGATGAGAGGGAGAAGGAAAAGGGGGCGCCGCCCCCCTTCCCTAGTCCAATTCGGACTAGAGGGGTAGGGGGCGCGCGACCTGCCCTGGCCGGCCCTCTCTCTCTCCATTAAGGCCCGTGTGGCCCATTAGTTCTCCTGGGGGGGTTCCGGTAACCCTCTTGTACTCCGGTTTTCTTCGAAATCACCCGGAACTCTTCCGATGTCCGAATATAGCCGTCCAATATATCAATCTTTATGTCTGGACCATTTCGAGACTCCCCATCATGTCCATGATCATATCCGGGACTCCGAACTACCTTCGGTACATCAAAACACATAAACTCATAATACCGATCGTCACCGAACGTTAAGCGTGCGGACCCTACGGGTTCAAGAACTATGTAGACATGACCGAGACACGTCTCCGGTCAATAACCAATAGCAGAACTTGGATGTTCATATTGGCTCCCACATATTCTACAAAGATCTTTATCGGTCAAACCGCATAACGATATACGTTGTTCCCTTTGTCATCGGTATGTTACGTGCCCGAGATTCGATCATCGGTATCTCAATACCTAGATCAATCTCATTACTGGCAAGCCTCTTTACTCGTTCTGTAATGCATCATCCCGCAACTAACTCATCAGTCACATTGCTTGCAAGGCTTATAGTGATGTGCATTACCGAGAGGGCCCAGAGATACCTCTCCGACAATCGGAGTGACAAATCCTAATCTCGATCTATGCCAACTCAACAAACACCATCGGATACACCTGTAGAGCACCTTTATAATCACCCAGTTACGTTGTGACATTTGGTAGCACACAAAGTGTTCCTCCGGTATTCGGGAGTTGCATGATCTCATAGTCATAGGAACATGTATAAGTTGTGGAGAAAGCAATAGCAACAAACTAAACGATCGCCGTGCTAAGCTAACGGATGGGTCTTGTCAATCACATCATTCTCTAATGATGTGATCCCGTTAATCAAATCACAACTCATGTCAATGGTTAGGAAACATAACCATCATTAATTCAACGAGCTAGTCAAGTAGAGGCAAACTAGTGACACTCTGTTTGTCTATATATTCACACATGTACTAAGTTTCCGGTTAATACAATTCTAACATTTAACTTTATTATTGCCTCTAGGGCATATTTCCTTCACAGCAGGGCTTCGCCAAGCCAAACCAAGATGAGGTGGTGGGACAGATGGGGACGGGTTATGCGAGGGAAGTGGTTGGGTGTGTCTGCCCCCTACACCCCGCCCCTATTTATATAGAGGTGTGGGGGCGGGGCGGATGCCCATCTCCAAGACAGAGGGCAAGGCCCCCCTTTCCAAGACAAGGGGGCGCATGCCCCTCCTACAAGTGAGGGGTCGCGGCCCCCCCTCCAAGCCAGCAGCGGATGCCCCCTGGTCGCATGGGCCTGCTGGGGTGTGGCCATCCTGGCCCACGTAGGCCTAGCGCACCCACTAAGGGTCCATGTAGCCTTTCGGGGCTGGTTGGTCCCTCCGGTGGACCTCCGAAACCCTTCGGTGCCCCACCCCCCATATGCTCCTGGTGGACCCCCAAAATTTTTCGGAACCAAAACAAAATTTTCTCATATGTAAATCTTTACCTCCGGACCATTCCAGAACTACTCGTGATGCATGGGTTCTCTTCTAGGACTCTAAACAACCTTCGGTCACCAATGCAAATATCCCAATAGTACTCTAGCGTCAACGAACATTAAGCGTGCGACCCTATGGGGTCAAGAATCATGTAAACATGACTGAGACACCTCTCCTGTCAATGACCAATAGTAGGACCTAGATGTACACATTGGTTCCTACATATTCCATGAAGATCTTTATCGATTGAACTATGATGTCAAGGTTCAGTTAATCCCATATGCTATTACCTTTGTCTGGCGATATGGTAGTTGCCCAAGATTCGATCGTTGATATCCCCATACCTAGTTCAGTCTCATTACCAGTGAGTCTCTTTACTTGTTCTGTAATACAAGATCATGTGACTAAACTCGTTAGTCACATGAAGCTTCTTGTGATGTTGTATTACCGAGAGGGCCCAAAGATATGTCTCTGTCACATGGAGTGACAAATCCCAATCTTGATCCATGGAACCCAACAGACACATTCGGAGATACCTACAGAGCATCTTTATGATCACCCAGTTACGAAGTGATGTTTGATAGCACAGAAGGTATTCCTTCGGTATCCGGGAGTGACATGATCTCATGGTCTAACGAATAGATACTTGACATGAAGATAGTTGTAGCAAATAACTAAGTGATACGATCTGATGCTAATCTTATGGTGGCTCTGCCCATCACATCATTCTCCTAATGATGTGATCTCATTATCAAATGACAAATCATGTCCATGGTTAGGAAACCTTAACCATCTTTGTTTTATGTGCTAGTCTAATAGAGGGTTTCTAGGGACACGATGTAGTCTATGTATTCACACATGTATTTAAGTTTCCAGTCAATACAATTCTAGCATGAATAATAAAAATTTATCATGAACAAGGAAATATGATAATAACAAATTTATTATTGCCTCTAGGGCATATTTAAACAATAATTTCTATGGTTCACGCATATGCGATTCAGAGGAAAACTCATTAGCATGTGTAGAGTTATAAACGGTACAACAAGATTCCTAGTCTAGCCTCTAGGACTAGCTCAAGTGTTGACTGATGATTTTGTTTTCTTGATCATGAGCATGACGTTAATGCTAGCAACATATCAAGAACGATGTTGGAAGAACACTCATGTTGAGTTTACCCAAGTTGTTTGTTATACTTGGAGATTATATCATCTGAAGTCTATAGTTCATAAGACGAGAGGTAATGTGTGTATGATTCCTTAGACCATGAGATTATTGAGTCACTCCATACCTGATAATGTACCACTGGTATAATGAGCTGCTATACAAATGGTTTTTAATTCCTATCTGCAATGAAATTTTAAATTGTCGCCTTGCTAGTGTGTGCAATAGGGGGGTCCTTCCCGTATGACCTAGAAATTGTCGGGGATAGCGAGTAGCAATGCATATGTTTTGCATAACTAAAGGTATGCGATGCCAACATCTATCCCAAACGTGAGTCTTCAGACAACTTTTTGTGATATCTCGGATATCCCAAACGCTCCATTCTTGCTACTCGTTTGTGCTCGCATTGCCATTGCAGTCATTATTCGGTGGTGCTACGTTTACGATGCGCGCCTCATCACAAACAGTTCACGATTATAGAACATGTATGATAAGCAGACAATCACACACACTAGATCGAGATCACCCCTTGGCGCAAGGGTGCTAGTCCCAAAGTTTTGGTCAAGCATGCAATGCTAAGTGACAAAAAATGTTTGATAGATCAGGAGTAGATCAAGTCATGTACATAGCCGGTCCCATAGGTCGAAAACAGTTCATAATAATTAGAGCATGTCATTTATATGGAAAGAGACCGATGCCTGAGTAGCACATAGGGCAGCGACACAGTACAAAATATGGAGAGCGAAGCATTTATACAAAAGGCTAGTAAAAATTAGATACCAGCCCTTCACCAAGAAAGGTTGAAGTTCCTCGTCGCTTAAAGAAAAGTTGGGTAATCCCTACTGCAGGATGCTGCTAACGCGACACTACAATCAGAGACCCTTCGACGAAACTGTGTGCGATGCAATAATCACAAATGGTGGTGTAAAAACCCATCAAAAAAGGTGCAAAATGTTTGCGATGGAGGATGCATCAAACATGGTTCAGATTTTAGTTGCGTGTGCGATGCAAGGCATACAGTTCGGTTCAATTAACTGTTTGCTATGAGGAGGAACAAAATAAACGGTCAGCCAGATGAAGGTGTGTGCAATATACAGCATACGGTTCACTCGGATGAACTGTTTGTGATTAGGTAACACAAAAGAAACAGTCAGCCAGATCAAGGTGTGCGCGATATACGGCATGCGGTTCACTCGGATGAACTGTTTGTGTTGAGACAAGAGAATCGAAATGGTTCAATATAACAAATTTTGTGTGATACGCGGCAAACATGTCTATAATCAGAAATGTGTGCGAAGACTGACAATAACACAGACGATTGCTGCTAATAAGAAGTGTGTGTTATGCGATGGGACTGCATACAGAACAACAACATATATATACACACACTTATAAGGACATGATTGCATAACCAAATTAAACATCCACTTACATAGGTGGCTACTACAACCATGCATTTGCACACGCCAAAGTAAACTATTCCATGCATAATTACATAGGAGGCTACTACACACATGACATTTCAACACACCAATAAAGTAAACTATATATTACATGCATGATTAACTAGCATAAACTATCATCTGATCTTCATCTACTTCTTATGACACTTGCTATGCTTGTGGCTCGACCTGGGCTCGTCGATTTGGGTAACGAGGAACTTCCTCATGTCAACGATCCGCCTGTGCATCTTGTAGCATGTGTACATGCTCTTGGCCGTGAACCTGAGGTGAGGTTCATCTAGTTGCCGCATCCAGGCCCTGTGCCATGATACGGGACTTGTTCTTTGGGCATCCTGCTTCATCTTCTTGTATTAGGGGTCGATGATGGCCGAGGCGAGTTCAACCAGCGAGTCCCTCATGCTGCTCCAGACGCTGTAGTGGTCACGGATTTCGACAAGGTTCTTGCAGGTCAAGCCTGTAACCCTAAGCGCTTTTACATTGTCGGTGGTTTCCACCATGGCAAACTTGTAGTCGGTGCTATTGACAAACCTGTTGAAACGGTCGCAAGGCTCTGTGGCCATGCAGTAGTGGTAGATGAAGACATGATGGCACAGACACAACTGGGCGACGTCAACCTTCTGACATATGTCGGTACGACCGGCGGTGTACTGGAGGTCCATGCCGCGACCACCTTGTACTTGTCTTGAACAAGCAACTGCTCAACATTGTTGATGTAGTCATCCACCACGGCCGGCTTGATGGTTTACACCACTGAGAGATCCGTCTCCCTCGCGTGGATCTCCACTTTATGCTCGCGGAACTCCATTGGAGCACCGCTAGACATCCCCACTCTATGTGTCATCGTGGGTGTGCTTGTTGTATTGTGGGGCGCGATCGAATGGTTGAAGAGACTAAGGTTATAATGGCCGCGGGAATTAAAGGGGAAGCTAGAAGGCCAGGAATATCGCAGGCCCTGATGGCAGTTCTAATTTGTAGCATGTTACTCCATCGTGCCGCACGTAACTGCATCTCGTGGCAACACGCGCGGTGCAACCGCATGCATATGGGGCCCCTGACATGATCGTGCGCACGCCCAGCCACTGGCAGAGAACACGCGGATGGATGAGAGAAGAGCACTTCGCGGTCGCCTTAACGATGAGCAACCAGAGCGCGCTGACGGATGCGAGCAGAGCGCGCTATCGGATTTCGGGTTCCGGCAGACCCTTGAGGTTCGAACACTGGGGTGCGCGCGGAGATTTTGCCTCCTACCTACCTACACCCCTCCGCCTTGCTAAGATCTAAGCAATGGAAAGAACAACATGAATGACACAGGGTTTATACTGGTTCGGGCCACCGTTGTGGTGTAATACCCTACTCCAGTGTGTGGTGTGGTGGATTGCCTCTTGGGCTGATGATGATGAACAATACAAGGAAGAACAGCCTCGCGAGGGTCTGCTCTCAGCTGGGGCGATGAACTGCTGGGAGGAGTTCAGTCACCCATCTCTCTCTCTTTTCCTTCTCTCGTACTTTTTCTCTTTCCTCATCCCCCCTTTTCTCTGTGCGTGGTTGGTCCTATTTATAGAGGCCCTGGTCCTCTTCCCAAATATCGAGCGGGAAGGTAGCCAACAATGGCGAGCTAATTTGAAGGGGGACAGCTAGTACTAGCTATCCTGATAAAAGTAGTCTTCGCCTGCTCAAAGCTCTGGTGGTGACGCCATCTTGGGCTCCACAATGACCTCCGTCTTGCAGTCCTCCTGGTCTTGGTCTTGTTGCACCGAAATGGCAACCTTTGCCTGATGCCTCGGTACTCCGCGGCTGCGCTTGCTCCCTTTGCTCCAAAGAGGAAAGGAGGACGCTGCGCGGGCTAGCACCCGCTGGCGCCTTTGGTCGTCATGGCTCTCGTCACGGGCACCTCATGAGGTACCCCGCCTTGATCTCTCTGCCTCCTCGCGAGCCAGCCTGATGAGGCCGTGCCTGAGGAAGCTCCACGTCGTCCGCCCCGCGAGGCTTGGCTCCTCGCGAGGGTCTTGGGTCTATGTTGGTGAAGATGGGCCGTGCTGGGCCCCCCTTTGAGCCACGCCGCAGGCCGCAGCCAGGCAAGTCTGGGGACCCCTGTTCCTAGAATGTCGACAGTAGCCCCCGGGCCCAAGGTGCGCCCGGACTTGGCCATGCAGGGAGGCGGAAGGGCAAGAGCGAAGCGCCGCGGGCCCTAACAGCCTGCGGCCTTGGGCGCCGCGTGGCGGTTGATTGGAGTGAGCGCCTTAGCAACCGTGCGAGTTGATAAAGGAGCGGCATCTGCCTAGGCTTTGCTTTTTGCTTTCTCCGATTGCTGCTCAGATCCCCTTTCTTGCGCCTCTCCTTCCTTCCTCCAAAGTTTCCAGATCTGCTCCGACCGCATGACCTAGGAAGCCATGGCGCCTTGTCAGCCCCCGGCCGTAGCTTGGTACTCGTCTGCTCTGGACTCGCCGAACGTGTCGGAGGCGAGCCTTGCCCGGTTGCGCCGGATGGCGGCGGCGCGGGGCATCGACGGGGCGAAGGTGTTCAAGGCCGGCTCGGCCACCCCTGAGGGTCAAGGGAGCACCTTCTATCCGTTCTTCGTAAGCTCCATTGCTGCTGGCCTGGTGCCTCCCTTCTCCGAGTTCTTCTTCTCTGTCCTCCACCATTACAAGCTACAGGCTCTGCATATCCACCCCAACTCCGTCCTTGTCCTGGCAATCTTCGCCTATTACTGCGAGGCTCACGTGGGGGTGCAGCCCTCAGTGGCCTTGCTGCGCCACTACTTCTACCTCCGGACCTCTCGCGGTCCTGCTTCCGCGTGCGCGAGCTTCATCGCGTACGGCGGCGCCATTGCCATCTCGAACCCCGGGAAAAGGATTGAGGGCTTCAGGAGCAAGTGGGTCTTGGCGGATGCTGGGCGCATTCACCCTCGGCTGATCTTGCCCACGGGGCAGCCCACGAGCTCCAGCGATTGGGGTCGAGCGGAGCTCGTGGACCCCCGCGCGAAGCTGGTGTTGGAGAAGATGGATGCGGATCTGAGGCCGGCCAACATGGCGGCGGCGAAGCTGACCGGCGTGTCGCTGCTGAGGGAATTCCTGGAGCACCAGCTGGCTCCGCTTCGGCTGTACCCACTCCCGATGTGGAGGCCCCATCCGAGCCCCGCAGCCTTGGCCGACGGAGATCTGGCTACGGTCCTCCAATCTCTGGTCGGGGGCGATGTGGCGAGGTTGGAGGGTGCTCCTACGCCCTTGTTCCTCCGCGACGACTGGGAGCAGGTAGTGGAGTCCATGCCCGTCTTCAACAGGGATGGGCCCGTGCCCATGGAAACTCCTGAGGAACCGGTGGACGTGCCCTCCGACGACTCCAGCGAAGACGAGGAAGGAGGGGAGCGGGAAAGAGGGCCTGACTCTGAGGCGACTGATGGAGAGTCGAGGGCTCCCCTCCCCCGGCGCAGGTCCCGTGTTCTTCGCCTCTCTCCGAGCGATGACGACGAGGATGACGATGAGCAGGATGGTGGGAGCTTGCCTCCGATCCCGAAGAAGGACTGGACCGGGCTGATCTCCCGCGGGTTTGCCCCGGCCCCGAGCGGACCGCACCTTCCGCTTCCAAGCTTCCCGAGGTTGACCCTTCCAGCCGGCTTTCAGGCTTCAAATTTGGCCGGAGGCCGCTTGAGCTCACTGGCGACGACCCGTAAGCGTTTGATTCTTGTCTTTATTTCTTATTCTGCTTCTGAGGCTTGACGTCCGCATCTCTTGGACAGGCTGGCGCCTGCAGCAAAGAAGTCGAAGGGAGCTCCTGAGGTTCCATCCATGGCAGTGCCTCTGCCCACGAAGGAGGGTGACCGCGACGCACGGGCTTCTCCTGCCCGGTCGTCCTCGCGAGGCCTGGCTGAGCCGGCTGGGGCGAGCTCGGCCCCCACGGCCCAAGTGACTCCCGAGGTGTCCTTGCCTGCCGCCGCCACTACAGCCGTTGGGGCGCAGCAGACTCCGCCTCAGGATGCTGTGGCCGCGCGGCCGCCTTCTCCTCCTGCTCCACCGGCTGCTGTCTCTCCGACTCCTTCTGCCGTTCTGGATCGTGCTATCGTTGAGCTGGACCGACTGCGGCAGGATCTTCTTGGCGCCGACCCTCGCTTGGTGGCCGGGCGCTTGGAGCTGGCTTCCTGATGGGTTCGCTCCGACGCTTCGATTCGGGCGGCGCTGGTCCAGGCCTCGACGGCTCGTGATGAGGAGAAGCAGGCCGTCCTTGAGGCAAAGGCTTCTCGTGACGTAGCCCTGGGGTAGGTGGTCGACGTCCGTGGTCGCTGCAAGGTGCTGGAGGACGAGCTGCAGGGCCTGCGGGACCAGCTTGCGAAAGAGGTCCGCCTTTGCCAAGAGCAGGAAGAAGGTGTGAAAGCTTGCGAGGCAGCCGTCAAGGAGAGGGAGATCAAGCTCAGGAAGCGCCGCGACTGCCTAGGCGCGCTGGAGCAGGAGTTGGGGGCGAGGAAGGCCGAGCTGGATGACAAGGCCCTGTTTCTTGCCGAGGACCGCGTGGCCTTCACGGAGATGGAGGCGAAGGCACGCTCCTCGCTGAGGACGCTTTACGACAGCGGCCTAGAGAGCCCGCTGGCTGGCGCCGAGGACGGCCACGCAAAGCTGCTTCCCTTCCTGGTTCGCGCTCTTGAAGATGTCTCCCTTGGCCTTGGCCCCACGGCGGAGGCCGAGGCACGTGTCCTGTCTTCTGCAGCACTGACGCGGGTGCTCACCCACATCTACCTTCGCGATCCTGACGTCGACCTCGACGACCTGCTGGAGCCAGTAAGCAGCGAGCGTGCCGCTGCCGCTGCCGAGGCCGTGAAGGGTCGCGCGGAGGCTCTGCTGGGGAAGTTCCGGGCCTTTAGCACCAAGCCGAAGCAAGGCGCTGCCAACCCCACTGCTCCATGAGGCGCACCCACTCCGCGATGCTCCACCGTCGACAAGTGACTCTGTTGTGGCTCCTGTCCTGCCTTTAATTCCTGCACATGTATCATGCCTCGGGGAGGCGTTTAAACTTGTGTTTGGCATTGAGATAACAGTGTGGACTGTAATATTTGCTTTTGAATTCCTTGAAATTTGTGCTTTTCCTTCCTACTTGCTTATGTTCTACGCCGGTAGAGCCCGGCCCCGCGCATACCTCACCCAATGTTAGTCCCGACCGGAAACCAGGATGGGGCCAAGGAGTGAGGGGCTACGTGACAAGTTAGGCTCCTGAGTCACGATGCTCAGGAGTCCCCCTTGGCGCACGAACAGCAAGTAGGGAGGTGTGATGTGGGTGGATCTACCGTTCTACGTCTGCAGAGCCCGGCCGCGCGCATACCTCACCCAGCGTTAGCCTTTCGGAACTAAAGAGTGAGGGGCTATGTGACCAGTTAGGCTCCTGAGTCACGATGCTCAGGAGTCCCCCTTGACGCTCAAACGGCCTTCGTACCTTAGCTCCGCTCGGGAAGAGAGGCGCGACGAACCAGGCCCCGGGAGGGGGGGGGGCTGGCTGGGCGGCGTGCGTCTGGGCGTGACCCAGGCGCAGCCCCCATGCCCAGCCCCCTCGCGCGGCACTCTCGAGGGGAGGCGTTACGATGAGGCTAGACACTGAGCTCCGGGCTCCCTGAGGTTGATGCGGCCCGGGGGCCACCCTCAGTTGTTTATCACCAGCGCGGAGCATACCGCTTCCGTATGTGTACGGGCATAGCCGCTCCTCGGCAGTGTCGTCAGCCAGCACAGAGCATGGTGCTTCCATTGGTACGTGGGAGGGGGCCCCCCTCCGGGAGGAGCCCCCGGGGCGTGTACAGCCCCGCCCTGACACGTGGCTGGCACGGTAGGGCCTGGCGAGGTGTATCTGGGCACCCGTGGGCCAGCGCAGGACTCACGGGGCCCTACCTCTACGCGGGTTGTGCCTGGCACTGGGCCTTATCTTGTGATGTGTCCCTGCAAATTTGGTTAGATGCCGGCACTCTACGACCTCGGGTCCCGGCCCTCGAGCTGGTCTCAGCCGTCGCTGGTATGCCAGGCCGCGATGCCGTGGACAAGGCCAGAGGGTGAGGGCTGGAGAGCCAGTAAGAGCCCTGAGTCGCGATGCTCAGGTACCCCCCCTTTAACGTGTAAGCAGTCGGCATGGAGAAGAAGAGGTGCCGTGGGCCGGCATCAAATAGTCAAGCATGGTGGGTATGACGCATAACCGGAAATAACTGCAAATGAGATACACGCCGCTGGGTCTGGCCCGAGCGACTTGGGGATCGTGCAGCCCGAGGGGCGCCCCCAACAAGGTAAGCTAACAGCATGAAATAAAAAGGGATACATGCCGCAGGGATGGACCCACGCGGCCTGGGAATAATGCAGCCCTGGGGGGGCGCTCCTAGCTAGAAGTGAAACTTGAAAGATGTCACCTGATGACGTTGAGGACGAAGGGGTGTTGGTGTAGCAGACTCGGTGGGCTGCGGAAGCCGATCCTCACGAGCCCCCAGGCCCAGGGGCCTCAGGAGGCTCCGGAGGCGCTGGTGGCCCCCTGCGGGCCATCTCCATCTCCGCCAGGGCTGCGGAACATCTGGCCTCATGTGCCTCCATGATGCCCCTTATGAGGCGCTGGTACGTGACAGCCGCGTTCGGCAAGCCGTAAGGCATGCGAACGCAGCTGTGGGGTGGACCTCCGCAGCGCCCACTCGCGAGGGCCAGAGGCGACTCGGTTGAGCCCTGGTATGTCGATGCAGACGTGCAGCCCACCATCCTCGCCTGGATGGGGAGCCACTGCTGGTAGACGGCGGCCGCCTTTCATGACCCTTGACTCCTATAGCTCCTGAATGGCCTTGCTGATGAACTCCTGAGGGTCTGGCTCTCCTTGCCTTACTCCTTCTTGAGGGAAACGTGCTTCGAAGCATGCCTCCATGTGGTGCCCAAGCGCCTCCCTCGTGACCCTAGCCAGGTCGGTGGCCCTCCAGGGGAGAGCCCTCGAGCCCTGCCTGAGGAGGGCGTCAGGCGTGCTTTCCTATGCGACGGAAGGAGGTTCCCCCTGGGCAGGCACGGGCCTAGAGGGGCCTGCCTCCTGAGGGGCCGGGCCGGACAATGTCTTCTTCTTCTTGGGGGCGGTCTCGGGAAGCCTCCTGCTTCCGCGATCTGGGTCTTCCAGTGACGCGGCCTGAAAGGCTCGTTTCAGGGAGCACACCACATCCTTCTCTTCACAGGGCACCGTGATGACTCCGCCACTTCCTGGCATCTTGAGGACGTTGTAGCCGTGGTGAGTTACGGCCATGAACTTGGTCAGCGCCGGGTACCCAAGGATGGCGTTGTAGGGCAGGCGAATGTGAGCGACGTCGAAGTCGATGAGCTCGGTGCGGTAGTTGTCGCGTGCCCCGAAGGTGACAGGGAGGCGGACCTGCCCAATCGGGACCCTAGAGCCGTCGGTGATTCCGTAGAAGGGCTTGGTTGGCTGAAGCTGGCTGTAGGGCACTTGGAGATTGTTGAATGTTTCCACGGACAGGATGTTGAGCCCTGCCCCGCCATCGATGAGGGTCCTGGTGACCACCACGTTGTTGATGATTGGGGAAGAAAGCATCGAGAGGACTCCGGCTGTAGCCGCACACTTGAGCTGATCTGCTGAGCTGAACGTGATGGCGCACGCCGACCACCTGAGTGGGCGCGTTGCTTCAAGCCTGGGGAGGACTGCATTCACTTCGCGGGCGAACTGCTTGAAGATGCGTTGAGAGGCTGGGGCCTGAGCCTCGCCCAGGATGCAGGCGATCGCGCGCGGCTCCTGGAAGCCCCTAGCCCCCTCGTCTTGGTGGCGGTCCTCGTTTCTCCTTGGCTGCGGCGGCAGCGGAGGGAGGCATGCGTTGCCATGCGGGCGATCCTTGCGAGGCTGATCCCTCCAGTCTCCCTCACGAGGCGGGTCTTGCCAGCGATCCTTGCGAGGTTGATCGCGCCACCCTTGGCGCGGGCCACGGTCTTCCCAGCGTCCTGCGTTCCTTCCTCCTCCTCGACCGTAGCCCCGGTCACCGCGGTCGAGGCGACGGCCGATCCTTCCTTCTCGCACGGCTCGGAGCTCTTGACATTCGTTGGTGTTGTGGGTGTGGAGGTCGTGGTACACACAGTACTGGCTGCCCTTGGAAGGTTTGGGCTGATCTCTTCCCCGCTTGGTGTCTGGTTCTGCCGCAAGCACGGCAGCCCCCTTGCGCTTCACGTCCTTTGCCTTGGGCTTCTTCTCTTCTGGGTCTGTGGCAGGCAGCTCGAGGAGGGAGAGACGCCCTTCCTCAACCCTGGCGCACTTGGTCGCCAAGTTGAACAGCTCCAAGGAAGTGCACAGGTCTTCATGCATCGCCAGCTCCTGCTTCATGTTGACATCACGCACGCTGTCGGAGAAGGCTGAGATGATGGCCTCCTCGGTCACCTTGGGAATCTTGAGGCGTGCGTTGTTGAAGCGCCGGATGTACTTCTGTAGGGTCTCGCCGGGTTGTTGCTTGATGCGGCGCATGTCGCTCATGACGGGTGGCCGGTCGCGAGTACCTTGGAAGTTGGCGATAAAGCGGGTGCGCATCTCGTCCTAGGAGGAGATCGTGCCTGGAGCCAGGTTCAGGAGCCAAGTGTGGGCCCCGTCCTTGAGTGCCATGGGAAACCAGTTCGCCATGACCTTCTCATCTCCGTTGGCAGCTTCGATGCCCAGCTCGTAGAGCTGGAGGAACTCCGCAGGGTCAGCCGTGCCGTCGTAACGAGGAGGCAAGTCCGGCTTGAACTTGCCGGGCCACGCGACGCTGCGCAGCTCGGTGGTGAAGGCACGGCAGCCTGCTGTGGCCACGGGAGGCCTTGGGTGACGGAGAGCTTGGTCTTGCATGTCCCCACGCGTTGCAGCTGGGTCTTGATGTGCAGGAGCAGGAGCATGGTCGCGACGTGCTGGAGCAGGGAGTGCCCGGGCAGCTTCTTGCAGGTGAGGGACTTCTTGGCAGCCCTGCTCTTGCCGCGCTGGCACCTGACGGAGCGGGTTCCGCCCAGGGGCCACGCGCCTTGGAGCCATGGCGCCTTCTTGTGGAGGAGGCGGCCGGGGCGCCGCCGGAGTATCGTCGCCCACGCGGGGTGGGGTGCGGTGCAGCGGAGCGGACGGCGCAGGAGAGCCCCCTGCGGCGCGGACGAGCTCGGCGACGCGGTCCAGCCATTCTTCATAGAAGTCGTCGACGGGACGGTAGCGCAGGAGCTCATTTGCCGCGATGAGCGCAGCTCGAGCCTCCATGGGAGCGCGGAGCGCGCGGGACGAAGAACCATCTGGGGTGAGCGAGGGAGTAGCGGTGCGGCCGTCTTGCCACACGGACGAATGCTGAGACGATGCTTGCTGCTCGTCCCCCACCGGGCCGGTGGCGGCGTTGATGGCAGGTGACGGGGAACGGCGAGGATGCCCGCCGACAGGAGCCGTCTAGGCGACGCGGGTAGCGAGAGCGGCCCGGCGCTCAGTGCGGGCCCGACGAGCGTCAGACATGGGCGCGATGGTCGGAGGAGAACGGGGCGGTGGAAGACGAATTCCGGCGCACCCCTACCTGGCGTGCCAAATGTCGGATTTCGGGTTCCGGCAGACCCTTGAGGTTCGAACATTGGGGTGCGCGTGGAGATTTCGCCGCCTACCTACCTACACCCCTCCGCCTCGCTAAGATCTAAGCAATGGAAAGAACAACACGAATGACACAGGGTTTATACTGGTTCGGGCCATCGTTGTGGTGTAATACCCTACTCCAGTGTGTGGTGTGGTGGATTGCCTCTTGGGCTGATGATGATGAACAATACAAGGAAGAACAACCTCGTGAGGGTCTGCTCTCGGCTGGGGCGATGAACTGCTGGGAGGAGTTCAGTCACCCATCTCTCTCTCTCTCTTTTCCTTCTCTCGTCCTTTTTCTCTTTCCTCGTCCCCCCTTTTCTCTGTGGGTGGTTGGTCCTATTTATAGAGGCCCTGGTCCTCTTCCCAAATATCGAGCGGGAAGGGAGCCAACAATGGCGGGCTAATTTGAAGGGGGACATCTAGTACTAGCTATCCTGACAAAAGTAGTCTTCGCCTGCTCAAAGCTCTGGTGGTGACGCCGTCTTGGGCTCCACAATGACCTCCGTCTTGCAGTCCTCCTGGTCTTGGTCTTGTTGCACCGAAATGGCAACCTTTGCTTGATGCCTCGGTACTCCGCGGCTACGCTTGCTCCCTTTGCACCAAAGAGGAAAGGAGGACGCTGCGCGGGCTAGCACCCGCCTGGCGCCTTTGGTCGTCATGGCTTGCGTCACAGACACCTCGTGAGGTACCCCGCCTTGATCTCTCCGCCTCCTCGCGAGCCAGCCTGATGAGGCCGTGCCTGAGGAAGCTCCGCGTCGTCCGCCCCGCGAGGCTTGGCCCCTCAGGAGGGTCTTGGGTCTGTGTTGGTGAAGATGGGCCGTGCTGGGCCCCCCTTTGAGCCACGCCGCAGGCCGCAGGCAGGCAAGTCTGGGGACCCCCGTTCCCAGAACGCCGACACGCGCCAACGGACGCGAGTAGTGCGCCACAGCACCTAATGGCGAGCAGAGCTTGCTGAGGGACGAGAGTAGAGGCCGGCACACTGATATGTGGCAAATAAGACGAACTGTGCAAGCGATGTCGGAGACATCAAGCACTAATCAGATTAGAGTTGTGTGTGCGATACGTGGCATATAGTTGATCCATCCGAGCCGTTTGTGATGGAATAAGCCGTGTGTGTTGTGGGAAAACGCTTGCTGGTACATAACCTTAAATTTAACCAAAAAAGTGTTAATGCATGTTACAAAAATTGTATAACTAGAAACTATGTTCAAATACGAATCCAACAATATAATATTTGGCAACATGCATTCGTATTTTATTAATTAAATCCTACTTATAAACCAGGACGGGGGTATAGTAGGTAATTAAATCATAAACATTTTTTTGCATTAACCGTATGTGTATGTGTCCTTTCGTCCTCCTCTCACATGTCTTGTCACCCCGCTGCCGCAGACGGCTTACAGCGCAAGCTTGCGCAACGCGCGGGGGCGTTCTTTTGGCCAAACGGTGCCGCCAATGAATTGTCGATGAGCCCGTTCCCGCACAACCTCGCAGGTTCCCGCGCAAGATTCCCGCCCGACTCGGTGAAATCCCCCAAAATCCCAGTGCTTACAGGCCTGCTATATGAACCCTCACGGCCAGCGAGTCCTGCTCTGCATTTCCCCTCCCTCCCTATAGCTTATCTCGTCTGCTTCTCCCACAATCGCCAATGGCACCGGTCCGTCGTCGTCACTCAGCCACTCCGCCGTCATCAGAGGACAGCTCCTGCTGGGAGGCTACACCGCGGCAGCGGCGCAGTCCCCGGCGTAGTGTAGTGCGCGTGGCGTCCCTGTTGGGTGTGCACGGAACACCCACCACACGCTCCTCTGCCGGTCCCCGTCGGTAGATGTTGCCGGCCGCCATTTCCGCCACACCAACATCGAAAGCCAGGGCCATTGCCCGCTCCACCGCCACGGCCCGAAGGCGGGAGGTGGCCGCCGAGGCCGCCACCCCACTACCGGCCATCACCCGCTCGGCCACCACGGCCCGAAGGCGGGAGTTGGCCGTCGTGGCCTCCACCCCACAGCCGGCCATCACCCGCTCCGCCACCGCGGCCCGAAGGCGGGAGGTGGCCATCGTGGCGGCCACCCCATCATCGGCCGCCGTGGCCGCCAGCCCACCGTCGACCGCCGGGATCATCACCCACTCCGCCACCGCCGCCTGAGGGAGGATGGTAGAGGTGGAGGCCCGCACGTGCGTCAGCGACCTTGTTCACTACATCGAGTTCCTGCGGGAGGAGGAGGAGCGCCTCGTGGAGCATGCAAAGAGCCTTACCGAAGCCATGGCCGCAGCATGCGCCGATGCAGAGGTGAGGAATCAGGAGATCTACAAGCAATCCGGCCGCTTCGAGAGGGGTCGTCTGGAGCGGCAGTGGGCGTTCGAGCTGGTGAGCGTCACTGAACATGCAGCAGCGGCAGGCACCGTATTGCAGTTGTCCAGCTCATCAGTAGGCTCCTCCTCTGCCTCTTACTGAGCGCTCGGCAGAGGAGAGGCTGCCGAAAGTAGCACAAAGCCCCTCCATAGTAGTAGTATTTAGGGGCTATTTTGTTCAGTTCATCTGACTATAGTTGTGGTGGAACTGTACAATATACTTAAAATTAGCTAGTATATATAGTTGAACTAGCTATTTTAGTACGTGGTTGGAAACAATTGGGGAAAATTTTGGTCGGTCCAGCTGTCGAGTTGAACTGTTTGCATAAATTAAGAACGATTGCTTAATCTATGAATGAAATCTATGCTTAATTACTGAATTTTAGTTGCAAAAATTATATAGTGCTAGTGATTTTTAGCTGCATCTTTTGACAAATCGCAGTGTTACAAGGATTGACAAATGGCAATGTTACCAGATCAACAAATGTCAATCTTTCCAGTTTGACAAATGGCAATGTACCCAATATGACAGATGTAAAACTTACCAAATTGTTTGTACATGGTTGCACACGATGTTGGTGTACAAAAAGAGGGGTACACTTTTTGTACCCCTATAACTGTGCACGGGCAGTCTGAGCCACGGGCACCACCACACTGAGAAAGGCAAGGGAGGTGAGCTAAGGAAAGGCCGAAGCTCAGGAGAAGCAGAAGGACGCCAAGACCAAGACCACAAAGAGCAAAGGGGACAAAGTGGGCCCCCCGGCAAGATCCTTGCTGGGAGGCGATTTTAGCAAACCCGGCAAGACCCTTGCCGTGGCAGCTCGCCCCACACCTACGGAGTGAGTCACCCTTGAGTCCACTGCCCCCATGGGGCAAGGATTCGAGAGACATCCCCGTGGTGGCATACAGATCTTTGTGAAGACATTCAAGATCAGATACACCCTTTAGAAGATGATGATCCTTGGCGGGATCCCAGCCAAGGAGGACCACAAGGCCCCCGGCAAGAGCCTTGCCGGGGTTGACAGCAGGCGCCATGGCAAGACCCTTGCCGGGGCCCCGGCAAGGCCCTTGCCAAGAACACCCGTAGGGCCACCGTCAGGCCCACGCCAGTCAAACCTCCACCGCCGTTCGCATGCAGCTGCCGACCCAACCAGCAGGGCAGGCACCTGCGTGGCGGCATGCGGATCTTCATGGAGACCCACCACTGCGCCACCTCAGCTGCCTGCCTGCCTACATGGCACCGCGGGCGCCGCTGGCCAGGGCGCGTGTCGACACGAGAGGGAGCAGCAATGGACGAGGCAGGGCTCTCCCCCGTCCCCAATAAAGCAAGGACACCTAGGCAAGACACATTAAATGCGCCTTCTCATGTAATGCGAGGGATAACCTCGCATCACTGTACCCTTTCCACCTCCTGTGTGCCACTGTGGCAACCCCTTTCCTATAAAAGGAGGCCCGAGGCGACTAGGAGGAGGATTCGGCTTTTTGGAGCTCCTCACGCCCCATAGCTAGCTCAAGAACACAGGTATACAATCCACCAAAGCAGGAGTAGGGTTTTACGCATCCTCGTGGCACGAACCTGGATAAACGAACCGTGTGCTATCTGTTTGATCCGCTCTTCTCATGACCCCGCGCCCCGCAACTGTAGTAGGGATTCTTGTGATCCCATAGGTGTCGTTCCCACCGACATCTTTGGCGCGCCAGGTAGGGGCCCGCAGTTGTGAGAATCGGCTCTAGCAGTTAGCCCGGCACTCCTTCATCTTCGTGACCCTTGAAGAAGAAAGGAGGCCAGAAGATCGACTCTCGAGCGATCGCAAACAGAAGCTAAGTTGCACTGAACCCTTATTTGTGCTACCCTTCTTATTTGAGGTTATTCCCCCCGGAGATATTTGCTTTGTATGGGAAACCTGCACGCCAGGGGGCTCTACCACGATCGGCAACGCGCTTGCCATGTTTCGAGTCCGCTCAACAGCTCAAGCGGCTACGTTGAGAATGGCAGAGTAGCCTTCCGCGATCAGTAACGCCTCCGATTCTGACTCGAGTCAAGCTCGACAGTTCGAGCGGCCGCGTTCAGAATGGAAAGGTGGCTCGTCCGGCAGCACGCGTACCCGGCTGGCCATGGGGATCCGTCCCCAAAACGCTGCTAGGAGCTTCCGCGCCGACAAGCCTTCCCGATCGACGTAGGGCACGCATACAAAGAGGAATTGAACGGGGAAATAACATGCATGAAAATTAAGAGTACTTCAAAGTTATATTACATCACATCATAGTTGCGGTTCTAACTAAAGATAAAATTTGTCTTGGTCGGGAACCCACAGCGGCGAAGAAGAACGGGATGCCTAATCCCGGCGGTGGCCTTCCACCCTCTTGATTTCATCGATGCAGTCGGTGATGGGCTTAATGCGCTTCTTGAGCACCGTGAGGTCAGCACCATCCGGCAAGTTCTTCATCGCGGCCGCGAAGTCAAGATCGGGATTCCAATACACCATCTTGGTGAGGACCTTGGTCACGACCCTCCGGCAAAGTCGCCGGGCCTCCTCGGCCAGCGTGGCCGTCCTGTTGGAGTGAAGATAAGCCAAGGCTCCGAGGACGCCCTCGAAGAACATGGTCAACTTGGTGTTGACGGTCCCGCTGTGCTCAGGGGCGTACCTCACATTTGGCATCCCCATGGTGGCCAACTGCGAGGTGACCCTGCCGGCGACCTCCTCCAGACGGCCGATCCATCTGTTCTCGCCCGCCACATAATCCTGGTGGGAGGCGGCCTCGTTCGCCCGCTGCTGCTTCTCCTCCTCCAGGCTCCTGGTCAAGGTCTCCTCCCGAGCCCTGCTCTCCGACAGCATCTTCTTGAGATCCTCCAGCTTCCGCTTGAGGTCTCTAACGGAGTTTTGCGCTTCGGAGAGCTCCCCAGCCCTGCTGATGATCGCTCCTTGCGCCTCCACCAAGGCGCTGTTGAGTGTGCTCTTCTCGTTGGACAGCTTGAGGGCCTGCTCCTTCAGCTTGTTCTGCGCCACCTCCAACTCCCTTACCTTGCCGGCATGGGCCAGAGCCTGGGCATCGAGTGCCTCCTTATGCCTGTGCTCCAGCTCGCGAGTCCGCCGCGTGACAAGGGCCTCGAGCTCCTCATCCTTGCCATGGAGCGCTGCGGCAATGTCGGGTTTCGGGTTCCGGCAGACCCTTGAGGTTCGAACACTGGGGTGCGCGCGGAGATTTCGCCTTCTACCTACCTGCACCCCACTGCCTCGCTAAGATCTAAGCTATGGAAAGAACAACACAAGAGACACAGGGTTTATACTGGTTCGGGCCACCGTTGTGGTGTAATACCCTACTCTAGTGTGGTTTCGTGGATTGCCTCTTGGGCTGATGATGATGAGCAATACAAGGAAGAACAGCCTCGCGAGGGTCTGTTCTTGGCTGGGGCGATGAACTGCTAGAAGGAGTTCAGTCACCCTTCTCTCTCTCTCTCTTGCCGATCTGATCTTATCTCGTTGATCTGATCTCTCTCTCTCTATCCAGATGATCTCTTCTCCTCCCCTTCATCTCTTTTCATCCCCTGGGGGTGGCTAGTCCTATTTATAGGCAAAGGCCCTGGGCCTCTTCCCAAATATTGAGCGGGAAGGGCGCCAACAATTGGCCATTTTGAAGGGGAACATTGGGTACACTTATCCTGACTAAAGTTGGTCCTCGCCTGCCAAAGGCTCTGGTGGTGATGCTAGCTTGGGCTCCACAATGACTTCCTCCCTGCCGTTGGGCTGGTCTTGGTCTCGTTGCACCGAAACGGGTGCCTTTGCTTGATGCTCTCGCCTGCCCTTGCTCCCTTTGCACCAAAGAGGAAAGGAGGACACTGCGCGGGCTGGCGCCCGCCTGGCACCCTTGGTCGTGATGGCTTGCGTCACGGGCACCTCGTGAGGTACCCCGCCTTGATCTCTCTGCCTCCTCGCGATCCAGCCTGATAAGGCCGTGCCTGAGGAAGCTCTGTGTCGTCCGCCCCACGAGGCTTGGCCCCTCGCGAGGGTCTTGGGTATGTGTTGATGAAGATGGGCCGTGCTGGGCCCCCCCTTTGAGCCACGCCGCAGGCCACAGGTAGGCAAGTCTGGGGACCCCCGTTCCTAGAACGCCGACAGTAGCCCCTGGGCCCAAGGCGCGCCCGGACTTGGCGGTGCAGGGAGGCGAAAGGGCAAGAGCAAAGCGCCACGGGCCCTAACAGCCTGTGACCTTGGGCGCCGCGTGGCGGTAGATTGGGCGTGGGCGGCACTGTTCCCCCACGCCCCCTTATTTTGTGCCATGCTAGGCGGACTCGTAGTCGTACACAGCCGCTCCCCTTTCTGTTGCTCGAGCGCCCTCTGTTCTTCCTCCATCGAACTCCAGCTTCTGTTTTCAACCAAATCTCGAACCTTCCCCCCCCCCTTCCCATCGCCATGGCTCCGACGAAGAAGGGAAGAGGGAAGAAAACCATGCCTCCACCTCGCTCGCCGCCGTCGGCGGCCCCCGCCGTCGACCAGTCGATCATAACCGATCGAGAGGGCTTGGGCAAGGTCAGCTCGGCTCTGGCCACTATCTTCAACGAATGCGGGAGGACGACGGCCTGGCCCGCGTCTCACTTCTCCATCCACAGGATAGCCACCGAGGTCCAGTATTTTAACGATGCCCTGTGGGCGGGTCTGGTTCCCCCCTTTTCTGATTTCTTCAATGCCGTGCTTTCCCACTATCAGATCCACATGATGCATCTGGGTCCTGAATCCATCACCCTTCTTTCAGTCTTCGCCTTTGTTTGTGAGGCAATGATGGGCATCCTTCCTTCGGTTGCCTTGCTGCGCCACTTCTTCTCTCTGCGCCTTGTCAACCCTACCCAATGCTCGGCGTGCGTGAGCTTCACTGCCGGGTCTGAGACAGCAGCCTCAGGGATTGACTTCAGGCTCCCTCCGCCCGCGGCTAGGTTCCGCGAGCGGTGGCTGTATGTGGATGTAGGGGTGCCCAGCCCCCTGCTGTCGGAGCCAACCTCGCCTGCTGTCCCCAATTCGGGCTGGGGCCAGGAGACGCTCGAGAGCCCCCGACTCGTCTTCGTCTGGCACCACTTCGCGTTCTTGAGGTCGCTTGGCGTGACGGCGCCCAAGGTGGTGAAGGAGTTCCTGCTACGCTGCATTGCTCCTCTCCAACGCCACTCCCACCGGATGTGGGCATTCAGCGGGCGTGATGATCGTATGAGGCTCCAGGAAGAGGACCTGACGCCTGAAGTGCTGAGGACAGTGCTCTTGATCCTGACTGGGGACCCCAACCCTGGCAGCATCCAGCGAGGAGGGGCCTTGCTGTACCTCTGCCAGAACAGGGGCGACTTTGTGAACCAGATGCCTATCTTTGATGAGTGGGGGCCACGCCCTGCCAGCCTCCAAGGGCATCGCGAGAATCCAGTGACGGTGACTGCCCTTCCAGTCGGCCAAGGCGACTCTTCCTCAAGTGGCGGAGCAGGGAGGCATGAGGCGCCAGAGGCTGAGGGGGCTCCCGGCGGGGTGGCAGTGCCGGGCGATGCTCATCAGGGAGCAGCTCTTGGGGCCCATGCCGCTGAGGCTGAGGGCGGCAAGCACCTGCCCCCAGCACCTGCGGATGAGGCCCCTGAGGCTCCAGCCGCTTCTCTTGGCGAGGCGACTGGCAGTGCGCATCAGGCAGGTGCCCTTGACGCAGATCGCCTTGACGCTCTGTCCTTGTCGCAGGTTGATCCCTGCGCTCAACTCTTGGGCCACTTCCGCGTGGACTTTGAGGCCCTCCGAAAGAGAAGGGAGGCCCTGGGCGATGATTACCCTTGTCGCCTGCTGGAGCGTAGAAAGTACTTCGCCAGTGACGAGTAAGCCTTCTCCTTTTCCAGCTCCCGATCCTTCTGTTTCTTTTACTGATCCTTGCTCCGCAGGCCCCTTCCAGCCGAGCTCGCGGAGATGGCTGAGGGGCGGCCCCCCTTGGCTTCGCCCCTCTACCGTCTTCAAGCGCTCCGAGCAGCAGAGCCCTTGTGGTGAGGGCAATCGGAGAGGTGAACCGTCCCGAGGCGCATCGAGGCCCTGCGCACCTCGCGATCCTCCCTCGCGGGCCTTCTCGTGGCATAGCCAGCCTGCCGTGGGCTTCTCGCCTGGTCGTGGACTGCGATTGGCTGAGGCGCTCCCTGCGCTCTTCATCTAGGGGCGGGCTGGCTCCAGGCCGGGCTTCTGGCGTGGCGTGCCCGGCCGTCGCAAGGGTGCCAGCCCCCAGCCCCTTGCCCGGAGGGGGTGTGCCGATTCATGGCCCCCGGCGCTTGCTTGGGGCAGATGATGGTGTGGAAAACGTGCTCGAGCACGCCCGGGAGCGTCGCGCTCTTCGCCAAGGATTCCTTCGAAGGGCAGCTGACGCGGTGAACCTGCTTGGTGAGGAACTTGCTGATGAAGACGCGCGCCTTGAGGCCGAGGGTCTGCGCCTGGCTGCAGAGAGGCGTGAGCTGGAGGGTGCCATCGCCCTTGCGCGCCATCAGCGCGATCTTGATGACGAAGAGGCCAAGGCGTCGCTGGTGGCCTCTCGGGAGGCCCGATCTCAGGCCGCTGAGGAGGCCCGGGAAGCTGACCGGCGGCGAGAGGCGGCGGAGGAGCGGGCTCAGGAGCTCCTAGCCCAGTGCCACTCACTGGAGGAGCAAGTGGAGCTGCGTGAGGCAGCCCTCGTGTCGATGAGGATGGCCTCTGGCGACCCAGCAGAGCTCCAGAAGTGTGAGGAGGCGCTGACGCTAGAAGCCGCTGAACATGCACGCGAGTACGAGCGTCTGGAGACGAGGGAGCGCTTGGTGACACAGGCGGCGGATGATGTCGCAGCACGGGAAGCCCGTGTCCTAGAGGAGGTCGGACGTCGGGTGGTGACGGCGCGCTTGAACCTCAAGCGCGAGTTCGAGGAGAGGCTGGGGTTGATCCGGGCCGAGGCTGAAGGTAGGACTACTGCCTTGAGGGACAAGCTGGAGGAAGCGACGCGGCGGGCCGATGCCTTTCTGGCCGCCCTCGAGGTAGCGCAAGGGGGGTCAACCACCTCCCAGGCTGAGGTGCTCCTTCTTCACCATCGGGTGGAGGAGGCTGAGGCCGTCGCGCGCCAGAATGCAGACGAGATACGTCGGCGGCAGATCCTGGATCATGAGCACGGCCCCATGCTCACCACGCTCCGGGAGAGAGCCAACACAGCCTTGGGCAACATCTGCGAGGCGGCTGTTGGCGAGCCGCACGCAGTCAACTACGCCAGCAACCTTCAGTTCTTCACTGACGTGGTGACGCAGCTGGAGGCGCGGTCGGTCAGGGCCGACAGGTTGGTGGAGGAGAGGAGCCGCGCCCTGCTCGGGCGCACCTTTTCTCGCGTCTTCAGCCATCTCCAGAACATGGATCCCCACTTCGATTTCGATGCCGCCATCGCCCCAGTCCCCCAGGCCGTCCGAGTCGACCTGGCGCACTGGGTGGAAGACAATATGGATGCTCTTGTCAGGGCCTTTGCTTCGGACAACGACGGCGTGATCGTGGCCGCCGACGAGGGCGGCGTGGTGAACGGCCTTGACGCTGCTGGCGGCAACGCAGACAGCGTTGGCGAGTCCAGCGACGGCAGCAACGGTTCGGGAGGTGCTCCTGAGGACGCATTGGGGGATTCATCCGACTGATTGTGCATCGTTCCTGTTTCCTTACCCTGCATGAATAGAACTCAGGCCTTGGCCTGATGGCTGTGAGAGCATTTTGGGAGGGGGAGCCCCTCATGTAAAACTTGTGTTCATCGTATTAGTAGACGTTACATTACCCATGCGCCCGCGCCAAGTGGTTGGCTAAGTGACGTGCTGGTTGGCAAGTTTTACCTTCGTTCCATGTGGGCCCTGAGGTAGCCTGTGGGAGGCTGTGGTATCCCGAGTGTTCCCTGATCGAATCCGTAGGATCTGCAGTAAAAAACCCTCCTGAGAGGACGCGGCAGCGGCAGTCTGGGCTGCGCGCAAGCTAGGCCTGACCCGGCTCGCGAGGGGCTCGCGAGGGGAGGCAGCTGAGGCGGAGTGGTAACCAAAACACGAGGAATTGCTCGAACGAGACTAAGCACCCCTTCCCCGAACACACGCAAATCTCAAATTCGAATCCAACTTAAATCTAGTGGGGGAAAGCAACAACCAAAGGGAAAAACAATGAAAGCAGACAAAAGGCCGCGTCCGGCACCTAATCTACTCTTGGACGTCTTCTCACCAGCGCGGAGCTAAGTGCTGCCACTGGGCGTGGGAGGGGGCCCCAGGGCCTGAGGCCGGCACCCCTGAGACTTCGGGGCGTGTACAGCCCCACTCATTATTACGTGAGAGTGTCACGGGGCGGCGAGCTTCACAGGCACTGGGCCTTCTTCACAGGTACTGGCCTTGCTTCATATCGCCAGACGAGGGCCCCGCCTTGCGCCACACTCTAGTGCCATCAACGACGACCGGAAACCAGGACGCCATCGATGGGGTAGAGCGGTCGCCAGCGGTTCCCCCGACGACCATGGGTCGTCCGCCAGGGGCAGGCCCTGAGGCACCTCCCCAGCAGAGGGCCTACCTCCTGAGAACACCTTGCTCCGAACGCCGCGGTGGTGATGTCGGATCTCGGCCCCTCTCGTGCGGCCCCCTGCGCCCTCCTCCCGAGGGGTAGGAGACTGTGGGAGCGGGGCAGCTGCTCGCTGTGGCGACCTGCACCTCCTGCGATCCATGATTAGCGTATGCATGTTCCTGAGGAATTAGCGGTACCCGATAATCGTTGCCCCCAGCGTGGCTAGTGGGACCGTCCCGGGGCTCCTGGAAGAGCTCAGCTTCTGGCGCCTCGTCCCCCCAGCTTGGGCTGAGGAGTGAGCCTTGTTCGCCCTCGTGAGGGTGCCCTTGGTCCATCATGTGGGGCACGTATTCTTCTGGCGCCGTCATCCCGAAGGCCACGCCGTAGTGCTTCGCGTGCCATGCGGCTCTGCTTGACGCGCCCACCGTGGGGTGGAAGCGCGGCTGTCCACTGGGGCAGTGGGTCGCGTCGAGTCCTTCTTCTTCGTGGACCGGGAGCGGGGGCAGCACCGCCGCCGGTTCGGTGCCGACAGCTTCACTGGCGTTGGAGTAGCCTTGGAGCCCGCGGGCGCGAGCGGAGCCCCCGCGCGGGCCGCCCTGGACTGGAGTTGGGAGCTGGGTGCAGAAGGGGTGAGCCCCCGAGGCGGCAAAGCCCAAGAGCTCTGCCACCCGCTCCAGCAACACGTCGCGGCCGCCCTCCAGCAGTCTGCACTGCAGCAGCTCTCGGGCCACCATGAGCGCGGCCCTCGAGTTCGCCTGCTCCCGGCGGGTGTACGGTGTCGTGGCCGCGGCGTGATTGGAGGCCCTTGCTGCCGACCGCGCCTGCCGCTGTGTGAGAGCTGTCGAAGCTTGTCCGCATCGCCCGCGGCCCGCGGCGCCCTGTGGACCGCGAGCTGCCTGGGGTACGGGGTCGCCCGAGGCGAGCGGCTCTGCGCGGGCGGGCCACGCCGCCCAAGGATCTGGGTTGCCCGCCTGGTCGCCGGACATGGTGATGACAACGCGACGGGACACGAAGCGGTAGAAGGTGGATTCCGGCGCACCCCTACCTGGCGCGCCAATGTCGGGTTTCGGGTTCCGGCAGACCCTTGAGGTTCGAACACTTGGGTGCGCGTGGAGATTTCGCCTTCTACCTACCTGCACCCACTGCCTCGCTAAGATCTAAGCTATGGAAAGAACAACACAAGAGACATAGGGTTTATACTGGTTCGGGCCACCGTTGTGGTGTAATACCCTACTCCAGTGTGGTTTTGGTGGATTGCCTCTTGGGCTGATGATGATGAGAAATACAAGGAAGAACAGCCTCGCGAGGGTATGTTCTTGGCTGGGGCGATGAACTGCTAGGAGGAGTTCAGTCACCCTTCTCTCTCTCTCTCTCTTGCCGATCTGATCTTATCTCGTTGATCTGATCTCTCTCTCTATCCTGATGATCTCTTCTCCTCCCCTTCGTCTCTTTTCATCCCCTGGGGGTGGCTAGTCCTCTTTCTAGGCAAAGGCCCTGGGCCTCTTCCCAAATATTGAGCGGGAAGGGCGCCAACAATTGGCCATTTTGAAGGGGAACATCGGGTACACTTATCCTGACTATAGTTGGTCCTCGCCTGCCAAAGGCTCTGGTGGTGACGCTAGCTTGGGCTCCACAATGACTTCCTCCCTGCCGTTGGGCTGGTCTTGGTCTCGTTGCACTGAAACGGGTGCCTTTGCTTGATGCTCTCGCCTGCGCTTGCTCCCTTTGCACCAAAGAGGAAAGGAGGACACTGCGCGGGCTGGCGCCCGCCTGGCACCCTTGGTCGTCATGGCTTGTGTCACGGGCACCTCGTGAGGTACCCCGCCTTGATCTCTCCGCCTCCTCGCGAGCCAGCCTGATGAGGCCGTGCCTGAGGAAGCTCTGTTTCGTCCGCCCCGCGAGGCTTGGCCCCTCGCGAGGGTCTTGGGTCTGTGTTGATGAAGATGGGCCGCACTGGGCCCCCCTTTGAGCCACGCCGCAGGCCGCAGGCAGGCAAGTCTGGGGACCCCCATTCCCAGAACGCCGATAGGCAAGCTTCGCCTCACGCGCGATGAGGTCCTCTTCCTGGGAATCCAAGGTGGCTTGATGCTGGTTCCGGGCGGCCTCGGCCGCGGCAGCCAAGTTCACCACCTTTTCCTGGGCCTTCTCGATGTCGGCCATCTTCATGGTGAGCTCCACATCGCGCTCGGCCAATTTCTCCTGAAAGGCCCTCTGCTCCTCGCGAGCCTCGTGTAACCAGGTCTGCATCTCGGCATAGCGCGCCTTGAAATCCACCTCCGCCTGGTCCACCGTTGCCATCCTGGACTTAACCTTGTCCAGATGGACATGGTAGAGCGCCTGGAGTTTTCGGAAGTTGGCCCCCATAGGACGGAAAAGCCGCTCTTCCGAAGAACCGTCACCGCCAATGCCCGGCTCACCGACAACCTCAAGCCCGATGGTGGCAAGCACCTCGCCATCAAAGACTTCCCCTTCGGCGGGCGCCCGACTTGACGCCCCTGGGAGGTGGACGAAGAGATCGTCGCCCACCTTCAGATATCTGCCGGGGCCCGAGGTTGAGGAGGAAGGAGGCTGGTCACCCACCACCTCTTCCTCGGCGGAGGCCTTGTCGGCCTCACCGGCAGGTCCACCACTGGCGCCCTCGGCAGAAGCCTCGCCGGTTGCCTTGGCAGCCCCCGTAGCGGCATCCCCGGTGGCACCCTTGGCGACTTCGTCGGCGGCGGCCTTGTCAGTGTCTTTGGCGGCCTCCTCGGCGGCAATCCTGCTGGCCTCCGCCGCGGCCTCCTCAGCAATATCCCCGACAACAGTGTCCACGACCTCCATGTCTGTTGAAGGAGGACCTGGGCAGCAACGGGAGCAATGAAGCCAAGAAAAGAATAGGGGAAAAACAGAGACTAAGGACAGGCAACTCACCAGTGCCAGGCTGTGAAGCAGAAGTCCCCTCTCCGCCAACATTTGGTGCCGTGGCAGAGCCACAAGCGCCCAAGTTCCCCTCTTCCTCCATGGGTGTGGGCACCGTGCCTGATGCCCTTGCCGGGGACGCCCCCCGCGGTGGCGTAGTCGATGGGGGTGGTGTGTTAGGAGTAGCCCTCTGTGACTCCTCCTGCTGCCGCTCCCCTCCTGCAAATCCGGCAAGCTCAGCATCATAGCATCGAGCGCCTACCACATGTCGAGTAAGAAGAGGGTGACGAACTTACGCTGGGGGCTGCTGTCCGGGCTGCTCAGCACCACCAGTGGTGTCGTTGAAGCCCCGGCCGGGGCTGGCTGCTCGCCGAGGTCCTCGCCCTCTTCACCCTCTAGGCCAATGTCTCTGTCTCCCTACGGAAGCAAAAATGGATCAAGACAAGCGACCCAATTCGAGGAAATGGAAATGACAGTAAGGAACGGAGAACTTACTTGTCATCTGTCTCCTCCTCTTCCACTAGTTTCCTTTTCCTCTCCGGACTGAGAGGCCCGAGATCAAAAGGGAACTCCACATCATCATCCGAGTCGACGCTTGCCGGAGGAGGCGAAGGAGGCGGCGGGGTTTGTGCGTGCCCAGATGAGGAAGGGGCTATCGCCTTCTTCTTCTCAGCGGCCCTCATCAGCCTCTTCGCTGTCGTGGCCCTCGTGTGGCGCCCGGACCCCTCCAGGGTCAATTGAGGCCGCGTAGCCCTGCCGGGCCGGACCGGCTCGCCGGAGCCAGACCGCCGCAGGACTTGCCCTCTTCCCCTGGCTGGCGTCGAGCCCGCCCCCATGCCCTCCTCCTCCGACGACTCGTCGGCCGCGTCCTCGACAAGCGGAGCTCCGGTGTCGGCGCTGCTGGCCTCCTCGGTGGCCGCCGCCTACCGGGTGAGCTCCTCTTCCTCCGCCGCCATTGCGGCCTTGTCCTCCATGCCCCTGGCGCTGTCGGCCTCCATGGCAAGCTGTGCCTCCCTCTCCCTAGTGGTGATGTAGTCCAGCTCTGCCTGGGTGGTGTCCATTATAAGACACCGCTCGGCGTCGGCATTGATGTACACCTCAATCAGGGTGTCGAAGAATTGCTGCACATCCTCGTCCTTTGGCTCCTCCCAGCTCAGGATAGGGCCATGCGCATTACAGTCCGGCATCATGGCGATGATCTCGGACCGACGCGAATTGTTGCACAACGGGACCACCCCCGCTGGCAGCTTGAAAAATGGCCCCTTGAGGGCCTTGCCAACCTTTGCGGCAGCCCTCGCGGCCTTGCCGGTCCGCTCGACCTTGCCATCGCGACCCACATCAAGCTGGAAAAGCCGCTGGTAGAACTGGGCATGCGCCAGCACTGTGAAGTTGTGATCGAGGCCGGGGCGGAGTCGCATAATGTCAGGCGGGTTCGTAAAGAGCCAAGCTGGCCTCCCCTTGCTGTGCAACGGGGCGATTCGGCGGCGAATGAAGTCCGCCCCGATCATCTCAAGGGTGAGTCCGGCCTCGGTGAGCCGGAGAATCCTAGTGGTGGCGACGGTGAGCCTCCCATCGGCGGCGTCAACATCGCTCCAATCGCTTCCACAGACCGGTGGCACTCGGCGGACCTTGCAGAATTCCGGCGGGTTTTCATCTTCAATCCAGCACCACTGGCCACGCCATTCCTCCCACCTCTCCTTTGCGGCACCATCCGGGTACGCCCCCTTGGATCTTGGGATCCAGGTGACGCAACCAGAGACGGCTCCTCCTGGCTGGATTCGAGGGAAGAAGTAATGGCGGAATAGTGCCGTGTTGGGCTGCACCCCGGCAAAGCCTTCGCAAAGATGCGCGAAGAAAGCCATGCACGCCACCGCATTCGGAGTAAAATCCAAGAGGCGAAAGCCGAAGGTGCGCATAACGTCGCAGAAGAAATCGGAGAAAGGGGGGCATAACCCGCAAGAAAAGTAATCAACGAAGAAGGGGTACCGATTTGGGGCAGGATCAGCGCAAGCGGCAGGAATGACGCGCGTCGCCGGGTGTCCCGAATCCTCTCCCCCGTCTTCACTCCCCATAGGGGCTTGAAGGAGGCCCGGAGCTCTTGAACATCAACCGTCGAGGGGAAGAAGAAGGCGGACTTCGTCCGGTCCCTCGACAGCGCGCTCTCCGGCGGCTCCACCGTCCCGACGCCCTTAGCCACCCCCTTGCCCTTGGCGAATTTGGGAGCCATGGCGACCAAGAAGTTCAGAGGGCTAAGGAAGGGGGATGGCGAAGCAACGACGGCGAGCGACGGCGGAAGCTTAGGAAGGAAGGAAGAGAGGAAACGGTGGCTCTGAGATTGGAAAAGGCACGAGGGAAGAGGAGAAAGTGAGCAGCGCGCCCACGGTTATTCCTTCTTATGGGGGAAAAACGCGAGCCGCCTCCTTTCACATTAACTGTGATGTGACGCATGCCCGCGGGAAGCAACCCCACGCATGCCGCCCACGTCAAGCACGCCTCCCCACGCCACGCCACGCGGGGGAAGCATGGGAAGCACAGCGCGCGAAGAGACTTACCGCGGTAAAAACCACCCCGCCTGCCCGCGCACCCTTTTTGGGCCTAGCCCAACGACGCGGTTGCGCTTACGTGTGGCCCAGGCCCGGGGGCTCCTGTCGGTGTACAAAAAGAGGGGTACACTTTTTGTACCCCTATAACTATGCACAGGCAGTCTAAGCCACGGGCACCACCACACTGAGCAAGGCAAGGGACGTGAGCCAAGGTAAGGCCAAAGCTCAGGAGAAGCAGAATGACGCCAAGACCAAGACCACAAAGAGCCAAGGGGACGAAGCGGACCCCCCCGACAAGATCCTTGCCGGGAGGCGGTTTTAGCAAACCCGGCAAGACCCTTGCCGTGGCAGCTCGCCCCACACCTACAGAGTGAGTCACCCCTGAGTCCACTACCCCCATGGGGCAAGGATTCGGGAGACATCCCCGTGGTGGCATACTGATCTTTGTGAAGACATTCAAGATCAGATACACCCTTTAGAAGATGATGATCCTTGGCGGGATCCCAGCCAAGGAGGACCACAAGGCCCCCGGCAAGAGCCTTGCCGGGGATGACAGCAGGCGCCATGGCAAGACCCTTGCCGGGGCCCCGGCAAGGCCCTTGCCAAGAACACCGTAGGGCCACCGTCAGGCCCACGCCAGTCAAACCTCCACCGCCGTTCGCATGCAGCTGCTGACCTAACCAGCTGGGCAGGCACCTGCGTGGCGGCATGCAGATCTTCATGGAGACCCACCACTGCGCCACCTCAGCTGCCTGCCTGCCTACATGGCACCGCGGGCGCCGCTGGCCAGGGCGCGTGTCGACACGAGAGGGAGCGGCGACGGACGAGGCAGGGCTCTCCCCCGTCCCCGATAAAGCAAGGACACCTGGGAAAGACGCATTAAATGCGCCTTGTCATGTAATGCGAGGGATAACCTCGCATCACTGTACCCCTTCCACCTCTTGTGTGCCACTGTGGCAACCCCTTTCCTATAAAAGGAGGCCCAAAGCGACCAGGAGGAGGATTCGGCTTTTTGGAGCTCCTCACGCCCCATAGCTAGCTCAAGAACACAGATATACAATCCACCAAAGCAGGAGTAGGGTTTTACGCATCCTCGCGGCCCGAACCTGGATAAACAAACCGTGTGCTATCTGTTTGATCCGCTCTTCTCATGACCCCGCGCCCCGCAACCGTAGTAGGGATTCTTGTGATCCCATAGGTGTCGTTCCCACCGACACACGGGTCATCCAAAACAACCATTTGCGTTGAAGGGATGCACAAATCCTGTGCTGCGAATTTTCCCTCGACTTAAGGGGGAAGACCATAGCTCTCACCTTACATACGGGTGTTCTATATAAAACTTTTGCTATCAAGAGCTGCAGAAATCCTGCTTGGTACATTTTTCCTGGGGAAGCTGTCCGTTTGCATACGGGTGTTCTAACTAAAACGTTTGCGATCAAGAGCTGCACAAATCTTGCTCGGCACATTTTCCCTTGGCTTCCAGGGGAAGTTGTCGGTTTGCATATGGTGTTCTAACTAAAATGTTTGCGATGAGTGTTTTATATTTAAAAACTATATTAAATTGTGGCTTGGGCGCCATTAATGGAGAAGTCAAAGGGCTCGCTTCCCAGTGAGCCTGCGTGGTGTACAGCTTGCACACTTCCCGGTGAGCCTCTGCATTGGAGTACAACTCGCATGCCTCCCGTTTATTCAAGCACTCAAGCACCTGTCCGCACGACACCTCCTAGCTATTAAAAGAGTGAGGCGTGGCGTCACGTGAATATTTAACAGAAAGCACACAATTTAAATTATACAAAAAGTTTGAGATGTTATAGTGGCGGCTATTTGTTTCAAAATGCCTTTGTTGGCTGTTATTCGAGTGCGCCATCTCTCAAAATGGACACGAAAAATACCACAGCATGTCGGGTGCCATTCCATGATAGCATGCCAAGTTTTATGCATTTCACACAAGTTTTGAATTTACTAAAATTTAAAAACAAAGTATCTCAATGTTTTGCTGGCAATCAACAGTGCCCTGGTATTTGAAATTCAGTCCCATTTCATGCATGGGACCCAAGCATGCATGGAAGAACATAGATTTGATTTTTCAACCAATTTATATGCACTAGAGCATGTGTGTGTTGTTCAAATTTGAATTATGCACATAAAATGCGTAGAAAACCCAATTAATGTATAAAATGTCCAAGCAAACCCCGAAAAATTCCAAAATTAAACACAACACTCATGTTGTTCTATGTTGACACTAGAATTTTTTTAAAGCAATAAGAGGCAACAAATATTATTTCGTCCACAAAGGTGGCACGTTCCCTACCGAAACCATCATGCTTGTTGTGAGAAGCTTATACCAAAACCTGCCCCAAATGGGACAAAAAATTTACCACGACATCTTGATGCCGCTCCATGATAGCATGCCAAGTTTCATGCATTTCAGACAAGTTTTGGATTTAATAGAATTTAAAAATAAAGTATCTCAACATTTTGCCGGCAATCAACAGTGCCCTGGTGTTTGAAATTCATTACCATTTCATGCATGGGACCTATGCATGCACCGAAGGACACAAATTTGATTTTTCAACCAATTTATATGCACTGGAACATGTGCATGTAGTTCAAATTTGAATTATGCACATAAAATTCCTAGAAAACGCAATTAATGTATAAAAATGTCCAAACGAACCCCAAAAAAATCCAAAATTAAACACAACACTCGTGTTGTACTATGTTGACACTAGAATTTTTTTAAAGCAATAAGAGGCAACAGATATCGTTTCGTCCCCAAAGGTGTCACGTTCCCTACCGAAACCATCACGCTTGTTGTGAGAAGCTTTGGTTTGTCAGAAGCTTATACCCAAACCTGCCCCAAATGGGACTAAAAATTTACCACAGCATGTTGTTCTGTGTTGAAACTAGAAAAATTTTGAAACCAATAAGAGGAACCGGGTATCATTTCGTCCCCAAAGGTGTCATGTTCCCTAACGAAACCATCACGCTTGTTGTGAGATTCTATGGATTGTGAGAAGCTTATACCCAAACCTGCCCCAAATGGGACAAAATTTTACCACAACATGTTGATGCCGCTCCATGATAGCATGCCAAGTTTCATGAATTTCAGACGAGTTTTTGATTTACTATAATTTAATAACCAGATATCTCAATGTTTGCGGCCGAGTGACAGTGGCAGGGTGTTTGACATTCATTCCCATTTCTTGCATGGGACCTAAGCATGCACCGAAATACACATGTTTGATTTTTCAACCTACTTATATGCACTGGAGTATGTGCATGTGGTTCAAATTTAAATTATGCACATAAAATTCCTAGAAAACCCAATTAATTTATAAAAACGTCCAAACAAACCCCGAAAAACTCCAAAATTAAACACAACACTCCGGTTGTTCTATGTTGACACTATAAAATTTTTGAAAGCAATAAGAGACAATGGATATTGTTTCGTCCCCAAAGGTGTCATGTTCCATACCGAAGCCATCACGCTTGTTTTGAGAAGCTCTTGTTTGTGAGAATCTTATACGCAAACCTGCCCCAAATGGGAGAAAATTTTTATCACAGCATGTTGATGCCGCTCCATGATAGCATGCCAAGTTTCATGAATTTCAGATGAGATTTGGATTTACTAGAATTTAAAGACCAGGTATCTCAATGTTTGCGGCCGAGTGACGGTGGCAGGGTGTTTGACATTCATTATCATTTCCTGCGTGGGACCTAAGCATGCAACCAAGGTAATGATAGCATGCCATTTCAGGCAAGGTTTCGATTTACCAAATTTGAAAAACCAAGTATCTCAAGGTTTGCGGCCGAGTGACGGTGGCAGGGTGTTTGACATTCATTCTCATTTCTTGCATGGGACCTAAGCATGCAACCAAGGACATATATTTGATTTTTCAACCCATTTATATGCACTGGAGCATGTGCATGTAGTTCAAATTTGAATTATGCACCTGAAATGCCTAGAAAACCCAGTTAATTTATAAAAATGTCCAAACGAACCCCGAAAAATTCCTAAATTAAACACAACGCTCCTGTTGTTCTATGTTGACACTAGAAATTTTTTGAAAGCAATAAGTGGAAACGACTATGTTTCATCCCCAAAGGTGTCACGTTCCCTACCGAAACCATCACGCTTGTTATAAGAAGCTCTCGTTTATGAGAAGCTCATACCCAAACCTGCCCCAAATGAGACAAAAATTTTACCACGGCATGTTGATGCCACTCCATGATAGCATGCCATGTTTCATGAATTTCAGATGAGTTCTGGATTTACTAGAATTTAGAAACCAGGTATCTCAATGTTTGCGGTCGAGTGACGCTGGCAGGTTGTTTGACATTCATTCCCATTTCATGCATGGGACCTAAAGATGCAACCAAGGACACATATTTGATTTTTCAACACGTTTATATGCACTGGAGCATGTGCATGTACTTCAAATTTGAATTATGCACCTGAATGCCTACAAAACCCAGTTAATGTATAAAAATGTCCAAACGAACCCCGAAAAATTCCAGAATTAAACACAACACTCCTTTTGTTCTATGTTGATACTAGAATTTTTTTGCAAGCAATAAGAGGCAACTGATATCGTTTTGTCCCCAAAGGTGTCAGGTTCCCTACTGAAACCATCACGCTTGTTGTGAGAAGCTATGGTTTGTGAGAAGCTTATACTCAAACCTGCACCAAATGGGACAAAATTTTTAGCATGACATGTTGATGCCGCTCCATGATAGCATGCCAAGTTTCATGAATTTTTGATGAGTTTTGGATTTTCTAGAATTTAAAAACCAGGTATCTCAATGTTTGTGGCCGAGTGACGGTGGCAGGGTGTTTGACATTCATTCCCATTTCTTGCATGGGACCTAAGCATGCAACCAAGGACATAGATTTGATTTTTCAACCCGTTTATATGCACTGGAGCATTTGCATGTAGTTCAAAGTTGAATTATGTACCTGAAATGCCAAAAAAGCCCAGTTAATGTATAAAACTGTCCAAACAAACCCTGAAAAATTCCAAAATTAAACACAACACTCCTGTTGTTCTATGTTGACACTAGGAAAATTTTGAAAGCAATTGGAGGCAATGCATATCGTTTCGTCCCCAAAGGTGCCACGTTCCCTACCGAAACCATCATGCTTGTTGTGAGAAGCTCTGGTTTGTGAGAAGCTTATACCCAAACCTGCCCCAAATGGGACAAAAATTTTAGCACGACATGTTGATGCCACTCCAAGATAGCATGCCAAGTTTCATGAATTTTAAACGAGTTTTGTATTTACTAGAATTTAAAAACCAATCATCTCAATGTTTGCGGCCGAGTGACGGTGGCAGGGTGTTTGACATTCATTCCCATTTCATGCATGGGATCTAAGCATGCAACCAAGGACACATATTTGATTTTTCAACTCGTTTATATGCACTGGAGCATGTGCATGTAGTTCAAATTTGAATTATGCACCTGAAATACCTACAAAACCCAGTTAATGTATAAAAATGTCCAAACAAACCCCGAAAAATGCCAAAATTAAGCACAACACTCATGTTGTTCTATGTTGGCACTAGAAATTTTTTGAAACCAATAAGAGGCAACGGATATCGTTTCGTCCCCAATGGTGTCACGTTCCCTACTGAAACCATCACGCTTGTTGTGAGAAACTCTGGTTTGTGAGAAGCTTATACCCAAGCCTGCCCCAATTGGGACAAAAATTTTACCACGGCATGTTGATCCCGCTCCATCATAGCATGCCAAGTTTCATGAATTTCAGACGAGTTTTGGACTTACTAGAATTTAAAGTCCAGGTATTTCAATGTTTGCGGTCGAGTGACGGTGGCAGGGTGTTTGACATTCATTCCCATTTCTTGCATGGGACTAAAGCATGCACCGAAGGACACATATTTGACATTTCAACCAATTTATATGCACTGGAGCATGTACATGTAGTTCAAATTTGAATTATGCACAACCCACCAGGGCGTGCCTGAGGGGCCCGGCTTGCCACGGTGGGTTGTGCTCACCTCGACGCCCATATTTATGTGTAATCAATGCCAAAAAAATCCTATAAATAGAGAAACCATCAGAAATAACCCTAGATAAGAAGATCCACCATCGCAAGCCTCCGTAGCCACAAAAAACCAATCTAGATCCCGTTCCTGCACCCTGCTGGAGTGGGAAATCATCACCGGTGGCCATCTTGATCATCCCGACGGCCACCTGATGACCTACAAGTATAGGGGATCTATCATAGTGCTTTCGATAAGTAAGAGTGTCGAACCAAGTGAGGAGGAGAAGGAAATGACACAAGGTTTTCAGCATGGTATTCTCTGCAAGCACCGAAATTATCGGTGACAGATAGTTTTGTGATAAGATAAATCGTAACGGGTAACAAAAGTAAATATGGTGCAACAAGATGGCCCAATCCTTTTTGTAGCAAAGGACAAGCCTAGACGAACCATTATATAGAGCATAGTGCTCCCGAGGACACATGGGAATTGTTGTCAAGCTAGTTTTCATCATGCTCATGTGATTCACGTCCGTTACTTTGATAATTTGATATGTGGGTGGACCGTGCTTGGGTGCTGCCCTTCCTTGCACAAGCCTCCCACTTATGATTAACCTCTCTTGCAGGCATCCGCAAATACAAAAGAAGAATTAAGATAAATCTAACCATAGCATGAAACATATGGATCTAAATCAGCCCCTTACGAAGCAACACATAAACTAGGGTTTAAGCTTCTATCAATCTAGGAACCCATCATCTACTTATTACTTCCCAATGCCTTGCCCTAGTCCCAAATAATGGTGAAGTGTCATGTAGTCGACATTCACATAACACCACAAGAGGAAAGACAACATACATCTCATCAAAATATCGAACGAATACCAAATTCAAATGATTACTTATAACAATACTTCACCCATGTCCTCTGGAACAAACGTAACTGCTCACAAAGCATATTCATGTTCATAATCAGAGGAGTATTAATTATCATTAAGGATCTGAACATATGATCTTCCATCAAAAAAACCAACTAGCATCAACTACAAGGAGTAATCAACACTACTAGCAACCCCCAGGTACCAATCTGAGGTTTTGAGACAATGATCGGATACAAGAGATGAACTAGGGTTTGAGACGAGATGGTGCTGGTGAAGATGTTGATGGAGATTGACCCCCTCTTAATGAGAACAGCTCCGCCGGAGCCATATATTGGTTCTGCCCAGGTTCCGCCTCGAGACAACGGTGCTTCGTCCCAAAAGCTTCCTTCTGATTTTTTCCAGGTCAAAACACACCATATAGCAGATGATGGGTGTCGGAGGCCTGCCAAGGGCCCACAAGGACGGGGGGCATGCCCAGGGGGTAGGGCGCGCCCTCCACCCATGTGGCTGGCTGGTGGCCCCCTTTGGTATTTTCTTCGGCCAATATTTTTTATATATTCCAAAAATATGCCCCGTGAAGTTCTAGGACTTTTGGAGTTGTGTGCAGAATAGGTCTCTAATATTTGCTCCTTTTCTAGTACAGAATTCTAGCTGCCGGCATTCTCCCTCTTCATGTAAACCATATAAAATAAGAGAGAAAAGGCATAAGTATTGTGATATAATGTGTAATAACAACCCATAATGCAATAAATATCAATACAAAAGCATGATGCAAAATGGACGTATCAACTCCCCCAAGCTTAGACCTCGCTTGTCCTCAAGCGATAGCCGATATCGAAAAATATTTCCACATGTTTAGAAATAGAGGTGTCGATAATATAAAATATGGACATGTGGGCATCATGATCATCTTTAGAACAACAACTAATATTTCCATATGATTTCTTATATTAAAGTAACAATTTGTTCACAAGGTGAAGTATGAATCAGAAACTTCATTGAAAACTAACAAACTATGATCTCAGTCATTGAAACAATTGCAATTTATCATAACATCGGAAAGAGTCAATTCAAGAGCTTTTCAGCAAGTCCACATACTCAACTATCGTTTAATCTTTCACAATTGTTAACACTCACATGATATTTATGGGTACAAGGTTTCAATCGGACACAGAAAGGGGTTTATAGTTTCGCCTCCCAACCTTTTACCTCAAGGGTAATGTCAACAATAATACTTTATGAAAACATACATCTGAGTGGACATATATATTCGGATCTTTCCAACATATAGTGCTTGCCAAAGGAAAAAGTGTAAAAAGGAAAGGTGATGATCACCATGACTCTTGTATAAGGATAGATGATAAAAGTAAAAGATAGGCCCTTCGCAGAGGGAGGAAGAGGTTGTCATGCACTTTTATGGTTGGATGCACAAAATCTTAACGCAAAAGAATGTCACTTTATATTGCCGCTTGTGATAAGGACCTTTATTATGTAGTCTGTTGCTTTTATTTCTTCCATATCACAAGTTTGTATAAAGCTTATTTTCATCACACTAATAGGTCATACATATTTAGAGAGCAATTTTTATTGCTGGCACTGATGACAACTTAATTGAAGGATCTTACTCAATCCATAGGTAGGTATGGTGGACTCTCATGGCAAAACTGGTTTAAGGGAAGTTTGGAAGCACAAGTAGTATCTCTACTTGGTGCAAAGAATTTGGCTAGCATGAGGGTAAAGGGAAGCTCAACATGTTGGATGATCCATGACAATATAACTTCTATTCGGATATAAGAAAACATAACCCATTATGCTGTCTTCCTTGTCCAACATCGACCTTTTAGCATGTCATATTTTAATGTATAAGTATTGTGATATAATGTGTAATAAAAGCCCATAATGCAATAAATATTAATATAAAAGCATGATGCAAAATGGATGTATCAACTCCCCCAAGCTTAGACCTCGCTTGTCCTCAAGCGATAGCCAATATTGAAAAATATGTCTACTTGTTTAGAGATAGAGGTGTCAATAATATAAAATATGGACATGAGGGCATCATGATCATCTTTAGAACAACAACTAATATTGCCATATGATTTCTTATCTTAAAGTAACAATTTGTTCACAAGGTGAAGTACGAATCAGAAACTTCATTGAAAACTAACAAACTATGATCTCAGTCATTGAAACAATTTTAATTTTTCATAACATCGGAAAGAGTCAATTCAAGAGCTTTTTAGCAAGTCCACATACTCAACTATCATTTAATCTTTCACAATTGCTAACACTCGCGCGATACTTATGGGTACAAGGTTTCAATCAGACACAGAGAAAGGGGTTTATAGTTTCACGTCCCAACCTTTTACCTCAAGGGCAATGTCAACAATAATACTTTATGAAAACCTACATCTGACTGGATATATATATCGAGATCTTTCCAACATATAGTGCTTACCAAAGGAAAAAGTTTAAAAAGGAAAGGTGATGATCACCCTGACTCTTGTATAAGGATAGATGATAGAAGTAAAAGATAGGCCCTTCGCAAAGGGAGGCAGAGGTTGTCATGCGCTTTTATGGTTGGATGCACAAAATCTTAATGCAAAAGAACGTCACTTTATATTGCCGCTTGTGATAAGGAACTTTATTATGCAGTCTGTCGCTTTTATTTCTTCCATATCAGAAGTTCGTATAAAGCTTATATTCTTCACACTAATAGATCATACATATTTAGAGATCAATTTTTATTCCTTGCACTGATGACAACTTAGTTGAAGGATCTTACTCAATCCATAGGTAGGTATGGTGAACTCTCATGGCAAAACTGGTTTAAGGGATGTTTGGAAGCACAAGTAGTATCTCTACTTGGTGCAAAGAATTTGGCTAGCATGAGGGGGAGAGGCAAGCTCAACATGTTGGATGATCCATGACAATATAACTTCTATTCGGATATAAGAAACCATAACCCATTATGTTGTCTTCCTTGTCCAACATCGACCTTTTAGCATGTCATATTTTAATGAGTGCTCACAATTACAAAAGATGTCCAAGATAGTGTATTTATATGTGAAGCCTCTCTTTCTTTATTACTTCCCATTAATTGCAACAATGACCAAAACTATGTTTGTCAACTCTCAATAACTTTTATTCATCATAATCTTTATCTGTGAAGTCATTACTTTCCATAAGATCAATATATGATCTGTTTATTTCTTTTTATTATTTTATTCCCTCAGGATCATAGGAAAATAGCAAAGCCCTCAACTCAAAAATACTCTTTATTATATATAACTCACGGACTCGATTACATAGATAGAGATCGAAACAAAACTCAAAGCATAGATCATACTAAAACATTATTCTATTAGATCAAGATATAACCAAAAGGATAGAACTAAGAACAACATAAAGCTAAAGGTGTGATGGTGATACGATACAGAGGCAGCTCCCCCAAGCTTGGCAGTTCCCAAGGGGAGTGCCCATACCCATGTATTTATGTCTCTTTCTTCAGAGGTGGTGATGTGATATTCTTGGCAATGATACCCTTTAAGATATGATTCTTTTCCTCGAGCTTATTAATTTGCTGCTTTAGATCCATTAGTTCCTTGTGAATCTTACCTATGACGACTAGAGCTCAATCACCCATGGATGTTTCCCAGCTGCGGGAGAGAAAGCAACTCTCTTTTTCATATTTTCATAAGAGAGAAATCTAGAATTGGGAGGAATAATCGAATTTGCTATTGCTGAGCTCTAAAGTTCTCCAGCCTGAATATAGTTTGAAGACGAGAGGTAACTTCTTGATCCTAATCCATGGCGTCCACCCTTTTCATGTCAGCCTCCATCTCTTCCTCCGTTGATTGCCCAAAGTGGTCAGCTTTGCTGTATGCTCCTGGGCCTGGTGTCGGGTGAGATACCCGACTCTCCCCGACTGACTCTTGCGAAGACACCTCGCTCTAAATCTGTTGCAGATAAAACTCAAAACAATAACAGAGGATTTTGTCGTGGTACGGTGGTCAAAACCTTCAGGAGATTATATAATGAATTTTTACCGACCATAAGAAGTATCATGCAAGAAAACGGAGTCTGGAGGGCACACGAGGTGGCCACAAGGTCGGTGGCGCACCAAGGGGGGTAGGGCGCACCCTCCACCCTTGTGGTGGCCTCGAGTCTCTTTCGGACTACTTTTGAATTTCCTAATTTTTCAAATATTCCAAAATGGAGAAAAATTGCAACTGGAAACGTTTAGGAGTCGGTTTACTTACTGTACCTCATACCTATTCCTTATCGGAGTCTGAAACGTTCTGGAAAATATCCCTTATGTACTCCTCCAGTGTTACGGTGTCAATAACATTGGTTTCAACATTTATGGGAGTACATGAGATATAATGTTTGATTCTTTGACCATTTACCACCTTTGAATTTGTGCCTTCGGCGTTGTTGATTTTTATGGCACCGGAACAATAGACCTCCTCAATAACGTAGGGACCTTCCCATTTTGAGAGAAGATTTGCTGCAAAAAATCTTAAACGAGAGTTGTACAGCAAAACATGATCACCTATGTTAAACTCACGCCTTTGTATCCTTTTATCATGCCATCTTTTAACTTTTTCTTTAAACAACTTTGCATTCTCATAGGCTTGGGTTCTCCATTCATCAAGTGAGCTAATGTCAAATAACCTCTTCTCGTCGGCAAGTTTGAAATCATAGTTGAGATCTTTAATAGCCCAATATGCCTTATGTTCTAATTCAAGAGGTAAATGACATACTTTTCCGTAAACCATTTTATAAGGAGAAATACCCATAGGATTCTTATAAGCAGTTCTATAAGCCCATGGTGCATCGTCAAGTTTCTTAGACCAATTCTTTCTAGATCTATTAACAGTCTTTTTTCAAAATTAATTTAATCTCTCTATTTCTCAATTCTACTTGACCACTAGACTGAGGTTGATATGGAGATGCAATTCTATGGTTGAGATCATATTTAGCAAGAATTTTACGGAAAGTGCCATGAATAAAATGTGAACCACCATCAGTCATTAAATATCTAGGGACTCCAAACCTCAGAAAAATAACTTCTTTAAGCATCTTAATAGAAGTGTGATGATCAACGCTACTAGTTGGAATAGCTTCTACCCACTTAGTAACGTGATCAACAACAACTAAAATATGTGTATACCCATTAAAGGAAGGAAAAGGTCCCATATAATCAAAGCCCCAAACATCAAATGGTTCAATAATAAGTGAGTAGTTCATAGGCATTTCCTGACATCTACTAATATTACCAATCCTTTGGAATTCATCACAAGACAAGAAAAACTTACGAGCATCCTTGAAGAGAGTGGGCCAATAGAAACCGGATTGCAATACCTTGTGTGCAGTTCTATCTCCAGCATGGTGTCCTCCTAAGCTTCGGAGTGGCACTTGCGTAGTATTTGTTCCTGTTCATGCTTAGGTACACAACGTCTAATAACACCATCCACTCCTTCTTTATAAAGGTGTGGGTCATCCCAAAAGTAATGTCTTAATTCATAGAAAACCTTTTTCTTTTGCCGGTATGTGAAACTAGGTGGTATAAATTTAGCAACAATGTAATTAGCATAATCAACATACAATGGAGTATTACGAGAAGCATTTATGACAGTTAATTGTTCATCAGGAAAGCTATCATCAATAGGTAGTGGGTCATCAAGAACATTTCTAATCTAGATAAGTTATCTGCAACGAGGGTTCTCAGCTCCCTTTCTATCAATAATATGCAAATCAAATTCTTGTAGCAAGAGAACCCATCTAATAAGTCTAGGTTTAGCATCTTTCTTTTCCATAAGATATTTAATAGCAGCATGATCAGTGTGAACAGTTACTTTAGAATCCACAACACAAGGTCTAAACTTATCACAAGCAAATACAACTGCTAAAAATTATTTTTCAGTAGTAGCATAGTTTCTCTGGGCACTGTCTAGAGTTTTACTAGCATATTGAATAACATTTAATTTCTTATCAACTCTTTGTCCTAGAACAACACCAACAGGATAATCACTATTATCACACATGATTTCAAAAGGCAAGTTCCAATCAAGTGGCTGAACAATAGGTGCAGAAATCAAGACCTTCTTAAGTATTTCAAATGCCTCTACACAATCATCATCAAAAACAAAAGGAACATATTTTTGCAGGAGATTGGTGAGGGGCCTAGAAATTTTAGAGAAGTCTTTAATAAACCTCCTATAGAAACCAACATGACCAAGGAAACTTCTTATACTTTTGATATCTTTAGGACATGGCATCTTTTCAATAGCATCTACTTTAGCTCGATCAACTTCAATACCTCTTTTAGAAATTTTATGCCCTAGGACAATACCTTCATTAACTATAAAGTGAAACTTCTCCCAGTTCAAGAAAAGATTAGTTTCTTCATATCTCTGCAAAAATTGATCAAGGTTGCTTAAGAAATCATCAAAAGAAGTTCCTTAAACGGAGAAACCATCCATGAAAACCTCAACAATCTTTTCACAAAAATCAGAGAATATAGTAGTCATACATCTTTGAAAGGTAGCAGGTGCATTACATAAACCAAAAAGCATACGTCTATAAGCAAAGGTACCAAAAGGGCAACTAAAAGTGGTTTTCTCTTGATCATCTTTTGACCCAGGTATTTGAGCTAAACCATAATAACCATCTAGAAAGCAAAAATGAGTATGTTTGGATAGTCTTTCTACTATTTGATCGATAAAAAGGTAGAGGGTAATGATCTTTTCTAGTAGCTTTATTCAATTTGTGAAAATCAAGAACCATTCTATAACATGTAACAATTCTTTGTGGAATCAATTCATTCATATCATTAGGAACAACAGTAATACATCCCTTCTTAGGGACATAATGAACATGGCTTACCCATTGACTATCAGCAATAGGATAAATTATACCTGCCTCCAGAAGCTTTAGTACTTCATTTCTTACCACTTCTTCCATCTTAGGATTGAACCGTCGTTGATGATCAACAACTGGTTTAGCATCTTTCTCCAATTTTACTTTTTTGCTGACATAGAGTGGGACTAATGCCCTTAAGATCATCAAGAGTATATCCAATAGCGGCACGGTGCTTCTTCAGAGTTTTCAATAATTTCTTTTCTTCACGCTCTCAAAGGTTATCACTAATAATAACAGGATATATCTTCTTTTCATCAAGATAAGCATATTTCAAAGTACCAGGTAATTGTTTAAGCTCGAACACGGGATCACCCTTGGTGGAGGAGGATCCCCAAGGATTTCAACAGGCAAATTGTGTTTCAAAATAGGTCCCTGATTAAAGAATATTTCATCTATTTCCCTTCTTTCATTCATAAACATATCATTTTCATGGTTTAGCTTATATTGTTCTAAAGGGTCAGTAGGAGGCACGACAATAGAAGCAAGACCAATAATTTCATCCTTGCTAGGCAATTATTTATCATGGGGTTGTCTATGAAATTTTGATAAATTTAAATCATGAGAAATATACCCTAAACCAACAGTAACAATATCCATCTTGCAGTCTATCTTAGCATTAACGGTATTCAAGAAAGGTCTACCAAATATAATGGAACAAAAGTTATCTTGTGGGGAACCAAGAACAACAAAATCAGTAGGGTATTTAATTTTTCCATACAAGACTTCAACATCTCTAACAATCCCAATTGGTGAAATAGTATCTCTATTGGCAAGCTTAATAGTAACATCAATATCTTCTATCTCAGCAGGTGCAATATCCTTCATAATTTCTTCATACAAGGTATAAGGAATTGCACTCACACTACCACCCACATCACATAAGCCATGATAACAATGATCCCCTATTTTAACAGAAAAAACAGGCATGCCAACTACGTGTCTATGTTTATCTTTCATATCAGGTTTAGCAATTCTAGCAGCTTCATCACAAAAATAAATAACATGCCCATCGATATTATCAACGAAGAGATCTTTTAACCATAGCAATACAAGGTTCAACTTTAATTTGCTCAGGGGGTTTATGTGTTCTAGTATAACTCTTACGAACCATAGTTGAAGCTTTAGCATGATCCTTTATTCTAAGAGGAAAAGGTGGTTTCTCAATATAAGTAGTAGGGACAACAGGATCAACATTGTAAGTAATAGTTTCTTCTTCAACTTTAATAGGTTCTACTACTTTAACTTAAATGGGAGGATTATACTATACCACTTCTCCTTAGGGAGATCAACATGACTAGCAAAAGATTCACAGAAAGAAGCTATTATCTCAGAATCAAGTCCATATTTAGTGCTAAAATGACGAAAAGCATCGATATCCATAAAAAATTTAACACAATCAAACTTAAGGTTTATACCTGACTCCTTACCTTGGTCGAGGTCCCAATCTTCAGAGTTGCGTTTAATTCTTTCTAATAAATCCCATTTGAATTCAATATCCTTCTTTATATAGGAACCAGTACAAGAAGTATTGAGCATGGATCGATCATTATGAGAAAGCCGAGCATAAAAATTTTGAACAATAATTTCTCTTGAGAGCTCATGATTGGGGCATGAATATAACATTGACTTAAGCCTCCCCCAAGCTTGAGCGACACTTTATCCTTCACGAGGCCAAAAATTATATATATAATTCCGATCACGATGAACCAGATAGGATAAAACTTCTGATGAAATTCCAATTTCAATCGGTTGTAATTCCATGATCCAATATCATCACATAGCCTATACCATGTCAATGCATTTCCCTTCAAATATAAAGGGAAGACCTTATTATTGACAACATCCTCGGTCATACCTACAAGCTTAAATAATCCTCAAACTTCATCCACATAGATTAGGTGCATATCAGGATGTAATGTTCCATCTCCTTCATAAGGATTAGCTTGCAGTTTTTGTATCATACCCGAAGGAATTTCATAATAAATATTTTCAGTAGCTGCAGTGTGTTGAGGAGAAACTCTTTGCTATTCCGGTCGAGGTGAAGATACCCCGAACAAGCCCCTCAAAGGATTATTTTCCATAGTAACAACTGACAGTAAATTTCAGCATAGTATATAAATGTTTCCTTACCAAATTCCACTTACCAAAGGCGCTTCACTCCCCAGCAACGACGCCAGAAAATAATATTGATGACCCACAAGTATAGGGGATCTATCGTAGTCCTTTTGATAAGTAAGAGTGTTGAACCCAACGAGGAGCAGAAGGAAATGACAAGCGGTTTTCAGCAAGGTATTCTCTGCAAGCACTGAATTATCGGTGACAGATAGTTTTGTGATAAGATAAATCATAATGGGTAATGGGTAACAAAAGTAAATAAGGTGTAGCAAGATGGCCCAATCCTTTTTGTAGCAAAGGACAAGCCTGGACGAACTCTTATATAAAGCAAAGTGCTCCCGAGGACACATGGGAATTGTTGCCAAGCTAGTTTTCATCATGCTCATATGATTCGCGTTCATTACTTTGATAATTTGATATGTGGCTGGAGCAGTGCTTCTGTGCTGCCCTTCCTTGGAAAAGCCTCCCACTTATGATAAACCCCTCTCGCAAGCATCCGCAACTATGAAAGAAGAATTAAGATAAATCTAACCATAGAATGAAACATATGGATCCAAATTAGCCCCTTACGAAGCAACACATAAACTAGGGTTTAAGCTTCTGTCACTCTAGCAACCCATCATCTACTTATTACTTCCCAATGCCTTCCCCTAGGCCCAAATAATGGTGAAGTGTCATGTAGTCGATGTTCCCATAACACCACTAGAGGAAACACAACATACATCTCATGAAAATATCGAACGAATACCAAATTCACATGATTACTTATAACAAGACTTCTCCCATGTCCTCAGGAACAAACATAACTACTCCCAAAGCATATTCATGTTCATAATCAGAGGAGTATTAATTATCATTAAGGATCTGAACACATGATCTTCGACCGAATAAACCAACTAGCATCAACTACAAGGAGTAATCAACACTACTAGCAACCCACAGGTACTAATCTGAGGTTTTGAGACAAAGATTGGATATAAGAGATGCACTAGGGTTTGAGAGGAGATGGTGAAGATGTTGATGGAGATTGACCCCCTCTCGATGAGAGGATCGTTGGTGATGACGATGGCTTCGATTTACCCCTCCCGAAGGGATGTTTCCCCTGCAGAACAGCTTCGCCGGAGCCCTAGATTGGTTCTGCCCAGGTTACGCCTCGAGACGGTGGCGCTTCATCCCGAAAGCTTCCTTCTAATTTTTTTCCAGGTCAAAACACACCATATAGTAGAAGATGGGCGTCGGAGGCCTGCCAGGGGGCCCACAAGGACAGGGGCGCGCCTGGGGGTAGGGAGTGCCCTCCACCCTTGTGGCTGGCTGGTGGCCCCCTATGATATTTTCTTCGCCCAGTATTTTTTATATATTCCAAAAACATGCTCCGTGAAGTTCCAGGACTTTTGGATTTGTTCATAATAGGTCACTAATATTTTCTCCTTTTCCAGTCCAGAATTCCAGCTGCCGGCATTCTCCCTCTTCATGTAAACCTTATAAAATAAGAGAGAAAAGGTATAAGTATTGTGATATAAAGTGTAATAATAGACCATAATGCAAAAAATATCAATATAAAAGCATGATACAAAATGGACATATCACCACCATGATTTGGAGGAAGTAGTCCACCCTCGTTGCTGAGGGTTTGTACCAGTAGCTATGTGTTTAATCTCTCTCTCTCTCTCTCTCTCTCTCTCGTGTTCTTGAGATGTCACGATCTTGATGTATCCCAGGCTTTGTTAATGTAGTTGGATCATATGGTGTTTCTCCTCTCTATCTTTTTGTTATGAATTGAGTTTTCTCTTTGAGATTTCGTTCTTATCGGATTGAATACTTTTATGGATTTGAGAACACTTGTTGTATGTCTTGCTATGAATACCCATGGTGTCAATGGGGTATCATATTGATTCACTTGATGTGTGTTTTGGCACTCAATTCGCGGATTCCTGAGGTGACATTGGGGTAATGATGAGGACATTAATACCATTGTTACACCCACAGCCCCTACTGTTACATATACTGGACCAATTACTAGAGCTCGCGCACGCCAATTAAATTACCAGGTACTTTCGTTTCTTGGTATTGATTCTATTGTTCATGAGATTATGATGCTGCCTAAATTGGATACATTTGTTTTGCTTACAAATGAAGGGCCTAGCTTGGAGAAGGATGAACATTGGAGCAAGAACACGCATGGAGTTGATGGCATGCGCAAGGGGATCAAGAACGGAGTTACAAGTGATGATTTCAGGACTTTGAAGCCGCCATAAGGAGTGCATGAAGCCTTGGACGAAATATACAAGATGCCACTTCATAATATTCGTCCATAGGCTATTCTAGGTGCTGCGTCACCTTATTAATGGGCCAGGCCCATGTAATTTCGAAATACTTAAGTATAGGCTATTTTTAGAGTCCGTATGTGAGGGGAAACAAGAGTTAGGGTTAGTTTCGGACCCCACCCTCAAGGGCCACGAAATTCCCCCCTCTTCCTCCATATATACAGCCCTTAGGGCGTCGTTTAGACTTTCGGTTTTGTTTAGATTAAAAGTTCGCCATAGCTGCAACTTCGCGTACTTCGTTTGTGTCCAACGACCAGACCAAGACGTCACAGAACCCCACCTTGATCAATAAAGCTTTCATCTTATATTCGCAATATCCCGATTGCAATCTCAGTTTCTTGCTTGTTCTTCGTTTGTTCGCAGGAAACAGACCCTCGTGGTCAGGTTGATCGTGCTCCGGCGTGGTCAATAACCCTCGGAAGTTGGTTTAGCGATTGCTAAGGCGCGACGTCTCGCACGTTCGTAGTCGGATCGTCAAGGTCGACTCCCACAGAAAACGATAGCCACCATCTCATCGAAACATCAGGACACCTTAGCCTCTATCAAGTGGTATCAGTTTTCAGGTTGCTCGGTGAGAATTTCCAGTTTTCCTAGATTAGATTCATTTTCTTACCTATTATCCAAGAAAAAGCCACAAAAAAGAGTTAGATCTATTCATCCTTGGTCCAAGCCAGTCTGAGCCTTTGCAGTTTTCTTTTCATTGCTTGCATAGTTGAATTATCGGTTGCATCGTCGTGTCGAGTTGCTGGTCTTAGTGTCTAGTTCATTTAGAGTTTCGAGTTCTGGTCATAAGTTGTCACGCCGCCGCCGCACCATCATCATCGCCCATCTACCACTTTTGCTTATCCGCCACCGCTCTGAATCCATATCCATATACCACCACCAATCCGTATCCATATACCACCACCAATCTGTATCCATATACCACCACCGCTACCATATACCACCACCGCTGCCATATACCACAACCATATATCCACCACCAATCCGAGTTCTTCTCATAATTGGTTTGTTCTTGAGATCAATCTAAATTCTGATTCGTGTTTCCTTGCCTGCGTAGGTCTCGGAAAAAAAAAGAGTCTGGAGACCCCCGGGCAGTTTTTAGGCCAAAATTTTCACGGGCAAATTTTTTTTCCCTATCCTATTTTTAGGCTTTTCTGAGTCTTTTGAGCCACGTGCCATCATAGTGATTTTTTGTTGCACTTTTTCGTCGTCGCTGCCCTGATTTCTGAAAAAAAGTGAAAAAAAATTTGTGCCCATCCTATCAGTTTGACGAGGGAAGAGTTTTGAGACACTCACCATTATAGTGATTTTTCGCAAAAAAAAGAGGAGCGCAAAAAAAAGAGCGAAAAAAAGAGTTCCAGAGTGTGCTTTTCCCTTATTTACGTGCAGCGCCGTGATTTTGTTAGTGTTCTAGGCTCGCGTCTCTAGCACGGTCTAGCCTAGGACCAGCACAGTACCGTCGTTGAGCATTTATTCAACTTTGCATCTCTGAATTGATTATTGCTGACCCTTTTGCTACCATACTATAAGCCTTCCCAGCTCCACATACATCTACGTCGTGCGTTTGACTCTCCCTGGCAATCGCTCTATCCAAGCTTTTGAGAGTTTTGACTACAACGGTTGCCGATCACCGCCTGCTGCTGGGTAAGTACTGGTAAGAATTTGAGATTTGCTTGACGGATTTGTGACACCCGCCACCACCACCACTTGTTAGTAGTCTGTAGGATCATATTCTTGTGTGTTTCTATTGCTGCTAACCATGCCAGGATCACAAGTCGACGAGACTGACTGGGAGAACTTGACGAACAAGGAGCTTCATGATACGTTTCAGCAAATGATGAGTGGACAGGTGCAAGATGTGATAAACAGATTTGAAGAGGCCATGGAGAAGATAGATGGCATGGAGAAGACGTTTGAACCAAAGCTCGATAACAAGTTTGATGAATTGCTTTCGCGTTTTCCACCACCACCGGCTGCTCCTGCCGCACCTCTGCAACAACAGCAACAACATCGACTACCTCCACGTCGGGAAACAGCCCTCCGTCGAGCGAGCCGTGTCCCTCTTCAGTCGGGCCAAACTGCTGGTGCTGCTGTTGATACTTCTGTGGCTCCTACTGCTGATGTGGAGGAGGATGATTATGTGGGAGATTATGAGGATGAGGTTGATCAAAATCAGAACTACGTGCCACCACCAGCACAGCAACCACCAGGTCGTCCACATGCAAATAATGGCAATGGTAGGGCTCACCCTCAGGTACGAGATCATGACCATCTCCCTAAACTAAAATTGAATATTCCACCATTTGAGGGTAGATATGTTCCTGATATATATCTTACTTGGGAGTTAGAAACTGAACAACGATTTACATGTTTACAATATCCCGAGGAGAGACGTGTTCCTGCTGCTGTTTGTGCATTCACTAGTTTTGCATGTGTTTGGTGGTCTGAGCATTGTAGATTATATCCTATTCCGGCTACTTGGGCTGCTTTGAAAACTGCTATGCGTATTCGTTGGGTTCCACCATATTATCAACGTGAATTACTTCAAAAATTGCAGCGCTTAAGACAGGGAAAAAATTCTGTAGAAGAATATTATCAGGAATTACAAACTGGCATGATTAGATGTGGTATTGTTGAGGAGAATGAAGCTATGCTTGCACGTTTTATGGGTGGATTAAATAGAGAGATTCAGACGATTCTAGAGTATAAGGAGTATACTAATATCACTCGTTTATTCCATCTTGCTTGTAAAGCTGAACGTGAAGTGCAGGATCGACAGGCATTGGCGCGGACTAACTTTTCTGCAGGTCGACCTTCATCATGGACACCACGTGCATCATCTACTTCCACACGTTCTGCTACACCGGCGCCTCCGTCGGCTGCCACCTCCCACCGTGGTACAATAAAGCAGGCACAATCACCACTATCTGCCAAGAGCACACCTTCTGGGCCTGCAAAGAGCTCTTCTTCATCCATGGCATCAACAGGGCAAACACATGATATTATTTGTCGACGTTGCAAGGGTGGAGGTCATTATGCGAGAGAATGCCCATCTAAGCGTGTGATGATTGTTACTGAGGATGGTGGGTATGAGTCCGCTAGTGACTATGATGAGGAGACTTTGGATCTTATTACACGTGAAGAACACGGTGGAGACGATTCTGATCATGAGACGCAATACATGGCTCCTGAAGATGCTGACAGGTATGAATGTTTAGTTGCTCAACGTATTTTGAGTGTGCAGGTTACACAAGCTGAGCAAAATCAGAGGCATAATTTGTTCCATACAAAGGGAGTTGTGAAGGAACGTTCTGTTCGCGTGATCATAGATGGAGGGAGCTGCAATAACTTGGCTAGCATGGAGATGGTGGAGAAGCTATCTCTCACCACAAGACCACATCCACATCCTTACTACATCCAATGGTTCAACAACAGCGGCAAGGTTAAGGTAACACGTACTATTCGTGTGCATTTTAGTATCTCTACGTATGCTGATTATGTTGATTGTGATGTGGTACCTATGCAAGCATGTTCCTTATTACTTGGTAGACCATGGCAATTTGATAAAAATTCCGTACACCATGGTAGAAACAATCAGTATACTCTTGTTCATAACGATAAAAATATTACTTTGCTTCCTATGACTCCTGATTCCATTTTGAAAGATGATATTAATAGAGCTAATAAAGCAAAACAGGAGACAAATAAGAGTGAAAATCAGATTGTGGCAAAAGAATTTGAGCACCAAATGAAGCCTAATAATAAACCATCTACTGTTGTTTCTGAAATTAAATTGAAAAGTGCATGTTTACTTGCCACCAAATCTGATATTGATGAGCTAGATTTTAGCAAATCTGTTTGCTATGCTTTTGTGTGCAAAGAGGCATTATTTTCATTCGATGACGTGCCTTCCTCTTTGCCCCCTGCTGTCACTAACATTTTGCAGGAGTTCGCTAACGTCTTTCCACAAGACGTGCCACCGGGATTACCACCTATTCGAGGGATTGAGCATCAAATTGACTTAATTCCCGGTGCTTCGCTACCCAACCGTGCACCATACCGTACCAATCCAGAGGAGACGAAGGAGATTATGCGTCAAGTACAAGAACTGCTCGACAAAGGTTATATACGCGAATCCCTTAGTCCTTGTGCTGTTCCTATCATTTTAGTGCCGAAAAAGGATGGTACGTCGCGTATGTGCGTTGATTGTAGAGGCATTAATAATATTACTATTCGTTATCGTCATCCTATTCCTAGGCTAGATGATATGCTTGATGAATTGAGTGGCTCTACAATATTCTCCAAAGTTGATTTGCGTAGTGGATACCATCAAATTCGTATGAAATTGGGTGATGAATGGAAAACAGCATTTAAAACTAAGTTTGGATTATATGAGTGGTTAGTCATGCCTTTTGGGTTAACTAATGCACCTAGTACTTTCATAAGGTTAATGAACAAAGTCTTACGTGCTTTCATTGGACGATTTGTGGTAGTTTACTTTGATGACATATTGATTTATAGCAAATCTTTGGAGGAACATTTGGAACATTTACGTGCTGTTTTTATTGCTCTACGTGATGCACGTTTGTTTGGAAACCTTGGAAAGTGCACCTTTTGCATCGACCGAGTATCTTTTCTTGGCTATGTTCTTACTCCACAGGGAATTGAAGTTGATAAAGCCAAGATTGAAGCTATTGAGAGTTGGCCGCAGCCCAAAATGGTCACACAAGTGAGGAGTTTCCTTGGCCTCGCTGGTTTCTATAGGCGTTTTGTGAGAGATTTCAGCACCATTGCTGCACCTCTCAACGAGCTTACAAAGAAGGATGTGCCTTTTGTTTGGGGTACCGCACAGGAAGAAGCTTTCACGGTATTGAAAGATAAGTTGACACATGCTCCTTTACTCCAACTTCCTAATTTCAATAAGACTTTTGAGCTTGAATGTGATGCTAGTGGAATTGGATTAGGAGGTGTGTTATTACAAGATGGAAAACCTGTTGCATACTTTTCTGAAAAATTGAGTGGGCCTAGTCTGAACTATTCTACTTATGATAAAGAATTATATGCTCTTGTTCGGACCTTAGAAACATGGCAACATTATTTATGGCCCAAGGAATTTGTTATACATTCTGATCATGAATCTTTGAAACACATTAAAAGTCAAGCAAAACTGAACCGTAGACATGCTAAATGGGTTGAATTCATTGAGACTTTCCCTTATGTCATTAAACACAAGAAGGGTAAAGAAAATGTTATTGCTGATGCCTTGTCTCGTCGTTATACTATGCTTTCACAACTTGACTTTAAAATATTTGGTTTGGAGACCATCAAAGATCAATATGTTCATGATGCTGAATTTAAAGATGTATTGCAGAATTGTAAGGAAGGGAGAACTTGGAACAAGTTCGTTCTTAACGATGGATTTGTGTTTCGTGCTAACAAGCTATGCATTCCAGCTAGCTCCGTTCGTCTTTTGTTGTTGCAGGAGGCACATGGAGGAGGACTAATGGGACACTTTGGCGTCAAGAAGACGGAGGATATACTTGCTACACATTTCTTTTGGCCAAAGATGAGACGGTATGTTGAGCGTTTTGTTGCTCGCTGCACTACATGTCAAAGAGCTAAGTCACGACTCAATCCTCATGGTTTATATATGCCTTTGCCTGTACCTAGTGTTCCTTGGGAGGATATATCTATGGACTTTGTTTTAGGTTTACCTCGAACAAAGAAGGGGAGGGATAGCATATTTGTTGTCGTGGATAGGTTCTCGAAAATGGCACACTTTATACCATGTCATAAAAGCGATGATGCTATTAATGTTGCTGATTTGTTCTTTCGTGAAATTATTCGCTTACATGGTGTGCCAAATACTATTGTTTCAGATCATGATACTAAATTTCTTAGCCACTTTTGGAGATGTTTATGGGCTAAGTTGGGGACTAAGCTGCTTTTTAGTACTACTTGTCACCCCGAAACTGATGGACAAACTGAAGTAGTCAATAGAACATTGTCTACTATGCTTAGGGCTGTTTTGATGAATAACAAGAAAATGTGGGAAGAATGCTTGCCACATATTGAATTTGCTTATAATCATTACATTCTACTACTAAGATGTGCCCTTTTGAAATTGTGTATGGTTTCCTACCTCGTGCACCTATTGATTTGTTGCCTCTTCCATCTTCAGAGAAGGTTAATTTTGATGCTAAAGAACGTTCTGAATTGATTTTAAAAATGCATGAGTTAACTAAGGAAAACATTGAGCGTATGAATGCTAAATATAAACTTGCTAGAGATAAGGGTAGAAAACATGTTGTGTTTGCGCCTGGAGATCTTGTTTGGTTACATTTGCGTAAAGATAGATTTCCTAATCTGCGCAAATCAAAGCTAATGCCACGTGCTGATGGTCCTTTTAAGGTGTTAGAGAAAATAAATGATAATGCATATAAACTTGAGCTACCTGTAGATTTTTGGGTTAGTCCCACTTTTAACATTGCAGATTTGAAGCCTTATTTGGGTGAGGAAGATGCGCTTCCGTCGAGGACGACTTCATTTCAAGAAGGGGAGGATGATGAGGACATCAATACCATTGTTACACCCACAGCCCCTACTGTTACATATACTGGACCAATTACTAGAGCTCGCGCACGCCAATTAAATTACCAGGTACTTTCGTTTCTTGGTAATGATTCTAATGTTCATGAGATTATGATGCTGCCTAAATTGGATACATTTGTTTTGCTTACAAATGAAGGGCCTAGCTTGGAGAAGGATGAACATTGGAGCAAGAACACGCATGGAGTTGATGGCATGCGTAAGGGGATCAAGAACGGAGTTACAAGTGATGATTTCAGGACTTTGAAGCCGCCATAAGGAGTGCATGAAGCCTTGGACGAAATATACAAGATGCCACTTCATAATATTCGTCCATAGGCTATTCTAGGTGCTGCGTCACCTTATTAATGGGCCAGGCCCATGTAATTTCGAAATACTTAAGTATAGGCTATTTTTAGAGTCCATATGTGAGGGGAAACAAGAGTTAGGGTTGGTTTCGGACCCCACCCTCAAGGGCCACGAAATTCCCCCCTCTTCCTCCATATATACAGCCCTTAGGGCGTCGTTTAGACTTTCGGTTTTTTTAGATTAAAAGTTCGCCATAGCTGCAACTTCGCGTACTTCGTTTGTGTCCAACGACCAGACCAAGACGTCACAGAACCCCACCTTGATCAATAAAGCTTTCATCTTATATTCGCAATATCCCGATTGCAATCTCAGTTTCTTGCTTGTTCTTCGTTTGTTCGCAGGAAACAGACCCTCGTGGTCAGGTTAATCGTGCTCCGGCGTGGTCAATAACCCTCGGAAGTTGGTTTAGCGATTGCTAAGGCGCGACGTCTCGCACGTTCGTAGTCGGATCGTCAAGGTCGACTCCCACAGAAAACGATAGCCACCATCTCATCGAAACATCGGGACACCTTAGCCTCTATCAGGTAATCTATGCATAGGGGCGTCTTAGTTTCTCTCGTAGAAATCTTGGGGCACTCTTTGAGGTTCTTTGTGTTGGATTGAATATTATGTATGTGAAATTGTTTGATGCATATCGTATAATCAACTCACAGATACTCGTGATGACATTGGAGTATCTAGGTGACATTAGAGTTGGTTGATGTGTATCTTGTGGTGTTTTTTTGTATGAACTCTTGGTCAGATCGATCAGAAAGAATATCTTGGTGTTATTTTAGTATGAACTCTAGGATAGATTGATCGAAAAGAATAGCTTTGAGGTGGTTTCGTACCCTACAAACAATTTCTTCTTATGTTCTCATCTAGATAGGAACTTTGGAGTGATTCTTTATCGCACCTTGAGGACGGTTATATGATCCAATTATATTAGCACTGTTGAGAGATTGCACTAGCGAAAGTACGAACCTTAAGCCTCACTTTCAAGCATTGCAATACCATTTGTGCTCACTTTTGTTACTTGCTACCTTGTTGTATTTTATTGTTACTATTACAAAAATTAATATCTACAATCATTACTACACTTGTATCACCATCTCCTCGCTGAACTAGTGCACCTATACAATTTACCATTGTATTTGGTGTGTTGGGGACACAAGAGACTTTTTATTATTTGGTTGCAGGGTTGTTTGAGAGAGACCATCTTCATCCTACGCCTCCCACGGATTGATAAACCTTATGTCATCCACTTGAAGGAAATTTCCTACTGTCCTACAAAACTCTACGCTTGGAGGCCCAGCACGAGTCTACAAGAACAAGTTGTGTAGTAGACACATATCACAACCAGCAAGACGGCGTGGTGGTAATGGTTGTGGTGGAGCACCGGCAGGGCTTCGCCAAGACAAACCGAGATGAGGTGGTGGGAGAGACGGGGAAGGGCTGCGCGAGGGAAGAGGTTTGGCATGTCTGCCCCCTGTGCCCCTCCTGATGTAAGGTGGAACCCTAGATGGCCGATCTTTCACGAAAGGAGCGGATCATGCGAAGAACACAAAGAACACGAGGGGAAACACGAGAGAATCACTCAAAACAACAAGAACACTACTAGGAAAAGGCCTACTAGTGGCGCACCGGTTTTGCCTACTAATGGCGCACTACTGGTGCGCCCCTAGTACCACGCCACTAGTATTATATACTAATGGCGCACCATGGGTGCGCCATTAGTATCTGGTATACTAATGGCGCACCACGCCGTGCGCCATTAGTATAGACCAACATGCGCCATTAGTATGCCTCCCAGGGGGCCATATTTACCCATGTGCTTTGGCACACTAATGGCGCACTGTGGGGTGATGCGCCACTAGTATCCTTTGGCACACTAATGGCGCACTATGTAGTGATGCGCCGTTAGTATCCTTCGGCATACTAATGGCGCACTTTGAGATGATGCACCATTAGTATGAATATTAGGTTTTTTTTACTTTTCTAATTTTTGCACAGGTTACAAAATATATTATTGGACAGAATATAGACAGCACCACACAGCAACAGCAGATTCATCGAATACAATAGAAGATTAGTCTCCGAATACAATTCATCATATTAGTCTCCGAATTCAAAAGACCGAACAAAGATAGAACATTACAAGTCTTGAGGCCGCGAGTAGCGAGTTTGTCTTCACATTACAAGTCGATATCGATCATCTAAACTACCATCACATAGAAGAGAGCTGCGGTCATCACGATGAGCATCATCGCGATGAAACTAGTCTTCATCTGGTTCCTCCAACGCTCCCTCCTCTCTCCTGCTAGATAGCGGGCGTATCTAGATTCCGCCTCCGCCCTAGTGGTGTACCCTTTGTAACTGTTACCGCTGAAATGGTGAACCTGTCTCCGACACTCCTCCCAGTCGTCGTAGACTCCGGGAACCTTACCCTTGTACACGACATACGACGGCATATCTATGCACAAGCCAAACAACAGACAATACATGAGCAATATATAAGTATGCAACAAAAGGATCGGAAGAGAAAAGCAAGACATTAATAGCACGATTCATGGTCCTACTAATAAATAGCATCGATTACATCTAAGTTGAACGACTGTCCAAACCAAAGACACATACAATTAATTAAAGTTTAATTACAACACGAGCCAATCAATGTTTCAGAAGTACACATAGCATCACTACTTCCGACTCGACTCATGGGACCGGAGCGTGGATGAAGCCGCCGTCTGTCGTGATGGTCATGAAATCGCGGGCGTTGTCAGCCTGCATTTGTAGCGTTGTGTCTATCTCACTATTGGACGGTTGATATCTGAGGTAGAACTGCCCCGAGGTATGAAGGACATCTTGATGGATGATTTCCGCAAACTCCGACTGGATGCGAAAGAATTCTTGTCTGATGTCCACGTCCTGGATTGCCGACAAGCTCGCAGCCCAATCTTTGAGATTATCTGGTAGCAGAAGGTGATGATGGTCCCGTACGATCGCCCGCATGTGATGGAGGGCGTAGTAGGCATCCTTCTAACCGCCAGGCGGCTGCTTGACGCAGTAGAACTTAGTATTGTGGGCGAACACGTGCCTGCCGTACCTACAAACTGGCCTGGTGAAGGTGCCTCCAGATTTGGCGTAGCCGGGGAGAACATCATCAAGAACTTTCTTGATATTTGTCTAGTCTATCTTGGAGTCACAGTTCGGGTCGAAATACGTGGCCATGGAATATTTCGGGCTTAAGAGGATGAGTGTGCAATGTGTGTCACTGCACAGAACACAGAATGTTAGAAAAAAAACGATCGAAATCTAAGAAATCATATGTTATGGGGCGGTTAAGGGATGACTTACTCGGGAAATAAAGACATGAGGAAGTTATCCTTATCTGGGTTTGCCAGAATGATGCCTTCGAGGTGTGAACTCGCGACTTGGCGGTCCCCAGCGCTGCCCAAGAGCTTGGCACGCACGTAGAAGGGGTCGACTATCACGACGTCTGGGGTCTTGTCTCTAATGATCCGCATCTCCATACTCAGCGAAAACAGCCGAACGAAGGTGTAGTGCAGCGGATGAAGGTTAAACATAGCAAAGATGTCATCAAACCGCAGGACGATCGTACCCCCGATGGCGCCATCCACAAAGCCCTTGCCCTCTGGCACCTTGGCCATGAAAACCGGGTATGCCACATCATTCTCTCTAAGACGCCGCCTCTCCAAAGAAAGAATACTGTCATGCAGACTCCGCATAGCACCAGTTGCAGCATTGAGCATATTTGTCGGTAGCATCGCCCTACCCACCACATGCACCCTCCTCGAGATATCCTTAGGTGAAGGTGGCCCGTCCTGAGCACGGATCGTACTCGGTGCCGGCTGGCTCGCACCGGCGCCCTTTTTAGCCTTTCGTTTCTGTCCCTTCTTCTTGATCTACTGTAATGGGACCTAGTTCTGCTCACAGACCGCCTTCTTGAGCGTGTTGGGGCTGATAATATTTCACACCTCAGCTATCTGAGGCTCGGTGAAGGCGGCAGCTGGAGGCGTCTCTTGAGAACTGAACGCCAGACGACGCCTGTTGCAATTGGGTTTCTCCGCCGTACCAGCTAGATCGCGGTCCTCTTGGTTGGGTTCTTGATAAGGAGGCCCGTAGAACTCGTCACTGTACCCATGTTTGGCAAAGTACTTATCGACATTGGTAAATGTACCGTCGTTGTTGTCATCGTCGTCCGAATCCTGTGCCATATGCATGTTTGGATCTTGTGCCATAGGGATGTCCGGCATGTTCGGTAGCGTTGCGGCGTTCTTGCCATGGCTTGGCGCCGGCACGATTGGCGGTCTTGTCTGTGGGGTGGTGTCCCCCGCCCCCAAACGAATCTGGCTCTTCGGCCAAAGCAGGGGCCAGCTTATGCAGACGCTGAGGGTCATCTCATCTTCTTCGTCAGCCCCAGCGGGTCGAATCGGAGGTAACAGCTCGTCGCAGCCTGGCAGCACCCGAACCACTTCAACCCTATAAACTGTGGGTGGCATCGGATTACCGTGGAACACGGGGTTGCCCGGTTGAACGATTCTGCCCTTGGCGACATCGACCAACTCGCCGCCCATGAAGTGCGGGAGAGTGCAAGGAACATCGGTGGCGCCCTGCGAAAACATGTAGGGCGTCAGGGATACCAGTCAAAGGCAAGGAGATGAAGTCATCGTCCGAGAGGCTTAGTTACCGTGATGCCGTCGAGCTCGGCTAATGTCGAGGCACCGCCAATGGCAGGCGTGCAACTGACGGAGGGGCCGCTTGCTGGCGAGGTGCCGGCCGGCGTACACTCGGGTGCATTAAGCTCCAATGCCCGTGCCGGCGCTGGAGACACGAATACCGCCTCCGCCGGAGACACCAATGGTGCCGCCTGTGCGTTGTGCGAGTTGTTGGCCGTGAAGCTGGGAACCGGGGGAGGCCCCTATTAGCCGCCCGCAATCCATGTCATCAGCCCATGAATCAACGTAGGCACCATGGCGTTGAGCGTCGTTCCAAGTTGTTGTCGCACTTGCTCTTGGACAATCTCCGGAATCCGAGCCACTTGTGCCTTGAGTGCTTCAACCTCACATGACTGGCTTTCCGAGCTGGTCTTTTTCTCCTTTCGCCCACCAGCAGTATAGTATGACAACCATTTTGTGGACAAGCCTTTGCCGGCCACACGACCAGCTGACGTCGACTTACTGAGCTTATCCTTGTTTTTCATTACGTTCAACGCCCTATTTAAAGGGGTGTCGAAAGGGGAGCTCTGAGACGACCCCGCGCTACTGCTTTCATTGTCCTGCAGAAGGAACGTGAACCATTTAGAAATATTGGGGATTAATTATAATGCAACCATATGGACCTAATTACGCGGGGGCTGTATTCCTTACCAGAACAAGCTCAAGCGCCCTGGTCTTCGGATCCGTGGTAAGCTCCTTTGTTACTGGGTCCTCCTTGTACCGGGCCCTGAGGAAGTTCCTGGTCTGCTTGTCACAGTATTTCTCGAAGCGGGGCGGTAGGCCTTGCTTGGCATGCTCCGCGTCGTCCTTGTCCCATATAGGCTCCGCCACTCTGTAACCGCCGGGACCGAGTTGGTGGACCCCTAAGTTCAACTTCGCATTTCTTTCCCCCACTGACTTGATTTGGAGGTTGCGCTGCTCTCGCACTTGATCTTGAACTCCTTTTAGTCATCTTCGCTCATCAAAGGATATTTCGCCTTGATCTTCTCATAACTATCACCTTTTTCAATCATTGCCTTCACCGTGCGTTTCCAAGTAGACAGGGCCGTGCTCATCCTCGTGAGGGAGGCACCGTTCACTTTATTCCCTGAGAGGCGTGTGTTTGCAAACTCAGCGGGGAACTTGTATCGTTCGTGCAGCTTCGTGAAGAGGAGGCTGTGCAAATTCCCTCGGTCCTCATGCCTTAGGTTCTCAGTGTTGATCGAGACGGTGCTCCGGAGAATGCACCCGAGCTGAACCGAGTACCCCTTGACTACTTCTTTGGGCGCCGTCAGATGCCCGTCGGAGATCACTTCAATAAATTCCTCCCTGACGGTGCCGTGCACGCTCGGGCGCCGGTCCTTCCGTTGCCTCTTCGGTTGGCTGCCATCTGTGCATGCGCCGCCATCATCAGTGGTGGCATCCGCGGCGCCATCATCAGTGGTGTCATCCCCGACGCCACTAGGGGTTGTGTAGTCAGGATCGGTGTCTTCCGCAGTGTCCTCATAGCGGTGAGGTTCTTCCTCCAACTCCTGGGACAGCTCCCAGAATTGCTTGCCGCCCGAACCGCCGGCCTCATGTTGTGGGCCATGTTTCGCTCTAAATAGGAAAAAAGTTTGGTCAAAAGTTGGTTATTATCAAGGAACAAGATCATGGTCTCATCATTTAAGGTTTTTCGACACCGAGGCATCTTAAAGCTAAGCTTTTATCATTTAGGGTTTGTCGACGCCGAGGCACCCTAAAAGCCTAAGCGTACATCATTTAGGTTCTCATCAACACCAAGGCACCCTATAGAAGCCAAGTTAAGTTTTCATCATTTAGGGTTTATCGATGCCGAGGCACCCTAGGTTGGGCCTAATCACTTGGCACTAATCACTTGGCTCTATTGCCACCTATGTTGGGTTTATCATCTAGGGTTTATCGATGCTAAGGAGAATTCTAAGTTGGGCCTAATCACTTGGCTCTATTGCCACCTATGGTTTAATGCAGCAAGAATGACGGGGCAGTTGATCCTACTTAACTAAGTACTAAGATACCTCGGCCCATGCATTAGTCGCAAGTACCCCATATGTCCTATTTTTAGCAAAGTCATGCTAAAATTCATGGAAAATTTCAGCATGACCTTTGCTGAAAATAGGACATATGGAGTACCCGAATTTGCCGGAACGGAAGTTAATCGACATTCCGGCAAACTCAAGGGCCTCTCGGGGTACCTGCAAATTCATCACGACACAATGGTCGGAGACAAAATCCAGCAACTTTACAAGTCTTTCTCAATGTGATCAATTGATGGATCAACACGTAAAACATGTCCAATAACAGCATATAATTCAACAACTCCACTACAAATGAGAGCTGAAAGATGCAGGGAGCACAAACAGCTCAGAAATACCTTTAACGAGGGATACAAATAATTTTCATTTTCATATTTTAAGAACTATAAATAAACCATCCAGTAAGTATAATCAAGGTAATCAACCATTCCCATAAAACAAGACAAGTTTTATTTAGTACTGCTAATATGGTTGGAGATTACTATGAACATGTGGCAAGACTACTTTGATAACAAGGGCCACTAGTTGGCCAGTAGTTGAACTAGCAGCTTGGCCATCACTGACGCCACGCACTGCTGTGACAGCTCTCAGCAGTAACCTCCAATGCTCCGACAACCGACACAGATAACCTGTCTCAAAGATGACCCTCAAGACAAACTTGTTATTTCTTTTTCATAGATTTGTTTGCAAGTTCTGATATGTAATAAAGATGAGCCTCAAAGATGAGCCTCCAATGCTGATTTGTTTGCCTCAAGACAAGATGAACCTCCAATGCAACAAGTAATAAAATGTTTGCAAGTTCTGATTTTAGTTCAGGTATTTTATACCATGTTAAAGACAGTAAAGTACAAAGGTTTAGCCTAGTCCTTAGATTCAGTTTCCTAATCTTTTTGTTTTCTACAAAGATATTCCCGACCTTCATGATGCTGGTAAGAAAAGATCTACTCTCTGAATCTTTTATCTACTTATAACTGTAAATTAGCACTCTGATGCTGGCCTTGACAAATGATCCCACTATGTTGTTTGCTGGAATCTGCAAAATGATCCCACTATGTTGACAAATGATCCCACTATGTTGTTATACTTGATAACACTGTAAGAAAATCAAAACCATAATAAACAGTTGTCGGATATAACAGGTACAATTACACAAAGCATCTGAATACACACATACTTCATCTATCAAGGGAAAATAAGCAGTTCATGTATGTATGTATGTATGTATGTATGTATGTATGTATGTATGTATGTATGTATGTATGTATGTATGTATGTATGTATGTATGTATGTATGCGGTCTCAGATTCTGTACATTAACATGGAGCAGTGGGTAAATCAGATGTCGAATTATTTGTCGCCCCGAGCAAGCAATGCTGTAAACAAATTTCAAATGCATGCTGAGTAGTGAAAATGCGGTCTCAGACTCTAGTCTGGTGGTGGTGCCAAGAAACAGAGAGCACATCACTCATCATGGTGTTTTGGCATCACATTCCTGCCTGCACAAATGGTCCATAGTACTAGTACCATACACTAGCTGCTATACCCACCACTACAAGATGTGGAGACTTTTTACCAGAGCATAACCTGACAATACTTTCATCTGCAGTAGAAGAATGTTGATTTGTACTGCAGTGCAGGTGCAGAGCAACTTTATCTACCACAGAACCTACTGAGCAGCTCATTATGGATGAATGGAGCAAGAGGTGCTAAGAAACTTCCAGTTTTTGAGCATTTGGAGCACTGAGCCATATTGCTTGGTAGTAGTAGAGTAGTGATAAACTGGGAATTTCATGGCCATGTGGTGGGCTGAAACTATGGTTTTCCACGGGAGTATGTAGCATGAAAACTATGGTTTTCCAGGGGGTGAGCGTGCCTGGATGCTGTAGTCGTCGGCGTGAGCTCGTCGGAGATGGCCGGCTACAACGGGTCGTGCATGTATATCCGTCGAGACTCGGAGCATCGGTTGAGGAAGAAGGAAGGGGAAGGGGGAGGAGAGGGGAGGGGATCACGTGCGAATATGTAGTCGAGGTCATACACGGCGTCGGGGTTGCGCCGGCGAGCTTGCCACCCACCTTGGAGCCGGAACCCTAGGGCTCGGGGCCTGCGCAAGACCACGGCCAGGAGGCGCAGCCACGCGCAGACGACGAGGTCGGTGAAGAGAACGGCGACGACGCCGCAACGAAGCCGCGCGGGCTAGCGTTAGTCAGCCGCAGGTGGTGGGGGCGCGGGGGCGGCGGCGCAGGGGAGCTGTAGTGGTGGGGGCGCAGGGGCGCGGGGGCGGCAGCGCGGGGGAGCTGCGTTGGTGGGGGCGCGGGGGCGGCGGGGGTGGAGTCCGGCGGGGGTGGATCTGGCGAGGGAGAGGGACGAAGGGGATCTGGCAAGGGAGGGAGAGAGGCAAGAGGGGAATAGGTGGAGTGGGGGGGGGGTAGCAATAGCGCACCTCCCCCTAGTGCGCCATAAGTACGGCGACAGCGATGGCGCACCTCCCCCTGGTGCGCCATTAGTAATTTTTTTATTACAGTTCGAGCACACAGGTTATATTCGACCTAACCCTATCTCCATCAGAACACACACACTAGCCCGACTGGTCAACACGTAGCACACACACTAGGAGGTCTTGGGTTCGATTCCTAGGCTCCCCAATTTTTGTTTTTATGCATTTTTTCTTTGCACATATCTTTTTATCCATGCATCTAAATATAACATGTCACATATGCTAGATGCTCAGAATTTCATGTAGAAAAATAATATGCAGTTTGTTGCCATGTTAACAACATTTAAAATGTTGTTTGATATTTATTTGTGTTTATATATGTTCAAACTTGTTTAAATCATAACTAAATATCCATAGCTCCAAATTTAACAAACTTTATATGCTTTTGGGAGTAACATATCCCCAAGCACAACTAGTCTTTTTTTGGATTTTTAGTTGCATTCATTTGTGAATTGGTAAAACATTTTGGATTTTTGTTGCATCTAATAATTTTTAAGAAAATGAATATGAATATGAAACAATAATAATTTTTTATAAAAATAGTAGTAATTTTTTAAAAAATATCATCAAATTTGTTATTTGAAAATATTTATGAATATGAAAAAATATCATCATATTTTTTATTTGAAACTATCATCAAATTTTTTATTTGAAAATATAATCAAATTTGTTTTTTTTTTGCAATTTTAGTTGCATTTATTTGTGACGGTGGAGCGGGCCGGGGAGGATGCGGGGGTGCGGGGGCGGCGGGGGTGGAGTCCGGCGGGGGTCGGGGCAGCGGGGCTGGGGGTCATCGGAGGGGGATCGAGATCTGGCGAGGTGGGATAGCGATCGAGATGGAGGGGGGTCGAGATCGAGTGTCCATGAAATTTAAAAACATTCATGAGTTCAAAAAGTGCCCATGATATACAATCGAGAAATGATAGCGATCGAGATGGAGGGGGATCGAGATCTTTGGGCTACAATTTAAATACAATCGATCTTAGCTAGCTATCTATTCCCAATCTTCTTGCCCTTATTTTTCGTAAATGGAGTTCTTCTCTTGAACGGACGTCCTTTAGGTAGGGTGGTCCTGTTCTTCCTGTGGTGTATGCTGCTACTTCACCGTCGTCGTCATGTTTGATCTTCGGGTCGCCGTACTTGTCGAAGTCTTGCTCATCTGCTACTCCATCCATTCCGATGATCTTCCTTTTGCCTCTCCTCACGACAACATGACTTGGCTTTAACGGGTCGGTAATGAAGAAGCATTGGTCCACTTGGGAAGCCAGTACCCATGGCTCATTTTTCACGGTGACGTTTGCGCCCGCGGTCTTGGATTTGGCTTCGGGTATAACCATGGTGGTGAAATACCGGTCTTCTTTTAGGACGCTCTTGGCCCATCTGACACGGAACATCAGGACCTTCTCTCCAGCGTAGCTCAGCTCCCAAATCTCCTCGATCCTTCCGTAGTATCTATCCTTGTCGTTACCGGTGTAGGATTCCATCGTTACCCCGGAGTTCTGATAACCATCGCTCTCCATGTCCTTGTTCTCGGTGTAGAATGTGTAGCCGTTGATATCGTACGCCTCATAGGTCATCAGGTTGTGCTCGGCACCCTGTGACAAGGCGAATATGAGTTGTTCTTCCGCGGAAGAAACCTCATGTAAAGGGTACGACAGAAGCTTCTGCTTGAACCAACGCGTGAAACATGAGTTGTGCTCTTTGATTATATCTCCGTCCGTCCTTTGTTGGCCTCGGTCATTGTACGTCTTCTCAATAAAGGTTTTGTGCTCTACCACCCAAGGATCGACCACATCTATGTGTTGTAGCGTGACTAGGTTTGCTCTTTCAAAGTCGGCGAGTCGACCATCGAAGTCGACATGCATTTCGCGGCGACCCTCACGGTGACCCCATCCAGCGAGCCTGCCGAGGTGCCAGTTGATGGGCAGACCAACGGGGTTCTCGATGCCTAGATAATTCGTGCAGTAGGAGATGCACTCTTCAGTCAGAAAGCCCCTGGCTATGCTTCCCTCTCGACGTGACATGTTGCGAACGTATCCTTTGATGACACCATTCATCCTTTCGAACGGCATCATGCTGTACAGGAACGTCGGCCCGAGTTGGATGATATCCTCCACGATATGGACCAGCAGATGCACCATAACGTCGAAGAATGCGGGCGGGAAGTACATCTCAAGCTCGCATAGTATCACACGATCTCTTCCTGTAGCCTTCAGAGTTGCCTCACGTCAACCGACTTCCGAGAGATGACGTCGAAAAAGTTGCATAGGCCAAATAGCGTTTCACGGACGTGCGCGTCCATGATCCCACGGATTGCAACTGGAAGTATATGAGTCATCACCACGTGACAATCGTGAGACTTCATCCCGCTGAACTTCTGCTTCGCTGGGTCTAGGTATCTGCTTATCTTCCCCGCGTAACCGTAAGGAAGTTTTACTCCTACGAGGCAGGTGAAAAACTGCTCGATCTCCTCCTGACTTAGAGTGAAGCACGCGGGAGGGTAGTCATTTCCGGTCTTCTTGGCCTTTTTACCTTTGCGACGAATTTCTGTGTCCTGCTTCACCTCATCATCATCATCATTAGCGTGAAGCTCATGCCTGATGCCCATTGATTTCAAGTCTGCCCTTGCTTTTGGCCCATCTTTGGTCCTCTCTGGCATGTTGAGCAGGGTACCAAGCAGACTCTCGCACATGTTCTTCGTGATATTCATGACATCAAGGCTGTGAAGCACATGGTAGATCTTCAAGTATGGCAAGTCCCACAAAACAGACCTCGTCTTCCATACCTTCAGCAGCGGCTCTGGCACCTTTCACTTCTTTCCTGGCTCTGGCGCCTTTTGCTTCTTTCCCGGCAGTGGGCAATCTTTCCAATATTTCAACAGCTCGTCTATTTCCTCGCCGCTCCTCATACGCGGGCGTCTTCGGGGTTCGGTTTCACCATCGAACAGATCCTTGCGTTTCCTCCACGGGTCATCGTCGCGAAGCCACCTTCGATGTCCCGTGAACACGGTTTTTGAAGACCCGGGATCTCTATCTAGCTGGCGATACGTTGTGTCATCCATGCACCTGACGCATCCAGAAAATCCGTGGACCACCTGCCCGTGAGATATCTGTAACCGAGATAGTCGTGAACCGTCGTGAGCAGTGCGGCTCCCATGGGGAAATATTCTTTCTCTGTGGCGTCCCACATATTGGCTGGCGTTTTCCACAGCGTGTCTAGCTCCTCTTTCAGCAGCCCCAGATACAGATTGATGTTGTTCCCTGGTTGTTTCGGCCCTTTAATTAGCATACTCATGTGAATGTAATTCCTCTTCATGCACAACCAGGGGGGAGGTTGTACATCCACACAAACACAGGCCAGGTGCTATGTGTGCTTCTTTGGCTGCCAAATGGATTGACTCCATCGGTGCTTGCGCCCAGCATGATGTTCCTTGGATCGTTCCCAAATTCTGGGACTTCGAAGTTCAACGCTTGCCACTAGCTCGCATCCTTAGGGTGACTCAGCATCTTGTCTTTTTTATTTATCTCCGGATCATTTCTGTCATCTTCCCGCTTCTTCCGCTCCCTATCCGCGTGCCAACGCAGGAGCTTTGCTACCTTAGGGTCCGCGAAATACCGCTGCAGACGAGGAGTGATCGGAAAGTACCACACCACTTTTCGAGGAGCTTTCTTCCACTTCTTGTATCGAGTGACGCCGCACACCGGACATATGGTAGACTCCACGTGCTATTTCACGTGCGGTAAATCCAGAGGACACACGATTTTCTTCGCCTCCTCGAAACTGGTCGGGCACTTGTTCCCCTTGGGAAGACGTTCGTGCTAGAATGACATGTTCTCGTCGAAGCATGCATCGGTCATTTTGTGTTTTACCTTCATCTCCAGAGCCATAAGCGTTACTTTCAGGCTTGTATCCTCAGGCCTGCATCCTTCATACAATGGAGTAACCGCGTCTATCTCCAGTTGATCCAGCTTGGCTTTCTCTCGGGCGGCAGCTCTTGCGTTATCCGTCTGCTTGAGAAGCAGCTCTTGAATATGAGGGTCCTGCACCCAGCCTCCATCGTCGCCTGCTCCGGCATCTTCATCTTCATGATCATACCCTTCGTCTTGATCTTCCTCATCATCATGTCCGGCATCTTCTACATGATGACTGTGTACAGCGTCACCGTCGTGATCATGTCCTGGAGATTCTTCGTCTTCTCGCCTGCCCGAGCCGCGGTGGTTGTCTTGCTGCCCTTCCTCATTTCTTGCCCGGCCCCCATGGACGACTTCATAGTCATCTTCATCACCTTGCCACTGATAGCCATCCATGAAACCACGCAAGAGCAGGTGGTCCCGCACCTGCCCGGAATCCGGGTCAGCAATAAGGCTCTTCAGCTTGCATCTTCGACACGGACATCTTATCTCCGTCTCGTTCTTTTGAAGCATCTCGGCCTTCGCAGAGCTCAAAAACCTATTCACGATGCCTTCAGTCATCATGCGGACCATGGTCGCCTACGGGGTAGAGCAAAATGATATTTTAGAACCAAGAAAAAAATTTGGCATGACTTTCCCTAAAAATAGGACCAAAAAGAATGCATAGTGCCAAAATTCTTGCCGAAACGGAAATGAATCAACATTCCAGCAAAATATTGGCTACTATCGCATTTAAAATATCGGTACCTGCAAACACAAACATATATGCAACACCACAAACATACATAGATCTAGCTAGGCCACAAAAAGTGCATGTGCACGTTGTTGGAGCGAGCTAGGGAGAAAAAAGTAGATCTACAACATAAAGATAGCTTTCCCCTTACTTACCTATCAAAAATAGGTAACTTAACCACTTAATTTTGATGAATCTATGGTGCAAATGAGGTGAGGAGGAGGAGGCAGCCGACACAAGCTTGGAGAAGGAGGTGGAGGGAATGAAGTGGGGAAAGTGAGTGTGTAGGTGTGGCTGTCCAAAATATCTAGCTGGTCCCATGTTACTAATGGCGCACCACCCACTCATGCGCCATTAGTAACCCTACATACTAATGGCGCACCTGCTGGTGGTGCGCCATTAGTAGTTTTGCAAAAAAATAAAATATATATATATACTAATGGCGCACCGTGGCAGAGTGCACCATTACTAGTTTAAACTAGTAATGGCGCACTATGCCACGGTGCGCCATTAGTAGTTTTGCAAAAAAATAAAAAAATACAGTAGTGGCGTACTTGGTTGTTGGTGCGCCATTACTAGTTAGAACTAGTAATGGCGCACTGTGCCTGGATGCGCCATTTGTATGTTTGGAAAAATGAAAAAAAAATTGTTACTAGTGGCGCACCATGTGTCTAGTGTGCCATTAGTGCCTTCCACACTAATGGCGCACTAGCACATGGTGTGCCATTAGTATATAGTAGTGGTGCACCACGTGTCTGGTGCGCCATTAGTGTCAATTTCATCTATAGCCCTTTTCCTAGTAGTGGAACGATCACACATATGCTAGATCTGAGTACACATAGAGATCACACGGTCCAAATCGAACAAGGGACGGTACATAGGGTAACCAGTTCTTCTCCGTGAGGAGGTCTTGAGGTCTTCCCGTTAGGGGTCTTGAATCCAAGTGTATCTTCTCCGAAGAGGTGTTGGTCCCTCGCAATGGAGTAGATCCGGATGGATGAGCAAAGCTCTATCTCACATATGAGCTAACACAACGCTAACTCTAGAAAGAGGGAGGAGGAGTATATATAGTCTAGGTGGGCTAAGGGGTACACGGGCCTCGGGTCCTTACATTGTGCGCAGACAGGGGATGCAGGATGTCCGGGGCTTCACGAGGCGCCGGATGTCCGGGCTTGAGCCGGATGTCCGGGCGGTCAGGGCTGGCCTTGACGCTCTCTGGATAGAGGGTGTCGGATTTCCAGGCTTCGGGCCGGATATCCGGGCTGGGGCCCGATGTCCGGGGCCTGTAGGTGGTTGGCGACTGGGCGGCTACTGTGGACGATGCTCTAGGGGATGGATGTTCAAGGTCCTGGCTAGATGTCTGGGGCCTGGAAGCTTTTCTTAACTCCTTCCGATGGTTCTCTTCATCCATGAACTTGGGGAGTTGTCCGCCTTCACATGCATCTTCGGGAGGGTCCTCTTGGTACCTGATCATGCACAACATTCCGGACTTAGGTAGTAGCCATGTCTCGAGAGGATCATATGCGATATCACTAAGGAAGGAAGTCACCTCGGTCTCGAGAGCTCTAGCTCTAGCTCATGTCATAGGTCCTCTTGGCATTTCATGAGACGATGGTAGGTCCATGGGGATGACCATAGGATGCTCCGCATCATCTCCCCTCCCTTGGGAAAGATCCGACCACGGATTGAAATCTTCATCACCATGGTAGAGCGAGAGATCTTTGACGTTGAAGATGTCACTCACGAAGTACTTGTCTCGTGGAATGTCGATCTTGTAGGCGTTGTTGTTGTAGTGTTCAAGCACCTTGAAGGCTCCATCCGCTCATGGTAGAAGTTTGGACTTGCGTTTGCTGGGGAAGCGGTCCTTGTGAAGGTGTAGCCACACAAGATCTCCAATGTTGAATACCATGGGGTGCTTGTTGAGGTTGAGCTTGGTCGTGAGTCGTTGTACTTGGCGCTCAATGGTGTGCCTTGTATCTTCATGCATCTTCTTGAGATAGTTGACTCGTGCACTCGCGTCCATGTTTGTGCGCTCTTGTAGTGGTAGAGGAAGAATGTCCAATGGGGACAACGGGTTGGAACCGTAGACAACCTTGAAGGGGGACTTGCCGGTAGTAGAATGCCTTGCTCGGTTGTAGGCGTGCTCGGCGATGGGTAGACACTCCTCCCACTCCTTGATGTTCTTCTTGATTAACACGCGAATTAGAGCGGAGAGTGTGCGGTTGGTCACCTCCGTTTGGCCGTCGGTTTGTGGATGGTATGCCGTGGAGAAAAGTAGCTTGATTCCGAGCTTGGCGCATAAGGTTTTCCAAAAGTAGCTTAGGAACTTGACGTCGCGGTCCGAGACAATCGTCTTTGGTACTCCATGTAGGCGCAATATTTCCTTACAAAAAAGATTGGCAACATGTGAAGAATCATCTATCTTTAAGCAAGAAATTAAATGAGCCATCTTAGAGAGTCGGTCCACAACAACAAACACGGAATCCTTTCCATTTCTAGTTCTAGGCAAACCAAGCACAAAATCCATGCTAATATCTTCCCATGGTTGATACAGAATTGGAAGAGGCATATAGAGACCATGGGATTGAGCTTTAGACTTAGCTTTGCGACATGTAGAGCATCATTTGGTGAAGCGGTTGACGTCACGGAACATCTTGGTCCAAAAATAGTTCTTAGAGAGCGTAGCAAATGTCTTGTCGCGTACAAAGTGTCCCATTAGTCCTCATCCATGAGATTCTTGCAAAAGTAACAAACGAAGAGAAGACTCAGGGATGCAAAGTTTGTTAGCTCTCATAAGATAATCATCTTTGATGTAGTAGCATTCCCCAGATGTATGCGTCAAACATTTGGCATAAGGAATAGCAAAAGTAGGATCATGCGCATACAAGTCTATATGTTCTCAAAGCCAATCACATTCAATTCAAGTTTAGTAACAAGCATGCATATGCGGGAAAGTGCATCTGCCACAACATTTTCCTTACCTTTAATGTACTTGATGACATAAGGAAAAGACTCAAGGAATTCACTCCATTTAGCATGACGCTTGATCAACTAAGTTTGACCCTTAAGATATTTAACTGTTTCATGGTCGGCATGGATGATAAATTCATGAGGGCCAAGATAATGTTCCCATTCTTGCAAAACTCGCACTAAAGAATATAGCTCTTTGTCATAGATGGTGTAATTGAGTTGCGCTCCGGAAAGTTTCTCACTAAAGTAAGCTATAAGTAACTTCTTTTGCGTTAACACAACTCCGATGCCATTACCACTAGCATCGCAATGAATCTCAAAAGGTTTGTCGAAGTTGGGTAAAGCAAGCACGGGAGGATGACTAAGCAAATTTTTAAGCTCATTGAATGCAGTATCTTGGGATGGTCCCCAAACAAAAGGCGCATTCTTCTTACTCAAAGCATGCAAAGGTGAAGCAATGGTGCTAAAATCTTTCACAAAGCGACGATAGAAACCGGCTAAACCAAGGAAGCTACGCGCTTGTTGCAAGTTGGTTGGCTGTGGCAAAGTTTTAATAGCATTGATCTTCGATTCATCAACATGAACACCCTTAGAAGATACAACAAAACCCAAGAAAACAAGCTTATCAACACCGAAAAGGCATTTATCCATATTAGCATAATGGTGCTCTTTTCTAAGAGTTTGTTGCACGGTGCGAACGTGGGTGACATACTCCTTTAGAGATTTGCTAAAGACAAGAATATCGTCAAAGTAGACCACAACAAATACACCAATGTAAGGTCGAAAAACAAAATGCATGAGTCAAATGAAAGTATTGGGTGCTTCGGATAAACCCATTGACATAACAAGCCATTCATATAAGCCAAATTTGATATTAAATGCGATTTTCCATTCATCACCTTCTTGGATGTGTATTTGATAGTAGCCACTCTTAAGATCAATCTTAGAGAAAATGGTAGCTCCGCTAAGCTCATCAAGCATATCATCTAGGCATGGAATAAGGTAATGATAACGCACAGTAATAGCATTGATAGGACGGCAATCAAAACATATGCGATATGTACCATCTTTCTTGGGAACAAGGATTATAGGGACGACACAAGGGCTCAAACTTTCTTGTACATGGCCGTTGTTGATGAGTTGTTGTACTTGCCGTTGGATCTCCTTAGTTTCCTTGGGGTTGACGTGGTAGGCATCCTTGTTAGGAAGGGGGGCTCCGTGGACGAGGTCGATTCGGTGCTCGATGCCTCGTAGAGGAGGTAGACCCGGAGGTAGCTCGTCGGGGAAAACATCTTGGAATTCCTGCAATAGAGAAGATAACACTAAAGGTAGATTGTGAGAGGTGTTAGCTTTTGGTGCCTCGTCGTTGCACCAAAGGACATAATGAATGACACTTGATGGGTTCTCACAGACTTCTCTCATCTCATGTTTTGTGGCAAATAGAACTAAGTTCTTCTTTTCGCTCATCGTGGAGGCACTCGATTTGGGGTTATGGCGCTCACTCTTTTTTTGGTGGTTTGCTCTCTCACTATTCTCTCCACGATGGGTGGCTTGCTTGTCTGCAATCACTTGGCCTAGAGACATAGGTCGAAGTATGTACTCCTTTCCTTTCATCTTGAAGATTTAGTGGTTCGTTCGGCCGTTGTGGATGACACCTCGATCAAATTGCCATGGTCGCCCAAGAAGAAGGTGGCACACATTCATTGGAACGACATCACACTCCAAAGTGTCTTCGTAAGCTCCGATTTTGAAGGAGACTTGCACTCTATGCTCGACTTGGATAGGGCCGGAGTCGCTAAGCCATTGAACTTTGTAGGGATGTGGGTACTTCATCTTGACCAATTATAGCTTGGAGCATAGTTCTTCACTTTCTAAGTTATGGCAACTCCCTCCATCAACGATGACCTTGACGGGTCTTCCATTTGTGTCGGCCTTGGTACGAAAGATATGGCATCTTTGGTCTTCTTCTTGTTGATGTTGAAGAGTCAAGACCTTGGAGACAACGAGAACAGGGCTTAAATCTTCGCCACAAAAGACTTGATCCTCTTCATCTTCGTTCACTTGCCGGTGCATGGCCACTTGCTCAAGTGCTTCCATTTCTCCTTCACTCATGGAGTCGTATGTACCATCGTCGTTGAGGATCATGGTGCGCTTGTTGGTACACTCAAAGGACTTGTGGCCTCGGCCTCCGCATGTGAAGCATTTCAAGGAACTTGTCTTGATGGTCTCATCGATTGGGGTAGATGATGATGAAGCTCGCGGCTTGAAGTTGCTTGTAGTAGGAGGATGACTTGAGGTTGTCAAATTTTTCTTGTAACTCGACTTGTCGGTGTTGCCTGTAGATGGCTTGGTTCAAGTAGAAGGTGATGGAGTCATTGAAGCTTGGATGTTGGAGAAGCCATAGGACTTGGATGAGAACTTGGCATACTTGAAGTCATCTTGCACTTGATGTTCCGCTTTGGTAGCTTGATGCACTAGCTTGATAAGGTTCGAGTATGGTTGGAAGTCGGTGATCTTCTTGATAGGATGATTGAGTCCATTCAAGAAACGTGCCATAGTTTGCTCATCATCTTCCGTGACATTGGCTCGTATCATGGCAATCTCCATTTCTTTGTAGTATTCTTCAACGCTCTTGGATCCTTGCTCGAGGAGTTGGAGTTTCTTGAAGAGGTAGCAATTGTAGTAAGTTGGCACGAAGAGTGCTCCCATGACATCCTTCATTCGCGCCCAAGTAGTGATGGGTGGTTCACCTCTTGCCGCTCGGCGATCAATGACTTGTTCCCACCAAATGAGGATGTAGTCTTGGAACACAAGGGATGCCATCGCGATCTTCTTGTCTTCCTCATAGTTGTGCAAGCGGAAGATTTTGTCAACCTTCAATGCTCATGAAAGGTACTCTTCGAGATCATTGCTTCCATTGAACTTGGGCATGGTGAACTTTAGCTTGTCGTAGCGTTGCTCCTCATTGTGTTGGGGTCGGTGGTGATGACGTCCTTGATGAGGAGGATCGTCTCCCTCAACTTGCTCTTGTCTTGGAGGATTTCCATTGTCTTTTTGCTCCTGTTAAACTTGAGGTGCTTGTCGAGCTTGTCGAGGAGCTTGAGGGACTTGATGATTCACTCTTGATTGAAAAATCCTCTCTTGAACCTCTTCGCGAAGCGCTTCTCGATGCTCACGATTTTGTCGGCTGCGTGTGGCTACGGCTCGACTTGAATCTCAGAGGGCATGTTGCGCCTCAAGTGCTTGAGCTTCTCGTAATTGTTGTTCTTGACGTTGTTCCTCAGCATCTTGTGCATCTTTGTGTAGTCTCGCTCTCTCTTCCTTTTTTGTTGGCGTTGGCATTGCCGTTCTTGTGCTTGCACAAGAGTAGCTTGGTTTTGACGGTGTCGTTGCTCTTGAGAGTCACTGTCGTGTAGAGGGTTGCGGTTTGCTTGACGATCTTGGCGCGCGGCACGTCGAAGAGTATACGATGTCGGTGTACTTGAGCCGGAGATGGTGTAGTCGGAGTGTCGACTTGAGCGGCTCCGTCTTGAGGAGGAAGAAGTGGAAGAAGAGCGGTTCAGCAACAAAGCACGAATCTCGTCCTTGCATCATTCTCTAGTTTGTGGTCATCGAGCTTGTTGTCAAAATAGTCTCTTGTACGTTGCTCGGAGAGTCGCAAGTCAGTGGCGAGATTTTCGATGCGTTCACTCACTGCTTGTTTCTCTTGATGCAAAGCACGTTGTGCACCAAAGAGGCGGCTCTTTGTAACGTAGGAGGTCATGTCGTCATCTTGCTCGATGAAGAGTGGGTTGGTAGAAGTACCTGGCCTATCCATCATTCCAAACAAATATGTGAGTGGGAGAAAGAGAGGAACTTATACCAAATGTACCTTGACCGATGTTGAAGGCGGATCATTGATCACTCAATGTGGAACAAGGAAATAGCACAATTAGTACCAATTCTTGTCGGTTTCTCACACCTACACAAGTAAAAGCTTATAGTGGAGCTCAATTAGGATGGTGGCACAAAATTTGATGCAATTGTTAGTAAGCTTCAATAATGCTGGAAAAGATTCACAAAGTTGGAATGCAAAAAGTAGACCAATAGCAAAATATGGTACACGGAAACACAGACACAAAGAGATAAATGGGGTCGTGCAACCAAGGAATGAGCCAAAATGTGGAATCCACAAAAATGCTCGTATTGCACAACACTAGAGAGACACTAGCACGATTGCACAATAGGCGGATACGAAGACTTGTGTGCAACCTACTAAGCAAAAATGCAACGGCTGCTATCCCAAGTATGCTCTATGTATGGTATTCCGATGATATGATCCAAGATGATCTAGTATGACAATCTTAATGTAGTATGATGCTATGATTCTTGCTTAAAAACTCTTTGATTATCTAGCTTGTTTGGCCCTTTCTCTTTTGAGCTCTTTTCTCATGCAATGTTTCATGAAACGAGATAGCAATTGTGTATGCGATGACAACTTTGTGACACAAAAGATGATACCAAGATATGGACCAATGATCTCATATGTATGCAATGGGAAGTATGATCACTAATGTGCACAAGTTACGTTGCCGGCAATAATCAAAGGCTAGTCTCGATCGGTAAGATACGCAAAATTGGGCACGTTGTGCCTCAAGTTCTTGAGCTTCTCGCAATTGTTGTTCTTGACGTTGTGCCTCGGCATCTTGGTGTAGTCGCGCTCTCTCTTCCTCTTCTTGTTGGTGTTGGCGTTGTCGTTCTCGTGCTTGCGCAAGAGTAGCTTGGTTTTGACGGTGTCATTGCTCTTGAGAGTCTTTGTCATGTAGAGGATTGCGGTTTGCTTGACGATCTTGGCGCGTGGCACATCAAAGATTATTCGATGTCGGTGTACTTGAGCCACAGATGGTGTAGTCGGAGTGTCGACTTGAGCGGCTCCGTCTTGAGGAGGAATGCATCAAATCTAGGGGAGCTACAGCGCGAGCCATTGATCTACGACATAATTTGCAAAGACATTAAGACTATGTTCATGATAATTGGTTCAGTCAATCAAACTACTAGTGAACTCCTAAATCAACGTCCCTAAAGTTGTCTAAGTTTTACATGATCCAGATCAACTAACCCATGTCTGATCCTCACTTGAGGTGGGGTGGTCATCAATGATGAACAACTCCATGTTGAACATATCTACTATACGACTCATGTTCAACCTTTTGGTCCTCCATGTTCCGAGGCCATGTCCGCACATGCCAGACTCGTCAAGTTTAACCCAAGTATTATGCATGTGGAAAACTAGCTTACACCCGTTGTATATGAACATAGAGTCTACCACACCTGATTATCACGAGGTGCTTTGAAATGATGAACTTTCACAATGGTGCATACTTAGGGAGAACACATTTTATATTGAACTTAAGTGAAGGGATCATCTTATAATTCTACCTTCGTCCTAAGCAAAACAAGATGCAAAAAAGATAAACATCACATGCAGTCAATATGTGACATGATATGGCCATTATCATCTTATGCTTTTGATCTCCATCTCCAAAGCACTAACATGATCTTGATCATCACTGGCATGGCACCATGATCTTCATCATTGTGCCGTCATGTGGTTGTCTCCACCAACTGTTGCTTCTACGACTATTGCTAACTCACAGAGATAATGTAAAGAAATTACATGGCATTTATTAATTGACACACAAGTCATACAATAAATAAAAGCAAACTATGGCTCCTGCCGGTTGCCATACTCATCGACATGCAAGTCGTGAACCAATCACAAAACATGATCATCTCAAACATCAACATATATCACAACACGTTTTGGCCATACCACATCATAACATGCCCTGCAAACTATAAGAACCATTCTTATCTATGCAAAACCACAATGGTGATATAAAAGCTGCCTTTTAACCTTCTACAAGAACTGTCGTTGTCAAATCAGATTCAACTAAGGTGGGAGAGACAGACAGCCGCAAAGCCAATTTTATGCAATACAAGTTGCATATCAGTCACTTGAACCAGTCTCTTGTGCAAGGACAAGTAAGGTTGGTCTGAGCTACTTCATGCCACAATACCACCAAATCCAAATAATACAAAGTAAGTAAGCAATTTGAACATCAATGCCCACAACTTCTTTGTGTTCTACTCATGCATATACATCTACGCATAGACCTAGCTCATGATGCCACTGATGGGGAACAAAGCATGAAAATCAAAAAAATTCCTACGAACACCCAAGTCTAATCTAGGAGATGCATAACAACGAGAGGGGAGTGTGTCTATGTACCCTTGTAGACCAAAAGTGGCAGCGCATAAAATGTGGTTGATGTAGTCGTACACTTCGTGATCCAATCACGATCCAACCAATCTAGTGCGAATGAATGGCACCTCCGAGTTTAGCACAAGTGCCGCTGGATGGCGTCTCCTCCTCCTTGATCCAGTAAGCGAAGGAGAAGTAGATGAAATCACAACCAACACGACAGTGTGGTGGTGATGGTGGTGGGGGAGCAACAGCAGGGCTTCGCCAAGCCAAACCAGGATGAGGTGGTGGGAGAGATGGGGACGGGTTGTGCGAGGGAAGTGGTTGGGTGTGTCTGCCCCTACACCCTCCCCTAATTATATAGGGGTGTGGGGGCGGATGCCCCCCTCCAAGACAGAGGGCGACGCCCCCCTTTCCAAGCTAATGGGCGGATGCCCTCCTACAAGTGAGGGGTCGCGGCCCCTCTCCAAGCCAGGGGCAGATGCCCCTGGTCGCGTGGGCCTGGTGGGGTGTGGCCCTCCTGTCCCAGGTAGGCCTAGGGCACCCACTAAGGGTCCATGTAGCCTTCCGGGGCTGGTTGGTCCCTTCGGTGGACCTCCAAAACCCTTCAGTGCCCCCACCCCCGTACGCTCCTGGTGGACCCCCAATCTTTTTCGGAACCCAAACAAAATATTATCATATATAAATATTTACCTCCGGACCATTCCAGAACTACTCGTACTGCCTGGGTTCTCTTACAGGACTCTCAACAACCTTCAGTCACCAATGCAAATATCCCAATACTACTCTAGCATCATCGAACATTAAGCGTGCAACCCTATGGGTTCAAGAATCATGTAGACATGACCGAGACACCTCTCCTGTCAATGGCCAATAGTAGGACCTAGATGTACACATTAGTTCCTACAAATTCCACGAAGATCTTTATCGATTGAACCACGATGTCAAGGATTTAGTTAATCCAATATGCAATTACCTTTGTCTGGCGATATGTTACTTGCCCGAGATTCGATCGTCAATATCTCCATACCTAGTTCAGTCTTATTACCAGTGAGTCTCTTTACCTGTTCTGTAATACAAGATCCTGTGACTAAACTCATTAGTAACATGAAGTTTCTTGTGATGTTGTATTACCGAGAGGGCCCAAAGATATGTCTCTGTCACACGGAGTGACAAATCCCAGTCTTGATCCATGGAACCCAACAGACACCTTGGGAGATACCTACAGAGCATCTATATAATCACCCAGTTACGAAGTGATGTTTGATAGCACACAAGGTATTCCTTCTGTATCCGAGAGTGACATGATCTCATGGTCTAAGGAATAGATACTTGACATGAAGAAAGTTGTAGCAAATAATTAAGTGATACAATCTGATGCTAATCTTATGGTGGCTCTGCCCATCACATCATTCTCCTACTGATGTGATCTCATTATCAAATGACAACTAATGTCCATCATTAGGAAACCTTAACCATCTTTGTTTAATGTGCTAGTCTAATAGATGGTTTCTAGGGACACGATGTTGTCTATGTATTCACACATGTATTTAAGTTTCCAGTCAATACAATTCTAGCATGAATAATAAACATTTATCATGAACAAGGAAATATGATAATAACAAATTTATTATTGCCTCTAGGGCATATTTCAAACAATAATTGCTATGGTTCATGCATATGCGATTCAGAGGGAAACTCATTAGCACGTGTAGAGTTATAAACGGTACAACAAGATTCCTAGTCTAGCCTCTAGGACTAGCTCAAGTGTTGATTGATGATTTTGTTTTCTTGATCATGGGCATGACGTTAATGCTAGCAAAATATGAAGCACAATGTTGGAAGAACACTCGTGTGGATTTTACCCAAGTTGTTTGTTATACTTGGAGATTATATCATCTGAAGTCTATAGTTCATAAGACGAGAGGTAATGTGTGTATGATTCCTTGGACCATGAGATTATCGAGTCACACCATACCTGATAATGTACCACTGGTACAACGAGCGGCTATACAAATGCTTTTTAATTCCTATCCGCAATGAAATTTTAAATTGCCGCCTTGCTAGTGTGTGCAATAGGGGAGTTCTTCCCGCACGACCTAGAAATCGTCGGGGAGGGAGTAGCAATGCATATGTTTTGCATAACTAAAGGTATGCGATGCCAACATCCATCCCAAACGCAAGTCTTCAGACAACTTTTTTTGATATCTCGAATATCCCAAACGATCCATTCTTGCTACTCGTTTGTGCTCGCATTGCCATTGCAGTCATTATTCGGTGGTGCTACGTTTACGATGTGCGCCTCATCACAAATAGTTCACGATTATAGAACATGTATGATAAGGAGACAATCACACACAGTAGATCGGGATAGCCCCTTGGCATAAGGGTGCCGGTCCCAAAGTTTTGGTCAAGCAGGCAATGCTAAGTGACAAAAAAATGTTTAATAGATCAGGACTAGATCAAGTCAGGTACATAGAAAGGGATACATTCCACAGGTCGAAAACCGTTCATAATAATTAGAGCATGTCATTTATATGGAAAGAGATCGGCGCCTGAGTAGCACATAGGGCAGTGACACAGTACAAAATATTGAGAGCGAAGCATTTATATAGAAGGCTAGTAACAATCATATACCAGTCCTTCACCAAGAAAGGTTGAAGTTCCTTGCCGTTTAAAGAAAAGTTGGGTAATCACTACTACAGGATGCTGCTAACGCGAAACTACGATTAGAGACCCTTCGACGAAACTGTGTGCGATGCAATAATCGCAAACGGTGGTGCAAAAACCCTGTCAAAAAAGGTGCAAAACATTTGCGATGGAGGATGCATCAAACAAGGTTTAGATTTTAGTTGCGTGTGCATATGCAGGGCATACGGTTTGGTTCAATTAACTATTTGCGATGAGGAGGAACAAAAGAAATGGGCAGCCAGATGAAGGTGTGTGCGATATACAACATACGGTTCACTCGGATGAACTGTTTGTAATTAGGCAACACAAAAGAAATGGTCAACCAGATCAAGGTGTGTGCGATATGCAGCATGTTGTTCACTCGGATGAACTGTTTGTGTTGAGACAAGAGAACAGAAACAGTTAAATATAACAAGATGTGTGTGATACGCGGCAAACAGGTCTATAATCAGAAATGTGTGCGAAGACCGATAATAACACAGACGGTTGCTGCTAATAATACGTGTGTGTTATGCGATGGGATTGCATACAGAACAATAACATATATATATATATATATATATATGTACACAATTATAAGGACATGGTTGCATAACCAAATTAAACATCCACTTACATAGGTGGCTACTGCAACTATGGCATTTGCACACACCAAAGTAAACTATTACATGCATAATTACATAGGAGGCTACTACACACATCACATACCACACACCAATAAAGTAAACTATATATTACATGCATGATTAACTAGCATAAACGATCATTTGATCATCATCTACTTCTTGTGACGCTTGCACTACTTGTGGCTCGATATGGGCTCGTCAATTTGGGTAACGAGGCACTTCCTCAAGTCAACGATCCGCCTGTGCATCTCGTAGCATGTGTACATGCTCTTGGCCGCGAACATGAGGTGAGGTTCATCTAGTTGCCGCATCCAGGCCCTGTGCCAAGATACGGGACTTGTACTCTGGGCATCCTGCTTCATCTTCTCGTAGTAGGGGTCGATGATGGCCGAGGCGAGTTCAACCAGGGAGTCCTTCATGCTGCCCCAGACGTTGTAGTGGTCACGGATTTCAACAAGGTTCCTGCAGGCCAAGCCCATAACCCTAAGCGCTTTTACATCGTTGGTGGTTTCCACCGTGGCGAACTTGTAGTCGGTGCTGTTGACAAACCTGTTGAAATGGTCACAAGGCTCTGTGGCCATGCAGTAGTGGTAGACGAGGACATGATGGCATACGCACAACTGGGCGATGGCAACCTTCTGATCTATGTCGAGACGACCGACGGTGTACTGGAGGTCCATGCCGACCACCTTGTACTTGTCTCGAGCAAGCAACTGCTCAACGCTGTTGATGTAGTCGTCCACCACGGCCGGGTTGATGGTTTACACCACCGAGAGATCCGTCTCCCTCGCGTGGGTATCCACTTTATGCTCGCCGAACTCCATTGGAGCACCGCTAGACATCCCCTCTCTATGTGTCACTGTGGGTGTGCTTGTTGTGTTGTGGGGCACGATCGAAAGGTTGAAGAGACTAAGGTTATAATGGCCGCAGGAATTAAAGGGGAAGCCAGACGGCCAGGAATATCGGTAGGCCCTGATGGTAGTTCTAATTTGCAGCATGTAGCTCCATCGTGCCGCACGTAACTTCATCTCGTGGCAACACGCGCGGTGCAACCGCATGCATATGGAGCCCCTGACGTGATTGTATGCACGCCCAACCGCTGGCAGAGTGCGCACGGAGGGACGCGAGAAGAGCGCTCCACGGTCACCTCAATGACGAGCAACCATATATATATGCATATAGAAGTGGAACACGCAAGGAAAAGCTGTCCACAAGCCAAGCACGCCGACGGACGCGAGTAGCGCGCCACGGCGCCTAACGGCGAGCACAACTTGCCGAGGGACGCGAGCAGAGGCCGACACAGTGATACATGGCAAATAAGACAAACTGTGCGGGCGATGTCGGAGACATCAAGCACGAATCAGATTGGAGTTGCGTGTGTGATACGTGGCATATAGTTGATCTATCCGAGTGATGGAATAAGCCATGTGTGTTGCGGGCAAATGCTTGCTGGTATATAACCTTAAATTTAACCAAAAAAGTGTTAATGCATGTTACAAAAATTGTATAACTGGAAACTATGTTCAAATATGAATCCAACGATATAATCTTTGGCAACATGCATTCGTATTTTATTAGTTAAATCCTACTTATAAACCAGGACATGGGTATAGTAGGTAATTAAATCACAAACAAATTTTTGTATTAACAGTATGTGTACGTGTCCTTTCGTCCTCCTCTCACACATCTTGTCACCCCGCTACCGCAGACGGCTTACAGCGCAAGCTTGCGCAACGCGCGGGGGTGTTCTTTTGGCCAAATGGTGGCACCAATGAATTGTCGGTGAGCCTGTTCCTACGCAACCTGACTCGTTCTGCGCAAGCTTCCTGCTCGACTCGGTGAAATCCCCCAAAATCCCAATGCTTATCGGCAAGCGAGTCTTGCGTCGCATTTTCCCCTCCTTCCCTGTAGCTTATCTCGCCTGCTTCTCCCACAATCGCCAATTGCACCAGTTCGTCGTCATCACTCAGCCACTCTGCCGTCATCAGAGGACAGCTCCAGCTGGGAGGCTACACCGCAGCGCAGTCCCCGGTGTAGTGTAGTGTGCGCGGCGTCCCTGTTGGGTGTGCATGGAACACCCACCACAAGCTCCGCCGCCGGTGCCCGTCGGCAGGTGTTGCCGGTCACCGTTGCCGCCACACCAACATGGAAAGCCAGGGCCATCGCCCGCTCCACCGCCGCGGCCTGAAGGCGGAGGTGGCCGTCGTGGCCGCCACCCCACTACCGGCCATCACCAGCTCCGCCACTACGGCCCGAAGGTGGGAGTTGGCCGTCGTAGCCGCCACCCCACCGCCGTCCATCACCCGCTCCGCCACCGCGGCCCGAAGGCGGGAGGTGGCCGTCATGGCCGCCACCCCATCATGGGCCGCTGTGGCCACCAGCCCACCGTCGACCGCTGGGATCATCACCCGCTCCGCCACCGCTGCCCGAAGGAGGGAGGTGGAGGTGGAGGCCCACACGTGCATCAGTGACCTTGCGCGCTACATCGAGTTCCCGTGGGAGACGGAGGAGCGCCTCGTCGAGCATGCAAAGAGCCTTACCGGAGCCGTGGTCATAGCACACGCCGACACGGAGGCGAGGAATCAGGAGATCTACGAGCAATCCGACCGCTTTGAGAGGGGTCGTCTGGAGTGGAAGTGGGTGTTCGAGCTGGCGAGCTTCGCTGAACGTGCAGCATCAGCAAGCACCGTATTGCAGTTGTCCAGCTTGTCGGTAGGCTCCTCCTCCTCTGCCTCTTACTGAGCGCGCTCGACAGAGGAGAGGCTGCTGGAAGTAGCACAAAGCCCATCCGTAGTAGTAGTATTTAGGGGTTATTTTGTTCAGTTCATCTAACTATAGATGTGGTGGACCTGTACAACGTATTGAAGATTAGCTAGTATATATAGTTGAACTAGCTATTTCAGTACGTGATTGGAAACAATTGGGGAAAAGTTTGGTCGGTTCAGCTGTCGAGTTGAACTGTTTGTATAAATTAGGAACAACTGCTTAATCTATGAATGAAATCTATGCTTAATTACTGAATCTTAGTTGCAAAAATTAGATAGTGCTAGTGATCTTTAGCTGCATATTTTGACAAATCGTAGTGTTAGAAGGATTGACAAGTGGCAATGTTACTAGATCAACAAATGTCAATCTTTCCAATTTGACAAATGGCAAAATACCCAATATGATAGATACAAATCTTACCAAATTGTTTGTACGTGGTTTCACACGGGTCATCCAAAACCACCGTTTGTGTTGAAGGGGTGCACAAATCCTGCGCTGTGAATTTTCCCTCGACTTAAGGGGGAAGACCATAGCTCTCACTTTGCATACGGGTGATCTATCTAAAACGCTTGCAATCAAGAGCTGTAGAAATCCTGCTTGGTACATTTTCTCTTGGCTTCCTGGGGAAGCTGTCGGTTTGCATACGGGTGTTCTAACTAAAACGTTTGCGATCCAGAGTTGCACAAATCCTGCTCGGCACATTTTCCCTTGGCTTCCTGGGGAAGTTGTCGGTTTGCATACGGGTGTTCTAACTAAAACGTTTGCGATGAGTGGTTTATATTTAAAAACCGTATTAAACTGCGGCTTGGGCGCCATTAATGGAGAGGATGCGAGTAAGGTGTACAGCTTGCACTCTTCCCGGTGAGAATGCACGGCGTACAGCTCAGATGCTTCCCGGTGAGCCTCCGCATTGGAGTACAGCTCGCACGCCTTCTGTTTAGTCAAGCACTCAAGAACCTGTCCGCATGGCACCTCCTAGCCATTAAAAGAGTGAGCCGTGGCGTCACGTGAATATTTAACAGAACGCACAAAATTTAAATTACACAAAACATTTGAGATGTTACAATGTTCAACTATTTGTTTCTAAAATGCCTTTGTTGGCTATTATTTGAGTGCGCCTTCTCTCAAAATGGACACGAAAAATACCACAACATGTCGGGTGCCATTCCATGATGGCATGCCAAGTTTCAACAATTTCACATGAGTTTTGGATTTACTAGAATTTATAAACAAAGTATCTGAACATTTTGCCGGCAATCAACAGTGCCCTGGTGCTTGAAATTCATTCCCATTTCATGAATGGGACCCAAGAATGCACCGAAGGAAACCGATTTGATTTTCAACCAATTTATATGCACTGGTGCATGTGCGTGTAGTTCAAATTTTAATTATGCACATAAAATTCCTAGAAAACGCAATTAATGTATAAAAATGTCCAAACGAACCCTGAAAATTCCAAAATTAAACACAACACTCGTGTTGTACTATGTTGACACTAGAATTTTTTTTAAAGCAATAAGAGGCAACAGATATCATTTCGTCCCCAAAGGTGTCACGTTCCCTACCGAAACCATCACGCTTGTTGTGAGAAGCTTTGGTTTGTGAGAAGCTTATACCCAAACCTGCCCCAAATGGGACTAAAAATTTACCACGACATGTTGATGCCGCTCCATGATAGCATGCTAAGTCTCATGAATTTCAGATGAGTTTTATATTACTAGAATTAAAAACCAGGTATCTCAATGTTTGCGGCCGAGTGATGGTGGAAGGGTGTTTGAAATAAATTCCATTTCTTGCATGGGAACTAAGCATGCACCGAAGGACACAGATTTGATTTTCCAACCAATTTATATGCACAGGAGCATGTGCATGTAGTTCAAATTTGAATTATGCACAAAAAATGCCTAGAAAACCTATTTAATGTATAAAAATGTGCAAACGAACCCCGAAAAATTCCAAAATTAAACACAACACTCATGTTCTTCTATGTTGACACTGGAAAAAATTTGAAAGCAATAAGAGGAAACGGATGTCGTTTCGTCCCTAAAGGTGTCACGTTCCCTACCGAAACCATCACGCTTGTTGTGAGAAGCTCTGTTTTGTGAGAAGCTTATACCCAAACCTGCCCCAAATGGGACAAAAAATTTACCACGGCATGTTGATGCCGCTACATGATAGCATGCCAAGTTTCATGAATTTCAGACAAGTTTTGGATTTACTAGAATTTAAAAACAAAGTATCTCAATGTTTTGCCGGCAATCAACAGTGCCCTGGTGTTTGAAATTCATTCCAATTTCATGCATGGTACCTAAGCATGCACCGAAGGACACAGATTTGATTTTCAACCATTTATATGTACTTGAGCATGTGCATGTAGTTCAAATTCGAATTATGCACATAAAATGCCTGGAAAATCCAATTAATATATAAAGATGTCCAAACAAACCCCGAAAAGTTCCAAAATTAAACACAACACTCCTGTTGTTCTATATTGACACTAGAATTTTTTTAAAGCAATAAGAGGCAACGATATTGTTTCGTCCCCAAAGGTGGCACGTCCCCTACTGAAACCATCACGCTTGTTGTGAGAAGCTCTGGTTTGAGAGACGCTTATACCCAAACCTACCCCAAATAGGACAAAATTTTTACCACATCATCCTGACCCCAATCCATAATAGCATGCCAAGTTTCATGAATTTCAGACGATTTTTGGTTTTACCAGAATTTAAAAACTAGGTATCTCAATGTTTGCGGCTGAGTGACAGTGGCGGGGTGTTTTCCATTCATTCTCATTTCTTGCATGGGACCTAAGCATGCAACAGAGGACACAAATTTGATTTTTCAACCCGTTTATATGCACCTAAAATGCCTAGAAAACCCAGTTAATGTATAAAAATGTCCAAACAAACCCCAAAAAATTCCAAAATTAAACACAACACTCCTGTTGTTCTATGTTGACACTAGAATTGTTTTGAAAGCAATAAGAGGCAATGGCTACCTTTCGTCACCAAAGGTGTCACGTTCCCTACCGAAACCATCACGCTTGTTGTGAGAAGCTCTGGTTTATGAGAAGCTTATACCCAAACCTGCACCAAATGGGACAAAAAATTTACCACGGCATGTTGATGCCACTCCATGATAGCATGCCAAGTTTCATGAATTTCAGACGAGTTTTGGATTTACTAGAATTTAAAAACTAGGTATCTCAATGTTTGCGGCCAAGTGACGGTGGCAGGTTGTTTGACATTCATTCCCATTCTTGCATGGGACCTAAGCATGCAACCAAGGACACAGATTTGATTTTTCAACTTGTTTATATGCACAGGAGCATGTGCATGTAGTTCAAATTTGAATTATCTACCTGAAATTCCTAAAAAGCCTAGTTAATGTATAAAAATATCCAAACGAACCCCGAAAAATTCCAAAATTAAACACAACACTCATGTTGTTCTATGTTGACACTAGGAAATTTTTTAAAGCAATAAGAGGCAACGGATATAGTTTCGTCCCCAAAGGTGCCACGTTCCCTACCGAAACCATCACACTTGTTGTGAGAAGCTCTGGTTTGTGAGAAGCTTATACCCAAACCTGCCCCAAATGGGACAAAACAATTACCATCGCATGTTGATGCCGTTCCAAGATAGCATGCCAAGTTTCATGAATTTTAGACGAGTTTTGGATTTACTAGAATTTAAAAACCAGGCATCTCAATGTTTGCGGCCGAGTGACAGTGGCATGGTGTTTGACATTCATTCCCATTTCTTGCATGGGACCTAAGCATGCAACCAAGGAAAAAGATTTGATTTTTCAACACGTTTATATGCACTGGAGCATGTGCATGTAGTTCAAATTTGAATTATGCACCTGAAATGCCTACAAAACCCAGTTAATGTATAAAAATGTCCAAACGATCCCTGAAAAATTCCAAAATTAAACACAACACTCTTGTTGTTCTATGTTGACACTAGAAAATTTTTGAGAGCAATAAGAGGCAATGGATATCGTTTCATCCCCAAAGGTGTCACGTTCCCTACCGAAACTATCACACTTGTTGTGAGAAGCTCTGATTTGTGAGAAGCTTATACGCAAACTTGCCCCCAAATGGGACAAAATTTTTACCACGGCATGTTGATGCCGCTCCATGATAGCATGCCAGGTTTCATGAATTTCAGACGAGTTTTGGATTTAGTAGAATTTAAAATCCAGGTATCTCAATGTTTGCGATCGAGTGACGGTGGCAGGGTGATAGAGGCTAAGGTGTCCCGATGTTTCGATGAGATGGTGGCTATCGTTTTCTGTGGGAGTCGACCTTGACGATCCGACTACGAACGTGCGAGACGTCGCGCCTTAGCAATCGCTAAACCAACTTCCGAGGGTTATTGACCACGCCGGAGCACGATCAACCTTACCACGAGGGTCTGTTTCCTGCGAACAAACGAAGAACAAGCAAGAAACTGAGATTGCAATCGGGATATTGCGAATATAAGATGAAAGCTTTATTGATCAAGGTGGGGTTCTGTGACGTCTTGGTCTGGTCGTTGGACACAAACGAAGTACGCGAAGTTGCAGCTATGGCGAACTTTTAATCTAAACAAAACCCAAAGTCTAAATGATGCCCTAAGGGCTGTATATATGGAGGAAGAGGGGGGAATTTCGTGGCCCTCGAGGGTGGGGTCCGAAACCAACCCTAACTCTTGTTTCCCCACACATACGGACTCTAAAAATAGCCTATACTTAAGTATTTCGAAATTACATGGGCCTGGCCCATTAATAAGGTGACGCAGCACCTAGAATAGCCTATGGACGAATATTATGAAGTGGCATCTTGTATATTTCGTCCAAGGCTTCATGCACTCCTTATGGCGGCTTCAAAGTCCTGAAATCATCACTTGTAACTCCGTTCTTGATCCCCTTGCGCATGCCATCAACTCCATGTGTGTTCTTGCTCCAATGTTCATCCTTCTCCAAGCTAGGCCCTTCATTTGTAAGCAAAACAAATGTATCCAATTTAGGCAGCATCATAATCTCATGAACATTAGAATCATTACCAAGAAACGGAAGTACCTGGTAATTTAATTGGCGTGCGCGAGCTCTAGTAATTGGTCCAGTATATGTAACAGTAGGGGCTGTGGGTGTCACAATGGTATTGATGTCCTCATCACAGGGTGTTTGACATTCATTCCCATTTCTTGCATGGGACCTAAGCATGCACCGAAGGACACATATTTGATTTTTCAACCAATTTATATGCATTGGATCATGTGCATGTAGTTCAAATTTGAAATATGCACAACACACCAGGGCGCACCTAAGGGGCCCGGCTTGCCCCGGTGGGTTGTGCTCACCTCGAGGGCCATCTTCGCGTGAAATCAATGCCAAAAAATCCTATAAATAGCGATACCATCAGAAATTACCCTAGATCAGAAATTCCATCGCCGCAAGCCTCTGTAGCCACGAAAAACCAATCTAGACCCCGTTCCGGCACCCTGTTGGTGGGGGAAATCAACACCGGTGGCCATCTTGATCATCCAGGCGGCCACCAGATGACCTACAAGTATAGGGGCTCTATCATAGTCCTTTCGGTAAGTAAGAGTGTTGAACCAAATGAGGAGCTAAAGGAAATGACAAGCGGTTTTCAGCAAGGTATTATCTGCAAGCATTGAAATTATCGGTGACAGATAGTTTTGTGATAGGATAAATCGTAACGGGTAACAAAAGTAAATAAGGTGTAGGAAGATGGCCCAATCCTTTTTGTAGCAAAGGACAAGCCTGGACGAACTCTTATATAAAGCATAGTGCTCCTGATGACACATGGGAATTGTTGTCAAGCTAGTTTTCATCATGCTCATGTGATTCGCGTTCGTTACTTTGATATTTTGATATGTGGGTGGACCAGTGCTTGGGTGCTGCCCTTCCTTGGACTTATGATTAACCCCTCTCTCAAGTATCTGCAAATACAAAAGAAGAATTAAGATAAATCTAACCATAGCATGAAACATATGGATCCAAATCAGCCCCTTACGAAGCAACGCATAAACTAGGGTTTAAGCTTCTATCACTGTAGCAACTCATCATCTACTTATTACTTCCTAATGCTTTCCTCTAGGCCCAAATAATGGTGAAGTGTCATGTAGTCGACATTCACATAACACCACTAGAGGAAAGACAACATACATCTCATCAAAATATTGAACGAATACTAAATTAACATGATTAATTATAACAAGACTTCTCCCATGTCCTCGGGAACAAACGTTACTGCTCACAAAGCGTATTCATGTTCATAAGCAGAGGAGTATTAATTATCATTAAGGATCCGAACATATGATCTTCCACCAAATAAACCTACTAGCATCAACTACCAGGAGTAATCAACACTACTAGCAACCCATAGGAACCAATCTGAGGTTTTGAGACAAAGATCGGATACAAGAGATGATCTAGGGTTTGAGTGGAGATGGTGCTGGTGAAGATGTTGATGGAGATTGAACCCCTCTCGATGAGAAGATTGTTGGTGATGACGATGGCTACGATTTCCCCCTCCCGGAGGGATGTTTCCCCGACAGAACAGCTCGGCCGGAGCGCTAGATTGGTTCTGCCCAGGTTGCACCTCGAGACAGCGACACTTCGTCCCAAAAGCTTCCTTCTGATTTTTTCCAGGTGAAAACACACTACATAGCAGAAGATGGGCGTCGGATGCCTGCCAGGGGGCCCACAAGGACGGGGGCACGCCTAGGGGGGTAGGGCGCGCCCTCCAGCCTTGTGGCTGGCTGGTGGCCCCCCTCTGGTATTTTCTTCGGCCAATATTTTTTATATATTCCAAAAACATGCTCCGTGAAGTTCCAGGACTTTTGGAGTTGTGCAGAATAGTTCTCTAATATTTGCTCCTTTTCCAATCCAGAATTCCAGCTGGCCGCATTCTCCCTCTTTGTGTAAACCTTATAAAATAAGAGAGAAAAGGTATAAGTATTGTGATATAATGTGTAATAACAGCCCATAATGCAATAAATATTAATATAAAAGCATGATGCAAAATGGATGTATCAACTCCCCCAAGCTTAGACCTCGCTTGTCCTCAAGCGATAGCCGATATTGAAAAATATGTCCACATGTTTAGAGATAGAGGTGTCGATAATATAAAATATGGACATGAGGGCATCATGATCATCTTTAGAACAAAAACTAATATTGCCATATGATTTCTTATCTTAAAGTAACAATTTGTTCACAAGGTGAAGTACGAATCAGAAACTTCATTGAAAACTAACAAACTATGATCTCAGTCATTGAAACAATTTTAATTTTTCATAACATCGGAAAGAGTCAATTCAAGAGCTTTTTAGCAAGTCCACATACTCAACTATCATTTAATACTTCACAATTGCTAACACTCGCACGATACTTATGGGTACAAGGTTTCAATCGGACACAGAGAAAGGGGTTTATAGTTTCGCCTCCCAACCTTTTACCTCAAGGGCAATGTCAACAATAATAGTTGATGAAAACCTACATCTGAGTGGATATATATATCCAGATCTTTCCAACATATAGTGCTTGCCAAAGGAAAAAGTTTAAAAAGGAAAGGTGATGATCACCATGACTCTTGTATAAGGATAGATGATAAAAGTAAAAGATAGGCCCTTCGCAAAGGGAGGCAGAGGTTGTCATGCGCTTTTATGGTTGGATGCACAAAATCTTAATGCAAAAGAACGTCACTTTATATTGCCGCTTGTGATAAGGAACTTTATTATGCAGTCTGTCGCTTTTATTTCTTCAATATCAGAAGTTCGTATAAAGCTTATATTCTTCACACTAATAGATCATACATATTTAGAGATCAATTTTTATTCCTTGCACTGATGACAACTTAGTTGAAGGATCTTACTCAATCCATAGGTAGGTATGGTGAACTCTCATGGCAAAACTGGTTTAAGGGATGTTTGGAAGCACAAGTAGTATCTCTACTTGGTGCAAAGAATTTGGCTAGCATGAGGGGGAGAGGCAAGCTCAACATGTTGGATGATCCATGACAATATAACTTCTATTCGGATATAAGAAACCATAACCCATTATGTTGTCTTCCTTGTCCAACATCGACCTTTTAGCATGTCATATTTTAATGAGTGCTCACAATTACAAAAGATGTCCAAGATAGTGTATTTATATGTGAAGCCTCTCTTTCTTTATTACTTCCTATTAATTGCAACAATGACCAAAACTATGTTTGTCAACTCTCAATAACTTTTATTCATCATACTCTTTATCTGTGAAGTCATTACTTTCCATAAGATCAATATATGATCTTTTTATTTCTTTTTATTATTTTATGCCCTCAAGATCATAGAAAAATGCAAAGCCCTCAACTCAAAACTACTCTTCATTATATATAACTCACGGACTCGATTACATAGATAGAGATCGAAAAAAAACTCAAAGCATAGATCATACTAAAACTTTATTCTACTAGATCAAGATATAACCAAAAGGATAGAACTAAGAAAAAGGTAAAGTTAAAGGTGTGATGGTGATACGATACCGAGCCATCTCCCCCTAGCTTGGCAGTTGCCAATGGGAGTGCCCATACCCATGTATTTATGTCTCTTTCTTCGGAGGTGGTGATGTGATATTCTTGGCGATGATACCCTTTAAGATATGATTCTCTTCCTCGAGCTTATTAATTTGCTACTTAAGATCCATTACTTCCTTGCGAAGCTTACCTGTGACGGCTAGAGCTCAATCACCCATGGATGTTTCCTAGCTGCGGGAGAGAAAGCAACACTCTTTTTCATACTTTCATAAGAGAGAAATCTAGCATTGGGAGGAATAACCGAATTTGGTATTGCTGAGCTCTAAAGTTCCTCCAGCATGAATCTAGTTTGAAGACGAGAGGTAACTTCTTGATCCTCTTCCATGGCATCCACCCTCTTCCAGTCAGCCTCCATCTCTTCCTCCGTTGATTGCCTAAAGTGGCCAGCTTTGTTGTATGCTCTTGGGCCCGGTGTCAGGTGAGATACCCGACTCTCCCCGACTGACTCTTGCGAAGACATCTCGCTCTAAATCTGCTACAGAAACAACTCAAAACAATAACAGAGGATTTCTCCATGGTACGGTGGTCAAAACCTTCAGGAGATTATATAATGAATTTTTACCGACCATAAGAAGTATCGTGCAAGAAAACGGAGTCTGGAGGGCACACGAGGTGGCCGCAAGGTCGGGGGCGCGCCTAGGGGGTAGGGCGCGCCCTCCACCCTTGTGGTGGCCTCGTGTCTCTTTCGGACTACTTCTAAATTTCCTAATTTTTTAAATATTCCAAAACGAAGAAAAAATGCTACTAGAAACTTTTTGGAGTCGGTTTACTTACCGTACCTCATACCTATTCCTTATTGGAGTCTGAAACGTTTTGGAAAGTGTCCCTTATGTACACCTCCAGTGTTACGGTGTCAATAACATTCGTTTCAACATTTATGGGAGTACCTGAGATATAATGTTTGATTCTTTGACCATTTACCACCTTCGGATTTGTGCCTTCAGCGTTGTTGATTTTTATGCCACCAGAACGATAGACCTCCTCGATAACGTAGGGACCTTCCCGTTTAGAGAGAATCTTTCCTGCAAAAAATCTTAAACAAGAGTTGTATAGCAAAACATGATCACCTACGTTAAACTCACGCTTTTGTATCCTTTTATCATGCCATCTTTTAACTTTTTCTTTAAACAACTTTGCATTCTCATAGGCTTGGGTTCTCCATTCATCAAGTGAGCTAATGTCAAATAACCTCTTCTCACCGGCAAGTCTGAAGTCATAGTTGATCTCTTTAATAGCCTAATATGCCTTATGTTCTAATTCAAGAGGTAAATGACATACTTTTCCATAAACCATTTTATATGGAGAAATACCCATAGGATTCTTATAAGCAGTTCTATAAGCCCATCGTGCATCGTCAAGTTTCTTAGACCAATTCTTTCTAGATCTATTAACAGTCTTTTCCAGTATTAATTTAATCTCTCTATTGCTCAATTCTACTTGACCACTAGATTGAGGGTGACATGGAGATGCAATTCTATGGTTGACATCATATTTAGCAAGCATTTTACAGAAAGCACTTGATACGTCTCGAACGTATCTATAATTTTTGATTGCTCCATGCTATTATATTATCTATTTTGGATGTTTATGGGCTTATTTTTACACTTTTATATTATGTTTGGGACTAACCTATTAACTGGAGGCCCGACCCAAATTGCTGCTTTTTTACTATTTTAGTGTTTCGCCGAAAAGGAATATCAAACGGAGTCCAAATGGAATGAAACCTTCGGGAGCGTTATTTTTGGAACAAACTTGATCCAGGAGACTTGGAGTGGACGTCAAGAAACAATCGAGGAGGCCACGAGGCAGGGGGCACGCCCACCCCCCTAGGCGCGCCCTCCACCCTCGTGGGTCCCTCATTGCTCCACCGACCTACTTCTTCCTCCTATATATATCCATATACCCCGCAAACATCCAGGAGCACCACGAAACTCTATTTTCACCGCCGCTACCTTATGTACCCAAGAGATCCCATCTTGGGGCCTTATCCGGAGCTCCGTCGGAGGGGGCATTGATCACGGAGGGCCTCTACATCAACTACATGGCCTCTCCGATGATGTGTGAGTAGTTTATTTCAGGCCTACGGGTCCATAGCTAGTAGCTAGATGGCTTCTTCACTCTCTTCGGATCTCAATACAAAGTTCTCCTCCATTCTCTTGGAGATCTATTCGATGTAATCTTCTTTTGCGGTGTGTTTCTCGAGATCCAATGAATTGTGGGTTTATGATCCAGATTATCTATGAACAATATTTGAATCTTCTCTGAATTCTTTTATGTATGATTGGTTTATCTTTGCAAGTCTCTTCGAATTATCAGTTTGGTTTGGCCTACTAGATTGATCTTTCTTGCAATGGGAGAAGTGCTTAGCTTTGGGTTCAATCTTGCGGTGCTCGATCCCAGTGACAGAAAGGGAAACAATGCATATTTTATTGTTGCCATCAAGGATAAAAAGATGGGGTTTACATCATATTGCATGAGTTTATCCCTCTACATCATGTCATCTTGCTTAAGGCGTTACTTTGTTCTTATGAACTTAATACTCTAGATGCATGCTGGATAGCGGTCGATGTGTGGAGTAATAGTAGTAGATGCAGGCCGGAGTCGGCCTACTTTTCACGGACGTGATGCCTATATACATAATCATACCTAGATATTCTCATAATTATTCGCTTTTCTATCAATTTCTCGACAGTAATTTGTTCACCCACCGTAATACTTATGCTTTCTTGAGAGAAGCCACTATTGAAACCTATGGCCCCCGGGTCTATTCTCCATCATGTAAGTTTCCCATCTACTTTATTTTGCTATCTTTACTTTCAATCTATATCATAAAAATACCAAAAATATTTATCTTATTATTATTATCTCTACCAGATCTCACTCTTGCAAGTGGCCTGAAGGGATTGACAACCCCTTTATCGCGTTGGTTGCGAGGTTCTTATTTGTTTGTGTAGGTACGAGGTGAGTCGCGCGTGGTCTCCTAATGGATTGATACCTTGGTTCTCAAAAACTGAGGGAAATACTTGCGCTGCTTTACTGCACCACCCTTTCCTCTTCAAGGGAAAACCAACGCAGTGCTCAAGAGGTACCAGCGCCATGAATAAAATGTGAACCACCATCAGTCATTAAATATCTAGGGACTCCAAACCTCGGAAAAATAACCTCTTTAAGCATCTTAATGGAAGTGTTATGATTAGCACTACTAGTTGGAATAGCTTCTACCCACTTAGTAATGTGATCAACAACAACTAAAATATGTGTATACCCATTAAAGGTAGGAAAAGGTCCCATATAATCAAAGCCCCGAACATCAAATGGTTTAATAACAAGTGAATAATTCGTCTACTAATATTACCAATCCTTTGGAATTCATCATGAGGCAAGACAAACTTACGGGCATCCTTGAAGAGAGCGGGCCAATAGAAATCAGATTTGCAATACCTTGTGTGCAGTTCTATCTCCAGCATGGTCTTCTCCATAAGCTTCGGAGTGGCACTTGCGTAGGATTTGTTCCTGTTCATGCTCAGGTACACAACGTCTAATAACACCATCCACTCCTTCTTTATAAAGGAGTGGGTCATCCCAAAAGTAATGTCTTAAATCATAGAAAAACTTTTTCTTTTGCTGGTACGTGAAACTAGGTAGTATAAATTTAGCAACAATGTAATTAGCATAATCAGCATACCATGGAGTATTACGAGAAGCATTTATGACAGCTAATTGTTCATCAGGAAAGCTATCATCAATAGGTAGTGGGTCATCAAGAACATTTTCCAATCTAGACAAGTTATCTGCAACGGGCTTCTCAGTTCCCTTTCTATCAATAATATGCAAATCAAATTCTTGTAGCAACAGAACCCATCTAATAAGTCTAGGTTTAGCATCTTTCTTTTCCATAAGATATTTAATAGCAGCATGATCGGTGTGAACAGTTACTTTAGAATAAACAATATAAAGTCGGAACTTATCACAAGCAAATACAACTGCTAAAAATTCTTTTTCAGTAGTAGCATAGTTTCTCTGGGCACTGTCTAGAGTTTTACTAGCATATTGAATAACATTTAATTTCTTATCAACACTTTGTCCTAGAACAACACCAACATCATAATCACTATTATCACACATGATTTCAAAAGGCAAGTTCCAATCAGGTGGCTAAACAATGGGTGCAGAAATCAAGACCTTATTAAGTATTTCAAATGCTTCTACACAATCATCATCAAAAACAAAATGAACATATTTTTGCAAGAGATTAGTGAGAGGCCTAGAAATTTTAGAGAAGTCTTTAATAAACCTCCTATAGAAACCAACATGACCAAGGAAACTTCTTATACTTTTGATATCTTTAGGACACGACATCTTTTCAATAGCATCTACTTTAGCTTTATCAACTTCAATACCTCTTTCAGAAATTTTATGCCCCGGACAATATCTTCATTAACCATAAAGTGGCATTTCTCCCAATTAAAGACAATATTAGTTTCTTCACATCTCTACAAAACTCGATCAAGGTTGCTTGATCAATCATCAAAAGAAGTTCCGATAATGGAGAAATCATCCATGAAAACCTCAACAATATTTTCACAAAAATCAAAGAATATAGTAGTCATACATCTTTGAAAGGTAGCAGGTGCATTACATAAACCAAAAGGCATACGTCTATATGGAAAGGTACCGAAAGGGCAAGTAAAAGTGGTTTTCTCTTGATCATCTTTTGACACAGGTATTTGAGAGAAATCAGAATAACCATCTAGAAAGCAAAAATGAGTATGTTTGGATAGTCTTTCTAGCATGTGATCGATAAAAGGTAGAGGGTAATGATCTTCTCTAGTAGCTTTATTCAATTTGCGAAAATTAATAACCATTCTATAACTTGTAACAATTCTTTGTGGAATCAGTTCATTCTTATCATTAGGAACAACAATAATACCTCCCTTTTTAGGGACAAAATGAACAGGGCTTACCCATTGACTATCGGCAATAGGATAAATTATACCCACCTCCAGAAGCTTTAGTATTTCATTTCTTACCACTTCTTTCGTCTTAGGATTGAACCGTCTTTGATGATCAACAACTGGTTTAGCATCTTTCTCCAATTTTATTTCGTGTTGACATAGAGTGGGACTAATGCCCTTAAGATCATCAAGAGTATATCCAATAGCGGCACGGTGCTTCTTCAGAGTTTTCAATAATTTATTTTCTTCATGCTCTCAAAGGTTAGCACTAATAGTAACAGGATATATCTTCTTTTCATGAAGATTATGAGGTAATTGTTTAAGCTCGAACACGGGATCACCCTTGGGTGGAGGTTGATCCCCAAGGATTTCAACAGGCAAATTGTGTTTCAAAATTGGTCCCTGATTAAAGAATATTTCATCTATTTCCCTTCTTTCATTCATAAACATATCATTTTCATGGTCTAGCAAATATTGTTCTAAAGGATCACTAGGAGGCACGACAATAGAAGCAAGACCAATAATTTCATCCTTGCTAGGCAATTCTTTATCATGGGGTTGTCTATGTAATTTAGAGAAATTTAAATCATGAGACATATCCCCTAAACCAACAGTAACAATATCCATCTCCCAGTCTATCTTAACATTAACTATATTCAAGAAAGGTCTACCAAATATAATGGGACAAAAGTTATCTTGTGGGGAACCAAGAACAACAAAATCAGTAGGGTATTTAATTTTTCCACACAAGACTTCAACATCACTAATAATCCCAATTGGTGAAATAGTATCTCTATTGGCAAGCTTAATAGTAACATCAATATCTTCTATCTCAGTATGTGCTATATCCTTCATAATTTATTCATACAAGGTATAAGGAATTGCACTCACACTAGCACCCACATCACATAAGCCATGATAACAATGATCCCCTATTTTAATAGAAACAACAGGCATGCCAACTACAGGTCTATGTTTACCTTTCATATCAGGTTTAGTAATTCTAGCAGCTTCATCACCGTAACATCCCAAATTTTCAATTTGGAATGTTATAAATTAGATCATCATTCATATCATATTTTTATTGTGCATTTTGGTTGATCCTAGAAATTCTACGCAACTCAAGGACCCACGGAGAGAGTTGGGGATTTCGTTATTTTCATATTTGAGTTCTCTCAAATTTTGAGAATAGGATCATTTGATTTTATTTATTTTATCATCAATTATTTCTATTACAAAAATATGAGAGAGGGAATAAAATGACTTTCCCAAAATAAATAAATATTGAGGATTTAATAAAAAATCAAATAAGATTTTATTTCGGAGTTTTTCGGTGTTTTATTTGAATTTAGGAAAAAAGTGCGTTTTTCAAAATTGCATTTAGGGCCCAAATAAATGTTCACCTTGTGCGGCTTGATTTTAGAAGCCCGAGAAAATTTATTTCGGAATTTTTGGAGTCCGTTTAGTATTTCTTTTTATTTTTCTTCCGAGCGGAATAATTAAAAAAAACGAACCGACTTGGGGCCGTACCCGAGCGGGACACCGCCCGGGGGCAGCCTTTAAATAGCGCCGCCCCGAGCCGCCCCAGCCCATCAGCCCCGCCTTGATCCGCGCGCGCAGCCGGAGCCGCCGCCGCCGCCGATGATCCCGCCGCCCGAGGTTCGTCGCGCCTCATTTTCCGTGCCGGAAAAAAAGAGAGAAAAAAATCAACGTTCGTCGTTTTTCTTTTTCTCGAATTAAATCCGCGATTTTTCTGATCGTGATTCCTGATCCAATTTTCGTTTTAGTTTAACTTTTCGCTGGTTTATCGGAATCAGGCAATTCAAGCGCCCAGAGTTTCGTCTCGAAACCCTCTATCCGTTTAACCAACTTAAACAAGATTTTGCTACTGTAAAATTTGCCCTAGATCTAGATTACTAGAACGAAGTTTTTTTCTTTCGCCGTTTGACTTTCGTTGCTTTGTTTGATTTGATTCTTTTTGCCAACCGGAGTTCTTAAGTTGAACCTTCTGGTTAGATCTCTTATTTGAGTTTTACCTGTGCATTAGATGAGTACTTATTGTATGCTTGCTTGTTTGTCTGCGATAGAATACCCGGAGTGCGCCGCCTGTTACTTCGAATCGCTAGGTTTCGCGGATCATCAGCAAGGCAAGTAACACTTTGATCATACCTTTTCTACTACCCAGTTTTATTGCATTAGATCAACCCTCACACATTGCATGATTAGGATCTAATTAAATTGTGGGATGGGAAGTAGATGAGGTAGTACCTATTACCTGTTATTATCAAACCTTTGGGAGTTACTTCTACGTTTGCTTATCATGCCATGCTATGCTAGTAGACGTGGATTGGGTGAGTGATATCCATGAAAGATTTGAGATTGTTAAATTAATGGTTTATCTAAGGTGGCAACTTAAACACACATCTGGGTGGATTGAGGCACCTGGGTATTCCAGGACTTGCCTGTTTTCTTTTGGACCACCACCCAGGCTCAAAGGGATCATGAGACTATTCATACTAGAAACTTCCATGTGCAGCCACAAGCCATTATGGGCTCTAGCATAGTTGACTAAGTTGTGCGAACTCTTACAGTGGTAGACTAGCAGATGTAGGGGATGTAGGTTGGTACGGTCTACCCGATCGTAAGGTGCTAGCGCTTCTGAAAGACTATGTCTCGGTCATCCGTCTTCTCAAACACCATGTAGTGCGAGAAACCAAACGGAGGCGATCGAGTCTTGTGGGGAAAAGTGCGCAAACCTTTGCAGAGTGTAATAAACTAATCATGGTTAGCCGTGTCCCCGGTTATGGACATCTTGAGTATCTAGTACCTGGATTATCATGTGAATCTCAACATGTTACTCTAAATTAATATTGTTGGGTTTTGTTTAATGATGATGCTTAATTGGGATTGAGAATGCTATCAACCATCCTCAATGTTTAACAACCACCATGATAGTTAAATAAATTTATTCCTTTGAAGTAGGGAAAAATTGGCTTTACGCAAAACTATAACCATAGAGCTTTCCACCAGCCAAATATGCATATAGTATAGCTATTTCATTCCATTACTCTCTATGTGTTACCTTGCCAGCATATTCCATGTGCTGACCCGTTTTCGGGCTGCAACGTTAATGTTGAATACTTTTCAGACGATGATTAAGGAGTTTTAGGTCGTGGTTCTGTACTCAGTGATGCCGTTGGAGTTGATGGACTCACTTATCTTCCAAGCATTCCGCTGTTATCCTTATTAGATGGCCTTAAGCCATATTTAATGTAATAAGTTCTCTTTTGAGACGCTCGATGTAATAAGTGTGTGATTGCTACTCTGCTATAAATCCTCCGAGTACTGTGTGGTGTCAGCATTACTGATCCAGGGATGACACCGGAGCACAGAGATCAGACTGTTTGAGGTCTGGTCGCTCCAAAGATGGTATCAGAGCACACGCTGACTGTAGGACACGACCACTAAGCTAAAGACCTAGATCACTATTCACTCTCTTCTCTTCTGACCTCTCATCTTTTCTACTCTTTAGGATGGCGGATGCAAGGAACAAGTTCACACAACCGGATGAAGATACACCCTTCGGACGCCACTTGAAGGAAAGTCACTAGATACCTGAACATAGGAGTACAAGCTTCACAGGAACCTACAACGCCACTTTACCTGAAGAAGAGCGCTGGATGATTCAAGTTCATGTTCCAGGAAGGACGTTCATGCCAGTCACTGAGCCCATAGAATTTTATTTTGATGCACCAACTTGGAGTCTAGCAAAGAGCATGGCAGCTCACATCGCCATGGGACGCATTGGAGAAGTCTACCGCAATGATCTCAAGGATACTATCTACCAGATTTGTGGGCGCCGAGATGAGCACTGGGAGATGATCAGCACCAGGAAGGATAGATCAATTGCAGCTTTTATCCAGGAGCTAAACCAGCACATTCGACGACAGGAGAACCAGATGTGCGCCGACATGATAGATCTGAAGAAGGCTAAGACTAGAATCAAGGAACTGGAGGACGAACTCAAGGCTACACGTGAAGATTATGAAGAGGAAATTGAAGTATTGGTGGAGAAGAATGACGACCTGATCAAGAAGATCGGAATATTTATGGGAGGCCCTACGCCAATAGAGGAAGACGAAGAACCCAAGGAGATTAGCCCGGAAGACTACATCATCATCGACGGCACCGACTCGGAACAAGATAGTAGCGATGATGATTATGTTGATGAAGCTGGAGCAGATATCATGGAGTCTGCAACCGAAGAATATTTCTAGTAGACCACCTCATCAGTAGTAGTAGTCCACCATGTAAATATAGTAGTCCGAGCACTTTTGCGATAGATAGATCGATTGTATGCCCTTGTTTGATTGAATGAAGTGAATTGTTTGCTTTTGCCTCATGTGCGTATGGGTAGTGTTTTCTCTTTAGACCCCCTCTATTCTTATATCTCATCTTTTCTAAACCCTCAGATGCCTCCGAGACATGACCCCGGATTTGCCTTCCCACCGGAGCTCATTCAGTTGATCCAGCAGCAGAACACATTGATGCAGTTGCTAGTCCAGAATCAGAATCAAGGGAACAACAACAACCCACCACCACCTGTTGATCACTTAGCCCGTTTTCTTAGGCTGAATCCGCTGGTGTTTTCCAGTAGCACCAAGCCGATAGTAGCAGATGATTGGCTCCGCAAGACAGCTAGGGAGTTGACCACAGCAGGATGCACAGATGCGGAGAAGGTGAAGTTTGCCGCACATCAGTTAGAAGGACCCGCAGCATCATGGTGGGAGAATTTCACAGCCACTTTCCTAGTTGACACTGTCACATGGGACCAGTTTCAGCAGGCTTTTCGTACTGCACATGTTTCAGCAGGAGCTATGGCCATGAAGAAGCGTGAGTTTCGCAACTTGTGCCAAGGAGGAAGGACAGTTGGCCAGTATGTGGAGGAATTTAGTAAGCTAGCATGTTATGCCCCAGATAACGTCGCTACGGATGCAGCTAAGCAGGAGAAGTTTCTAGAAGGACTGAACGATGACTTGAGCATGCAGTTGATGGTAGCAACCTTCAACAACTACCAGGAGTTGGTAGATCATGCTCTTATGATTGAAGGGAAGAAGCAGCAAATTGAGAATCGCAAGAGGAAGTATGGACAAGGAAAGTACAATTCTGGAGCTCAGCAGAAGCCGTGTTTTACCCCTAGACCGGGAGGACATTTTCAGCATACCCATGGAGGAGGTAGCTCGCACAATCACAATGGCACCAGGAATGGTAATGGGAATGGAGGAAGCAACGGCCAGAACCGTACCAACCCCTCAACCCCAGCCAAGAAGGACCTAAGCCAAGTCACTTGTTTTAAGTGTCAGAAGACCGGACATTATGCCAATGAATGTCCTGAAGGCCAAAATGGCAATGGAAGTTCAGGGAAGAAGCCGAACCCTTTTAACAGGGGACAGGTGAACCACGTTAGCGTGGAGGAGGTTGAAGCTCAGCCCGATGCAATAATAGGTAAGTTTTTGGTTAAGTCATTTACTACACTCGTTCTTTTTGATACTGGTGCATCGCATTCATACATCTCAAGGGGATTTGTGGATAAGCATAACCTACCAACCCAAGCCCTTAGGTCACCCATGTTAGTAACCTCGCCCGGAGCAGAGTATGTGGCTAGTCTATGGTGTGATCGGTTACCATTAAGGATTGGTAAATATGTTTTTCCCTCAGACCTAATAGTATTGGAATCCCAAGGATTGGATGTGATATTAGGCATGGATTGGTTATCAAAGTATGAAGGGAATATTGAATGTGCTAGCAAGTTAATTTTGCTTACCACACCAGAAGGGAGAAGGATCAAGTATGTATCCCGGCATGTGCCAAAGAGGACACAAGTAAATTTCCTAACAGGAGTTGTGCAGGAGGAAGTACTAGTGGTAAGGGATTTCCCTGATGTGTTTCCAGAGGAGTTGCCAGGCATGCCACCGGACAGAGATATTGAGTTTTTGATTGAGCTATTGCCAGGCACAGGGCCAATATCAAAGAGACCATATAGGATGCCAGCAAAGGATTTGGTGGAAATTAAGAAGCAGATTAAGGAGTTACTGGATAAAGGATATATTCGCCCAAGTTCTCCGCCTTGGGGATCGCCAGTACATCTAGTGGAGAAGAAGGATGGATCGTTAAGGATGGTTGTTGATTATCGAGGATTGAATGAAGTAACGATCAAGAACAAGTACCCACTACCAATGATTAATGATCTGTTTGATCGATTGCAAGGAGCTAAGGTATTTTCCAAGATCGATCTGCGATCAGGATACCACCAGTTGAAGATTCGAGAACAGGATATTCCGAAGACAGCTTTTACCACCAGGTATGGGCTGTACGAGTATACCGTTATGTCATTTGGTCTGACTAACGCACCTGCCTATTTTATGAACATGATGAACAAAGTGTTTATGGAGTTTTTGGATAAGTTCGTCGTAGTGTTCATTGATGATATCCTGCTTTATTCGAAGAATGAAGAGGAGCATAAGGAGAATTTGCGTTTGGTACTTGGAAAGCTCAGAGAACATCAACTATATGCCAAGTTCAGCAAATGTGAGTTTTGGTTGAAGGAAGTAGGATTTCTCGGACATGTTATATCTGGAGAAGGTATAGCAGTAGATCCCACTAAATTTGAAACCGTGACCAAGTGGGAAGCCCCAACAACAGTTGGAGAGATCCGGAGTTTTCTTGGACTCGCCGGATACTACCGGAGATTCATTGAGAATTTCTCAAAGATTGCGAAGCCTATGACGGAGTTATTAAAGAAAGATACCAAGTTCATATGGACGGAGGAATGTGAGGCTAGTTTCTAGGAGTTGATGAAACGTTTGGTTACCTCACCAGTGTTGATTTTGCCAGACCAGACCAAAGATTATGAGGTGTATTGCGACGCTTCACGTCGAGGACTTGGAGCAGTGCTTATGTAGGAAGGGAGAGTTGTTTCATATGCCTCAAGACAACTGAAGCCTCATGAGTTGAATTATGCTACGCATGATTTGGAGTTAGCAGCCGTAGTGCATGCTTTGAAAACATGGAGGCATTTCCTCATTGGAAATCATTGTGAGGTGTACACGGATCATAAGAGTTTGAAGTACATTTTCACACAGAAGGAGTTAAATCTCAGACAAAGGAGATGGTTGGAGCTTATCAAGGATTATGATATGAAATTGCATCATCATCCCGGAAAGGCTAATGTAGTAGCTAACGCATTAAGCCGTAAGTGCCATGTCAACACGTTAATGACGGGAGAAATACCCAAGGAGTTAGCAGAAAATCTTCGTGAACTATGCTTGGAAATAGTTCCGAGAGGCTATGTAGCAGCATTGGAGATTCAGTCAACTTTGATGGATAGAATCAGAGAAGCTCAGAAAACTGACAAAGAGATTACCGCTATTAAGGAGAAATTGAGCAAAGGAAAAGCTAAAGGATTTCGTGAGGATGAGCACGACACCCTATGGTTTGAAGACCGCGTTTACGTGCCCAATGACCCGGAGATCAGGAAGTTGATTTTACAAGAGGCCCATGATTCACCATATTCGATTCACCCAGGAAATACCAAGATGTATTTGGATTTGAAGGATATTTTCTGGTGGACCGGAATGAAGAAGGATATTGCGGAGTATCTAGCAGTTTGTGATGTATGTCAGAGAGTAAAGGCAGAACATCAGAAACCAGCAGGATTGTTACAACCATTGCCGATACCCGAATGGAAGTGGGATAAGCTAGGTATGGATTTTATCATGGGATTGCCCAGGACTTGTTCAGGCTATGACTCGATTTGGGTTGTAGTTGATCGATTGAGGAAGGTAGCTCATTTTATCCCGGTAAAGACCACTTACACCAGAGCTAAGTTGGCAAAGATATACATGACCAGGATCGTATGTCTGCATGGAGTTCCAAGGAGTATCGTATCAGATAGAGGAACCCAGTTTACCTCAAAGTTCTGGAAGCAGTTGCACGAAACTTTGGGTACCAGGCTAGAATTCAGTACAGCTTTTCATCCACAGACAGATGGACAGACCAAGAGAGTCAATCAGATTTTGGAGGATATGCTGAGAGATTGTGCGGTAGATTACAGATCTAGTTGGGACGATAATTTGCCATATGCAGAGTTCTCTTACAACAACAGTTACCAAACCAGTTTGAAGATGGCCCCTTTCGAAGCCTTGTACGGAAGGAGGTGCAGGACACCGTTGTCATGGGACGAAGTTGGAGACCGCCAGTTGTTTGGACCTGGCTTGATTAAAGAGTCTGAACAGAAGGTGAAGTTGATTCGAGATAGGCTCAAGGTAGCCCAGTCCAGACAGAAAAGTTATGCAGATTCTAAACGCAAGGAGACAGTTTACGAAGTCGGAGATAGAGCTTATCTTTGAGTATCTCCACTTTGGGGAACAAAGCGTTTTGGAGTTAAAGGGAAGTTAGCGCCACGATTTGTAGGACCATATCGAGTTTTGGAGCGTATGGGAGAAGTAGCCCACAAGTTGGAATTGCCCGAAGGATTGTGAGGAGTTCATGATGTGTTCCCCCAGTTGAAGAAGTGCCACGCGGAGATGGCTGACATACCATTGAGAGATACAGTGCCTTTGGAAACTATTCAGTTGGATAACGATTTGACCTACGAGGAGAAACCAATTAAGATTCTCGAGTTTGCCAGCCGAGTTACTCGCAGCAAGGTTATCGGATTTTGCAAAGTTCAGTGGAGCCACCACACAGAGGATGAAGCCACCTGGGAACGAGAGGAAGATTTGCTCAAGGACTACCCTCACCTATTTTCTATCCAACCTGAATCTCGAGGGCGAGATTCATCTTAAGGGGGGTAGGTTCGTAACATCCCAAATTTTCAATTTGGAATGTTATACATTAGATCATCATGCATATCATATTTTTATTGTGCATTTTGGTTGATCCTAGAAATTCTACGCAACTCAAGGACACACGGAGAGAGTTGGAGATTTCGTTATTTTCATATTTGAGTTCTCTCAAATTTTGAGAATAGGATCATTTGATTTTATTTATTTTATCATCAATTATTTCTATTACAAAAATATGAGAGAGGGAATAAAATGACTTTCCCAAAATAAAGAAATATTGAGGATTTAATAAAAAAATCAAAAAAGATTTTGTTTTGGAGTTTTACGGTGTTTTATTTGAATTTAGGAAAAAAGTGCGTTTTCAAAATTGCATTTAGGTCCCATATAAATGTTCACCTTGTGCGGCTTGATTTTAGAAGCCCGTGAAAATTTATTTCGGAATTTTTGGAGTCCGTTTAGTATTTCTTTTTATTTTTCTTCCGAGCTGAATAATTAAAAAAAACGAACCGACTTCGGGCCGTACCCGAGCGGGACACCGCCCGGGGGTAGCCTTTAAATAGCGCCGCCCCAGCCCATCAGCACCGCCTCGATCCGCGCACGCCGTCGGAGCCGCCCCCGCCGCCGCCAACGATCCCGCCGCCCGAGGTTCGTCATGCCTCGTCTTCGTGCCGAAAAAAAGAGAAAAAAAATTAAAAAAATTGGCGTTCGGCGTTTTTCTTTTTCTCGGATTAAATCCGCGATTTTTCTGATCGCGATTCCTGGTCCGATTTTCGTTTTATTTTAACTTTTCGCTCGTTTATCGGAATCAGGCGATTCAAGCGCCTAGAGTTTTGTCTCGAAACCCTCTATCCGTTTAACCAACTTAAACAAGATTTTGCTACTGTAAAATTTGCCCTAGATCCAGATTACTAGAATGAAGTTGTTTTCTTTCGCCGTTTGACTTTCGTTGCTTTGTTCGATTTGATTCTTTTTGCCAACCGGAGTTCTTAAGTTGAACCTTTTGGTTAGATCTCTTATTTGAGTTTTACTTGTGCATTAGATGAGTACTTATTGTATGCTTGCTTGTTTGTCTGCGATAGAATACCCGGAGTGCGCCGCCTGTTACTTCGAATCGCTAGGTTTCGCGGATCATCAGCAAGGCAAGTAACACTTTGATCATACCTTTTCTACTACCCAGTTTTATTGCATTAGATCAACCCTCACACATTGCATGATTAGGATCTAATTAAATTGTGGGATGGGAAGTAGATGAGGTAGTACCTATTACCTGTTATTATCAAACCTTTGGGAGTTACTTCTACGTTTGCTTATCATGCCATGCTATGCTAGTAGACGTGGATTGGGTGAGTGATATCCATGACAGATGTGAGATTGTTAAATTAATGGTTTATATAAGGTGGCAACTTAAACACACATCTGGGTGGATTGAGGCACCTGGGTATTCCAGGACTTGCCTGTTTTCTTTTGGACTGCCACCCAGGCTCAAAGGGATCATGAGACTATTCATACTAGAAACTTCCGTGTGCAGCCACAAGCTATTATAGGCTCTAGCATAGTTGACTAAGTTGTGCGAACTCTTACAGTGGTAGACTAGCAGATGTAGGGGATGTAGGTTGGTACGGTCTACCCGATCGTAAGGTGCTAGCGCTTCTGAAAGACTATGTCTCGGTCATCCGTCTTCTCAAACACCATGTAGTGCGAGAAACCAAACGGAGGCGATCGAGTCTTGTGGGGAAAAATGCGCAAACCTCTGCAGAGTGTAATAAACTAATCATGGTTAGCCGTGTCCCCGGTTATGGACATCTTGAGTATCTAGTACCTGGATTATCATGTGAATCTCAACATGTTACTCTAAATTAATTTTGTTGGGTTTTGTTTAATGATGATGCTTAATTGGGATTGAGAATGCTGTCAACTATTCTCAATGTTTAACAACCACCATGATAGTTAAATAAATTTATTCCTTTGAAGTAGGGAAAAATTGGCTTTACGCAAAACTGTAACCAAAGAGCTTTCCACCAGCCAAATATGCATATAGTATAGCTATTTCATTCCATTACTCTCTATGTGTTACCTTGCCAGCATATTCCATGTGCTGACCCGTTTTCGGGCTGCAACGTTAATGTTGAAGACTTTTCAGACGATGATTAAGGAGTTTTAGGTCGTGGTTCTGTACTCAGTGATGCCGTTGGAGTTGATGGACTCACTTATCTTCCAAGCATTCCGCTGTTATCCTTATTAGATGGCCTTAAGCCATATTTAATGTAATAAGTTCTCTTTTGAGACGCTCGATGTAATAAGTGTGTGATTGCTACTCTGCTATAAATCCTCCGAGTACTGTGTGGTGTCAGTATTACTGATCCAGGGATGACACCGGAGCACAGAGATCAGACTGTTTGAGGTCTGGTCGCTACAATCACAGAAATAAATAACCTGCCCATCAATATTATCAACCAAGAGAACTTTAACCATAGCAATACTAGGTTCAACTGTAATTTGCTTAGGGGTTATAGGTGTTCTATTATAACTCTTACAAACCATAGTTGAAGCTTTAGCATGATCCTTTATTCTAACAGGAAAAGGTGGTTTCTCAATATAAGCAGTAGGAACAACAAGATCAACATTATAAGTACTAGTTTCTTCTTCAACTTTAATACGTTCTACTACTTTAACTTCAATGGGAGGATGATATTTAAACCATTTCTCCTTAGGGAGATCAACATCAGTAGCAAAAGATTCATAGAAAGAAGCTACTATCTCAGAGTCAAGTCCATATTTAGTGCTAAAATCACGAAAAGCATCCGTATCCATAAAAAATTTAACACAATCAAAGTTAAGGTTTATACCTGACTCCTTACCTTGGTCGAGGTCCCAATCTTCAGAGTTGCATTTAATTCTTTCTAATAAATCCCATTTGAATTCAATATCCTTCTTTATATAGGAACCAGTACAAGAAGTATCGAGCATGGATCAATCATTATGAGAAAGCCGAGCATAAAATTTTTGAATAATAATTTCTCTTGAGAGCTCATGATTGGGGCATGAATATAACATTGACTTAAGCCTCCCCCAAGCTTGAGAAACACTTTCTCCTTCATGAGGCCAAAAATTATATATATAATTCAGATCACGATGAACCAGATGCATAGGATAAAACTTCTGATGAAATTCCAATTTCAATCGGTTGTAGTTCCATGATCGAATATCATCACATAGCCTATACCATGACAATGCCTTTCCCTTCAAAGATAAAGGGAATACCTTATTCTTGACAACATCCTCAGGCATACCTGCAAGCTTAAATAATCCACAAACTTTATCCACATAGATTAGGTGCATATCAGGATGTAATGTTCCATCTCCATCATAAGGATTAGCTAGCAATTTCTATATCATACCCGAAGGAATTTGATAATAAATATTTTCAGTACGTGCAGTAGGTTGAGGAGCAACTCTTTTCTCTGCCGGTCGAGGTGAAGATACCCCGAACAAGCCCCTCAAAGGATTATTTTCCATAGTAACAAGTGACAGTAAATTTCAGCACACTATATAAATGTTTCCTTACCAAATTCCACTTACCAAAGGCGCTTCACTCCCCGGAAACGGCGCTAGAAAAGAATATTGATGACCCACAAGTATAGGGGATCTATCGTACTCCTTCTGATAAGTAAGAAATCACCTCACCAATATACATGTATGCAATATTTTTGGTCGTATCCAAGGTAGTCATGTCCTCATCATCCTCCCCTTCTTGAAAACAAAGCCGTCCTTGGCGTTGCTTAATCTGAAATGTGGGTAACAAAAGAGACAAGGTGTACATGTTGTATATGTATATGTCATCCATTTTTACCTTCCTTGGTTTTTGCACAAATGACACATGTATACATGAGTACTTTCATAGCTCATAAAATCTGAAGCCGAAATATTATCACAAGAAGTAGAATACATGAAAATATTGCAACTCAGATTGCACATATAAGTGAAGCTCTTATTCACATCAAAGGATTGACAATGTTCATCATTAAACCATCCCAACATTGGTGAATAAACCTTACTTGCATGAAGTTTACATGCTACAACATGCTTAAATAAGCAAACATGCAATAAGTCATTTGACACAGAATCATCACCAAGATTAGAGGTCATATCAAAATGATTAAATATTGATTCTTTTGCATCAACAGTTAATTCAATGGGTGCACTCAAAATTGTTGGTATTTTAGTTGTTTGATCACATGACGCATTCATGACAGTAACAAGATTCTCTAAAACAGGTGGTGTGCTCAAATCAAGAGGTAACTCAACACATGATGCATTCAAGTTAACTAGGCATGCATCATTATCATGTGAAGTTATATCATCAATACCTTCACTGTTACCTTGTCGCAAAGACGTAGCTGATGTAGGTACGGGCGTTGACAATGTACCAAACTCTTGAGATGATTTTGCGCTCAGAATCCGAGGTGGGGCTACTCTAGTAGGTGCAACGGTGGAGGAACCAACCGGCGGTGGTGAGCATGAACTGGAGTAGTAGTTGTTGTAGCCACCCAATGCATCCTCCTGTATCTGTCTCTCAAAGGTACAAGCGTGAACATACATACCAGTAATGCAATGAGGAATATACTGAAATCTTGCACGGATATCATGGTTCAAACCACCAAAAAATCTATTCATTGTATCATCCTCAGAATTTTCTATGTCACAATGATGCATATAAGATTTGAACTCTTGGTAGTAAGCATGAACATTGTTACTGCCTTATTTTAATTGTTCCAATTTGCGAAGCAATTCACGACGATAGTAAGGAGGAAAAATTGTTGTCTCATTACATATTTCAAATCTTTCCAAGTTGTGGGTTGGTTATCAATGTTTCTCTTACAATGCACACTCCACCAAATAGAAGCAAAACCAGTAAATGCTCTAGTGGTAGCTCGCACTCACTCAAGTTCAGAAAAGTCATGGTGAAAAAACTTGTTCTACTTCAAGCTCCCAAGCTAGATAAATAGCAGGATTAAATCTCCCCTCAAATGATGGTAAAAAGATAACCTGGCCATGTGCTTGTGTGTGTTGTCCCAACTCTCGTGATGGTGAAGATGTGTCCGTCGTCCAAGAACTTCTATCTCCGGAACCTTTCATGATTAGTAGAAACAAGAAACAAAATTCAAGAATAATGTTCCTATGAACTACTAGGATGTGGTTGTAAAGTGCTCACACTAAAGCAAATACCTATATCTTACAAGTTCTTACCATGCGGCAGGTGGTGATAGGCAACCAGCGGTGTCAAATAACTCCGAAGATTGTGTAAAGTGATTGCCAGGGGAACGTACATATACACGATGTAGAAATATGTGGAGCTGGGTTGGCTATATATGGTAGCAAAAGATTAACAATAATCAATTCAGAGATGTAATGTTGAATAAACGCTAAACGACGATACTGTGTTGGTCCTAGGCTAGACAGGACTAGAGACGCGAGCCTAGCACACTAATGAGGTTACGGCATAGCACAACTAGCCTCAATGAAGGATACTAAGTAGCTTTGGACAGCAAAATATAAGTGAAGATCACAACGGCAGTAAAGATAATGATGTGAAACAACAGCCAAGCAGGATATATCAACAACTTTGTCTCCCACAATCCTCTAGAAAAGTTTGTGCCAATTTTTTGATAATTTTTTTCAGGAATGGTATTGACTCAAGCTTTCAAACACAAAAGGAATCACTCAATTCCGAGTTGATATGAGGAGTCAAAAAATTCTAAAACTGGCCTGAAAATCAGAATAAGCTGTGTTCGTGAACTTCAGAGGGCAAAAAGACCGATTTAGAAGCCAATTTTAGATGCGGCTCGTCGCTACCTTTCATTTGAGCACTCACGGAGCCAAAACGGACTCCGTATGAGGAAGTTATGCCTATTTTACTGAACAGTGCACAAAACAGATTCCAATCTGAATTCAACAACGAGATCGAGTCTAGATAGATCAGAATTTTGTTTTTTTTCTTCTCTCTTTTTCCTCACACTTTTTTCTTTTTCTTTCTCTTTCTCTCTCTTTTTTTCTCTCTCCCTCTTTCCAAAACAAACATGCAACGACTTCGCACATTTATTCTACATGTCCCTCACATGGTTATGGATTATTGGCCAATACATATTCTATGCCCATCTTGCCATGTTCACTTTGCATGATATGCGCAAATGTATGCCTTTGCCATGCATTTGTGACCCACGCTTTGCATTGCACATGACGATTGATTCTCATACTTGTATGTGTATTTGCAAGCTTGGTGGAGATATTACTTGTTATTGCCATGTTTGCTTTGTGCCCCATTCCTATGATGATATTATGATCTTGCTTTTTGCTCGTGCTTGCGACATGTCATGCGCATTGCCTTTGCCTATTTATTTGCTCACATGACATGTTTGCCCTGATTTCCTCTAGTATGTTGCATCTTCGCTCCACTAGTTTACACGCCTTGATTACTATGCTTGCTTATGTTGCATCACCAATGATTCATACTTGCTCATTTCTTGCGGTTGATGACAACCATCTACATGCTTTGCACATGATTATTATTGCTTCTTGTCATATATCTACATATGTTGCCTCTCTCATGCTAGATGATTTGCCATGTATTTAGTGCAATTTTCCCTTTAGTCTTGACAATGGGTTTGCCCCCATAGCATTCTCGCATATATTTGGAGATTTTGACAAAATTCTTGTGAAGCATGCTTGTCTTACATCTTTGCACCATATATCCTTTTCTTTTTCTTTCTCTTTTTTTCTCTGACTTTTTTCTCTCTTTTTTTCTCTCTCCCTCTTTCCAAAACAAACTAGATAAGATGTAGATTGGATCAAGCGAAAATGTGAACGATCTCAACTATGATTATGACAATGTAGCATTCTCGCACACTTTTTTTCTTTTTCTTTCTCTTTTTTCTCTGACCTTTTTTCTCTCTCTCTCTTTCCAAAACAAACTAGATAAGATGTAGATTGGATCAAGCAAAAATGTGAACGATCTCAACTATGATTATGACAATGAACGGTGGGTACCACGTGGTGGATGGATGGGTGGTGGACAGCGGAAGGGATAATGATGCAGTGGCGGCGTGACTAATGTGAACAGAACTCGAAACTCTAAACGAACTAGACTAAGACCAGCAACTCGACACGACGATGCAACCAATAATTCAACTATGCAAGCAATGAAAAGAAAATTGCAAAGGCTCAGACTAGCTTGGACAAAGGATGAATAGATCTAACTTTTTTGGCTTTTTCTTGGATAGTAGGTAAGAAAATAAATCTAATCTAGGAAAAACTGGAAATTCTCACCGAGCAACTTGAAAACTGATACAACTCGATAGAGGAGGGTTGCCCCGATCTTTCAATGAGACGATAACTATCGATTTGGTGGAGACGACTTTGACGATCCGACTACAAACGTGCACGACGTTGCGCCTTAGCAATCGCTAAACCAACTCCGAGAGGTTATTGACCACGCCGGAGCATGATCAACCTGACCACGAAGGTCTATTCCTGCATGCAATCGAAGAACAAGCAAAAATATGATAAAAGCAATCTGAATATTGCAAATATGGATGAAGTATTGATAAAGGTGGGGATCCGGAGGCGGTCTTGGCCTGGTCGTTGGACACAAACAAAGTACACGAAGTTGCAATGGCTAACTTTTAACTAAACAAATCCCCAAGGAGAAAGCTACTAGATGGATCTACTTATATAGGAGCAAGGGGTGGCGGCCAAGGAGGTGGAAGTACGTCCCAAGGTAGCCTAAAACCAACCCTAGGTCGTACAAGGCTCATGGGCCCAAGTGGAGGTGATGCAACACCTTTGGGCTTGTAGTTTGACTCAGATTCTGCTGCAATGTCAGATTGTTTCGTCCATAACTTAACACTCCGGACGAATTTAAAGGTGAATCTAATTGTGTTGGAAAGATCACGAAATCTAGTTTCAAACAAAAAAGAACCACCCAATTTGGAGTCTGTATGAAAAAGTTGTTGTCATTTTGAGACAGGTATGTCTGTGCAGTCCGAATCTGAATCCAGTACGTGAGACACTTTGACTCTATCTTCTCTTGGCCCAAAAGTAACGTGAGAGGACTTTTTGAACAGCACCTAAACTTCTCTTTTTCCATTACATTCATATGTGGATTGTTAAAATGTCTCATACACCTGCAATTAATCATCCGGACGACGAGCCGGATCATCCGGACGCCCACCCGGATCATCCGGGTAATCCCCCAACCTCGACGGCCAAAACTTGCAGAATCTGCTCGGCAGAGCCGGATCATCCGGACGAGGTCCCGGATCATTCGGACGATGCCCAGATCATTTGGACCCCCATCCGGATCACCCGGCCCTTGCCTACGTGGATGACTTGGGCCGAGGCCCGTGTACCCATTCGCCCCCTCACTTACCCCTTCGCCCACTAGACTATATATAGACCTCCTCCACCTCCTTTCTAGGGTTAGCAAAGTAGTAGCTCATTAGAGATAGAGCTTTGCTCATCCATTACGGATCTACTCCATCGAGAGAGAGACCGGGTGCCTCTTCGGAGAAGATCCACCTTGGATTCAGGACCTCCTCATGGAGAAGACCTCAAGACCTCCTCTTGGAGATGAACTCTACCTAGTATCTTTCCCTTTGTTGTTCTTGTACCTTTATGGATCTTGTGTGGATTTGATTCTAGTAGATGTGTGATTGGACTTGTTCTTGAGTGTTTCCCCTTGTGATTTATCTCCGTTCTTCCCCGTGTTCATCGTGTTTTTCGAGGGAATCCACTCCAATCATGAAAGATTGGGCCACTAGGGTTCTACCCTACATCATCTTGGATCAGAGCCAGCTTGTCTCATGATATCATCTTGGTATCATGAGCCACGTTGATCACATATTTGGAGCTCCTACCCCTCTTTTTCTAGCTTGATTTTGTCCCAATTTCGAAAATTCCCCAACAAAAATAGCCCCAATTTTTTTTGTGATTTGTTGGTTTGAGAAAGTTTTGTTGATTTTAATTCGTGGATTTGCTTGGTTTCCAGTGGATCTAGAATTCCCCAAGTTTCCCAAGCTCAAGTCTTCGACTCCCATGAGCTACTACGACCTCGACACCGACCACAGGATTCCTTTCTATGGGACTCAAGAACCCGAGGAGTATCTCGAGTGGGAGCACCTAATGGACGACTACCTCACGCTACATCAAGTTCATCCCGAAGATCAAGTGAACTGCGCCACAACGAACTTCCATGACTACGCATCCACATGGTGGCTTCACACACCTTCGGAGAGCTACGACATGAGTTGGCCCAAGACGAAGAGAGCTTTGTGGCGACAGTTTGTGACTCCAACCTACACGGAACAACTTCTACACCAATTGAAGAACACCACCCAAGGATCCAAGTCCATCGACGAGTACTTCAAGGAAATGAAGATTGCCTTGCGACGAGCCGGCATGGACGACCCCATTTCGATGAAGTTCTACTTCACGATGGGATTGAACAACGAAATCTCCAAGACTATCTTCCTCGAGAACTACATGTCCCTCGACGACAACTACATTGGTGCTCTCAAGGCAGAACAAGAACTCATGAAGGCCAAGGCTTCTCCACCCCAAGCACACTTCATGGTGACCAAGCTCTACGACAACGAGCATGAGGATAGTACCACCAAGATGTCCAAGCCCGACGAGCTCCAAGACGATGCTCCCAAGTTCCACTTCACCGCCATCCCTCTTTGTGGCATTGATGGTGCCCAGTCTACTTCGACTCTTTTTCAAGACGGTGTGGCGACGACTGCGACTATGGAGCCAATCAAAGAACATGCTTTGGAGGCGAGCGACATGGTGATGAGCAAGGATGATGCTTCCGTCTTAGGAGGCGAGAGTTATGATGTGCCATCTTCGGCCTTCATCCACGGCGACGACAACGAGATGGTTGAGCATGGGATTTTCCCTTCGACCACGGCGACATATGATGACTTGAGTGACTTTAGCCGCCATATTGAGAGTGAGAGTGACTTCACCACTAGCCTGATATATGATGTGTTGCCACAATTCCCATGTGAGGAGAGCCACAACCCCCACCTCTTGAGTGAGATGAGTGACTCCACCATATGTAAGTTTGAGCGCACCTATTTTGAGGGAGTCAGTGAACCACCACATAGAGAGAGTGTGATAGTTGATAGGGCATGTGAGGCCTCTTTGATTTCTAACGACTTAACCTCTACCTCTATTGTGTGTTCTCATTTGGTGCTAGGTCCCATATATGATGACAAGCCGATTCACGACGACTACGTCCTACCTTTGGACAAGACGATGGCCATGGTGGAATATGATGCACCCCCACATGGTTCTATCAAGTTGATGATGATGACCACCATTTGGTCTTTGCCACCTCACCTACACCACTTGAGTGGAATGACAAAGGTAACATAGGTGAAGGTGATTCTCTAGTCCCACTAGTGGACATTCTTGACATTGATTGCTTGCATGCTGTTGATCAACCTATTACCATGCTTCATGCTAGTGCGACTTCCCCATGCGATGATTTACCCATTTATGATGAGTTTGATGATTTCCATGTGGATTCTATTAGTTGTGATGCCATGTTGCATAGGACTTCTTGTGACAATTCTTTACATCACATCATGTTTGCCAATCCGCTTGACTTGTCATATGTTATGCATGAGATCAATCATATGTCATATTTGCAATCTCTTCATAGTGATTATGCAGATGCTATTAAAATAAACCCAATTTGCACATATGGCATAGATAACAAGCCCATGGTTATTGGCATTTGTTTTTCTTGTGATGATATTGATATGCTCCCTTTGCATTATTTATCTCATATGCCATGCCATGACCACCTAGCTTCGGATATGCACTGTTTTGGATGTTGTCCATTTGCTCCATATGATGTTTCCAATATTGCTCATGTGGAGACCCCCATAGTTTCCTCATACATTTTAGGAGATTTTGATTCACCCCATTCATTGCATGATCCCAATACTTGTGTGCACCATATGCTTCCCATGAATAACCATGCTATTGTTGGGACACATACTTGCATTCTCAATTTGTGTCCCCACCGTGTTATACACAATAACTATTCTTTCATGATGGATGACATGTTCTTATGCCATGCATCAAATTTCTTTGAGAGATGCTTATCTTGTACTAACTCTCACGTGCACATACACATCATGATGGATGATGTGTACATTTACCACACACACAATTTCTTTGGCTTGTGTCTCTTTTGTGTAGGTACCCACGAATACTTGTCAACCTCACAATCCCATGAGTTGACAAAACGAGCTCCAGAGAGTAAGGGTGACTTGGGATCCCATGGATTGTCTTTCCCACCGCTCTCTTCGCGCAAAGACTTCGCACATTTATTTTACATGTCCCTCACATGGTTATGAATTATTGGCCAATACATATTCTATGCCCATCTTGCCATGTTCACTTTGCATGATATGCACATTCCTATGCCTTTGCCATGCATTTGTGACCCATGCTTTGCATTGCACATGACGATTGATTCTCATACTTGTATGTGTATTTGCAAGCTTGGTGGAGATATTACTTGTTATTTCCATGTTTGCTTTGTGCCCCATTCCTATGATGATATTATGATCTTGCTTTTTGCTCGTGCTTGCGACATGTCATGTGCATTGCCTTTGCCTATTTATTTGCTCACATGACATGTTTGCCATGATTTCCTCTAGTATGTTGCATCTTCGCTCCACTAGTTTACACGCCTTGATTACTATGCTTGCTTATGTTGCATCACCAATGATTCATACTTGCTCATTTCCTACGGTTGATGACAACCATCTACGTGCTTTGCACATGATTATTATTGCTTCTTGTCATATATCTCCATATGTTGCCTCTCTCATGCTAGATGAGTTGCCATGTATTGAGTGCAATTTTGCCTTTAGTCTTGACAATGGGTTTGCCCCCATAGCATTCTCGCATATATTTGGAGATTTTGACATAATTCTTGTGAAGCATGCTTGTCTTACATCTTTGCACCATATATCTTTTTCTTTTTCTTTCTCTTTTTTTCTCTGACTTTTTTCTCTCTCTTTTTTTTCTCTCTCCCTCTTTCCAAAACAAACTAGATAAGATGTAGATTGGATCAAGCAAAAATGTGAACGATCTCAACTATGATTATGACAATGTAGCATTCTCGCACACTTTTTTTATTTTTCTTTCTCTTCTTTCTCGGACTTTTTTTCTCTCTCCCTCTTTCCAAAACAAACTAGATAACATGTAGATTGGATCAAGCAAAAATGTGAACGATCTCAACTATGATTATGACAATGAACGGTGGGTAGCACGTGGTGGATGGATGGGTGGTGGACAGCAGAAGGGATAACGATGCAGCGGCGGCGTGACTAATGTGAACATAACTCGAAACTCTAAACGAACTAGACTAAGACCAGCAACTCGACACGACGATGCAACCAATAATTCAACTATGCAAGAAATGAAAAGAAAATTGCAAAGGCTCAGACTGGCTTGGACAAAGGATGAATAGATCTAACTTTTTTGGCTTTTTCTTGGACAGTAGGTAAGAAAATAAATCTAATCTAGGAAAAACTGGAAATTCTCACCGAGCAACCTGAAAACTGATACCACTTGATAGAGGCTGGTTGCCCCGATCTTTTGATGAGATGATAACTATCGATTTGGTGGAGACGACTTTGACGATCCGACTACAAACGTGCACGACGTTGCGCCTTAGCAATCGCTAAACCAACTCCGAGAGGTTATTGACCACGCCGGAGCACGATCAACCTGACCACAAAGGTCTATTCTTGCATGCAATCGAAGAACAAGCAAAAATATGATAAAAGCAATCTGAATATTGAAAATATGGATGAAGTATTAATAAAGGTGGGGATCTGGAAGCGGTCTTGGTCTGGTCGTTGGACACAAACGAAGTACACGAAGTTGCAATGGCTAACTTTTAACTAAACAAATCCCCAAGGAAAAAGCTACTAGATGGATCTACTTATATAGGAGCAAGGGGGTGGTGGCCAAAGAGGTGGGAGGACATCCCAAGGCAGCCTAAAACCAACCCTAGGTCGTACAAGGCTCATGGGCCCAAGTGGAGGTGATGCAACACCTTTGGGCTTGTAGTTTGACTTAGATTCTGCTGCAATGTCAGATTATTTCATCCATAACTCAACACTCCAGATGAATTTGAAGGTGAATCTAATTGTGTTGGAAAGATCACGAAATCTACTTTCAAACAAAAAAAGAATCACCCAATTTGGAGTCTGTATGAAAAAGTTGTTGGCATTTTGAGACAGGTATGTCTGTGCAGTCCGAATCTGAATCCGGTACGTGAGAGACTTGGACTCTATCTTCTCTTGGCCCAAAAGTGACGTGAGAGGACTTTTTGAACAGTGCCTAAACTTCTCTTTTTCCCTTACCTTCATATGTGGATTGTAAAAATGTCTCATACACCTGCAATTAGACATGGCACAAAAGTTTGTGAAGTATTTTTGTCCTGGTTGACATAAATAAATCATTGCATAGTTCGCATTAGAAATCACCTCACAAATATACATGTATGCAATATTTTCTGTCATACCCAAGGTAGTCATGTCCTCATCACCATACATACATAGCATACTTGGCATAGAAAGTTTATCCATTTTGCATCTTATAGGTTGTGCACAAGTGTCGTATTCGCCTATTGAGCAATCGTGCTAGCGTCTCTCTTGAGTTGTGCAACACGAGCGTTTTCCGTGTATTCTACATTTTGTGCTCATTCCTTGGTTGCACGGTCCCATTTATCTATCCATGTGTGAGTTTCCGTGTGCCATTCATTGCTATTGGTCAACTTGTTTCAGTTGCGAATTCATGAATGTCTTTCAACATTATTGACTCTTAACATTTTACATCAAATTTTTGTGCCACTATCCTAACCGAGCTATTCCATAAGCTTTACTTGATAGGTGTGAGTAAACAAATCCGGTACCAATTCCACTATTCTTTCATCTCACATTGAGTGAAACGGGATACATCCTCAACTTTGGGGAAAGGTAACTTGGTATCGTTTATCTCATTTCTTACTCACCTCTACTCGAGTTTTGTGATGGATAGGCAAGGCATTTCATCTTCGGTCTACAACAACAACGACAAGTTCGATGCCACGAACAACTCCAACGACGCTAATGTAGGGTAGAACCCTATGTGGCCGATCTTTCACGAAAGGAGCGGATCCTGCGAAGAACATGAAGAACACGAGGGGGAAAACGAGGGGAATCACGAGGGTAAACATGAGAGAAGCACTAAAACCAACAAGAATGATCACACATGCGCTAGATCCATGAACATAAAGGGAGATACAAGATCCACGATCAACAACGGACGATACAAGAGGTAACGGTCTTCTCCGTGAGGAGGTCTTGAATCCAAAGGGATCTTCTTCGAAGAGGGGCCGCGGTCTCTCTCGTGGAGTAGATACGATGTGGATGAGCAATGCTCTATCTCTAAATATGAGCTAAACCAATGGTAACCCTACCTAGGAGGAGGTGGAGGAGTATATATAGTCTAGGGCCACGAAGGGGTAAGTGGGGGATACATGGGCCTCGGCCCGATACTCTGCGCACAGACAGGCGCCGGTGGTCCGACGGGTACCAGACGTCCGGTGGCTCGTGAGGGTCCGGTCGTCCGGTACTTGTCGGACGTCTGGCTTTTTGGCTCGGGATAGCCCTTGTTGGATTTCCGGACGTTGTCGGTCGTCCGGTGGCTGATGGTCGTCGGACGTCCGGCCTTGGTCGATCGTCTGGCCGCTGTAGCTTTCTTCGGCTGGTCCATCTGGCTGGTGGAGACTCCATGCGTCGGACGTCCGGTGACTGTCGGATGTCCGGGAGCTGATGCTTCCTAGCAGCTCTTCCCCTTGTTCCGTGTGCTTGGTGTCCTCGCTGTCTTGTCCATGGTCTTCGTCTTTATTCTTGGTCGTGCATATCACATATATTTGAGGTATTAGCCATGTCTCATATGTGGAAAGTGATGGTTCCAACAGGAGCGAGTTCACCTTGTGTCCAATGGTGTATAGTTAAGGTCTCATCTTATGTATCCTTGGGGCTTGGAGAGTAGTCGGAGTGTACATAGGGATGAATGTGGGATGCTCCGCATCATCTCCCCCCCCCTTGGGAAAGATCCGACCTCGGATCGTGATCCTCATCACCATGGAAATGGTTGTCGTGGACGGACTTGTAGTTGGACGGAGTTGAAGGCATGGCGCAATCCAAGTACTCCAAGGTGTCTCCGGTTATGGTACATGCAAAATAAGCAAACACGAAGTACACCTGGAAATACAATGGTTAGCGCACACGAAGTGTCCATCAAGTAAACATGTGTCCGTGCGACAATATTGATCATGACAAGGTGCATGAAGCTTATCCAAAAGATATGGAAATGTATGCACAACATTCATGGGAGTGAAAGCAAGAATATGATCAATGCAACCACGGTGCAAAATGATGTTACAGTGAGACGGTTTATCAATAGCATGAATATGGTAATGGATGATCAATGTGATGTGATCATGCAATTTATGGTAGGCAATAAGATCATGATGTATGAATATGCCATCAAGAAAGATCACAACAAATTTGCTAAGGAAATGCACAAGCTCATATATCATGGATGACATAGGAATACAAGATGCAACAAGGCAATCATAATGTGAGTCAATACATGCATAAGATGAAAATTTGTCATGTGTATGATATGTCCATCGAGCATGACATGTGTGAGCACAATCAACAAATATGGAGGTGTTGTTGTACCAATGCTCGATGTCGTGGCATGAGTGGCGGTTCGAAGGTGCATCCAATAAGTCCGAGCGCTCCTCACTGTGAAGGTCCATAGAGCCAATCTCCCATGTCGCTCCTCCGTTCGCGAGATGTAGCATGTAGACAACAAGAAGGAAACAACAATGAAAGAATGACCATCCAATATGCATATTTGAGGATGGCTCAAAGGGAAGGAGTTCACCTTTAGGAGATTCTCGCAAATGTTGGTGTCGCTCATCGTGTATGCCTTCACATGACCAAATTGTCTCATGACGGTATCGCCTTGTGAATCCTTCAAAATGAAAGAACATGACAAACACTCGGAAAAACAAATGAGGTTAGCGGAAATGCAAAACCAATCATTCGTGTGGTAAGATACCCAACAAGTGGATGCATCATGCTCATCATAAGAAAGGACAAGGGAGCATTTCATAGTATGGAGGCATATGATGCGAGAACAACCAAATACAATAGGCCCAAACAAGCAAGCATGCATCACAAGTAAGGTGTCCAAGTCTCCACGATCAATAAGCATAGACGCAACAACTGGAGGCAAGCGACAATGAACAAAATATGCCATGTGAGAGGCATGAACATATGCCTCATCAACCCAAGAAAGCAAGTAATAATGTAACATGGGTGATGCGAGAAAGCAAGCAATCATAGCAATCAAGTGGTGTGAGCTAGTAGTGCGAAGATGCAACATACTAGAGGGAATCATAGCAAGCATGTCATGGGTGCAAATAGTGTGCATGAATAATTCACATGACATATCACAAGCATGAAAGGAGGATATGAGCAAAATAGCATCAATAGCATGAGGCACATGATAAACATGGCAATAGCAACAAGGATCTCCACCAAGCATGCAAATACACATAGGAGTAGCATAATGGTGAATCATGGGTAGATGCAAGAAAGGGTCACAATTGCATGGCAAAGTCATAGAAGTAAGCATAGCATGCAAAGTGAACACCGAAAAATGAGCATGAAGCGACAAGCGGTATATAGACCATAGCCGTGTGAGGTCTAAGTGAGAGAGATGCGTGTAGTCGTTGCGCGAAGAGAGTGGTGGTAAGGATAGTTCACGGGATCCCAAGTCATCTTTGCTATCAAGAGCTCGTTTCGTCAACTCTTGGGATTGAGAGGTTGACGAGTATACGTGAGTACCTACACAAAACAAAGACAAAGGGAAAATTGTGTGCGCGTGGTAGATGTACACATCATCCATCATGATGCGCACGTGCTTGTGTTGGTTAGCACAAAATATCAAATTCTCAAATAAATGAGATGCGTGATATAGAAACATGTCATCCATCATGAGAGGTATGTTATTATGTATAGCATAATGGAGACTCAAATTGTGTAATGCATCACAAGAAATATGTAGAGCATTGTTATTCATGGAATGCATATGGTGCAAGCAATTATGAGAATCATGCAATGTATGGAATGCATCAAAATCTCCTAATATGTATGAGCAAACTATGGGGGTCTCCTCATGATCATTAGTGGAAACATCACATGGAGAATATTGACAACATCCAAGACAATGCATAGTTGGAACATTGTGATCATGGCATGGCATAGTAGATGAATGGCGCAAATCATGTAAAGGAAGCATGGCAATGTCATCACAGGAAAAACAAAAGCCAATGACCATCATCTCGTCATCTATGCCATAAGTGCAAATGGGATTTATTGTAATGGGGCATGCATAGTTATTATGTTGAGATTGAAATCATGCAATATGGGAGATCTCACTCACAGCATATGACAAGGTTAATGGATTGTCAAACATGATGTGACCAAAACAATTTTCACGAGATATCCTATGAAGCATAGCATCACAACTAGACAAATCAACATGCTCATCATCATATTTATCATAAATAGGTAAGTCATGACATGAAGAATTCGCACTAGCATGAAGCATTGGAATAGGTGGATCAACATCATGCAAGCAATCATTGGTGAGATAGTCCACTAGTGGGACAAGAGAAGCACCATCACCTATGTTACCTTTGGAGCATCGCTCATGTGTTGTAGGTGAGGTGTCGAAGAACAAGTCATGATCATCTTCATCCTGATGGAACCATGTGGGGGGTGCATCATCGTCCATCATGGCCATCGTCGTCTCCATTGGAGGTATGGACTCATCGAGGATAGGCGTGTCATCATGTATGAGACCTAGCACCAAAGAAGAAAACACACTTGGAGTAGAGGTTAAGTCATTAGAAATCATAGTGGCCTCACATGCCATGTCAACTACCTCACTCACTAAGTGTTGTGGCTCACTCACTCCCACTTGGATGCTCTCACTCATATGGTTGGTGGAGTCACTCAAATGGCTCTCAACCTCACATAGGATGTGTGGCATGCTCTCAAGTGTGGGGCTAGTGGTGGTCACACTCATCCTCTCATAGGAAATGCACTCAATGTCACATATGGTGGAGTCACTCATATCACTCGTGGTGTGTTGGCTCTCCTCACATGGCCATTGGGGCATCTCGTCACATGTCGGTGTAGGAGAGATGTAGGTGCAAATGTCTCCATGCTCAATCATGTCGTGGTCGTAGCCGTGGATGAAGGCCGAAGATGGCACATCATCACTCTCCTCTAAGACCGAAGATAAGGTCTCATGTGCGGTCTCGTAGCTTGACTCGGAGTATGAGTCCAATATGGGCACCATCTTCATGTTGTTGAAGAGGTTCATGCTCGTCGCCGTGGTCGAAGGGGATGGCCCTAGCTCGACCTTCTTTCTTGGGGGGCTTCCGAAGATGGAAGTGTCACCCTCGCTCATAGGTGGTCTCCTTGTACTTGATGATGTCGATGTAGGCGAACTCACGGGAAGTAGGCGAAGATGGCGTACGTCCAAAGGCGAAGATGCCTTGATAGCACTTGGCGAAGATGCCGAGGTGGTTGTTGTAGCCGTAGCATGCTCTTGGTGGTGCTTGTCTCGTGGTCTTCTCTTGTGGTCATGAAGTTTGGACTTGGCGTGAAGTAGGGCTTGTTGGGACTTGTAGGTAGGCGCATCTCGAGCATCTTCATGATGATGTTGTCGTTGTCGTGCTTGAGCTCGATGGCGTTCGTCGTCGTCGTGCACATGATGCTTGGAGGTGACTTGCCCTTCATGATGAGGTGGATCACGAACGTGATGGTGGTCGCCATGGAGATGCGGACGTGGACGACTTGCGCTTGTATCGCTTGGGCGCTCCGAAGAGGATCGATGTACTCGCCACCGCCTTGAGGATGATGAAGGGGAAGAATGTTTGGCCAACAAAGTCCGAATCTCCTCCATCCTTGCATATTGCTCCTCCTTGTGCGCTGAAAGCTTGTTGTCGATGTAGTGCCTTTTCCTCACTTTGGAGTGACGAATGTTGATGGAGAGGTTCTCGATGCGCTCTCGCAATCTTGATTGTGCGCCTTGCATTTGTCATTGTAGATCGAAGATTGACGCTTTGGTGATGTAGTTGTTCACGCTGCCATTGTTGTGAAAGACCGGAGATGAAATGCCTTGCCTATCCATCACAAGACTCGAGCCAATATGAGTGGGAGAAAGAGAAGAACGAATACCAAATGTACCTTGACCGAAGTTGAAGGTGGATCAATGATCGATCCAATGTAGAACAAGGAAATAGCACAATTGGTACCAAATCTTGTCGGTTTCTCACACCTACAAAAATAAGGCTTATGGTGGAGCTTGGTGAGGATAGTGGCACAAAAATTTGATGCAAAATGTTAGCAAGAGTCAATAATGTTGAAAGAGATTCACAAATTCGCAAGTGAAACAAGTAGACCAATAGAAAAGAATGGCACACGGAAACGCACACACAGATAGATAAATGGGGTCGTGCAACCAAGGATGAGCACAAAATGTGGAATCCACGGAAAACGCTCGTGTTGCACAACTCAAGAGAGAAGCTAGCAAGACTGCTCTATAGGCGGATACGATACTTGTGCACAACCTATAAGATGCAAAATGTATGAACTTTCTATCCCAAGTATGCTATGTATGATATTCCGGTGGTATGCTCCAAGATGATCGGATATGACAATGTGGTATGATGCTATGGCTATTTCTTACAAGCTTCTTTGCTCTTTCTCTTTTGCTTAAAAGCTTTATTCCTTTTTTTGTATATGGCCACAATGTGGAATGCACAAACCAAGATAGCAATTGTATATATGCGGGAACAAACTTGAGGCACATGAGATGATATGATACCAATATGATATGGTATGTATGCAATGTATGGTGTAGATCACTAATGTGCACAAGTAACATTGCTGGCAATACTCAAATGGCTAGTCTCGATAGGCAAGTAACGCAAAATGGGCTAGGGTTTATCCATGCAATGTCAAGGGAATATACAATGGAGGGATAGCACGATACCAAGATGATATGGAGGTTACCGTCTGTGGCGATGATGAGTGGCGGTGATATTGACGGAGGTACCAAGATGATGGAGACTCGTCCCTAAGTAGCCGAAACATCTTAGGAAATGGAAAAACCGCGAACTCAAAATCTCAAATGTCAAATGTCAAATGGCGGTAGCGGGAATGCGGTGGTGGTTGCGGAAGCTCAAAGGGATTATGGAAATGCACTGATGGGTTGTGGAGTACGCTATGCAGAAATGGAGGGTAAGGTGGTGGACTATACACGGTGTCGGAGTTGGGAGCACGGTCCCTAAGTAGACGGAACACCTTAGTAGACACAACTCACAACACAACCAAAATTGGGTTAAGTCGGTGTGGAAAGAAGTGTATGGTTGGTAAGCCTATGCGGAAGTGGTGGTGGTGGTTGATGAAGAAGCAACTGTCCCTAAGTAGCCTAGACACCTTAGGAGACTCAAACCACTCCTCAAGCAACCATTAATGCGAAGGGGAACAAAATTGGTTAGGTTGCGGAAGTCGGTGGTGGTGTAGCGGATGATGTGGTGTAAGCCCTAGGCAAAGATGCCAAAGTTCAAAACATTTGATGAAGTCAAATGATGTTGGTGGTATTTTTGTGGGAAGGAGGATGTCAAGAGCTTTCTAACAAGCTAAAGAATGCGAAAATCAGACTCCAGATGAATTAGTTATGGCCAAAACAAAATATGAGCGAAATATGTTTTTGCACGTTACGGACGTCCGATGATGGTCGGATGTCTGGGGGCCGGACGTCCGGGCAGGCTCGGAAGTCCGTAAATTCAGCTCGGGTTAGGGGTTCCGGTCGTCCGGAAGAGGTCAGACGTCCGGTCGTTCCAGGGGCTCCGGACGTCCGTGAAAGGCCGGTCGTCCGGTGGGTCGGGGTCAACGCAAAATTTCAGATCCGGACGCGATTTTGGGCGGAATTTGGGGATTTGGGGGTCAAAATAGAGGGAATTTCGTGGAAGAAAGATTGGGAAACTCGGGGAGATGCTAGATCCACTTGAAACCAAGCAAATCCATGGATCAAATCCAACAAAACTTCGTCAAACCAACAAATCACAAAAAAATTTGGGGCTATTTTTGGTGGTGATTTTTGAATTTGGGGAAGAACACAACAAAATTAGACTAGAAAACAACGAGGGGAGGCTCCGAAATCGTGATCAACATGGCTCATGATACCAAGATGATGTAGGGTAGAACCCTATGTGACTGATCTTTCATGAAAGGAGCGGATCCCACGAAGAACACGAAGAACACGAGGGGGAAACAAGGGGAATCATGAGGGGAAACACGAGGGGCAACACAAGAGAAGCACTAAAACCAACAAGAATGATCACACATGCGCTAGATCCATGAACACAAAGGGAGATACAAGATCCATGATCAACAACGGACGATACAAGAGGTAATGGTCTTCTCTGTGAGGAGGTCTTGATGGGGCCGCCCAAGAGGGGGTCTTGATGATCTTCTCCGCAAGGAGGTCTTGAATCCAAAGGGATCTTCTCCGAAGAGGGGCCGCGGTCTCTCTCGTGGAGTAGATCCAATGTGGATGAGCAATGCTCTATCTCTAAATATGAGCTAAACCAATGCTATCCCTACCTAGGAGGAGGTGGAGGAGTACATATAGTCTAGGGCCACGAAGGTGTAAGTGGGGGATACATGGGCCTCGGCCCGATACTCTGCGCACAGACAGGCGCCGGTCGTCCGACAGGTACCGGGCGTCCGGTGGCTCGTGAGGATCCGGTCATCCGGTACTTGTCGGACGTCCGGCGTTTTGGCTCGGGATAGCCCTTGTCGGATTTCTGGACGTTGTCGGTCGTCCTGTGGCTGATGGTCGTCGGACGTCCGGCCTTGGTCGGTCATCCGTTCATTGTAGCTTTCGTCGGCTGGTCCATCTTGCTGGTGGAGACTCCAGGCGTCGGATGTCCAGTGACTGTCGGACGTCCGGGAGCTGATGCTTCCTGACAGCTGTTCCTCTTGTTCCGTGTGCTTGGTGTCCTCGCCGTCTTGTCCATGGCCTTCCTCTTTGTTCCTGGTCATGCATAGCACATATATTTGAGGTAGTAGCCATGTCTCATATGTGGAAAGTGATGGTTCCAAGAGGAGCGAGTTCACCTTGTGTCCAATGGTGTATAGTCGAGGTCTCATCTTATGTATCCTTGGGGCTTGGAGAGTAGTCGAAGTGTACATGGGGATGAACGTGGGATGCTCCGCATCAGACGCCAAGATGCAAGCTCAAATGGAGGAGATCAAGGCCCTCATCAAGTCCTACAAGCGGTCTTCCTCATCTTCGAGAAGACGCTCAAGAGCACATGCTTCCGAGCTACCATCTCCGGCAAAATCACATCGGCATCGACACCATCACCAACAAGGACGTGAAAGTCAAGAGCTCAACACCAACAACTTCTCAATGACTTCACCATCTCCCCTTGCATTTTCACCAAGCGAATTCAAGGCATCTTCGCCTATGGACATACGACATCTTTGCCCACAAGTACTTCAAGAGAAGCTCCCCAAGCTCAAGTCTGCGACTTCCACAAGCTACTACGACCTTCACATTGACCACGCGATTCCTTTCAATGGGACTCAAGAACCCGAGGAGTATCTCGAGTGGGAGCGTTTGATGGACGACTACCTCAAGCTACATCAAGTTCCTCCCGAAAATCAAGTGAAGTGCACCACAAGAAACTTCCACGACTATGTGCTGTAGGGTAGGAACCATAGAGGTCAATCTTTCACGAAAGGAGCGGATCCCGTGATGAACACGAATAACACGAGGGGAAATACGAGGGGAAACACAAGGGGATACACCGGAGAGTCACTAAACCAACAAGAAATAGTCACACATATGCTAGATCCTCGAGTACATAAGAGATCGCACGATCCACAGTCAACTAAGGATGATACAAGTAGCACGATCTTCTCCGGGAGGAGGTCTTGAGGTTCTTCCTGTAAAGGGGTCTTGAATCCGCTTGGGGGATCTTTCCGAGGAGGCGCTATCTCTGAGGAGAGCTAACCAAGTGGATGAGCAAATCTCTCACACGAAATATGATCTAATCTTTTGCTAACCCTAACTAGGAGGAGGGAGAGGTCTATTTATAGTCTTAGTGCAAAAGAGGGGCGAAGTGGAGGGGTACATGGGCTTCGCCCTGAAACTGGACGCAGCCAGGGTCCGGACGTCCGTAGATCTTCGGAAATCCGTAAATTAGGTTCTGTCGCCACGGCCTCGGACGTCCGTATGATGAGGACATGGCTACCGCAGTTACACCCATATCCCCTGCTGTTTTACCTCTTGGAGCAATTGCTAGAGCTCGCATACACCAATTAAATTATCAGGCACCTTCGTTTCTTGGTAGTGTTTCTAGTGTTCATGAGAATATGATGCTGCCTAACTTAGATACATTTGTGTTGCTTGGAATTGAAGGGCCTAGCATGGACAAGAAGGATGAACATTGGAGCATCGTCAAGCACGGAGATGAAGGTACATGCCAAGAGAACAAGAACAGAGGTTCAAGTGGAGATTTCCGAACTTTGAAGCCACCATGATGACATACATGAAGATGGACAAAATATACAAGATAGCCTTTCATAAATTTCGTCCATAGCTTATTAACGGTGTTGCACCGCCTTATTTTGGGACAGGCCCATGTAATCTATTTTTAGAGTCCATATTGTAGGGGAAATGACTTAGGAGGTGTTTTAGTCCCACCTTGCCAAGGGTGGACGAAATCCCCTCTCTTTTCCCTATAAATATAGCCCTTAAGGCATCGTTTAGACTTGGGTTTTATTTAGTTAAAAGTTAGCCATCGCTGCAACTTCGTGTATTTCGTTTGTGTCCAACGACCAGACCAAGATCGCTTATGAAACCCCACTTTAATTAATACATCATCCATATTCGCAATATTCAGATTGCTTAATCATATTCTTGCTTGTTCTTCGATTGCTTTCAGGAATAGACCTTCGTGGTCAGGTTGATCGTGCTCCGGCGTGGTCAATAACCTCTCGGAGTTAGTTTAGCGATTTCTAAGGCGCAACGTCATTGTACGTTTGTAGTCGGATCATCAAAGTCGTCTCCACTAAATCGATAGTTATCATCTCATCGAAAGATCGGGACACCCTTGCCTCTATCACCGTAGGTGTCCGGTCGTCCGGTCTTCCTCGGACTTCCGCTAATTCCGTTCTGTTGGCGTAGCGTCGGTTGTCCGGAGCCTGGGAGTCGTCGAACGTCCGGTCCTGGTCGGTCGTCCGGCCACTTTAGCGTGTGCAGGCCTCAATTCCTTAGGCTGTTGGGACCTCCAGGGGTCGGACGTCTGGGATGGGCCGGTCGTCTAGAGCCTGTAGCTTCCTCCGCAGCTCTCCTTCTTCTCGGTCTTCACGTCCATCTTCTTCTTCTGATTCTCCTGGCTCCTTAGCTTCTTCATGGCTAACTCCTCGATACATGAGTATGCACAATGTCTCCGTTTGAGGTAGTAGCCATGTCTCATGTGCAACGAAGTGGACTTGTGAGAGGAGAGATGTCACCTCGGTTTCGAGTGCTCTTGCACGTGCTCGTGTCATGGGTCTGCTAGTCACTTGGTGAGACGATGGTAGGTCCATGGGGATGACCTAGGGATGCTCCGCATCACTACACGTACACATGGTGGCTTAACACACACCTTCGGAGACCTACAACATGAGTTGACCCTAGATGAAGAGAGCTTTGCGGCAAGAGTTTGTGCCTCCAACCTACATGGAACAACTTCTATGCCAATTGGAGAACACCACCCAAGGATCCAAGTCCATCGACGCGTACTTCAAGGAGATGAAGATTGCCTTGCGACGAGCCGGTGTGGACGACCCCATTTCGATGGAGTTCCACTTCATGATGGGATTGCACAACATCTCCAAGACGATCTTCCTCGAGAACTACATGTCCCTCGACGACAACTACATTGGTGATCTCAAGGCGGAACAAGAACTCATGAAGGCCAAGGCTTCTTGATGCGGAGCATCCTACGAACATCACCATGTCAAGAGTCCCTTTGGCAAGTGACACATGCGAAATCTACTTCACATACACAAAGGTGAATCATCTCCTTTTCACGTGCTCACTTGACCCCTTCGAGGATGGTATACTACTTGACACTTCTCCCATGTGCATGCATAAGTATTGTCTAAGCTTCACGGATGTCAAGGAGGAGTGCAAGCGCCAAGGAACGACTATAAAGTCCGTGAGGGAAGCGTGGGAGATAAGACGGAAGAAAGGAGAAGAATACGGAGCAGCTGCTCAGCTGGAGCCGGACATCCGGACGACGAGCCGGATCATCCCGGCTCAGCCAGATCATCCGGACGCCCACCCGGATCATCTGGGTAATCCCCCAACCTCGACGGCCGAAACTTTGCAGAATCTGCTCGGCAGAGCCGGATCATCCGGACGAGGTCCTGGATCATCCGGACGATGCCCAGATCATCTGGACCCCCATCCGGATCATCCGGCCCTTGCCTGCGTGGATGACTTGGGCCGAGGCCCGTGTACCCATTCGCCCCCTCACTTACCCCTTCGCCCACTAGACTATATATAAACCTCCTCCACCTCCTTTCTAGGGTTAGCAAAGTAGTAACTCATTAGAGATAGAGCTTTGCTCATCCAGTACGGATCTACTCCATCGAGAGAGAGACCGCGTGCCTCTTCGAAGAAGATCCACCTTGGATTCAGGACCTCCTCATGGAGAAGACCTTAAGACCTCCTCTTTGAGATGAACTCTACCTAGTATCTTTCCCTCTGTTGTTCTTGTACCTTTATGGATCTTGTGTGGATTTGAGTCTAGTATATGTGTGATTGGACTTGTTCTTGAGTGTTTCCCCTTGTGATTTCTCTCCGTTCTTCCCCGTGTTCATCGTGTTTTTCGAGGGAATCCACTCCAATCGTGAAAGATTGGGCCACTCGGGATCTACCCTACATCATCTTGGATCAGAGCCAGCTTGTCTCATGATATCATCTTGGTATCATGGGCCACGTTGATCACATATTTGGAGCTCCTACCCCTCTTTTTCTTTCTTGATTTTGTCCCAATTTCGAAAATTCCCCAACAAAAATAGCCCCAATTTTTTTTGTGATTTGTTGGTTTGAGGAAGTTTTGTTGATTTTAATTCGTGGATTTGCTTGGTTTCCAGTGGATCTAGCATCTCCCCAAGTTTCCCAAGCTCAAGTCTTCGACTCCCATGAGCTACTACGACCTCGACACCGACCACAGGATTCCTTTCTATGGGACTGAAGAACCCGAGGAGTATCTCGAGTGGGAGCGCCTAATGGACGACTACCTCACGCTACATCAAGTTCCTCCCGAAGATCAAGTGAAGTGTGCCACAACGAACTTCCACGACTACGCGTCCACATGGTGTCTTCACACACCTTAGGAGAGCTACGACATGAGTTGGCCCAAGACGAAGAGAGCTTTGCGGCGAAAGTTTGTGACTCCAACCTACACGGAACAACTTCTACACCAATTGAAGAACACCACCCAAGCATCCAAGTCCATCGACGAGTACTTCAAGGAAATGAAGATTGCCTTGCGACGAGCCGGCATGGACGACCCCATTTCGATGACGTTCAACTTCACGATGGGATTGAACAACGACATCTCCAAGACTATCTTCCTCGAGAACTACATGTCCCTCGACGACAACTACATTGGTGCTCTCAAGGCAGAACAAGAACTCATGAAGGCCAAGGCTTCTCCACCCCAAGCACACTTCACGGTGACCAAGCTCTACGACAACGAGCATGAGGATAGTACCACCAAGATGTCCAAGCCCAACGAGCTCCAAGATGATGCTCCCAAGTTCCACTTCACCGCCATCCCTCTTTGTGGCATTGATGGTGCCCAGTCTACTTCGACTCTTTTTCAAGACGGTGTGGCAACGACTACGACTATGGAGCTAATCAAGGAACATGCTTTGGAGGCGAGCGACATGGTGATGAGCAAGGATGATGCTTCCATCTTAGGAGGCAAGAGTGATGATGTGCCATCTTCGGCCTTCATCCACGGTGACGACAACGAGATGGTTGAGCATGGGATTTTCCCTTCGACCATGGCGACATATGATGACTTGAGTGACTCTAGCCGCCATATTGAGAGTGAGAGTGACTTCACGACTAGCCCGATATATGATGTGTTGCCACAATTCCCATGTGAGGAGAGCCACAACCCCCACCTCTTGAGTGAGATGAGTGACTCCACCATATGTAAGTTTGAGCGCACCTATTTTGAGGGAGTCAGTGAACCACCACATAGAGAGAGTGTGATAGTTGATAGGGCATGTGAGGCCTCTTTGATTTCTAACGACTTAACCTCTACCTCTATTGTGTGTTCTCATTTGGTGCTAGGTCCCATATATGATGACAAGCCGATTCACGACGACTACGTCCTACCTTTGGACAAGACGATGGCCATGGTGGAATATGATGCACCCCCACATGGTTCTATCAAGTTGATGATGATGACCACCATTTGGTCTTTGCCACCTCACCTACACCACTTGAGTGGAATGACAAAGGTAACATAGGTGAAGGTGATTCTCTAGTCCCACTAGTGGACATTCTTGACATTGATTGCTTGCATGCTGTTGATCAACCTATTACCATGCTTCATGCTAGTGCGACTTCCCCATGCGATGATTTACCCATTTATGATGAGTTTGATGATTTCCATGTGGATTCTATTAGTTGTGATGCCATTTTGCATAGGACTTCTTGTGACAATTCTTTACATCACATCATGTTTGCCAATCCGCTTGACTTGTCATATGTTATGCATGAGATCAATCATATGTCATATTTGCAATCTCTTCATAGTGATTATGCAGATGCTATTAAAATAAACCCAATTTGCACATATGGCATAGATAACAAGCCCATGGTTATTGGCATTTGTTTTTCTTGTGATGATATTGATATGCTCCCTTTGCATTATTTATCTCATATGCCATGCCATGACCACCTAGCTTCGGATATGCACTGTTTTGGATGTTGTCCATTTGCTCCATATGATGTTTCCAATATTGCTCATGTGGAGACCCCCATAGTTTCCTCATACATTTTAGGAGATTTTGATTCACCCCATTCATTGCATGATCCCAATACTTGTGTGCACCATATGCTTCCCATGAATAACCATGCTATTGTTGGGACACATACTTGCATTCTCAATTTGTGTCCCCACCGTGTTATACACAATAACTATTCTTTCATGATGGATGACATGTTCTTATGCCATGCATCAAATTTCTTTGAGAGATGCTTATCTTGTACTAACTCTCACGTGCACATACACATCATGATGGATGATGTGTACATTTACCACACACACAATTTCTTTGGCTTGTGTCTCTTTTGTGTAGGTACCCACGAATACTTGTCAACCTCACAATCCCATGAGTTGACAAAACGAGCTCCAGAGAGTAAGGGTGACTTGGGATCCCATGGATTGTCTTTCCCACCGCTCTCTTCGCGCAAAGACTTCGCACATTTATTTTACATGTCCCTCACATGGTTATGGATTATTGGCCAATACATATTCTATGCCCATCTTGCCATGTTCACTTTGCATGATATGCGCATTCCTATGCCTTTGCCATGCATATGTGACCCATGCTTTGCATTGCACATGACGATTGATTCTCATACTTGTATGTGTACTTGCAAGCTTGGTGGAGATATTACTTGTTATTGCCATGTTTGCTTTGTGCCCCATTCCTATGATGATATTATGATCTTGCTTTTTGCTCGTGCTTGCGACATGTCATGTGCATTGCCTTTGCCTATTTATTTGCTCACATGACATGTTTGCCATGATTTCCTCTAGTATGTTGCATCTTCGCTCCACTAGTTTACACGCCTTGATTACTATGCTTGCTTATGTTGCATCACCAATGATTCATACTTGCTCATTTCTTGCGATTGATGACAACCATCTACATGCTTTGCACATGATTATTATTGCTTCTTGTCATATATCTCCATATGTTGCCTCTCTCATGCTAGATGATTTGCCATGTATTGAGTGCAATTTTGCCTTTAGTCTTGACAATGAGTTTGCCCCCATAGCATTCTCACATATATTTGGAGATTTCGACATAATTCTTGTGAAGCATGCTTGTCTTACATCTTTGCACCATATATCTAGTGCCATGATTATATCCATTGTTGCATCATATTATTCATGCACTTGTGCTTCTAATAATTATGTGCAAGAGAAGAGAACCATCATGATGGATGATGTGTTTATCTACAATGCGCATACTTTCTTTGTTTTGTTTTGTTCATGTGTAGGATACTTGGACATCATGTCGACTTCCACTTCACATGAGTTGATTATTCGAGCTCTTGAGAGCGAACCACCTTCTACCATGATGATTCTACATTGCACTTGCTTGTGCTTTGGCATTGTGAAGAATGCACAAGGACACGCCTTCAAGGTGACATCTTTCTTGAACATGGATATTGCGGATCATACTACTTGTGTTGCTTGCACCATGAGACTTATTGTTCATCATGGACCACTTGATTGCACACATGTTAGAGATCTTGCTTCGACTTGTCATTTTCACCATTCCATGCATCATGATATATATGCCTTGTGTGTTTCCAATTCTTGGATTATTTGCTTCTATCATATGCTTGGTTGCAACAATATCATTTCTTCACATATGACATGTCTCATTGATTGCTACATGCTTGCGTTGATTGCCTCACACATGATGAACAATTTCTCTTTCTACTGTGTCGAGTGCCACACTATATTCACTACACCCTATGCACATTATGCTTGGATTGTCTTGCACTTGTCCCATGTGTTCAGTCACTACATTTTATTTGGTGTTGTGAATGCTTCATATGCCTACCATATACCTTTCATTGAGCACTTTATCCATGCTTGCTATGACCATAAGGTAGATGCTTCTTCTTTTGTCACACACATTTGCATCACTACCTCACATTTTCATACTTGTTTCCATGATGACCTTGATTTTGCTCAATCCATATGCTTACATGACATGCTACAATCCTTTGTCAAACCTTATTCTATGCTTTATGATGACACTTGTTGGGTGAATCACCGCTTGAATGCTTGGTTTTGCACTAACGCTAACCACATTTGTTTTTCCAAGTGTTTGTTGTCTTTGCTCCTTTTCAAGGAATCCCAAGATGGTGCGACAATGGAGAGTGCCCATTTCGAGCTTCAAGATGACGACAACTTGGTGATCTACCACTCCTACACGGCGATGTCGTCTCTTTCCCATGGTGATTTGGATTTCGATCTGAGGTCGAACCTTTCTCAAGGGGGAGGGGATGATGCGGAGCATCCTATGGACATCACCATGTCAAAAGTCCCTTTGGCCAGTGACACATGCGACATCTACTTCACATACACAGAGGTGAATCATCTCCTTTTCACGTGCTCACTTGACCCCTTCGAGGATGGTATACTACTTGACACTTCTCCCGTGTGCATGCATTGGTACTGTCAGAGCTTCACTGATGTCAAGGAGGAGTGCAAGCGCCAAGGAACGACTACACCGTCAACGAGGGAAGCATGGGAGAGAAGACGGAAGAAAGGAGAAGAAGACGAAGCAGCTGCTGAGCTGGAGCCGGACATTCGGACGCCGAACCGGATCATCCGGATGCCGAGACGGATCATACGAGCTCAGCCGGATCATCCGGACACCCGCCTGGATCAGCCGGGTAATCCCCCAACCTCGATGGTCGAACCTTGTAGAATCTACTCGGTGGAGCCGGATAATCCGGATGAGGTCCCGGATCATCCGGACAATGCCCGGATCATCTGGACCCCCATCCGGATCATCCGGCCCTTGCTTGCGTGCATGACTTGGGCCGAGGCCCGTGTACCCATTCGCCCCCTCACTTACCCCTTCTCCCACTAGACTATATATAGACCTCCTCCACCTCCTTTCTAGGGTTAGCAAAGTAGTAGCTCATTAGAGATAGATCTTTGCTCATCCATTACGGATCTACTCCATCGAGAGAGAGACCGCGTTCCTCTTCAAAGAAGATCCACCTTGGATTCAAGACCTCCTCACGGAGAATACCTCAAGACCTCCTCTTGGAGATGAACTCTACCTTGTATCTTTCCCTTTGTTGTTCTTGTACCTTTGTGGATCTTGTCTGGATTTGAGTCTAGTGGATGCGTGATTGGACTTGTTCTTGAGTGTTTCCCCTTGTGATTTCTCTCCGTTCTTCCCCATGTTCATCGTGTTCTTTGAGGGAATCCACTCCAATCGTGAAAGATCAGGCCACTAAGGTCCTACCCTACATCACTTCTCTACCCCAAGCACACTTCTCTAAGACCAAGCTCCAAGACAACGAGCATGAGGCTTGTACCACCATGATGTCCATGCCCGATGAGCTCCAAGATGATGATCCCAAGTTCGACTTCACCGACATACCTCTTTGTGGCATTGATGATGCCGAGTCTACCATGACTATTTTTATAGACGGTGCAGCGACGAGTACGACTACGGAGACCCTCAAGGACCAAGCTTTGGAGGCGAGCGACAAGGTGGCAAGCAAGGATGATGCTTCCATCTTAGGAGGCGAGAGTGATGATGTGCCATCTTCCGCCTTCATCCATAGCAACGGTGACGAGATGATCGAGCATGGGATTTTCCCTTCGGTCATGGAGGAGAGTGGTGATGTGCCATCTTCGGCCTTCATCCATGGCGACGGCGATGAGATGGTTGAGTATTTCACCTTGACCACGACGACGTATGATGACTTGAGTGACTTGTGCCACCATATTACTAGTGAGCATGACTTCACCACTAGCCCCATATATGACGAGTTGCCCCAATTCCCATGTGACGAGAGCCACAACCCCCACCACTTGAGTGAGATGAGTGACTCCACCATACATGAGATTGAGTGCACCTACCTTGAGGGAGTGAGTGCACCACCACATAGAGAGAGTGAGATAGTTGATAGGCCATGTGAGTCCACTTTCAACAATAATGACTTGACCTCTACCTCTGTTGTGCCTTCTCATTTGGTGCTAGGTCCCATCTATGATGATGCGCCAATTCGCGATGACTTCGTCCTCCCTTTGGACAAGGCGATGGCCATGGTGGAATATGATGTACCCCCCCCCCCCACATGGTTCCATCAAGATGAACATGACCACCATTTGGTCTTTCCCACCTCACCTACACTACTTGAGTGGAATGAAAATGGCAACATAGGTGACGGTGATGCTCTAGCCCCACTAGTGGACATTCTTGTCATTGCTTGCTTGCATGATGTTGATCAACCTATTACCATGCCACGCTAGTGTGACTTCCCCATGCGATGATTTACCCATTTATGATGAGTATGATGATTGCCATGTGGAGTCTATTAGTTGTGCTACCATGTTACATAGGATTTCTTGTGATCATTCTTTAGGTCACATCATGTTTGACAATCCACTTGACTTGTCATATGCTATGCATGAGATCCATCATATGTTATATTTGCAATCTCATCGCAGTGACTATGCATATGCCATTAAAATGAACCCAATTTGCACATATGGCATAGATGACAAACCCATGGTTATTGGCATTTGTTTTTCTTGTGATGACATTGATATGCCCCCTTTGCATCATCTATCTCATATGCCATGCCCTGACCACCTAGCGTCGGATATGCATTGCTTTCGATGGTGTCCATTTTCTCCATATGATGTTTCCAACATTGCTCATGATGAGACCCCCATAGTTTCCTCATACATTTTAGGAGATTTTGATTCATCCCATTCATTGCATGATCCCATTACTTGTGTGCACAATATGCTTCCCATGAATAAAAAATGCTATTGTTGTTCCTTATACTTGTATGCTCAATTAGCACCCCCATTGTGTTATACACAATAACTATTCTTCCATGATATATGACATGTTCTTATACCATGCATCAAATTTTTTTGAGCGAAGCTTATCTTGTGCTAACTCTGATGTGCACATACACATCATGATGGATGATGTGTACATTTACCACACACACAATTTCTTTCGTTTGTGTCTCTTTTGTGTAGGTACCCATGAATACTTGTCAACCTCAGAATCCCATGAGTTGACAAAACGAGCTCTAGAGAGCAACGATGATTTGGGATCTCATGGATTGCCTTTTCCACCGCTCTCTTCACACAAAGACTGATGAGGACATCAATACCATTGTTACACCCACATCCCCTGCTGCTATACATACTGGAGCAATTACTAGAGCTCGCGCACGCAAATTAAATTATCAGGTACTTTCGTTTCTTGGTAATGATTATAATGTTCATGAGAATATGATGCTGGCTAAATTGGGTACATTTGTTTTGCTTACAAATGAAGGGCCTGGCATGGATAAGAGGGATGAACACTGGAGCAAGACCAAACATGGAGATGATGGCACGCGCAAGGGGATCTAGAACGGAGTTACAAGTGATGATTCCAAGACTTTGAAGCCACTATAATAAGTGCATGAAGCCTTGGAGTAAATATACAAGATGCCACTTCATAAATTTCGTCCAAAGGCTATTCTAGGTGCTGCGTCACCTTATTTTTGGGCCAGGCCCATGTATTTTCGAAATACTTAAGTATAGGCTGTTTTTAGAGTCCGTATGTGTGGGGAAACAAGAGTTAGGGTTGGTTTCGGACCCCTCCTCCAAGGACCACGAAATTCCCCCCCTTCCTCCATATATATAGCCCTTAGGGCGTCGTTTAGACTTTGGGTTTTATTTAGATTAAAGTTTGCCATAGCTGCAACTTCGCGTACTTCGTTTATGTTCAACGACCATACAAAGGCGTCACAGAACCCCACCTTGATCAATAAAGCTTTCATCTTATATTCGCAATATCCAGATTGCAATCTCAATTTCTTGCTTGTTCTTCGTTTGCTCGTAGGAAACAGACCCTCGTAGTCAGGTTGATCGTGCTCCGGCATGGTCAATAACCCCTCGAAAGTTGGTTTAGCGATTGCTAAGCCGCGACGTCTCACACGTTTGTAGTCGGATCGTCAAGGTTGACTCCCATAGAAAACGATAGCCACCATCTCATCGAAACATCAGGACACCTTTGCCTCTATCAAGTTGTATCAGATTTTCAGGTTGCTCAGTGAGATTTTACAGTTTTTCATAGTTTAGATCGAGTTTGTTCTTCATACCTACAGTTCACGAAAAGGCCAAAAGAATTTAGGGTTAGGTCATCACATCTGAACCAATCTGAGCCTTTGCATAGTATTTTTAGATTTTTGCTTTATTGAATTTGCGGTTGCATCATCGTGTCGAGTTCCTAGTCTTAGCGTCTAGTCCCTTAGAGTTTCGAGTTCTGTTCACAGGTGGTCACGCCGCCACCGCACCTTCGTCATCATCATTACCATATACCCCCACCCCACCATATACATCGCCGATGCCATATACAACCACCATTCCGAGTCCACATATACCATCGCCATATACAACCACCAATCTGAGTCCACATATACCATCACCATATACCACCACCAATCCGAGTCCAGATATATCATCGCCATATACAACCACTAGTCCGAGTTCCACCAGATTCATCTCTGCCACCAGTCCTAGTTGAGTCCAGTATTTTTTGCTTTGTTTTCGAGTTCCAGATCACGCGATACTTCGAGCCGTGACCAAGTCGGACTCCCCAATTCTGTGCTACCGGTAGTAGAAAAATAGTTCCAAACTAAAAAAATTAAGTCTGGAAAATTCTGGTTAGGCAGTTTTTAGACCATTTGTAGACTTTTTCGAAAAAAAATTGTTGCACAGCAAAAAAAGAGGAAAAAAGTGCAAAAAAAGCGAAAAAAAGGAAAACAAATTCAGAGAGTGCTCCTCCGTTGTTTACGTGCAGCGTCGTGATTTTGTTCGTGTTCTAGGCTCACGTCTCTAGTACGTTCTAGCCTAGGACCAGCAGAGTGCCGTCATTGAGCGTTTAGTTAACTTTCCGTCTCTGAATTGATTATTGTTGACCCTTTTTGCTACCATATTATAAGTGACTTCTCTCCTTAAAGAAGTCACCTCGGGTTCAAGAGCTCTAGCTCTAGCTTGAGTCATAGGTTCTCTTGGCACTTCTTGAGACGATGGTAGGTCCACGGGGATGACTGTAGGATGCTCCGCATCATCTCCCCTCCCTTGGGGAAGATCCGACGTCGGATCGAAATCCTCATCACCATGGTAGGGCGAGAGATCTTTGACGTTGAAGATGTCGCTCACGGAGTACTTGTCGCATGGAATATTGATCTTGTAGGCATTGTTGTTGTAGCGTTCAAGCACCTTGAAAGGTCCATCCGCTCATGGTCGAGGTTTGGACTTGCGTTCGTGGGGGAAGCGGTCCTTGCGAAGGTGTAGCCACACAAGATCTCCAATGTTGAATACCATGGGGTGCTTGGTGATGTTGCGCTTGGTCGCAAGTCATTGTACTTGGCGCTCGATGGTGTGCCTTGTATCTTCATGCACCTTCTTGAGATGGTTCACACGTGCACTTGCGTCCATATTGAAGCGCTCTTGTAGTGGTAGAGGTAGAATGTCCGAAGGGGACAATGGGTTGAATCCATAGACGACCTCGAAGGGGGACTTGCCGGTAGTTGAGTGTCTTGCGCGGTTGTAGGAGAACTCGACGATATGTAGACACTCCTCCCACTCCTTGATGTTCTTCTTGATTAGCACTCGAAGTAGAGCGGAGAGTGTGCGATTGGTCACCTCCGTTTGGGCCGTTGGTTTGAGGATGGTAAGCCGTGCAGAAGAGTAGCTTGATTCCGAGCTTGGCACATAGGTTCTTCCAAAAGTAACTCAAGAACTTGACGTCGCGGTCCGAGACAATTGTCTTTGGCACTCCGCGTAGTCGTAAGATTTCCCTACAAAAGATATTGGCAACATGTGAAGCATCGTCTATCTTGTTGCAAGGAATGAAATGTGCCATCTTAGAGAATCGGTCCACCACAACAAATACCGAATCCTTTCCATTTCTAGTCCTAGGCAATCCAAGTACAAAATCCATGCTAATATCTTCCCGTGGTTGATACAGAATTGGGAGAGGTATGTAAAGGCCATGTGATTGAGCTTTAGACTTAGCTTTGCGACATGTAGAGCATCGGTTGGTGAAGCGGTTAACGTCGCGAAACATCTTGGGCCAATAATAGTTCTTGGAGAGTTTAGCGGAAGTCTTGTCGTGTCCAAAATGTCCCATTAGCCCTCCTCCATGAGATTCCTGCAAAAGCAACAAACGGAGAGAAGACTCAGGGATGCAAAGTTTGTTAGCTCTCATAAGATATCTCTCTTTGATGTAATAGTGTTCCCAAGATGTATGCATCAAACATTTGGCATAAGGAGTAGCAAAAGTGGGGTCATGCGCATACAAGTCTTTTATGTGCTCAAAGCGAATGACATCCAATTCAAGTTGAGTAACAAGCATGCATATGCGGGAAAGAATGTCTGCCACAACATTTTCCTTACATTTGATGTACTTGATGACATAAGGAAAAGACTCAATGAATTCACTCCATTTAGCATGACGCTTGTTCAACTTGGTTTGACCCTTAAGGTATTTGAGCGTTTCATGATCGGTATGAATGATGAATTCACGAGGGAGAAGATAGTGTTCCCATTCATGCAAAACTCACACTAAAGCATATAACTCTTTGTCATAGATGGGATAATTGAGTTGCGCTCCGGAAAGTTTCTCACTAAAGTAAGCTATGGGGCGCTTCTCTTGCGTTAACACACCTCCTATGCCATTACCACTAGCATCACAATGAATCTCAAAGGGCTTGTCAAAGTTGGGTAATGCAAGCACGAGAGCATGAGTAAGCAAATTCTTAAGCTCATTGAAAGCAGTATCTTGGGATCGTCGCCAAACAAAAGGCGCATTTTTCTTGCTCAAAGCATGCAAAGGTGAAGCAATGGTGCTAAAGTCCTTCACAAATCTACGGTAGAAACCGGCTAAACGAAGGAAGCTACGCACTTGATGCAAGTTGGTTGGTTGAGGCCAAGTTTTAATAGCATTGATCTTAGAGTCATCAACATGAACACCCTTAGAGGAAACAACAAAACCCAAGAAAACGAGCTTTTCAACGCCAAAAAGGCACTTTTCCATGTTAGCATAGAGACACTCTTTTCGAAGAGTTTTCAAAACGGTTCGAACATGGGTGACATGATCTTTAAGAGATTTGCTATAAACAAGGATATCATCGAAGTAGACCACAACAAACTCACCAATGTAAGGGCGAAATACATGATTCATAAGACACATAAAAGTACCCGGTGCTTCCGATAAACCCATAGGCATGACTAACAACTCATACAAACCAAACTTTGTTTTGAAAGCGGTTTTCCATTCATCACCCTCTTGTATGCGGATTTGACAGTAACCACTTTTAAGATCAATTTTGGAAAATATAGTGGCACCACTAAGTTCATCAAGCATATCATCAAGGCATGGAATGGGATACCTATAGCGAACGGTGATAGCATTGATAGGTCTACAATCAGAGCACATGCAAAAGCTACCATCTCGTTTTGGCACAAGAATGACCGGAATGGCACAAGGATTCAAACTTTCACGCACATGTCCATGGTCTATGAGATGCTATACCTGCCTTTGTATTTCTTTGGTTTCTTTGGGGTTGACGCGGTAGGGAGCTTTGTTCGGTAGAGGTGCTCCGGGGATGAGGTCGATGCGGTGATCGATGCCTCGTAGTGGAGGTAGTCTCGGAGGTAGTTCGTCGGGGAAAACATCTTGGAATTCCTGCAAAAGAGAAGACAACACTAAATAGTAGAGTGTGAGAGGTGTTAGCTTTTGGTGCCTCGTCCTTGCACAAAAGGATGTAGTGTATCACACTAGATGGGTTCTCACACGCTTCTCTTATCTCACATTTGGTGGCAAATGGAACTAAGTTCTTCTTGTCGCTCATCGTGGAGGCACTCAATTTGGGCTTGTGGTGCTTACTCTATTTTTGGTGGTTCGCTCTCTCACTATTCTCTCCACGATGGGTGGCTTGCTTGTCGGCGATCACTTGGCTTGGAGACATAAGGCGAAGTACATACTCCTTTCCTTTCATCTTGAAGATGTAGTGGTTCGTTCGGCCATTGTGGATGACACCTCTATCAAATTGCCATGGTCGACCAAGGATAAGTTGGCAAATGGTCATTGGAACGACATCACACTCCAAAGTGTCTTCGTAAGCACCGGTTTTGAAGGAGACTTGCACTCTATACTTGACTTGAATAGTGCCGGAGTCGCTTAGCCATTGAACTTTGTATGGATGTGGGTGCTTCGTCTTGGGAAATTGGGGCTTGGAGGAAAGTTCTTCACTTGCTAAGTTATGGCAACTCCCTCCATCGATGATGACCTTGACGGACCGTCCATTGATGCTGGCATTGGTATGAAAGATATGGCATCTTTGGTCGTCTTCTTGGTGATGTTGAAGAGTCAAGACCTTTGAGACAGCTAGAGCGGGACTTGAATCTTCATCACAAAAGACTTGTTCCTCTTCATCATTCACTTGCCGGTGCATGGCGACTTGCTCAAGTGCTTCCGTTTCTCCTTCACTCATGGAGTCGTATGTATCATCACCGTTGAGGATCATGGTTAGCTTGTTGGTACACTCAAAGGACTTGTGTCCTCGGCCTCTGCATGTGAAAATTTGAAGGAACTTGTCTTGACGGTCTCATCGGTTCGAGTAGATGATGATGAAGCTCTCGGCTTGAAGTTGCTTGTTGTAGGAGGATGACTTGAGGTTGTCGAAGCTTTCTTGTCACTCAACTTGTCGACGTTGCTTGTAAAAGGCTTGGTAGATGGTGTTTTAGTCATTGAAGCTTGGATGTTGGAGAAGCCGTATGACTTGGATGAGAACTTAGCATACTTCAAGTCGTCTTGCACTTGACGTTCCGCTTTGGTAGCTTGATGCACTAGCTCAATGAGGTTCGAGTATGGTTGGAAGTCGGCGATCTTCTTGATAGGGTGATTGAGTCCATTCAAGAAACATGCCATAGTTTGCTCATTAGCTTCCGTGACATTGGCTCGTATCATTGCAATCTCCATTTCCTTGTATTACTCTTCAACGCTCTTGGTTCCTAGCTTGAGTAGTTGGAGTTTCTTGAAGAGGTCGCGATTGTAGTAGGTAGGCACGGAGCATGCTCTCATGACATCCTTCATTTTGCACCCAAGTAGTGATGGGTGGTTCACCTTCTTCCTCTTGGCGCTCAATGATTTGTTCCCACTAAATGAGGACATAGTCTTGGAACTCAAGGGATGCCATCGCGATCTTCTTCTGTTCTTCATAGTTGTGCAAGCGGGAGATTTTGTTGACCTTCAATGCCCATGAAAGGTACTCCTCGGGATCAATGCTTCCATTGAACTTGGGCATGGTGAACTTTAGCTTGCCGTAGCGTTGCTCTTCATTGTGTTCGGGACGGGGATGATGACGTCCTTGACGAGGAGGGTCGTCTCTTACAATTGGCTCTTGCCGTGGAGGATTTCCATTGTCTTCTTGCTCTTGTTGAACTTGATGTTCTTGGCGAGCTTGTGGAGGAACTTGTCGAGCTTGACGTTGCACACGGGCTTGATATACTCGTTCGTGAGCTTCTTCGCGAATTGCTTCTTCATGTTCACGAGCTTGTCGGCCTCGGTTGGCTACGGCTCGACTTGATTCTCGGAGGGCTTGTTGCGCCTCAAGTGCTTGAGCATCTCGCAATTGTTGCTCTTGACATTGTGCCTCGGCATCTTGATGAGGACATCAATACCATTGTTACACCCACAACCCCTGCTGCTATACATACTGGAACAATTACTAGAGCTCGTGCACGCCAATTAAATTATCAGGTACTTTCGTTTCTTGGTAATGATTCTAATGTTCATGAGAATATGATGCTGCCTAAATTGGATACATTTGTTTTGCTTGCAAATGAAGGGCCTAGCATGGATAAGAGGGATGAACACTGGAGCAAGACCAAGGATGGAGATGATGGCATGCGCTAGGGGATCAAGAACGGAGTTACAAGTGATGATTTCAGGACTTTGAAGCCACCATAAGGAGTGCATGAAGCCTTAGATGAAATATACAAGATGCCACTTCATAAGTTTCGTCCAGAGGCTATTCTAGGTGCTGCGTCACCTTATTATTGGGCCAGGCCCATGTATTTTCGAAATACTTAAGTATAGGCTGTTTTTAGAGTCCATATGTGTGGGGAAACAAAAATTAGGGTTGGTTTCGGACCCCTCCTCCAAGAGCCACGAAATTCCCCCCTCTTCCTCCATATATACAACCCTTGGGGCATCGTTTAGACTTTGGGTTTTGTTTAGATTAAAAGTTCACCATAGCTTCAACTTCGCGTACTTCGTTTGTGTTCAACAACCAGACCAAGATGTCACAGAACCCCACCTTGATCAATAAAGCTTTCATCTTATATTCGCAATATCCAGATTGCAATCTCAGTTTCTTGCTTGTTCTTCATTTGCTCGCAGGAAACAGACCCTCATGGTCAGGTTGATCATGCTCCGGCGTGGTCAATAACCCCTCAGAAGTTGGATTAGCGATTGCTAAGGCGCGACGTCTCGCACGTGCGTGGTCGGATCGTCAAGGTCGACTCCCACAGAAAATGATAGCCACCATCTCATCGAAACATCGGGACACGTTCGCCTCTATCAAGTGGTATCAGATTTCTAGGTTGCTCTATGAGATTTTAGAGTTTTTCGTAGTTTGGATCGAGTCTGTTCTTCATACCTACAATCCACGAAAAAGCCAAAAAAATTAGGGTTAGTTCATCATATCCAAACTAGTCTGAGCCTTTGCATAGTCTTTTCAGTATTTTGCTTTGGTGAATTTGCGGTTGCATCGTCGTGTCTAGTTGCTGGTCTTAGAGTCTAGTCTTTTAGAGTTTCAAGTTCTGGTCATAAGTTGTCACGCCGCCGCCGCACCATCATCATCGCCACTGCGTTCTACCACCACCGCTTATCCGCCACCGATCCGTCTCCATATACCATCCCCAATCTGTATCCATATACCACTACCAATCCATATCCATATACCAGAACCAATCCGTATCCATATACCACCACCGCTGCCATATCCTACCACCATATATCCACCACCAATCTGAGTTCCTTTCATATAAGGTTTGTTTTTGAGATCTATCTAATTTCTGGTTCGTCTTTCCTTGCCTGAGTAGGTTAAGAAAAAAACGTTTGAGGGTAGATATGTTCCTGATATATATATATCTTACTTGGGAGTGAGAAACTGAACAACGTTTTACATGTTTACAATATCCCGAGGAGAGACATGTTCCTGCTGATGTTTGTGCTTTCACTAGTTTTTCATGTATTTGGTGGTCTGAATATTGTCGATTATATCCTATTCCAGCTACTTGGGCTGCTTTGAAAACTGCTATGCGTACTCGTTGGGTTCCACCATATTATCAGTGTGAATTACTTCAAAAATTGCACCGTTTAAGACAAGGAAAAAATTCTGTAGAAGAATATTATCAGGAATTACAAACTGGCATGATTAGATGTGGTATTGTTGAGGAGAATGAAGCTATGCTTGCATGTTTTATGGGTGGATTAAATAGAGAGATTCAGACCATTCTAGAGTATAAGGAGTATAATAATATCACTCGTTTATTCCATCTTGCTTGTAAAGCTGAACATGAAGTGCAGGATCGACAGGCATTTGCGCGAACTAACTTTTCTGCAGGTCGATCTTCATCATGGACACCACGTGCATCCTCTACTTGCACTGCACTAGCACCTCCATCAGGTGCCACCTCCAGCTGTGAGACAAGAAAGCAGGCACAACCACCACTATCTGCCAAGAGCACACCCGTCGGTCCTGCGCAGAGCTCTTCTTCTTCCATGGCATCAACATGGCACACAAGTGATATTATTTGTTGTCGTTGTAAGGGAAGAGGACATTTTGCGAGAGAATGCAAATCTCAATGTGTGATGATTGCTACTGAGGATGGTGGGTATGAGTCCGCTAGTGACTATGATGAGGAGACTTTGGCTCTTATTACACATGAAGAACACGGTGGAGATGATTCTGATCATGAGACGCAATACATTGCCGTTGAAGATGCTGACATGTATGAATGTTTAGTTGCTCAACGTGTTTTGAGTGTGCAGGTTACACATGCCGAGCAAAATCAGAGGCATAATTTGTTCCATACAAAGGGAGTTGTGAAGGAACGTTCTATTCGCATCATCATAGATGGAGGGAGCTGCAACAACTTGGCTAGCATGGAGATGGTGGAGAAGCTCTCTCTCACCACAAGACCACATCCATATCTTTACTACATCCAATGGTTCAACAACAGCGGCAAGGTTAAGGTAACACGTACCGTTCATATGCATTTTAGTATCTCTACATATGCTGATTATGTTGATTGTGATGTGGTACCTATGCAAGCATGTTCCTTATTACTTGGTAGACCATGGCAATTTGACAAAAAAATCTGTACACCATGGTGGAAACCATCAGAATACTCTTGTTCATGTGGATAAAAATATTACTTTGCTTCCTATGACTCCTGATTCCATTTTGAAAGATGATGTTAATAGAGCTAATAAAGCAAAACAGGAGAAAAATAAGAGTGAAAATCAGATTGTGGCAGAAGATTTTGAGCAACAAATGAAACCTAATAATAAACCATCTAGTGTTGCTTCTGACATTAAATTGAAAAGTGCATGTTTACTTGCCACAAAATCTGATATTGATGAGCTAGATTTCAGCAAATCTGTTTGCTATGCTTTTGTGTGCAAAGAGGCATTATTTTCATTCGAGGACGTGCCTTCCTCTTTGCCCCCTGCTGTCACTCACATTTTGCAGGAGTTCGCTGACGTCTTTTCACAAGATGTGCCACCGGGATTACCACCTATTCAAGGGATTACACATCAAATTGACTTAATTCCCGGTGCATCGCTACGCAACCGTGCACCATACCGTACCAATCCAGAGGAGACCAAGGAGATTATGCATCAAGTACAGGAGCTGCTCGACAAAGGGTATATACGTGAATCTCTTAGTCCTTGTGTTGTTCCTATTATACTAGTGCCTAAAAAGGATGGTACATCGCGTATGTGTGTTGATTGTAGAGGCATTAATAATATTACTATTCGTTATAGTCATCCCATTCCTAAGCTAGATGATATGCTTGATGAATTGAGTGGCTCTACAATATTCTCCAAAGTTGATTTCTGTAGTGGATTTCATGAGATTAAGGAACGAAGTTTTACATGCTTTCGTTGGACGATTTATGGTAGTCTATTTTGATGATATACTGATTTATAGTAAATCTTTGGAGGAACATTTGGAACATTTACATGTTGTTTTTATTGCTCTACGTGATGCACGTTTGTTTGATAACCTTGGAAAGTGTACCTTTTGCACCGACCGAGTATCTTTTCTTGGCTATGTTGTTACTCCATAGGGTATTGAAGTTGATAAAGCCAATATTGAAGCTATTAGGAGTTGGCCGCAGCCCAAAACAGTCACTCAAGTGAGGAGTTTCCTTGGCCTCGCTGGTTTCTATAGGAGTTTTGTGAGGGATTTCAGCACCATTGCTGCACCTCTCAACGAGCTTACAAAGACGGATGTGCCTTGTGTTTGGGGTACCGCACAGGAAGAAGCCTTCACGGTATTGAAAGATAAGTTGACACATTGATGCAGAGCATCCTACGGTCATCCCCATGGACCTACCATCGTCTCACGAAGTGCCAAGAGGACCTATGACTCGAGCTAGAGCTAGAGCTCTCAAGACCGATGTGACTTCTCTCCTTAGTGATATTGCATATGATCCCCTCGAGACATGGCTACTACCTAAGTCTGAGTGTTGTGCATGATTAGGTACCAAGAGGACCCTCCCAAAGATGCACGTGAAGACGGACAAGCCACCAAGTCCACGAATGAAGAGGAACGCCGAAAGGAGAAGAAGGCATCTCCAGGGCCCGAACATCCGGCCGCTGGGGACATCAGCTATAGCCGATGGACATCTACAGGCCCTGGACATCCGGTCCCAGCCCGGACATCTGGCCCCAGCCAAGAAATCCGGCATCTCGCCCGGATATCCGTATGAGCTGCAACAGAGAACAAAATGGAACCCCCGCCAGCCCGGACATCCGGCCCCTCCAGCCCGGACATCCGGCCTTCCGCGAACGCCCGAACATCCGGTCCGACGCCCGGACGTCCGGCCTCCCCTATCTGCGCACAGTGTAAGGGCCCGAGGCCCGTGTACCCCTTCACCCACCTAGACTATATATACTCTTCTCCTACCTACATTTTAGGGTTAGCGTTGTGATAGCTCATATTAGAGATAGATCCTCGCTCATCCATACAGATCTACTCCGCAAGAGAGACCGCGGCCCCTCGACGGAGAAGATCCACTGTAGTTCAAGACCTCCTCGCGGAGAAGACCATCAAGACCTCCTCACGGAGAAGATCGTGCTACTTGTATCGTCCTTAGTTGTCCGTGGATCTTGTATCTTCCTTTGTGTTCATGGATCTAGCACATGTGTGACTATTTCTTGTTGGTTTAGTGATTCTCTCGTGTTTTCCCTCGTGATTCCCCTCGTTTTCCCCCCTCGTGTTCCTCGTGTTCTTCGCGGGATCCGCTCCTTTCGTGAAAGATCGGCCCCTAGGGTTCCTACCCTACATCATCTTGGTATCTAGAGCGAGGTTGATCACGATTTCGGAGCCTCCCCATTGTGTTTCTAGCCTTGTCGTTGTTGATTTTGTCCCTAATTCGAAAATTCCCCACAAAAATAGCCCCAATTTTTTTTGTGATTTGTTGCTGTGATGAAGTTTTGTTGGATTTGATCCGCAGATTTTGTGTGTTACAGGTAGATCAAGCTCTCGATCCACTTTTCCCCAATTTCCATCCACAAATTCATCTAAATTTTGCCTGGATTTTCCACCATCCACGCAAATTTCATCCGGATCCAGATCCAGGACATCTGGCCCGACAGACTGGACATCCGGCCATCAAGCCCGGACCTCCGGCCGCTGGCAGCAACATCTCCATCCACCGCCCCGTTTTCCGTCCATATTTCACCAAATTTTGTTTCGGTGCCCACATACACTTCCGCATACCACCACCACTTCCGCATAGCACCACCATATACCACATACACCACCATCGCTTACCTCTACCAACTCTGACAATTTTGTCCCATTTTGTCTTGAGAATTTGAGTTGTGGTTCCGTGTCCTATTGTGTTTCAGCTATTTAGGTACGGTTCAACATCATCAACAATGACCATCTCGACAACATCATATTGGTATTCGCGCCACTCATTTGATCAGTGTCATCCGTTCTTTCTTACGGACAAGGAAGCAAGAAATGGTAAACTCATCTTGGTATCGTGATACATCGTTCTTGCCATTACATTGATAGCCATCATAGCCTTACTCTTTTGCGTCGCTTACCCATCGAGACTAGCCTTTGAGTATTGCCGGCAACGTGACTTGTGCACATTAGTGATCATACTCCCCATAGCATACATACATCATTGGTGCATATCTTGGTATCATCTCTTGTGTCACAAGGTTGTCATTGCATACACAATTGCTATCTTGGTTCGTGAAGCATTGCATGAGAAAATAGCTCAAACAAAGAGCCAAACAAGCTTTTAAGCAAGTGGGAAAGATAAGTAAAGAGCTTTTAAACAAGAACCATAACATCATACAACATTAAGATTGTCATACTAGATCATCTTGGATCATATCATCGAAACACCATACATAGAGCATACTTGGGATAGAAGTCGTTGCATTTTTGCTTAGTAGGTTGTGCACAAGTCTTCGTATCCGCCTATTGTGCAATCATGCTAGCGTCTCTCTAGTGTTGTGCAATAAGAGCATTTTTGTGGATTCCACATTTTGGCTCATCCTTGGTTGCACGACCCCACTATTCTCTTTGTGTGTGTGTTTCCGTGTACCTAATTTTACTTGGTCTACTTGTTGCATTGCAAACTTGCGAATCTTTTCCAACATTATTTAAGCTCACTAACAATTGCATCAAATTTTGTGCCACAATCCTAACCAAGCTCCATCATAAGCTTTTACTTGTGTAGGTCTGAGAAACCGACAAGAATTGGTACCAATTGTGCTATTTCCTTGTTCCACATTGGAGTGATCATTGATCCACCTTCAACTTCGGTCAAGGTACATTTGGTATACTTTCTTCTCTTTCTCCCACTCACATATTTCTCTTGGAATGATGGATAGGCCAAGTACTTCTACCAACCCACTCTTCATCAGGCAAGATGACGACATGAACTCCTATGCCACCACGAGCCACCTCTTTGGTGCACAACGTGTTGGGGATATTACTACTTGGCGTAAACCGGCCGGGAGTAGCCGGATTAACTTTATGAAGATTAGAAGCCCATGAAGACATAAGAATGATGGCGCTTTATGAAGGCCTAAGGCCCAAAGGCGAGTTAAGGCCTGTAGATGTAAACCGACCTTATTATGTAACTTGCATTGTAAGATAGGAAGTATAGAGACCGAACCGGACATGTTTATGATCCGGCTTCGGGACTCTGTAAACCGGGGGGCGTCAACCTATGTATATAAAGGGACGACCCAGCAGCGGTTTAGGGACAACAGACAACAACTCGAGAGCTAGTCAAAGCGGATTCGCTCCCTGGTCATCGAAACCCTAGCAATATTAATCACAACTAGACGTAGGCTTTTACCTTCGTCGAAGGGGCCGAACTAGTATAAACTCCCCATGTCCCCTTGTCCGGTTTAACCCCTTTAAGCTAACCCATTGCGATGTCTCCACGACTAAGTCCTTTCACAAGGACATCTGCCGTGACAAACCCACGACAGTTGGCGCCCACCGTGGGGCTATCGCACGATGGTTTCGAGTTCTTAAAGGGCAGCTTTGATGGACTCAAGGGATACGCTGTGGGCCAGATGACGAGGAGTCGTCGCGGCAAGCTCTACATCGACAACGCAGGATGGGGCCCCGAGGCTGATTCAATCGAATACGGGTACCGGGTCCCCTTTGGTGGGATTCACGTCTTCATCGGCAAGATTGGCGAACCGGGCCCTGAGCCGGACACCTGCACCGACATCATCGAGACGGCTCGACGTGCAAGCCCTTCGCCGGTTCAGCCCATGGCAAGGCATGTTTTCGTAGGTGTCATCCATGGAGCAGTATATGAGGACGGACCGGCATCCGATGGAGAAACCGTAGTCCGCTCCGATGACGAGTCTTCTGGAGAAACCGAATCACTCTATCAGTTGTAGGATGGTCGGATTAGTGGAGGCTCCAAGGGCAACAGTATTCCAGACTCCCCTGATCTGCCAAACCGGGCCGCTATCTTCATGGCTGGTACACAGTCAGTGCCCTACTCATCAACCGCGCAGCAATGCTCTCCGGTTCAGCAACAGCCACGCCGGCGGGGACAGGGAGCTCTGCGCCACCTCCGGCTCAAGTTCTGTCTGACTTGTTCGACACTTTGGCAACATTGATGGCCGCGGAGGTGGACGGAGCAGCCCGAGATCAACACAACGTGGAGATCGCAAAGGTGAAAGATCAGATAACTTAGGCTAAAGCAGACCTACCGGCAGAGAACGCTAGGATGGCTACAGAACGGGCCGAGTTGGAAACTCAGGCCTACCGGCTTAGGCTGGATCAGAATGCTTCAGAGGAAGTCATGATAAGAAGGTACCGAACGCATCTCCCGCCGAGTTATGAGCCAAGAAATCTCTTCAATACGCCAGGAGAAGGAACTAGTAACCAGCCAATATTAAATCAGACGGAGGCACCAGGGACAAGAGTGCCGGTTCAGCCGCGCACGATGGACCCGCCCCGTTAGAACAATGTTGTGCCACAGTATGTTCCAACACCCCCGGGCATTACTCCAACCCGTTGGACAACATTGTGGCCACCGCTTCACGGTTGGCAGCCCTCCCAACCAACGGCAAATCACCAGTTGCGGTTGAGGCACGACGGGCCAGAGATCTCCTTCAAACAGCTCTAAACCAGCAGCAGGCATATTCGCACAGTCGTGAGAGGATTGATTCCACCCCCCGTCCAAGCCGGAGCTACAGCAGGCACGTTGAGGATGAACCGGCCGTGTCAAGCAGTGCACGTCGCCGTAACTCGCCGCGAGGGCACAACCCGGCAGGGGGAGGTGCTAATGCGCAGGATGTGGTGGATCATGGTCGCGCACGTCGAGAGGCTAAGTTAGCAGCTCAGCACGGAGCCCGTCAACCCACGCCGGTTCACCCTACCGCTTCAGTAGAGCCATGTGTGGTATTCAGTTCCTTAGGGGTACCGTGTCCCACCCCCGCTTTGCGTAATGTGCGAATGCCCAAGGATTTTAAAGGACCTCATAAGGTACCCAATTACACCGCCGATCTGCAATCAGAGGCATGGGTTGAAAGTTACGAGATGGCAATTGAGATGTTAGATGTGGATGAAGCCGTATGTGCTAAATACTTCACCATGATGTTGGAAGGAATAGCTCGTACTTGGCTGAAGAGCTTACCAACTAACTCTGTTGGATCATGGGTCGAATTGAAGCACCGGTTTATCCAGAACTTCAAAAATACTTGTAAGCAGCCCATGTCAATTGTGGATCTGGCCGCTTGTGTCCAAGAGGATGGGGAGTCCATGACCCATTGGGTAAAGCAGGTCTCAGCTATTTTGCATTCATCTGATCGTATCAATGCAGATACCGCAGTGCTAACGTTAGAGGGCAATTGCCGTTTTCTACCGCTCAAACAGAAGTTAGGAAGGCTCAAACGTCACTGCAATGATATGTCAACGCTTATGGCCGCTTTTGTTAAATACGCCGATTTAGATAATACCAAAGACCCTGACTCGGAGGAGGACAAACCGGAGAAAGGGAAAAAGAACGGCAACACCAAGGGTCAGCAACATAATCCGGCAAGCCATGGGAACAATGGTAAGCACAAGGCCGACAACAGTTTGGACTTCGTGGCTAACACCAATACTCAAGAGAATGGCCAGTGCCGTAAGGGAAAGCAGCCCCAGAGGGGCAGAGGTTCAGGCCCCAATTTGGAGCGCATGTTAAATCAACCCTGTCCAAAGCATGGATCAAAGGAGAAGCCAGCATCGCATCTTTGGAAGGATTGTTATATCATGCGAGATTTCAAGAACTCCAATATGTTTCAGTACGATAATGGCCCACCCGGTGGTTCAGGAGGTGGTTTCCACGGGCCGGGTTACGGAGGCGGCAGCTCTGGTTCAGGATTTTAGGGCAATCAAACTAGGCACAGCAATCAAGGGAACCAAGGCAACCAGGGAGGTTACAACCATCAGGAGAACCACCACCACCAGCAGCAGTCGGGTTATCAGAGCAATCCTAAGCAGTTAAATAGTGGGCAATATCATGTCTTCACCACTAGCTTGTGTAAGCGTGACCAGAAGCTTCACAAGAGGGCAGTAAACTCTGTTGAACAGGCGGTGCCTCAGTATTTGCGCTGGTCAGAGCAACCCATTTTATGGAGTAGAGAGGATCACCCGCCCCGGGTTGACAATCCGGGTCATCTGGCCTTAGTGGTGGCCCCTCAAGTTGGAGGATATAAGTTCACTAAGGTACTCATGGATGGGGGAAGTAGTATCAGCATTTTATATTATGTTACCTTCCATCGTATGGGGTTGACAGATAAGAATCTTAAACCGTCAAACACCGTTTTTCATGGTGTGGTGCCTGGTAAGTCCGCATATCCAGTGGGCAAGATAGCCTTAGAGGGGCTTTTGGAGATGATCATGATTCAAGATCAGAAACATTGACTTTTGAGGTGGTGAAAATCAAAAGTCCATATCACGCTTTGTTTGGGCGACCGGCTTATGCTAAGTTCATGGCGAGGCCGTGTTATGTTTATCTACAGCTTAAGATGCCAGGTCATAAGGGGACCATCACAGTACACGGAAGCAGGAAGATCGCTCTGGAATGTGAGGAAGGTGATGCCGCTTATGCTGAGTCGGTTTGTGCCACGGAGGAGCTGAAGTTTTATAAAGACCAAGTTGATCCGGCAGATATGACTTCTTTGAAAAAGCAAACTATGGAACACGATCCGGCGTTGAAATTTATATCGGCCACAGATACTAAGATGGTTGATTTTGTTCCTGGCGATTCATCCAAGCAATTCAGCATCAGTGCTAACCTGGATCCCAAATAGGAAAGCGCGCTCATCGAGTTCATCCGTGAGAACAGGGACATCTTTGCATGGAAACCTTCTGACATGCTAGGTGTACCGAGGGAACTCGCTGAGCACACACTTAACATTGATCCTAAGTTTAAACCGGTCCGACAGTTTCTCCGCCGCTTCAATAAAGAAAGGCGCAAAGCTATTGGTGAAGAGGTAGCTCGGTTGTTGGCCGCAGGGTTTATCGTGGAGGTCTTTCACCCGGAGGGGTTGGCTAATCTGGTGCTGGTTCTTAAGAAAAATAGCACTTGGCATATGTGTGTAGATTACACAGACTTGAATAAAGCTTGCCTTGCAGATCCCTTTGCCCTCCCTCGTATTGATCAGATTATTGATGCTACGGCAGATTGTGATCGTTTGTGTTTTCTGGACGCTTATTCTGGTTATCATCCGATCAAAATGGCAGTTAAGGACCAGGAGAAGACGGCTTTTATAACTCCTTTTGAAGCCTTCTGCTATGTCTCTATGCCTTTTGGGCTCAAGAGTGCCCATGCGACTTATCAATGCTGTGTTCAGAATTGTCTTCATAAGCAGATTGGGCGCAATGTTCATGCCTATATAGATGATATTGTGATAAATTCTGGGAAGGAGGAAATATTGATAGATGATTTGAGAGAAACCTTTGACAACCTCCGAGTTTACAAGATGATGCTCAATCCCGAAAAGTGTGTCTTTGGTGTCCCGGCAGGCAAACTCTTGGGTTTTCTGGTGTCAAACAGAGGCATTGAGGCCAATCCGAAAAAGATCACAGCAATTACATCTTTGGCTAAACCGGCGTGTATCAATGACGTTCAACGTTTGGCCGGCCGGATTGTGGCTTTGAGCCGGTTTATCAGTCGTCTTGGGGAGAAGGCTATCCCTCTATATCAGATTCTAAAGAAAACAGATGATTTTGTCTGGAGTGAGGCGGCTGATAAAGCATTTGAGGATCTAAAGAGGCAGTTAGCTGAACTACCTGTGCTTGCAGCCCCGATCGATAAAGAGCCGTTATTGCTGTATGTGGCTGCTAATACCCGAGCTGTTAGCGTGGCTATTGTGGTGGCGCGCAAGGAAGCTGGAAAGGAATATCCGGTTCAACGGCCGGTTTATTATATCAGTGAGGTGCTCATTGAATCAAAGCAGAGGTATCGACATTGGAAGAAGCTGGTGTATGGAGTGTTTATGGCAAGCCGGAAGCTCAAACATTATTTTCAGGGTCATCCTGTCACAGTGGTCAGTTCAGCCCCTCTGGGAGATATCATTCAAAACAGAGAAGCAACTGGCCGGATTGCTAAGTGGGCTATTGAGCTTGGGCCTCACGGGCTCAAATATATGCCTCGCACAACAATTAAATCCCAAGCGCTCGTGGATTTCATCAATGATTGGATAGAGTTGCAGGCACCAGAGGAAAATCCAGATAACACATATTGGACTATTCATTTTGATGGATCCAGATAGTTGGAGGGCTCGGGGCTGGAGTCATACTGATGAGGACATCAATACCATTGTTACACCCACAGCCCCTACTGTTACATATACTGGACCAATTACTAGAGCTCGCGCACGCCAATTAAATTACCAGGTACTTTTGTTTCTTGGTAATGATTCTAATGTTCATGAGATTATGATGCTGCCTAAATTGGATACATTTGTTTTGCTTACAAATGAAGGGCCTAGCTTGGAGAAGGATGAACATTGGAGCAAGAACACGCATGGAGTTGATGGCATGCGCAAGGGGATCAAGAACGGAGTTACAAGTGATGATTTCAGGACTTTGAAGCCGCCATAAGGAGTGCATGAAGCCTTGGACGAAATATACAAGATGCCACTTCATAATATTCGTCCATAGGCTATTCTAGGTGCTGCGTCACCTTATTAATAGGCCAGGCCCATGTAATTTCGAAATACTTAAGTATAGGCTATTTTTAGAGTTCGTATGTGTGGGGAAACAAGAGTTAGGGTTCGTTTCGGACCCCACCCTCAAGGGCCACGAAATTCCCCCTCTTCCTCCATATATACAACCCTTAGGGCGTTGTTTAGACTTTGGGTTTTGTTTAGATTAAAAGTTCGCCATAGCTGCAACTTCGCGTACTTCGTTTGTGTCCAACGACCAGACCAAGACGTCACAGAACCCCACCTTGATCAATAAAGCTTTCATCTTATATTCACAATATCCCGATTGCAATCTCAGTTTCTTGCTTGTTCTTTGTTTGCTCGCAGGAAACAGACCCTCGTGGTCAGGTTGATCATGCTCCGGCGTGGTCTATAACCCTCGGAAGTTGGTTTAGCGATTGCTAAGGCGCGACGTCTCGCACGTTTGTAGTCGGATCGTCAAGGTCGACTCCCATAGAAAACGATAGCCACCATCTCATCGAAACATCGGGACACCTTAGCCTCTATCAAGTGGTATCAGATTTCCAGGTTGCTCGGTGAGATTTTACAGTTTTTCGTAGATTAGATCGAGTCTGTTCTTCATACCTACAGTCCATGAAAAAGCCAGAAAAAAATTAGGGTTAGTTCATCATATCCGAACCAATCTGAGCCTTTGCATAATCTTTTTAGGGTTTTTGCTTTGTTGAATTTGCGGTTGCATCGTCGTGTCAAGTTGCTGGTCTTAGAGTCTAGTCTTTTAGAGTTTCAAGTTCTGGTCATAAGTTGTCACGCCGCCGCCGCACCATCATCATCGCCCATCTACCACTTTTGCTTATCCGCCACCGCTCTAAATCCATATCCATATACCACCACCAATCCGTATCCATATACCACCACCAATCTGTATCCATATACCACCACCGCTACCATATACCACCACCGCTGCCATATACCACAACCATATATCCACCACCAATCCGAGTTCTTCTCATATTAGGTTTGTTCTTGAGATCAATCTAAATTCTGATTCGTGTTTCCTTGCCTGCGTAGGTCTCGAAAAAAAAAGAGTCTGGAGACCCCCGGGCAGTTTTAAGGCCAAAATTTTCACGGGCAAATTTTTTTTCCCTATCCTATTTTTAGGCTTTTCTGAGTCTTTTGAGCCACGTGCCATCATAGTGATTTTTTGTCGCACTTTTTCATCGTCGCTGCCCTGATTTCCCAAAAAAAAGTGAAAAAAAAAATTCGTGCCCATCCTATCAGTTTGACGAGGGAAGAGTTTTGAGACACTCGCCATTATAGTGATTTTTCGCAAAAAAAAGAGGAGCGCAAAAAGAAGGAGCGCAAAAAAAAAGAGCGAAAAAAGGAGTTCCAGAGTGTGCTTTTCCCTTATTTACGTGCAGCGCCGTGATTTTGTTAGTGTTCTAGGCTCGCGTCTCTAGCACGGTCTAGCCTAGGACCAGCACAGTACCGTCGTTGAGCGTTTATTCAACTTTGCATCTCTGAATTGATTATTGCTGACCCTTTTTGCTACCATACTATAAGCCTTCCCAGCTCCACATACATCTATGTCGTGCGTTTGACTCTCCCTGGCAATCGCTCTATCCATGCTTTTGAGAGTTTTGACTACAACGGTTGCCGATCACCGCCTGCTGCTGGGTAAGAACTAGTAAGAATTTGAGATTTGCTTGATGGATTTGTGACACCCGCCACCACCACCACTTGTTAGTAGTCTGTAGGATCATATTCTTGTGTGTTTCTATTGCTGCTAACCTGATGAGGACATCAATACCATTGTTACACCCACAGTCCCTACTGTTACATATACTGGACCAATTACTAGAGCTCGCGCACGCCAATTAAATTACCAGGTACTTTCCTTTCTTGGTAATGATTCTAATGTTCATGAGATTATGATGCTGCCTAAATTGGATACATTTGTTTTTCTTACAAATGAAGGGCCTAGCTTGGAGAAGGATGAACATTGGAGCAAGAACACGCATGGAGTTGATGGCATGCGCAAGGGGATCAAGAACGGAGTTACAAGTGATGATTTCAGGACTTTGAAGCCGCCATAAGGAGTGCATGAAGCCTTGGACGAAATATACAAGATGCCACTTCATAATATTCGTCCATAGGCTATTCTAGGTGCTGCGTCACCTTATTAATGGGCCAGGCCCATGTAATTTCGAAATACTTAAGTATAGGCTATTTTTAGAGTCCGTATGTGTGGGGAAACAAGAGTTAGGGTTGGTTTCGGACCCCACCCTCAAGGGCCACGAAATTTCCCCCCTCTTCCTCCATATATACAGCCCTTAGGGCGTCGTTTAGACTTCGGGTTTTGTTTAGATTAAAAGTTCGCCATAGCTGCAACTTCGCGTACTTCGTTTGTGTCCAACGACCAGACCAAGACGTCACAGAACCCCACCTTGATCAATAAAGCTTTCATCTTATATTCGCAATATCCCGATTGCAATCTCAGTTTCTTGCTTGTTCTTCGTTTGCTCGCAGGAAACAGACCCTCGTGGTCAGGTTGATCGTGCTCCGGCGTGGTCAATAACCCTCGAAAGTTGGTTTAGCGATTGATAAGGCGCGACGTCTCGCACGTTCGTAGTCGGATCGTCAAGGTCAACTCCCACAGAAAACGATAGCCACCATCTCATCGAAACATCGGGACACCTTAGCCTCTATCAACTGGTATCATATTTCCAGGTTGCTCGGTGAGATTTTACAGTTTTTCGTAGATTAGATCGAGTCTGTTCTTCATACCTAATGTCCACGAAAAAGCCACAAAAAAATTAGGGTTAGTTCATCATATCCGAACCAATCTGAGCCTTTGCATAATCTTTTTAGGGTTTTTGCTTTGTTGAATTTGCGGTTGCATCGTCGTGTCAAGTTGCTGGTCTTAGAGTCTAGTCTTTTAGAGTTTCGAGTTCTGGTCATAAGTTGTCACGCCGCCGCGGCACCATCATCATCGCCCATCTACCACCATTGCTTATCCGCCACCGCTCTGAATCCGTATCCATATACCACCACCAATCCATATCCATATACCACCACCAATCTATATCCATATACCACCACCGCTACCATATACCACCACCGCTGCCATATACCACCACCGCTACCATATACCACCATCGCTGCCATATACCACAACCATATATCCACCACCAATCCGAGTTCTTCTCATATTAGGTTTGTTCTTGAGATCAATCTAAATTCCGATTCGTGTTTCCTTGCCTGCGTAGGTCTCGGAAAAAAAAGAGTCTGGAGACCCCCGGGCAGTTTTTAGGCCAAAATTTTCACGGGCAATTTTTTTCCCTATCCTATTTTTAGGCTTTTCTGAGTCTTTTGAGCCACGTGCCATCATAGTGATTTTTTGTCGCACTTTTTCATCGTCGCTGCCCTGATTTCCGAAAAAAGTGAAAAAAAAAAATCGTGCCCATCCTATCAGTTTGACGAGGGAAGAGTTTTGAGGCACTCGCCATTATAGTGATTTTTCGCAAAAAAAAGAGGATCGCAAAAAAAAGGAGCGCAAAAAAGAGCGAAAAAAAAGACTTCCAGAGTGTGCTTTTCCCTTATTTACGTGCAGCGCCGTGATTTTGTTAGTGTTCTAGGCTCGCGTCTCTAGCACGGTCTAGCCTAGGACCAGCACAGTACCGTCGTTGAGCGTTTATTCAACTTTGCATCTCTGAATTGATTATTGCTGACCCTTTTTGCTACCATACTATAAGCCTTCCCAGCTCCACATACATCTACGTCGTGCGTTTGACTCTCCCTGGCAATCGCTCTATCCAAGCTTTTGAGAGTTTTGACTACAACGGTTGCCGATCACCGCCTGCTGCTGGGTAAGAACTGGTAAGAATTTGAGATTTGCTTGACGGATTTGTGACACCCGCCACCACCACCACATGTTAGTAGTCTGTAGGATCATATTCTTGTGTGTTTCTATTGCTGCTAACCATGCCAGGATCACAAGTCGACGATACTGACTGGGAGAACTTGACGAACAAGGAGCTTCATGATACGTTTCAGCAAATAATGAGTGGACAGGTGCAAGATGTGATAAACAGATTTGAAGAGGCCATGGAGAAGATAGATGGCATGGAGAAGACGTTTGAAACAAAGCTCGATAACAAGTTTGCTGAATTGCTTTCGCGTTTTCCACCACCACCACTGGCTGCTCCTGCCGCACCTCTGCAACAACAGCAACAACATCGACTACCTCCACGTCGGAAAATAGCCCTCCGCCGAGCGAGCCGTGTCCCTCTTCAGTCGGGCCAAACTGCTGGTGCTGCTGTTGATACTTCTGTGGCTCCTACTGCTGATGTGGAGGAGGATGATTATGTGGGAGATTATGAGGATGATGAGGACATGACTACCTTGGATACGACCAAAAATATTGATACATGCATATTTGTCAGGTGATTTCTAATGCAAACTATTCAATAATCTATTTATGTTATCCGGAACAAAAATACTTCACACACTTTTGTGTTTTGTCTAATTGCAGGTGTATGGGACATTTTTATAATCCACATATGAAGATAAGGGAAAAGGAGAAGTTTATGTTGTGTTCAAAAAGTCCTCTCACGTCACTTTTGGGCCAAGAGAAGATAGAGTCCAAGTCTTTCACGTTCTGGATTCAGATTCGGACTGCACAGACATACCTGACTCAAAACGCCAACAACTTTTTCATACGGACTCCGAATTGGGTGATTCTTTTTTTGTTGGAAACTAGATTTCGTGCTCTTTCCAACCCAATTGGATTCACCTTCAAATTCGTCCGGAGCGTTGATTTACGGACGAAACAATCTGACGTTGCAGCAGAATCCGAGTCAAACTACAAGCCCAAAGGTGTTGCATCACCTCCATTTGGGCCCATGAGCCTTGTACGACCTAGGGTTAGTTTTAGGCTGCCTTGGGACGTCCTCCCACCTCCTTGGCCGCCACCCCTTGCTCCTATATAAGTAGATCCATCTAGTAGCTTTTTCCTTGGGATTTGTTTAGTTAAAAGTTAGCCATTGCAACTTCGTGTACTTCGTTTGTGTCCAACGACCAGACTAAGACCGCTTACGGATCCCCACCATTATCAATACCTCATATATATTTGCAATATTCAGATTGCTTTATCATATTCTTGCTCGTTCTTCGATTGCTTGCAGGAATAGACCTTCGTGGTCAGGCTGACCGTGCTTCCGGCATCGTCAGTAACCTCAGGAGATTGGTTTAGCGATTGCTAAGGCGCAACGTCGTGCACGTTTGTAGTCGGATCGTCATAGTCGTCTCCACCAAATCGATAGTTATCATCTCATCGAAAGATCGGGACACCCTCGCCTTTATCAAGTGGTATCAGTTTTCAGGTTGCTCGGTGAGAATTTCCAGTTTTCCTAGATTAGATTTATTTTCTTACCTATTGTCCAAGAAAAAGCCACAAAAAAGATTTAGATCTATTCATCCTTGGTCCAAGCCAGTCTGAGCCTTTGCAATTTTCTTTTCATTGCTTGCATAGTTGAATTATCGGTTGCATCGTCGTGTCGAGTTGCTGGTCTTAGTGTCTAGTTCGTTTAGAGTTTCGAGTTCTGTTCACATTAGTCACGCCACCGTTGCATCATTATCTCTTCCGCTGTCCACCACCCATCCATCAATTTCCACCACGTGCTACCCACCATTCATTGTCATAATAATAGTTGAGATCGTTCACATCTTCACTTGATCCAATCTGCATCTTATCTAGTTTGTTTTGGAAAGAGGGAGAAAAAAAAGAGAGAAAAAAAACAAGAGGAAAAAAAGAGAAAAAAAAGTCAGAGAAAAAAAGGAGAGAAAGAAAAAAAAGTGTGAGGAAAAAAAAGAGAAAAAAAAACAAAATTCGGATCTTTTTAGACTCAATCTCGTAGTTGAATTCGGATTGGAATCTGTTTTGTGCACTGTTCAGTAAAACAGCTTGGCTGTTGTTTCACATCATTATCTTTACTGCCGTTGTGATCTTCACTTATATCTTGCTGTCCAGAGCTACTTAGTATCCTTCATTGATGCTGGTTGTGCTACGACGTGACCTCATTAGTGTTCTAGGCTCGCGTCTCTAGTTCGGTCTAGCCTAGGACCAGCACAGTATCGTCGTTGAGCGTTTATTCAACATTGCATCTCTGAATTGATTATTGCTAATCTTTTGCTACCATATATAGCCAACCCAGCTCCACATATTTCTACACCGTGTATACGCATGTTCCCCTGGCAATCGCTTTACACAATCTTCGGAGTTATTTGACACCGCTGGTTGCCTGTCACCACCTGCTGCATGGTAAGAACTTGTAAGATATTGATATTTGCTTTACTGTGAGCACTTTACAACCACATCCTAGTAGTTCATAGGAACATTATTCTCGAATTTTGGTTATTGTTTCTACTAATCATGACAGGTTCCAGAGATAGAAGTTCTTGGACGACAGACACATCTTCACCATCACGAGAGTTGGGACAACACACACAAGCATATGGTCAGGTTATCTCTTTACCATCATTTGAGGGTAGATTTAATCCTGCTATTTATCTAGCTTGGGAGCTTGAAGTAGAAAAAGTTTTTAGTCATCATGATTTTTCTGAACTTGAGAGAGTACGAGCTACCATTAGAGCATTTACTGGTTTTGCTTCTGTTTGGTGGAGTGTACATTGTAAGAAAAACATTGATAACCAACCCACAACCTGGAAAGTTTTGAAAGCTGTAATGAGACAACAATTTTTCCCTCCTTATTATCGTCGTGAATTGCTTCACAAATTTGAACAATTTAAACAAGGCAACAACACTGTTCATGCTTACTACCAAGAGTTCAAATCTTATATGCATCATTGTGACATAGAAGAATCTGAGAATGATACAATGAATAGATTTTTTGGTGGTTTGAACCATAATATTCAGGCAAGATTTCAGTATATTCCTCGTTGCATTACTGGTATGTATGTCCGTGCCTGTACCTTTGAGAGACAGATACAGGAGGATGCATTAGGTGACTACGACAACTACTATTCCAGTTCATGCTCACCACCGCCGGTGGGTTCCTCCATCATTGCACCTTGGATTATGAACACGGCATCATCTCAAGGGTATGGTACATTGTCAACGTCCATACCTACATCAGCTACATCTTTGCCACAAGGTAACAGTAAAGGTATTGATGATATAACTTCACATGAGAATGATGCATGTCTAGTTAACTTGAATGCGTCATGTATTGAGTTACCTGTTGATTTGAGCACACCACCTATTTTAGAGAATCTTGTTACTGTCATGAATGCGTCATGTGATCAAACAACTGAAATATCAATAATTTTGAGTGCACCCATTGAATTAACTGTTGATGCAAAAGAACTAATGTTTAATCATTTTGATATGGCCTCCAATCTTGGTGATGATTCTGTGTCCAATGACTTATTGCATGTTTGCTTATTTAAGCATGTCGTAGCATGTAAATTTGATGCAAGTAAGGTTTATTCACCAAAGTTGGGATGGTTTAATGATGAACATTGCGAATCTTTTGAAATGAATAAGAGCTTCACTTATATGTGCAAACCGAGTTCTAATATTTTCATGCCTTCTACTTCTTGTGATAATGTTTTGGCTTTAGTTTTTATGAACTATGAAAGTTACTCATGTATACATGTGTCATACGTGCAAAAATCAAAGGAAGTTAAACTGGATGACATATACATATACAACATGTACACCTTGTCTCTTTCGTTAGCCACATTTCAGATTAAGCAACGCCGAGGATGGCTTTGTTTTCAAAAAGGGGAGGATGATGAGGACATGACTACCTTGGATACGACCAAAAATATTGCATACATGCATATTTGTCAGGTGATTTCTAATGCAAACTATTCAATAATCTATTTATGTTATCCGGAACAAAAATACTTCACACACTTTTGTGTTTTGTCTAATTGCAGGTGTATGGGACATTTGTATAATCCAAATATGAAGATAAGGGAAAAGGAGAAGTTTATGTTGTGTTCAAAAAGTCCTCTCACGTCACTTTTGGGCCAAGAGAAGATAGAGTCCAAGTCTTTCACGTTCTGGATTCAGATTCGGACTGCACAGACATACCTGACTCAAAATGCCAACAACTTTTTCATACGGACTCCGAATTGGGTGATTCTTTTTTTGTTGGAAACTAGATTTCGTGATCTTTCCAACCCAATTGGATTCACCTTCAAATTCGTCCGGAGCGTTGATTTACGGACGAAACAATCTGACGTTGCAGCAGAATCCGAGTCAAACTACAAGCCCAAAGGTGTTGCATCACCTCCACTTGGGCCCATGAGCCTTGTACGACCTAGGGTTAGTTTTAGGCTGCCTTGGGACGTCCTCCCACCTCCTTGGCCGCCACCCCTTGCTCCTATATAAGTAGATCCATCTAGTAGCTTTTTCCTTGGGATTTGTTTAGTTAAAAGTTAGCCATTGCAACTTCGTGTACTTCGTTTGTGTCCAACGACCAGACTAAGACCGCTTACGGATCCCCACCATTATCAATACCTCATATATATTTGCAATATTCAGATTGCTTTATCATATTCTTGCTCGTTCTTCGATTGCTAGCAGGAATAGACCTTCGTGGTCAGGCTGACCGTGCTTCCGACATCGTCAGTAACCTCAGGAGATTGGTTTAGCGATTGCTAAGGCGCAACGTCATGCACGTTTGTAGTCGGATCGTCATAGTCGTCTCCACCAAATCGATAGTTATCATCTCATCGAAAGATCGGGACACCCTCGCCTCTATCAGAGGATGAGGTTGATCAAAATCAGAACTACGTGCCACCACCAGCACAGCAACCACCAGGTCGTCCACATGCAAATAATGGCAATGGTAGGGCTCACCCTCAGGTACGAGATCATGACCATCTCCCTAAACTAAAATTGAATATTCCACCATTTGAGGGTAGATATGTTCCTGATATATATCTTACTTGGGAGTTAGAAACTGAACAACGATTTACATGTTTACAATATCCCGAGGAGAGACGTGTTCCTGCTGCTGTTTGTGCATTCACTAGTTTTGCATGTGTTTGGTGGTCTGAGCATTGTAGATTATATCCTATTCCGGCTACTTGGGCTGCTTTGAAAACTGCTATGCGTATTCGTTGGGTTCCACCATATTATCAACGTGAATTACTTCAAAAATTGCAGCGCTTAAGACAGGGAAAAATTCTGTAGAAGAATATTATCAGGAATTACAAACTGGCATGATTAGATGTGGTATTGTTGAGGAGAATGAAGCTATGCTTGCACGTTTTATGGGTGGATTAAATAGAGAGATTCAGACGATTCTAGAGTATAAAGAGTATACTAATATCACTCGTTTATTCCATCTTGCTTGTAAAGCTGAACGTGAAGTGCAGGATCGACAGGCATTGGCGCAGACTAACTTTTCTGCAGGTCGACCTTCATCATGGACACCACGTGCATCATCTACTTCCACACGTTCTGCTACACCGGCGCCTCCGTCGGCTACCACCTCCAACCGTGATACAATAAAGCAGGCACAATCACCACTATCTGCCAAGAGCACACCTTCTGTGCCTGCAAAGAGCTCTTCTTCATCCATGGCATCAACAGGGCAAACACATGATATTATTTGTCGACGTTGCAAGGGTGGAGGTCATTATGCGAGAGAATGCCCATCTAAGCGTGTGATGATTGTTATTGAGGATGGTGGGTATGAGTCCGCTAGTGACTATGATGAGGAGACTTTGGCTCTTATTACACGTGAAGAACACGGTGGAGACGATTCTGATTATGAGACGCAATACATGGCTCCTGAAGATGCTGACAGGTATTAATGTTTAGTTGCTCAACGTGTTTTGAGTGTGCAGGTTACACAAGCTGAGCAAAATCAGAGGCATAATTTGTTCCATACAAAGGGAGTTGTGAAGGAACGTTCTGTTCGCGTGATCATAGATGGAGGGAGCTGCAATAACTTGGCTAGCATGGAGATGGTGGAGAAGCTATCTCTCACCACAAGACCACATCCACATCCTTACTACATCCAATGGTTCAACAACAGCGGCAAGGTTAAGGTAACACGTACTGTTCGTGTGCATTTTAGTATCTCTACATATGCTGATTATGTTGATTGTGATGTGGTACCTATGCAAGCATGTTCCTTATTACTTGGTAGACCATGGCAATTTGATAAAAATACTGTACATCATGGTAGAAACAATCAGTATACTCTTGTTCATAACGATAAAAATATTACTTTGCTTCCTATGACTCCTGATTCCATTTTGAAAGATGATATTAATAGAGCTAATAAAGCAAAACAGGAGACAAATAAGAGTGAAAATCAGATTGTGGTAAAAGAATTTGAGCACCAAATGAAGCCTAATAATAAACCATCTACTGTTGTTTCTGAAATTAAATTGAAAAGTGCATGTTTACTTGCCACCAAATCTGATATTGATGAGCTAGATTTAAGCAAATCTGTTTGCTATGCTTTTGTGTGCAAAGAGGCATTATTTTCATTCGAGGACATGCCTTCCTCTTTGCCCCCTGCTGTCACTAACATTTTGCAGGAGTTCGCTGACGTCTTTCCACAAGACGTGCCACCGGGATTACCACCTATTCGAGGGATTGAGCATCAAATTGACTTAATTCTCGGTGCTTCGCTACCCAACCATGCACCATACCGTACCAATCCAGAGGAGACGAAGGAGATTATGCGTCAAGTACAAGAACTGCTCGACAAAGGTTATATACGCGAATCCCTTAGTCCTTGTGCTGTTCCTATCATTTTAGTGCTGAAAAAGGATGGTACATCGCGTATGTGCGTTGATTGTAGAGGCATTAATAATATTACTATTCGTTATCGTCATCCTATTCCTAGGCTAGATGATATGCTTGATGAATTGAGTGGCTCTACAATATTCTCCAAAGTTGATTTGCGTAGTGGATACCATCAAATTCGTATGAAATTCGGTGATGAATGGAAAACAGCATTTAAAACTAATTTTGGATTATATGAGTGGTTAGTCATGCCTTTTGGGTTAACTAATGCACCTAGTACTTTCATGAGGTTAATGAACAAAGTTTTACGTGCTTTCATTGGATGATTTGTGGTAGTTTACTTTGATGACATATTGATTTATAGCAAATCTTTGGAGGAACATTTGGAACATTTACGTGCTGTTTTTATTGCTCTACGTGATGCACGTTTGTTTGGAAACCTTGGAAAGTGCACCTTTTGCACCGACCGAGTATCTTTTCTTGGCTATGTTGTTACTCCATAGGGAATTGAAGTTGATAAAGCCAAGATTGAAGCTATTGAGAGTTGGCCGCAGCCCAAAACGGTCACACAAGTGAGGAGTTTCCTTGGCCTCGCTGGTTTCTATAGGCGTTTTGTGAGAGATTTCAGCACCATTGCTGCACCTCTCAACGAGCTTACAAAGAAGGATGTGCCTTTTGTTTGGGGTACCGCACAGGAAGAAGCTTTCACGGTATTGAAAGATAAGTTGACACATGCTCCTTTACTCCAACTTCCTAATTTAATAAGACTTTTGAGCTTGAATGTGATGCTAGTGGAATTGGATTAGGAGGTGTGTTATTACAAGATGGAAAACCTGTTGCATACTTTTCTGAAAAATTGAGTGGGCCTAATCTGAACTATTCTACTTATGATAAAGAATTATATGCTCTTGTTCAGACCTTAGAAACATGGAAACATTATTTATGGCCCAAGGAATTTGTTATACATTCTGATCATGAATCTTTGAAACACATTAAAAGTCAAGCAAAACTGAACCGTAGACATGCTAAATGGGTTGAATTCATTGAGACTTTCCCTTATGTCATTAAACACAAGAAGGGTAAAGAAAATGTTATTGCTGATGCCTTGTCTCGTCGTTATACTATGCTTTGACAACTTGACTTTAAAATATTTGGTTTGGAGACCATCAAAGATCAATATGTTCATGATGCTGAATTTAAAGATGTATTGCAGAATTGTAAGGAAGGGAGAACTTGGAACAAGTTCGTTCTTAACGATGGATTTGTGTTTCGTGCTAACAAGCTATGCATTCCAGCTAGCTCCGTTCGTCTTTTGTTGTTGCAGGAGGCGCATGGAGGAGGATTAACGGGACACTGTGGCGTCAAGAAGACGGAGGATATACTTGCTACACATTTATTTTGGCCAAAGATGAGACGGGATGTTGAGCGTTTTGTTGCTTGCTGCACTACATGTCAAAGAGCTAAGTCACGACTCAATCCTCATGGTTTATATATGCCTTTGCCTGTACCTAGTGTTCCTTGGGAGGATATATCTATGGACTTAGTTTTAGGTTTACCTCAAACAAAGAAGGGGAGGGATAGCATATTTGTTGTCGTGGATAGGTTCTCGAAAATGGCACACTTTATACCATGTCATAAAAGCGATGATGCTGTTAATGTTGCTGATTTGTTCTTTCGTGAAAGTATTTGCTTACATGGTGTGCCAAATACTATTGTTTCAGATCGTGATACTAAATTTCTTAGCCACTTTTGGAGATGTTTATGGGCTAAGTTGGGGACTAAGCTGCTTTTTAGTACTACTTGTCACCCCCAAACTGATGGACAAACTGAAGTAGTCAATAGAACATTGTCTACTATGCTTAGGGCTGTTTTGAAGAATAACAAGAAAATGTGGGAAGAATGCTTGCCTCATATTGAATTTGCTTATAATCGTTCATTGCATTCTACTACTAAGATGTGCCCTTTTGAAATTGTGTATGGTTTCCTACCTCATGCACCTATTGATTTGTTGCCATCTTCAGAGAAGGTTAATTTTGATGCTAAAGAACGTTCTGAATTGATTTTAAAAATGCATTAGTTAACTAAGGAAAACATTGAGCATATGAATGCTAAATATAAACTTGCTGGAGATAAGGGTAGAAAACATGTTGTGTTTGCGCCTGGAGATCTTGTTTGGTTACATTTGCGTAAAGATAGATTTCCTAATCTGCGCAAATCAAAGCAAATGCCACGTGCTGATGGTCCTTTTAAGGTGTTAGAGAAAATAAAGGATAATGCATATAAACTTGAGCTACCTGTAGATTTTGGGGTTAGTCCCACTTTTAACATTGCAGATTTGAAGCCTTATTTGGGTGAGGAAGATGCGCTTCCGTCGGGGACGACTTCATTTCAAGAAGGGGAGGATGATGAGGACATCAATACCATTGTTACACCCACAGCCCCTACTGTTACATATACTGGACCAATTACTAGAGCTCGCGCATGCCAATTAAATTACCAGGTACTTTCGTTTCTTGGTAATGATTCTAATGTTCATGAGATTATGATGCTGCCTAAATTGGATACATTTGTTTTGCTTACAAATGAAGGGCCTAGCTTGGAGAAGGATGAACATTGGAGCAAGAACACGCATGGAGTTGATGGCATGCGCAAGGGGATCAAGAACGGAGTTACAAGTGATGATTTCAGGACTTTGAAGCCGCCATAAGGAGTGCATGAAGCCTTGGACGAAATATACCAGATGCCACTTCATAATATTCGTCCATAGGCTATTCTAGGTGCTGCGTCACCTTATTAATGGGCCAGGCCCATGTAATTTCGAAATACTTAAGTATAGGCTATTTTTAGAGTCCGTATGTGTGGGGAAACAAGAGTTAGGGTTGGTTTCGGACCCCACCCTCAAGGGCCACGAAATTCCCCCCTCTTCCTCCATATATACAGCCCTTAGGGCGTCGTTTAGACTTTGGGTTTTGTTTAGATTAAAAGTTCGCCATAGCTGCAACTTCGCGTACTTCGTTTGTGTCCAACGACCGGACCAAGACGTCACAGAACCCCACCTTGATCAATAAAGCTTTCATCTTATATTCGCAATATCCCGATTGCAATCTCAGTTTCTTGCTTGTTCTTCGTTTGCTCGCAGGAAACAGACCCTCGTGGTCAGGTTGATCGTGCTCCGGCATGGTCAATAACCCTCGGAAGTTGGTTTAGCGATTGCTAAGGCGCGACATCTCGCACGTTCGTTGTCGGATCGTCAAGGTCGACTCCCACAGAAAACGATAGCCACCATCTCATCGAAACATCGGGACACCTTAGCCTCTGTCACATACTAACTTCCCCACGAGGTGACAAGTTTTGTTATGTCCTCCATTTAATGTTCCCTTGTACTAACAATGCAGCTGAGTATGAGGCCTTACTCCATGGTCTTCGGATGGCTAAGGAGATGAACTTAAGCCAGGTTAAGTGCTTTGGGGATTCATATCTAGTGGCTCAACAGGTGTATGGTACTTGGGATTCTAAAGACCCACTCATGGCTGCATATCGACGAGAGGTGGACACAGTGGCTGGTCACTTCAAGGGTTATCAGGTGGACCATATAGACCGGCGAAAGAACGAAGCGGCAGACGCTTTAAGCCGCCTTGGTTCTCAGCGTAAACCGGTCCCACCAAATGTCTTTCTTGACGTGCTGCATAATCCGTCGGTCAAGGTACCAATAGAGGAGGAGTTGGCAATTCCTGATCTGGAAGCTCAATTGGTGGCAGCTTTGCATGTCATACTAGATTGGACAATCCCATACCTGGCTTACATGAACTGGGGTGAGTTACCGGAGGATGAAACCTCGGCCCGGCAGATAATCCGGCGTTCTAAGTCGATGACCATACTCAACGGAGAGTTACATTGTTACAGCGTCTCAGGGGCAATTCAGCGTTGTGTCTCTCCTCAAGAGGGTTGTGAGATTTTGCGAGAAATCCATGAAGGTGATTGTGGTCATCATGCCGGTTCAAAGTCTTTGGTGGCTAAAGCTTTTTGCCATGGTTTCTATTGGTTAACAACTCATGCTGATGCTTAGGATTTAGTTAAACGATGTGATGGTTGTCAAAAATTTGCACGCCGTGCTCATATTCCATCTCAAGAGTTGAGGATGATTCCAATAACGTGGCTGTTTGCGACTTGGGGGCTTGATATGGTTGGACCCTTCAAGCGATCCAAGGACAAAAAGACCCACTTGTTAGTGGCAGTTGACAAATTCATCAAATGGGTGGAAGCAGAGCCAGTCAGTAAGTGTGATGCGGCCACGGCAGTTCAGTTCATCAAAAAGGTGATATTCCGGTTTGGCTTTCCACACAGTATTATAACTGATAATGGTACTAATCTGTCAAAGGGAGAGATAGAGGAATTTTGCCAACGTGAGCACATCCGGCTTGATATAGCATCGGTGGCTCACCCCCAATCTAATGGTCAAGCGGAGAGGGAAAATCAAGAAATTTTGCGAGGTATTAAACCCCGGCTTATGGTTCCTTTGAAAAGGACACCGGGTTGTTGGGTTGAGGAGTTACCTTCTGTGTTATGGCGCATCAACACCACACCCAACAGATCTATGGGTTACACACCTTTCTTCATGGTTTATGGAGCGGAGGCAGTTCTTCCTAGTGACATCCGTCACGACTCGCCCCGTCTGACAGCTTATGTTGAAGCTGATAATGAGAAGGCACGTCGGGATTCCCTGGACCTGTTAGATGAGGAGCGTGATCTTGCAGCAGCACGTTCGGCGATTTATCAACAAGATCTCCGACGTTATCACAGCCGCCGGGTTAAGACCAGAACTTTTCAAGAGGGCGATCTGGTGCTCCGGCTCATCCAGGATCAGACTGATATGCACAAGTTATCCCCACCTTGGGAAGGACCTTTTGTGGTCAGCAAGAATCTGCACAATGGGTCATACTACCTCATTGATGTTCGAGAGCACAAAGACTCACGTAAATCGGAGGAGGAGACCAAGCGACTGTAGAATATAGCTCTTCTTCGGCCTTACTATACTTGAGCCACATGCTCTTCATATGTACATATTTATGACAATGTATATATTATATAATAAACCGGAGCCTCGAATAAAGCGGGGTCTCTGTTCTTTTTACATCATGTGTGTGCTTACAAGAGTTTCTACTGAGAAAGCGGAGTTTTATTAAACCGGTCTCTGCAGCTGCACGGATATAAAGAAAATAACTAGGGGGCTTGGTCATATCTGAACCATAGCTACACCTCTTGATCGGTTTGAAACCACAAAGGGATATCACTAGGGGCTTGGTTGTTGTCACACCATAGCTACACTTCTTGATCGGTTTAACACCACAAAGGGATATCACTAGGGGGCTTGGTTGTTGTCACACCATAGCTACACCTCTTGATCGGTTTAACACCACAAAGGGATATCACTAGGGGGCTTGGTTGTTATCACACAATAGCTACACCTCTTGATAGGCGTTAAGCCAAAAAGTAAATTATGTGGAGCCAAAGAGAGTCTGTTACATTAAGCACAGTTCAAACATAGGTAACCACCGAGCACAGCTCACATATTACCTGGGGGCTCTTTGCTTCTCATAGAACAATGAGTTTGAACCCTTGTAATAGGCTATCAAGCCAGGCTTGGAAGCCAGGTGTATTCACCTAAAAACCCAGGTTATCCTGCCTCTTTAAGTAAGTCACTCCGTCCAGGTAAACCTGTTATGACCCATTGAACGTTTCACAAGTCAATCCCATGGACCCTGAACTTGTCAAAGTTAAATTGGTGATTGGTTAAAGATTGAGGTCCATCTTAAAAAGGCTTTGCAAAATGGTTTAACTCAGCGGCCTGGCAGCCCATGAAAAGCCACGATTTAGGGCCTGGCAGCCCATGAAAAGCCTTGCATATTTCTGTTGTTTTTGCTATTTTCATGATAAGGGATTTATAAACATTTTTCTGACAAACCGGCAAGACTTTCAGTGCTTCGTTGTTAGTACATGACCATATTCTAAACTAGTAGCGAATTGCTCCGGACTGGTCTTGACTAGATGTCACCAGCTTATACGAACAAATCAACGGCTTTTTAGCCCAATATGATTTCTACATGAACCGGCAAGACGGCCAGGAGTTATCAATGCTTCGGATTGGTGTTTTCACCTTTACCATACAAACATTTGGTCAGCCAACGAGGTATGTTGCATATGTTATTTTTAATACAAACTTTGATTATTCATCCAAGTATTTTATATTTTTGGGCATCATGACCCGTCCAGTGGTAAACCACTAGGACACTTTCAAGTTCTTGCATCCAGGAACACAAATCATCATGGGCTATGCATAAATAGATCCCAAAAAAGTGAAACAAGTTTTCCACATGTCAAAGCAACATAAACATGCTCGAGGGCATGGCAGATAATGGGGTTTTGCTATCCTATTACAAGAAGCCTCAAAACGACTCCAATTGAATAATTGTTTCAAAGCAGTGGCACATAATAGCTTGTAAACCGGCTGCCGGTTTAAGATGCTTCATATGGACGGCTTGACGATTGAGGATCATTGCTGCAATCACTTCTTCTTCATACCTCCCCAAACGCTGGAAATCAACCGTTGACCAATCGATTCCGGTAAAAGCTTGAAACACGGCTTCTTCATAGATAAGGCTGGAGGGGTTAATGTCAGGAGCGTAAGTATGCTTACGGATTGGAGGCACAAGTTCTTCGACTTCATGGATTTCGGCAGGCTGTCTCTTCCCTTCAGTGTCGTAAGCCGGCTGGAAATGAGATAAGTCTGTGTCTTCTGCCAGTTTGCTGGCTATTGGCCGCATCTCCTTTGTCAGCCTTCGGGGATCATCATTGTCGAAGTTTGAACCGTCCTCCTTCACACCTGGATATCCTTTAATGATGTCATCCTCTTCAAGATCCGGAATCCATGCTTTGGCCCGGATTACTGCGGTCCACGCTCCTGCTCTTGCGGCTGCCTTCTTTAGTTTAGCAATCCGGGCTGGTAGCATGGCCAGCTTCTCAAGGGTTTCTTTTATCAGTGTTGGTGCCGGTTTATTGTAGGCTGCAGTGCATATAGCATACTGGGATCCAGAGTAAAGCTGTTCTATTAAGGTGTAAGCCACTTTAAGCTTCATCCGCATATCAGCGCCCAGATGAGTAATGCGGGTGCCTATCATGGTTTAATATCAGCCCAACTGGTAAACAATAAGATCTAATGAATTGGACAAACAACATAAGGATATACTTACCAAATATAGCGGACGTCATGGTGTTGATTTGCTGCTTCAAACCAGTTAGTTCATCTACAACTGGCTTCAGGGCTGCTTCGGCATCCTCAGCTCTTTTGGTTAAACCGGCCTTTTCGGTTTCCCAGTCAGCACATTCCTTGTTAAAAGACTCCTTTAGCTTTTCCATAGCTGTCAGGGCTTTGGTCAGCTCCTCCTTGGCTTTCACAGCCTCTGCTTGTTGGGACTTCACGTTCTCTTGCAAATCAGTGGTTCGGGCATCTTTATTGCTTAGCTCGGCCTATAACAGCGAAGATATGTCAACAACAGGATATGTATTTTCTAAGTACTAAGCGTATAACAAGTTATGCACTTCGTACTTGGGGGCTAATGCCTATTTGCTCTATTATCAATACATCTTTTATAAGTATCCAGAACAATGCAAGCATTATCCTTGACACTTGGGGGCTAATGTACATCTGTTCAAAACGGACGCATGGATTCAAGACCCGGATTACCTCGCAAAGCTAAACCGGCCTTTGGGGCTACACTGAGGAAAGCTACATAATTACATTGGTAAAGTATCGGTTTTGTTTTCAGTAAGGACCTGACATTTTGAGGGTCAGCAGGAGAGGATTAAAGTATTACAAAGTCCCAGTTTAAGATTAACATCATAAAATGGCCCTTGGGGGCTACTTGGGCTAGTGTCTTAACTTTGGAATCAAGAAATAAAGGGAGATGAAAATACCTCATAGCGTTCCTTCATCAGGTTCACCAAACCGGCTTCATAGTCATGGTTTAAGTGCAGATGGTTTAAAAAACCGGAGTGAAGTTCTTCAGCACTGAGATGAGCATAGCTTGATAAGTCAGTACTCCATTTACCCTTTTCCCTGGCAGCATGCTCTTCTTTGGCACTATGTTGGGCCAAGAATACAGGATGGCCAGGAGAGTTGTGGCCCATGCCAGTAATGATAACATCATCTCCTTGGCCCTCAGTAGTTTTTGCGGGTGATGATGGAGTACTAGTACCTCTCACTGGACTAGCCCGGTTTGGAGCTGCCGGTTCAGTGTCAGGCATGGCAGGATCAACTTCTGGTTGTTCATCAATATTCTGGTCTTCAAGGGGCGGTTCATCAAAAGTAGCTTCAGGATGAGGACCCTACGGTTCACGAGTTTGGTCCGGATCACCTATTTGCTCTTCTTCAAAAACTGCCTGGTCTTCTGACGGATTGTTGACCCGAGCTTTCTTGCTGGGTCTGGCTTTGGCTCTCCAAACAAAATTAAAAGAGGTTTAGCATCTTATTCAAGATTGTCAACGCATTTGAAGAGAGGGTTTGAATGCTTACCCAGCTACAGTTTTAAGAGGAGGGAGTTGGGTTGTTGTTGACTCGCCAGAAGATGAGGGAGGTGTCACCTGATAATTTGAATCGGATGGATTAAGAGGTTGTCTGAAATAACCTGCCTTGGGATAAGAATTGTCAAAAGTGGGGGAGACCTCAGATCGGCGCTTCCAAACCGGGGTATCAGGTAAACCAGCCGAAGTAACCTATTGGCTGCTGTGCCGGGTGGTTCGACATGCTTCATGCTGCTGCATCTTCAAAATAAATGTTGGATCCAAGTAAGCAAGAGGATGAGAAAAGCTTACTTTTCGGATCGCTTGACGGGTTTTTTGTGTTGCAATAGAGTCTGAACCGGAGGAAAGGGTAATTACCTCTATAGCATTAGCTTGGTTGCCTTCTACATCCTCCTGATAATGATCATTGTTAATGAGGTGCATGAAAAGGGAGCCAAGTGAGTCAAGTTCTACCTCAACTTCCGGATCATCTGCATCTTCATCCAATTCCATGTTGATCTGGTTAGCTGTTTTCCGCTTTGAGGTACGCTTGACAGCTTTGGTTTTGGGACGGGATGGCTTTGCCGCTTTATTGCGGATTTCCGCTTCCAGAAAGGATCATCACCCTGTTTATACACAAACAGAAGAAAGTTTACAAGTTGAACAATTTAAAGATATCAAAGATAAAAAGTGTCAGGACCCCGATTCCAAGTCACATCGATCTAGCCGGTAACACCTCATATCACTTTGCAGCCTCACGCACGGTATTCCCACGGGTCACGCATAAAGAGGTTGACTCAAATCAGAAGGGCATAAGGTAAAGGAGTAAAAAGAGCCTTACGTTCCCTTCCAGAATCAATTCCCCTACATAACTAAAGCATTTCTAGACACAACTCTGACCGGTTTGGCTTGGTAATCCTACAGGCAGTCAGACTCTGATACCAAAGCTGTCAGGACCCCGATTCCAAGTCACATCGATCTAGCAGGTAACACCTCATATCACTTTGCGGCCTCACGCATGGTATTCCCATGGGTGTCGCCTTACCATGGCCCGGGACCGTTTGCGCCTTTTGGCTCACGTATATGATAGTGTCGCTAGCATCCATATGACAGAGAACCCGGGCCGACATGGCTAGTCATGAACCCAAAGCGGCACTAACCTATGGCGACAGGCATACATGAATCACATCGAGCATGTCGGTCAGCAGCGTGTGAATCCGGGCTGTAGCACTTGGCTAACAGGACTCCGGGAACCCGGGCTGTAGCAGGCTAGGCAGGACTCCGGATGTCACCGCGTGACATTTCCCCAAAGGGACAGACACAGGAACAAAGTGAAACACATGCCGGCCAGTCAAGTGTCCTGAGCAGTAGTGCTGGGCTAACAGGACTCCGGTGAACCGGGCTGTAGCGGACTACTATGGCTCATGGAAGCCCTAGACTACATTTCCCCATAAGAGAGGCTACCAAGGATAAACAACAAGATTGTCGGATCCCACACATACCAAGCATTTCAATCATACACACAATATGCTCGATATGTGTAAATACAACATGGCATCACAACATAACTCTACAACTCAAGTATTTATTCATTAGGCTTCGAGGAGCGAGATATTACAAACATGGGTCTCATGACCCAACAATCATAGCATACAAATCAAAGCACATGCAGAAGCTTAACATGTCTGAGTACAGACATCTACAAATGAAAAAGGCTAAGAAGCCTGACTATCTACTAGATCCTACCGAGGGCACAAGATTGTAGCTAAGGTATCAAGCTAAACGTCGAAGTCCACACGGAACTACTAGAGAGACTGACGTCTCTCTGCAAAACGTAAAATAGGCAAACGTGAGTACAAATGTACCCAACAAGACTTACATCGGAACTATCTACATATGCATCGGTATCAATAAAGGGGGTGGTGGAGTTTAACTGCAGCAAGGCAGCTTTGACTCAGTGCCTAACATGAACTACGACTGCAAGCAACTCTGTTGAGGTGGCACACACGAGTCCACATATTCACAATTCAATACACCACTATGGATCCGCTCTCGTCTCCCTACGAGAAGGCCATCGATAGCACTCACACTTATCTTGCGAGTTTCAGAGTATCCACTTTCACTTGTCTATGAACTATGCAAGGGGTCCAAGTTTCCATATCCGAGGAATTCGGCTATTCGAATAGATAATGATAACCCTGCAGGGGTGTACTTCTTCACGCACGCTCCCACCACTTACCGTCGTTTACACAACATGTACTCGGCAACCTTCAAGCGGAAGCCCAACGAGGGTGTCGGCCACGGCCTACCTAAACACTTAAGTCTCTAGTCCAGGTTTAGCGCCTATCCAGGTTCCATCCGTAGGGAGTCCGGCCGAGGTTTCCACATACGGCCCCGAACGATGTGAACAGGGTTCCCGAGACACCAAACGGGCGCCCGGTACACCGTACCGCGGTGTATCTACCGCATCATAGCCCACCCCTAGGGTCAGCGCTACGCACGGCCGCCAACACATAACCTACAAACACCAGAAACTAGTTGCAACTCCTGGACAGAGTACTAGGGTGATTAAGAAGCCGAGAGGGTCAATTAAGGATCCCAATGAGTGGTAGTAGCTGTTCATGGATCACAGACACAGAACTAAGATCCTAAGAATGGTTTCAATGAGACAACCCACCATGTACTCCTACATGGCCTCTCACCGCTACCTTTACCTAATCGTGTTCACACACTTAGCTCGCACACAGTAGGACATGTTCATCACCATTCCAATTCATTCCCGATGAATCAGACCCGACACAACTCTATGCAATAGAAGGCATGACAAACAAGCATGAATGAGTAGGCACATCAGGGCTCAAACAACTCCTACTCATGCTAGTGGGTTTCATCTACTTACTGTGGCAATGACAGGTCATGCAGAGGAAAGGGGTTCAACTACCGCAGCATGTAACAGTTGAATCGTCGTTGTCCTAATGCAGTAAAAGAGAGCAGGAGTGAGAGAGTGGGATTGTATCAGAATGAACAAGGGGGTTTTTCTTGCCTGGCACTTCTGAAGATAGTATAGCTCTTCATCGGTGTCATCGATCACGTCGTCGGAAACATCGTCTACTAAGAGGGGGCAATTACCGGCAACAAGGAAGAATACAATCAATGCAATGCAACAATATGATGCATGATCATGACATGGTAATATGCTGTGATTTGGGCTAATGCAACAGAAAGTCATTTTAATCGAGGTGGAATTCAAAACTATATCAAATTCCAACTCCAAACCGATTATGAAATTTGCCCTAATCATGTTTCATCCTAAACAGTGAGGTTAACTTGCTCAAACATGCATGAAAATGGTACAGATGGATTCCTTGAATTTTTCTGATAAATTTTCATATATAAATTATTTCATTTGGAGTTATAGATAATTTTCTATGATTTTTAGAAGTTTTGGGCATTTTCTGTAATTTCCTGATTATTAATAAACCTAGAAAATGTATTACTGCGTCAGCATTAGGTCATGCTGACGTCAGCAGGTCAACAGGAGTCGTCCTGGTCAAACCTGACCAGTTGGGCCCACTGGTCAGTGTAATAGTGCTGTCTTGGGTCACTAACGGGTGGGGCCGGTCAAGGTCCACGTCAGCTCGGTCAAAGCTGACGCATGGGTCCACTTGTTTTGCTAATTAGCCTAATTATTTTGGTTAACCAGTAAACTAACAAACTAGGACCCACTGTCAGTGACTAGTGGTAACTAATACGGTTAACTAGTCCCTAATCTAATGACGGCCACGTCGGCAGCCACCTGGTTAGTCGCCAGTGACACACAGACGCAGCGCAGCTCGCTAGAGTGGTGCTAGAGGCTGTGGCTTGCTGCGCTGAGGGCACCAGGGGGGAGCCCTTGCTCGCCCCCATCCAGGGGTGCACGCAGCTGGGCGCAGGGAGGCCGGGGTCGACGGCGGCGACCACGTGGGCGCAGGCCGGAGCACGGGGTTGTCCTGGAGGGGCTGCAGTGCAGGGTAGTAGGTGCAGGTGGTGGATTTGGCTTGCTGGGGAGCTTCTGAGAACGTTAACGGGCTCGGACGCGGGCGACAGCGGTTGTGGTCGCGGTGGCGTCATGGCCGGCGGCGGCGAGCTCGGGAGCTAACGGGAGCGGTAGCTACGGCACGTATCCGACGAGGGAAACAGAGGGGAAAGGTACCACGGCTCACGGTGGTTCGACGGGGAGGCTCAGCAGGCTCGGGGAGGACCGGTAGGTGGTGAATCATCGATGAAGTCCGGCGAGCAGATGCGGCGGTGACGAGCTCGAGGGCGACGTTTCAGGGCGCCCACGGTCGCGTGCTTCAGTAGAGAGGTCGAGGGAGACGTGGGGAACCTCCTGGATATGGTGGTTCAGCGAGGTGGCGGCGGTGGCTGCGAGAACTGTGGTGGCCTGCTCGTGGCGGCTTCGGCATCGACGGGGGGGGGGGGGGAGTGCTGGGACGAGGGGAAAGTGAGCAGAGAGGGATGGTTCGATGCGGACAGCAGCGGCGAAGTCGCCCGTGTCGTCGACGTGTCTCAGAAGGCAGCCAGGCAGCTGCTGTGTGGCGCGCGGTGAGCGCGCATGCGTCGAGCACACGCGCCCTGTCTACTGGCGTAGTGGAGAAGATGATTGGCAGGTGGGCTGCACAGTAGCGGGCCGGCTAAATGGGCTGCAGTAAGTTAGGTGGGTTTCTTTCCCTCTCTGTCTTTCTACTTTTGTTTCTGTTTTCTAGTTTTGTGTTGTAGTTTTGAGCTTAGTAAAAATACCAAGGCCTTTCCTAAAATCCTGAAAATATTCATCGACACTTGCTGAATTATTTCAGTGGCCCAAAAATAGTTCCAACATTATTTGAACATTTAAATTATTTATAGTATTTAAATGCCCAAAGTCAAATACAATAATATTTAATTCAAAAATCCAGAATGGCCTAGAAATATGTGCATTATTTTTGGCAGAGGTTCTAGACCAATTCAAAAATGATGGACATTTATGAAGGGCATTTTGGGTTCATTGAAATATTTTTATTTTGATCCTAGTTGAGTTCTTTTGGTGCTAGGGTTTCATCGTCCCCAATTCAAATTAATTTGAAAATAACATGATGCATGGATGCAGATGCAACTATTTGCAGGCACAAATTCTAGGGCTGTGACAACTCACCCCCACTAAACAAGAATCTCGTCCGGAGATTCAAGAAGTGAGGTAAGAAGACAGAGGGGGCACAAGACCAACACAATCTTCATGATCCAAGTTGCACCTCATAAGGTTGTTGATTCGTAGCATACGTTGATCTTGACATCCTCGCTTTTGAGATCTTCATCCACGAGATGATGACGGAAAGAAACTCTACTAGGATTGATCTTCTCAAAGATCAAACTATACAATCTCAACTCACGGAATGAGATGTTGAAACATCTCGAGTTGAGACACAAAACACATCGAGAGGGATGGAAGAACAAACGACGGGGTTTGATTTGGTGGGCAACAATTCCACGCTTAGAAAGATGGTGGAAGGTGTCAAGGTGGCGAGGAAATAATTGCCATGATCCCTTAACGGGGCACCTTGGAAAAGGTGACTCATTGAATTGTTTCCTTAAGTGGCAAAAAGAATTACTTTTGATACAAAGATCATTGAAATTCTTTATACCAGCCTAAGGCAATCACAAATGATCGTGTGAACGAATTCGAACGAATGGCATACCCATACCAGAATGGATGATGTGGACTACCTTGTTGAAGACAACGCAATTGATGACTTTTGCTTATCACCGGAAATGGATGGGACCCATGACAGGAACACTTTTGAAGATGATCCTGAACAACAACTACTCAGATGCAAGCTGGGAACAAAATGCAAATGTTGGGAATGATTCTGGTAACTGGGGAAGAACTCAATAGTCGAGAGTGTTTCCAACGTTCCAATGGTTATAGAATCATCGAAGAAACTGAGAGCATAAGGATCCCTAAGGAACAACTTCAAGAATAAGTTATGCGAAATCCTTGGGAGGTGACCAAACGGCTTAATCAGGATACTACAACAGCAGTGCTTCCAGCTAGGTGTGTCCACTTCACTGGAACCTATATCATAGTTCTCGGAAGAAGTTCCAACCATCATATCTGCCTGAGATTCAAATCTGGTTGGTAACAGGATAATTCAGACAATGTGTCTGGAAAGAAAGTTTGCAACACAAACCGACGAGATGACGTTACAAGATTCTTGGGAAATGAACTACGATAGTAAGCTCCAAAACATGAGCTGGTTCTGCTACATACCCGTGAACACGTTGTCCAAGACAAGCATGACCACATAGTAGTCTTATAATAAAACACTACCGAGTTTAGGTTGGGAACCCTCATTAGGGATAACAAAATCTTGTACAAATCCGTCTGGTACCTTCAGGACTAGCACTTAGAACTTATTATCCTTGAACAAGCATTCAGTGGCTTGGTGTGCTAGGAACACATATGGAGTGGAGGTAATTAATCTACCAAACCATAGAATACCTCGCAAGAATGCATGACTGACTTGGGATGATTCCAAAGGAAGCAAAAACAATCTCCCTTGAATTCACGGCGACAACTTGCATCGGTTGCACGTGAACTTAGAGGAAGTCACTACTTTCATCCAAACATACTTCATGAACGGGGCATGAAGAAAATTCTTACACAAGTTTCCAACACTAGGTGGATGTTCAACATGAATCATGGGGGAGAGAAAATGCTGCCGATGGGCTCAACAACAACTCATCGAAATTTCCATATCACTGTACTTCCACCATTATGTGAACATGGTGATAGTATTGGTCAGACCAAAAGATGTAGTGGTGTATGCTCGAGGAATCAACCACGAGTAAGACAACATTACGAATATCATTGGTTCTAACTTGATTTGACGATAGCCCACACTCAAATCATGGTTTGGACAAGACAATAGGTTCAACAACTGATCATGGGGATTAGTTGATGAAGATATCATCTTTCTTCAACACACACACACACAAACACAAGGATATCCCTTTGGAACGAACTAAGTTAGGCAAGCTTTTATCTTCCAACTCTCCAAGTTGTTGTTTAGCTTAACCGACTAGCTCAGGGGTATCCAACACGGATCCTTGGAGAAGGAGTGGTTTACAAGAAACCAACTTGATCACGAACTCAACATAGCGGTCAAGTGACAACCTGATAACACTTTCGAGAAGATATTCGGAAATTCACGAACCACTGATATGTTACTAAGCTCGAGAACAATCTTGCTTTGCGAGGCAAGACAATGTGACCAATAGAGCAAGGGTGTGACACAATCCTATCTCATTGATCGAATAGTGCTCCGGAGATAAGGACTAGGTAGCACGATCAATCTTAGAATGATGATTCAATAACCAACATGCTAAGAATGAGTTTATGGTCCATTAACTACCAAGCAACGGGGTTGATAGGAGTATTGATTTCACACATCACGATTCACTTGTTGGCGTTCCGGTTACAATAACATGGGGACCGAGGAATGAATAATGATGGCAAGAAGTATCACTGTATCAAGAGTTCATAGGATGGTGTGCAATTTCCATGACATTCTTGATATAAAGATGGTAATACTCCAAGGTAGAACAGAATCAAAAGCTAGATTGGCATTTTATTTGCGGATTACAACTGCTTTGACCCAATCCTGGATATGGATGAGGTACTGGAGTTTGTTTCTCCTAGTCATTCTGGAATAGAATGGCTTGACGAACCATAAGAGTAATAGGCATCGAGAACACGAGTGCACGACTACTCCTGACTATCAATTGATAGATGAAGGTCGGAATATAACTGAAGGGGGACAACTCAAAGGAACATATGATTTCTCTAAGTTGTAGGTGCATCGGTTAGCGTGTTGAATAAATTCAACATGTTTCTTCTGGATAACCCATCCAGAAAGGTAGAACTGGAAGAGTCACAACATAGAATCAAGAACCCATTAAGAGCTCTGGTTGTGATCTTTTGGTTCAAGAACTTCTGCCATATTGGTTCATGGTACTGGAAGAATGAGATACCACAACCCTCGAGGACTATCACAAAGGTTTACTAATGTCCTAAGGAACTAGCAAACACTATCAACATGAAGCAAGTAGGGTGAATCTCGGGTTCAAGAACCCATGAGTAGAATACCTACTACTAATGGCATCACGGGATGCTTCCGAGAATGATGGCCAGAATCATCACACTGGGAATGCAAAACATGGCTAGATTACTAGGTGGTCCTCTAAGACACCTAGGGTCATAATAATAGCTCCAACATATATGTCGAGGTAATGTAGTACCTCAACTCAACAATTAGTGTGGTCAATCTGGCCCAAAAGGATCATCGGGAACGGAAAGAAGGGATTTGCAAATGCTTCAGACTATTTAGAAACCTGGGATGACTCGGACAGCATAACGGCTGTAAATGCTCAAAAAGATTTGAGACATCCTACAAAATGGTGGCATAACCACTCAACATCACAATATCAAGGTTCTGAGTCCAGCTACGAACATATGGAAGTAGTAGGAACTGAACTGAGGCTTGAACTCAACAATCCTAGGCAACTACGGTTTAGTAACACGTCATCCTGAGAGATAGAGGAGAAGCCTAGTTCCTAATCCCCGTAGAAAAGAAGAGGTTGACTCAAATCAGAAGGGCATAAGGTAAAGGAGTAAAAAGAGCCTTACGTTCCGTTCCACAATCAATTCCCCTACATAACTAAAGCATTTCTAGACACAACTCCGACCGGTTTGGCTAGGTAATCCTACAGGCAGTCAGACTCTGATACCAAAGCTGTCAGGACCCCGATTCCAAGTCACATCGATCTAGCAGGTAACACCTCATATCACTTTGCGGCCTCACGCATGGTATTCCCATGGGTGTCGCCTTACCATGGCCCGGGAACGTTTGCGCCTTTTGGCTCACGTATATGATAGTGTCGCTAGCATCCATATGACAGAGAACCCGGGCTGACATGGCTAGTCGTGAACCCAAAGCGGCACTAACCTATGGGGACAGGCATACATGAATCACATCGAGCATGTCGGTCAGCAGCGTGTGAATCCGGGCTGTAGCACTGGGCTAACAGGACTCCGAGAACCCGGGCTGTAGCAGGCTAGGCAGGACTCCGGATGTCACCGCGTGACATTTCCCTGAAGGGACAGACACAGGAACGAAGTGAAACACATGCCGGCCAGTCAAGTGTCCGGAGCAGTAGTGCTGGGCTAACAGGACTCCGGTGAACCGGGCTGTAGTGAACTACTATGGCTCATCGAAGCCCTAGACTACATTTCTCCATAAGAGAGGCTGCCAAGGATAAACAACTAGATTGTCGGATCCCACACATACCAAGCATTTCAATCATACACACAATATGCTCGATATGTGTAAATACAACATGGCATCACAACATAACTCTACAACTCAAGTATTTATTCATCAGGCTCCGAGGAGCGAGATATTACAAACATGGGTTTCATGACCCAACAATCATGGCATACAAATCAAAGCACATGCGGAAGCTTAACATGTATGATTACATACATCTACAAATGAAAAAGGCTAAGAAGACTGACTATCTACCAGATCCTGCCGAGGGCACAAGATCGTAGCTGAGGTATCAAGCTAAACGTCGAAGTCCACACGGAACTACTAGCGAGACTGACGTCTCTCTGCAAAACATAAAATAGGCAAACGTGAGTACAAATGTACCCAGCAAGACTTACATCAGAACTATCTACATATGCATCGGTATCAATAAAGGGGGTGGTGGAGTTTAACTGCAGCAAGCCAGCTTTGACTCAGTGGCTAACATGAACTACGACTGCAAGCAACTCTGTTGAGGTGGCACACACGAGTCCACATATTCACAATTCAATACACCACTATGGATCCGCTCTCGTCTCCCTACGAGAAGGCCATCGATAGCACTCACACTTATCTTGCGAGTTTTAGAGTATCCACTTTCACTTGTCTATGAACTATGCAAGGGGTCCAAGTTTCCATATCCGAGGAATTTGGCTATTCGAATAGATAATGATAACCCTGCAGGGGTGTACTTCTTCACACACTCTCCCACCACTTACCGTCGTTTACACGACATGTACTCGGCAACCTTCAAGCGGAAGCCCAACGAGGGTGTTGGCCACGGCCTACCTAAACACTCAAGTCTCTAGTCTAGGTTTATCGCCTATCCAGGTTCCATCCGCAGGGAGTCCGGCCGAGGTTTCCACATATAGCCCCGAACGATGTGAACAGGGTTCCCGAGACACCAAACGGGCACCCGGTACACCGTGCCACGGTGTATCTACCGCATCATAGCCCACCCCTAGGGGCAGCGCTACGCACGGCCGCCAACACATAACCTACAAACACCAGAAACTAGTTGCAACTCCTGGACAGAGTACTAGGGTGATTAAGAAGCCGAGAGGGTCAATTAAGGATCCCAATGAGTGGTAGTAGCTATTCATGGATCACAGACACAGAACTCAGTTCCTAAGAATGGTTTCAATGAGACAACCCACCATGTACTCCTACATGGCCTCTCACCGCTACCTTTACCAAATCGTGTTCACACACTTAGCTCACACAGTAGGACATGTCCATCACCATTCCAATTCATTCCCGATGAATCAGACCCGACACAACTCTATGCAATAGCAGGCATGACAAACAAGCATGAATGAGTAGGCACATCAGGGCTCAAACAACTCCTACTCATGCTAGTGGGTTTCATCTATTTATTGTGGCAATGACAGGTCATGCAGAGGAAAGGGGTTCAACTACCGCAACATGTAACAGTTGAATCGTTGTTGTCCTAATGCAGTAAATGAGAGCAGGAGCGAGAGAGTGGGATTGTATCGGAATGAACAAGGGGGTTTTGCTTGCCTGGCACTTCTGAAGATAGTATAGCTCTTCATCGGTGTCATCGATCACGTCGTCGGAAACATCGTCTACTGAGAGGGGGCAATTACCGGCAACAAGGAAGAATACAATCAATGTAATGCAACAATATGATGCATGATCATGACATGGCAATATGCTGTGATTTGGGATAATGCAACAGAAAGTCATTTTAATTAAGGTGGAATTCAAAACTATATCAAATTCCAACTCCAAACCTATTATGAATTTTGCCCTAATCATGTTTCATCCTAAACAGTGAGGTTAACTTGCTCAAACATGAATGAAAATGGTACAGATGGATTCCTTGAGTTTTTCTGATAATTTTTCATATATAAATTATTTCATTTGGAGTTATAGATAATTTTTTATGATTTTTAGAACTTTCGGGCATTTTCTGGAATTTCCTGATTATAAATAAATCCAGAAAATGTATTACTGCATCAGCATTAGGTCATGCTGACGTAATTATTTTGGTTAACCAGTAAACTAACAAACTGGGACCCACCGTCAGTGACTAGTGGTAACTAATACGGTTAATTAGTCCCTAATCTAATGACGGCCACGTCGGCAGCCGCCGGGTTAGTCGCCGACGACACACAGACACGGCGCAGCTCGCCAGAGTGGCGCTAGAGGCTGTGGCTTACCGCGCTGAGGGCACCAGGGGGGAGCCCTCGCTCGCCCCCATCCAGGGGTGCACGCAGCTGGGCGCAGGGAGGCCGGGGTCGACGGCGGCGACCACTTGGGCGGCGGCCAGAGCATGGGGTTTGCCTGGAGGGGCTGGAGTGCACGGTAGGATGTGCGGTGGTGGATTTGGTTTGCTGGGGAGCTTCTGAGAACGTTAACGGGCTTGGACGCGGGCGACAACAGTTGTGGTCGCGGTGGCGTCATGGCCGGCGGCGGCGAGCTCGGGAGCTGACGGGAGCGGTAGCTACGGCACGTATCCGACGAGGGAAACAAAGGGGAAAGGTAGCACGGCTCACGGTGGTTCGACGGGGAGGCTCAGCGGGCTCGGGGAGGACCGGTAGGTGGTGAATCGTCGATGAAGTCCGGCGAGCAGATGCGGCGGTGACAAGCTCGAGAGCGATGTTTCGAGGCGCCCGCGGTCGCGTGCTTCAGCAGAGAGGTCAAGGGAGACGTGGGGAACCTCCTGGATATGGTGGTTCAGCGAGGCGGTGGCGGTGGCTGCAAGAACTGCGGTGGCCTACTCGTGGCGGCTTCGGCATCGGGGGGGAGAAGCGCTGGGATGAGGGGAAAGTGAGCAGAGAGGGATGGCTCGATGCGGACGGCAGTGGCGAAGTCGCCCACGTCGTCGACGTGTCTCAGGAGGCAGCCAGGCAGCTGCTGCGTGGCGTGCGGTGAGCGCGCGTGCGTCGAGTACACGCGCCCTGTCTACTGGCGCGGTGGAGAAGATGATTGGCAGGTGGGCTGCACCATAGCGGGCCGGCTAAATGGGCTACGGTAAGTTAGGTGGGTTTCTTTCCCTCTTTGTCTTTCTACTTTTGTTTCTGTTTTCTAGTTTTTTGCTATAGTTTTGAGCTTAGTAAAAATACCAAGGCCTTTCCTAAAATCCTGAAAATATTCATCGACACTTGCTGAATTATTTCAGTGGCCCAAAAATAGTTCCAACATTATTTGAACATTTAAATTATTTATAGTATTTAAATGCCCAAAGTCAAATACAATAAGATTTAATTCAAAAATCCAGAATGGCCTAGAAATATGTGCATTATTTTTGGCAGAGGTTCTAGAGCAATTCAAAAATGATGGACATTTATGAAGGGCATTTTGGGTTCATTGAAATATTTTTATTTTGATCCTAGTTGAGTTCTTTTGGTGCTAGGGTTTCATCATCCCCAATTCAAATTAATTTGAAAATAACATGATGCATGGATGCAGATGCAACTATTTGTAGGCACAAATTCTAGGGCTGTGACAAAACGGAAGCATAGTGCTTACAGCAGGCGGTTTATTTTGAGTGTAGAAGGGGTTCAAGCTAGTTTGGCGACAGACTGATTCCGGATCATTCAAAATTTTCTTGACGCTTTCAGTGACCTCTTCATCGATTACCTGAATGTTGATGTGGCGTTGGGGGTCTTCTAATTCACCAGTGTACTCACACACTAAACTGGGGCGGGGGCTTAGTGGCAAGACGCTCCAAGATATCCAGCAACGCACAAAATCAACGCGTGTTAAATCGTTGGCCATAATGGCCCGGAGCTTAGCGAGTTGAAGGGCATATTTGGCCCGTTGCACATAACTTAAACGTTGCGGCATTGGATGAGTGTTGGAAAGCCGGTGATCACGGTAGCCTGGAAGAGGGTTCTCATCTTCAGGAGAGGTATCTATGCAGTAGAACCAAGTTTGGTTCCATTCCTTAGGGTGACTGTGCAGTTTGGCATGAGGGAATTCAACTTCATTCCGCTTTTGAACAGAGACACCACCAAGTTCAGTGTTGGGACCGTTTACAAATTCTGTATGCCGATTCAGATGAAAAAAGTCTCGGAACAGCTCAGCAGTTGGTTCTTCTTGTAAGTATACTTCACAGAAGACTTGGAAGTTGCATAGATTGGACACCGAATTGGGTCCGATATCTTGAGGATGGAGTTGGAAACTGGCAAGCACATCTCGGAAAAACTTCAAACCGGGCGGTTTGAAACCACGACCTATGTGGTCGACAAAGACCACTACCTCACCCTGCCTCGGGGTAGGAGGATTCTCCGTTCCTGGACCTCGCCATTGAATTTCAGTTTTCTTGGGCAAGGTGACGATATTGACCATTCTGTTCAACTGTTCTTCGGTGACCCGGGAGCGAGCCCAGTTGCAAGCAAAAAACGGTTTGGCCATTGTGAAATGAAAAGATGAAAAAGAAATGCCGGTTTGCAAATCATTCATGGTGGTACGCAAGATGCAATGGATTAAAAATATACAGATATGTGAAATTACGTAAACCGGAGACTGATACAATAATGAATGACAAGGTCATATCAAGGGTATACATGTGTTGGGGATATTACTACTGGGCGTAAACCGGCCGGGAGTAGCCGGATTAACTTTATGAAGATTAGAAGCCCATGAAGACGTAAGAATGATGGCGCTTTATGAAGGCCTAAGGCCCAAAGGCGAGTTAAGGCCTATAGATGTAAACTGACCTTATTATGTAACTTGCATTGTAAGATAGGAAGTATAGAGACCGAACCGAACACGTTTATGATCCAGCTTCGGGACTCTGTAAACCGGCGGGCGTCAACCTATGTATATAAAGGGACGACCCGACAGCGGTTTAGGCACAACAGACAACAACTCGAGAGCCAGTCAAAGCGGATCCGCTCCCTGGTCAACGAAACCCTAGCAATACCAATCACAACTAGACGTAGGCTTTTACCTTCATCGAAGGGGCCAAACTAGTGTAAGCTCCCCGTGTCCCCTTGTCCGGTTTAACCCCTTTAAGCTAACCTGTTGCGATGGCTCCACGACTAAGTCCTTTCACAAGGACATCTGCCGTGACAAACCCACGACACAACGTGCTTTGCATCAAGAGCAACAAGCAATGAGTGAATGCATAGACAACCTCGCCACCGACTTGCGACTCTCCGAGCAATGTACAAGAGACTACTTCGACCACAAGCTCGACGATCACAAGCAAGAGAATGACGCAACAATGGACGAGATTCGTGCTTTGTTGCTCAACCGCTCTTCTTCCACTTTGTCCTCATCAAGACGGAGCCGCTCAAGTCGACACTCCGACTTCACCCTCTCCGGCTCAAGTACACCGACATCAAACACTCTTCGCCATTCCGTGAGCAACAATCATCAAGCAAGCCTCAATCGTCTATGCGACACCGACTCTCAAGAGCACTGACACCATCAAAACCAAGCTACCTTTGCGCAAGCACAAGAACGACAACGACAATACCAACACGAAGAGGAAGAGTGAGCGCGTCTACACCAAGAAGCACAAGATGTCGAGGCACAATGTCAAGAGCAACAATTGCGAGATGCTCAAGCACTTGCGGTGCAACAAGCCCTCTGAGATTCAAGTCGAGCCGTAGCCAACCGAGGCCGACAAGCTCGTGAACATGAAGAAGCACTTCGTGAAGAAATTGACGAACGAAGATATCAAGCTCACATGCAACGTCAAGCTTGACAAGTTCCTCCATAAGCCCACCAAGAACATCAAGTTCAAAAACAACAAGATGACATTGGACATCCTCCACGATAAGAGAAAGTTGTGAAAGATGATCCTCCTCATCAAGGACGTCATCATCCCCGACCCGAACACAATGAAGAGCAACGCTACGGCAAGCAAAAGTTCACCATGCCCAAGTTCAATGGAAGCAATGATCCCGAAGAATACCTTTCATGGGCATTGAAGGTCGACAAAATCTTCCATTTGCACAACTATGAAGAAGAGAAGAAGATCGCGATGGCATCCCTTGAGTTCCAAGACTATGTCCTCATTTGGTGGGAACAAATCATCGAGCGCCGTGAGGCAAGAGGTGAACTACCCATCACTACTTGGGCGCAAATGAAGGATGTCATGAGAGCACGCTTCGTGCCTACCTACTACAATCGCGACCTCTTCAAGAAACTCAAACTACTCAAGCAAGGAACCAAGAGCGTTGAAGAGTACTACAAGAAAATGGAGATTGCAATGATACGACCCAATGTCACGGAAGATGATGAGCGAACTATGGCACGTTTCTTGAATGGACTCAATCATCCCATCAAGAAGATCGCCGACTTCCAACTATACTCGAACCTCATCGGGCTAGTGCATCAAGCTACCAAAGCGGAACGTCAAGTGCAAGAAGACTTCAAGTATGCCAAGTTCTCATCCAAGTCATACGGCTTCTCCAACAACCAAGCTTCAACGACACCAACACCTTCTACATCAACAAAGCCTTCTACAAGCAACATCGACAAATCGAGTTACAAGAAAGCTTCATCAACCCCAAGTCATCCTCCTACATAGAGAAACTGCAAGCCGAGAGCTTCATCATCATCTACCCAACCGATGAGACCATCAAGACAAGTTCCTTCAAATGCTTCACATGCGGAGGCCGAGGCCACAAGTCCTTTGAGTGTACCAACAAGCGAACCATGATCCTCAACGACGATGGTACATATGACTCCATGAGCGAAGGAGAAACGGAAGCACTTGAGCAAGTCGCCATGCACCGGCAAGTGAACGATGAAGAGGAACAAGTCTTTTGCGATGAAGATTCAAGTCCCTCTCTAGTTGTCTCCAAGGTCTTGACTCTTCAACATCACCAAGAAGAAGACCAAAGATGCCACATATTCCATACCAAGGCCGACATCAATGAAAGGTTCGTCAAGGTCATCATCGATGGAGGGAGTTGTCATAACTTAGCAAGTGAAGAACTTTGCTCCAAGCTCCAATTGCCCAAGATGAAGCACCCACATCCCTACAAAGTTCAATGGCTTAGCGACTCTGGAACTATCCGAGTCGAGCATCGAGTACAAGTCACCTTAAAAATTGGTGCCTACGAAGACACTTTGGAGTGTGATGTTGTTCCAATGACCGTTTGCCACTTTCTTCTTGGACGCCCATGGCAATTTGATAGAGGTGTCATCCACAACGGCCGAACGAACCACTACATCTTCAAGATGAAAGGAAAAGAGTACGTACTTCTCCCTATGTCTCCAAGCCAAGTGATCACCGACAAGCAAGCCACCCATCATGGAGAGAATGGTGAGAGAGCGAGCCACCAAAAAGAGAGTGAGCGCCACAAGCCCAAATCGTGTGCCTCCACGATGAGCGAAAAGAACTTAGTTCTATTTGCCACCAAAATTGAGATAAGAGGAGTGTGTGAGAACCCATTTAGTGTCCTACACTATGTCCTTTTGTGCAAGGACGACGCTCCAAAATCTAACACCTCTCACGCTCTACCTTTAGTGTTGTCTTCTCTCCAAGACGTTTTCCCCGACGAGCTACCTCCAGGACTACCTCCACTATGAAGCATCGAGCACCACATCAACCTCATCCCCGGAGCACCTCTTCTGAACAAAGCTCCATACCACGTCAACCCCGAAGTAAAACATCTCATAGACCATGGACATGTGCATGAAAGTTTGAGTCCTTGTGCCGTTTCGGTCATTCTTGTGCCAAAACGAGGCGGTAGCTTTCACATGTGCTCCGATTGTAGACCTATCAATGCTATCACCATTCGCTATAGGTATCCCATTCCACGCCTTGATGATATGCTTGATGAACTTAGTGGTGCCACTTTATTTTCCAAAATTGATCTTAAAAGTGGTTACTATCAAATCTGCATACAAGAGGTTAATGAATGGAAAACCGCTTTCAAAACAAAGTTTGGCTTGTATGAGTGGTTAGTCATGCCTATGGGTCTATCGGAAGCACCTGGTACTTTTATGCGTCTTATGAATTATGTATTTCGCCCTTACATTGGTGAGTTTGTTGTGGTCTACTTCGACGATATCCTTGTTTATAGCAAACCTCTTAAAGATCATGTCACCCATGTCCGAACCGTTTTGCAAACTCTTCGAAAAGAGCGTCTCTATGCTAACATGGAAAAGTGCCTTTTTGGTGTTGATAAGCTCGTTTTCTTGGGTTTTGTTGTTTCGTCTAAGGGTGTTCATGTTGATGACTCCAAGATCAATGCTATTAAAACTTGGCCACAACCAACCAACTTGCATCAAGTGAGTAGCTTCCTTGGTCTAGCCGGTTTTTACAGTCGATTTGTGAAGGACTTTAGCACCATTGCTTCACCTTTGCATACTTTGAGCAAGAAAAATGCTCCTTTTGTTTGGGGACCATCCCAAGATACCGCTTTCAATGAGCTGAAGAATTTGCTTACGCATGCTCCCGTTCTTGCATTACCCAACTTTGACAAGCCCTTTGAGATTCATTGCGATGCTAGTGGTAATGGCATAGGAGGTGTGTTAACGAAAGAGAAGCGCCCCATACCTTACTTTAGTGAGAAACTTTCTGGAGTGCACCTCAATTACCCCATCTATGACAAAGAATTATATGCTTTAGTGCGAGTTTTGCATGAATGGGAACGCTATCTTCGCCCTCATGAATTTTGAAGGAAATATGCCCTAGAGGCAATAATAAAGTAATTATTTATTTCCTTATATCATGATAAATTTGTATTATTCATGATAGAATTGTATTAACCGGAAACATAATACATGTGTGAATACATAGACAAACAGAGTGTCACTAGTATGCCTCTACTTGACTAGCTCGTTGATCAAAGATGGTTATGTTTCCTAACCATGGACATGAGTTGTCATTTGATAAACGGGATCACAACATTAGGAGAATGATGTGATTGACTTGACCCATTCCGTTAGCTTAGCACTTGATCGTTTAGTATGTTGCTATTGCTTTCTTCATGACTTAACATGTTCCTACGACTATGAGATTATGCAACTCCCCTTTACCGGAGGAACACTTTGTGTGCTACCAAACGTCACAACGTAACTGGGTGATTATAAAGGTACTCTACAGGTGTCTCCGAAGGTACTTGTTGAGTTGGCGTATTTCAAGATTAGGATTTGTCACTCCGATTGTCAGAGAGGTATCTCTGGGCCCACTCAATAATGCACATCACTATAAGCCTTGCAAGCATTGTAACTAATGAGTTAGTTGCGGGATGATGTCTTACGGAACGAGTAAAGAGACTTGCCAGTAACGAGATTGAACTAGTTATTGAGATACCGACGATCGAATCTCGGGCAAGTAACATACCGATGACAAAGGGAACAACGTATGTTGTTATGCGGTTTGACCGATAAAGATCTTCGTAGAATATGTAGGAGCCAATATGAGCATCCACGTTCCGCTATTGGTTATTGACCGGGTCATGTCTACATAGTTCTCGAACCCGTACGGTCCGCACGCTTATAGTTTCGGTGACGATTGTATTATGAGTTTTTGTGTTTTGGTGTACCGAAGGGAGTTCGGAGTCCCGGATATGATCATGGACATGATGAGGAGTCTCGAAATGGTCAAGACATAAAGATCGATATATTGGACGACTATGTTCGGACATCGGAATGGTTTCAGGGAGTTTCAGACATATATCGGAGTACCGGGGGGTTACCGGAACCCCCCGGGGAGTTTAATGGGCCAAGATGGGCCTTAGTGGAGAAGAGGAGGGGCGGCTAGGGCAGGTCGCGCCCCCTCCCCCTCTAGTCCGAATTGGACAAGGAGGGGGGCGCCCCCTTTCCTTCCACTCTCTCCTTCCCTTCCTTTCCCCCTCCTACTCCAACTAGGAAAAGAGGGAGTCCTACTCCCGGTGGGAGTAGGAGTCCTCCTTGGTGCGCCCTCCCCTGGCCGTTTGCCTACTCCCCCCTATTCCTTTATATACAGGGGCAGGGGGCACCTCTAGACACAACAATTGATCTCTTGATCTCTTAGTCGTGTGCGGTGCCCCCCTCCACCATATTCCATCTCGATCATATCGTAGCGGTGCTTAGGCGAAGCCCCGTGTCAGTAGCAACATCATCACCGTCACCATGCCGTCGTGCTGACGGAACTCTCCTGTAGCGACTAGACCTGAAACAGTCTGATCTCTGTGCTCCAGTGTCATCCCTGGATCAGTAATGCTGACACCACACAGTACTCGGAGGATTTATAGCAGAGTAGCAATCACACACTTATTACATCGAGTGTCCCATAAGAAAGCTTATTACAATAAATATGGCTTAAGGCCATCTACTAACGATAACAGCGGAAGGCTTGGAAGATAAGTGAGTCCATCAACTCCAACGGCATCACTGAGTATAGGACCACGACCTAAAAACTCCTTAATCATCATATGAAAAGTCTGCAACATTAACGTTGCAGCCCGAAAACGGGCCAGCACATGGAATATGCTGGCAAGGTAACACATAGAGAGTAATGGAATGAAACAGCTATACTATATGCATATTTGGCTGGTGGAAAAGCTCTATGGTTATATGTTTTTGCGAAAAGCCAATTTTTCCCTACTACAAAGGAATAAAATTTATTTAACTATCATGGTAGTTGTTAAACATTGAGAATGGTTGACAGCATTCTCAATCCCAATTAAGCATCAACATTAAACATAACCCAACAAAATTAATTTAGAGTAACATGTTGAGATTCACATGATAATCCAGGTACTAGATACTCAAGATGTCCATAACCGGGGACATGGCTAATCATTATTAGTTTGTTACACTCTGCAGAGGTTTGCGCACTTTTCCCCACAAGACTCGATCGCCTCCGTTTGGTTTCTCGCACTACATGGTGTTTGAGAAGACGGATGATCGAGACATAGTCTTTCAGAAGCGCTAGCACCTTACGATCGGGTAGACCGTACCACCTACATCCCCTACATCTGCTAGTCTACCACTGTAAGAGTTCACACAACTTAGTCAACTATGCTAGAGCCCATAATAGCTTGTGGCTGCACACGGAAGTTTTTAGTATGAATAGTCTTATGATCCCTTTGAGCCTGGGTGGCGGTCCAAAAGAAAACAGGCAAGTCCTGGAATACCCAGGTGCCTCAATCCACCCAGATGTATGTTTAATTTGCCACCTTAGATAAACCATTAATTAAGAAAACTCACATCTGTCATGGATATCACTCACCCAATCCACGTCTACTAGCATAGCATGGCATAATAAGCAAACGTGGAAGTAACTCCCAAAGGTTTGATAATAAACAGGTAATAGGTACTACCTCAACTACTTCCCATCCCACAATTTAATTAGATCCTAATCATGCAATGTGTGAGGATTGATCTAATGCAATAAAACTGGGTAGTAGAAAAAGGTATGATCAAAGTGTTACTTGCCTTGCAGATGATCCGGGAAACCTAGAGATTCGAAGTAACAAGCGGCGCACTCCGGATACTCTATCGCAAACAAACAAAACGAGCAAGCAATAAGTACTCATCTAATGCACAGGTAAAACTCAAATAAGAGATATAACCAGAAGGTTCAACTTAAGAACTCCCGTTGGCAAAAAGAACCAAATCGAACAAAGCAACGAAAGTCAAACGGCGAAAGAAAACAACTTCGTTCTAGTAATCTGGATCTAGGGCAAATTTTACAGTAGCAAAATCTTGTTTAAGTTGGTTAAACGGATAGAGGGTTTCGAGACGAAACTCTAGGCGCTTGAATCGCCTGATTCCGATAAACGAGCGAAAATATAAACTAAAACGAAAATCGGATCAGGAATCGCGATCAGATAAATCGCGGATTTTATCCGAGAAAAAGAAAACTAACGAATAGTTAATCGAACGGACGTTCATTAACAGAAACTAACCGGTGAACACGTTTGCTAAAACGAACGGATCGGTGAACGTCGGCGGCTATACCTCCGGCGAGGTACTCCGGCGGCGGGGCGGGCCTCCGGCGGCGGCGGTGGCTATGCGGGGCGGCGCAGCAGCGGCGGCGGCGTGCGGCGCGCGGCGGCAGCGGCAGTAGCGCAGGCGGCGGGGCGGCTGCGGCTTGGCGGGGCGGGGCGGGGTGAGGTGAGGGGCGGTGGGGCGGCTCAGTATTTAAGAGAGGGAGGGGGGTGCTCCCTTGGGGGAGGGGGCACGGCTGCGGCCCCGAGCCGGACTTGGGCGGCGGCGCGGCTCCGGTCTCCTGGAGGGAGACACAGGCGGCGGGGTGGGCCGTCGGCTGGGCCTTGGCCCAGTCGGCGCGTGGCGCGTTTTATATATATATATATATTCCGCTCGGAAAAAGGAAAAAAAGAAATACTAAACGGACTCCAAAAATTCCGAAATAAATTTCCACGGGCTTCTAAAATCAAGCTTCATAGGGTGAACATTTATTTGGGACCTAAATGCAATTTTGAAAAACGCACATTTTTCCTAAATCAAATAAAACACCGAAAAACTACGAAATAAAATCTTATTTGATTTTATTATTAAATCCTCAATATTTCTTTATTTTGGGAAAGTCATTTTATTCCCTCTCTCATAGTTTTGTAATAGAAATAATTGATGTTAAAATAAATAAAATCAAATGATCCTATTCTCAAAATTTGAGAGAACTCAAATATGAAAATATCGAAATCCCCAACTCTCTCCGTGGGTCATTGAGTTGCGTAGAATTTCTAGGATCAACCAAAATGCAAAAGAAATATGATATGCATTGATGATCTAATGTATAATATTCCAAATTGAAAATTTGGGGTGTTACATCTCCCGTGAAGCTCTGGTGGATCGGAGTTTGCGAGACGTCATCGAGCTGAACGTGTGCTAAACTCGGAGGTATCGTACGTTCGGTACTTGGATCGGTCGGATCGTGAAGACGTACGACTACATCATCCGCGTTGTGCTAACGCTTCCGCTTTCGGTCTATGAGGGTATGTAGACAACAGTCTCCCCTCTCGTTGCTATGCATCACCATGATCCTGTGCGTGCATAGGATTATTTTTTTGAAATTACTATGTTCCCCAACAATGGCATCCTAGCCAGGTTTTATGCGTAGATGTTATATGCACGAGTAGAACACAAGCAAGTTGTGGCGATACAAGTCATACTGCTTACCAGCATGTCACACTTTGGTTCAGCGGTATTGTTGGATGAAGCGGCCCGGACCGACATTACGCGTACGCTTAGGCGAGACTGGTTCTACCAACGTGCTTTGCACACAGGTGGCTGGCGGGGGTCAGTTTCTCCAACTTTAGTTGAACCGAGTGTGGCTATGCCCGGTCCTTGAGAAGGTTAAAACATCACTAACTTGACAAACTATCGTTGTGGTTTTGATGCGTAGGTAAGAACGGTTCTTGCTCAGCCCGTAGTAGCCACGTAAAACTTGCAACAACAAAGTAGAGGACGTCTAACTTGTTTTTGCAGGGCATGTTGTGATGTGATATGGTCAAGGCATGATGCTAAATTTTATTGTATGAGATGATTATGTTTTGTAACCGAGTTATCGGCAACTGGCAGGAGCCATATGGTTGTCGCTTTATTGTATGCAATACAATCGCCCTGTAATTGCTTTACTGTATCACTAAGTGGTCGCGATAGTCGTAGAAGCAATAGTTGGCAAGATGACAACAATGCTACGATGGAGATCAAGGTGTCGCCTCGGTGACGATGGGGATCATGACGGTGCTTCGGAGATGGAGATCACAAGCACAAGATGATGATGGCCCTATCATATCACTTATATTGATTGCATGTGATGTTTATCTTTTATGCATCTTATTTTGCTTAGATCGATGGTACCACTATAAGATGATCTCTCACTAAATTTCAAGGTACAAGTGTTCTCCCTGAGTATGCACGGTTGTGAAAGTTCTTCGTGCTGAGACACCACGTGATCGGGTGTGATAAGCTCTACGTTCAAATACAACCGGTGCAAAACAGTTGCACACTCGGAATACTCAGGTTACACTTGACGAGCCTAGCATATGGAGATATGGCCTCGGAACACTGAGACTGAAAGGTCGAGCGTGAATCATATAGTAGATATGATCAACATAATGATGTTCACCATTAAAAACTACTCCATCTCACGTGATGATCGGACATGGTTTAGTTGATTTGGATCACGTGATCATTTAGATGACTAGAGGGATGTCTATCTAAGTGGGAGTTCTTAAGTAATATGATTAAATGAACTTAAATGTATCATGAACTTAGTCCTGATAGTATTTGCATATCTATGTTGTAGATCAATAGCTCGCACATAGCTTCCCCGTTTATTTTTGATATGTTCCTAGAGTAAAATAAATTGAAAGACGTTAGTAGCAATGATGCGGATTGGGCCCGTGATCTGAGGATTATCCTCATTGCCGCATAGAAGAATCATGTCCTTGATGCACCGCTAGGTGACGGACCTATTGCAGGAGCATATGCAGACGTTATGAACGTTTGGCAAAGCTCGGTATGATGAACTATAATATCCAAGGGATAACGGAAACGATTCCCAATATCTTCGTGATGTAGAAATCGACGAAGGTAGAAATCAAGAAAAGCATCAAATGTCGATGGTTGACAAGACCACTAGTTTCAAGAAAAGGGCGGTGGGAAGAAGGGGAACTTCAAGAAGAAAGGCAAGCAACTTGTTACTAAAGTGAAGAAGCCCAAGTCTAGAACTAAGCCCGAGACTAAGTGCTTCTACTGCAGAGGGACTTGTCACTGGAAGCAGAACTGCCCCAAGTATTTGGCGGATAAGAAGCATGGCAAAGTGAACAAAGGTATATTTGATATACATGTTATTGATGTGTACTTTACTAGTGTTTATAGCAACCCCTCAGTATTTGATACTAGTTCAGTTGCTGAGATTAGTAACTCGAAACGGGAGTTGCAGAATGAACAAAGACTAGTTAAGGGTGAAGTGACGATGTGTGTTGGAAGTGGTTTCAAGATTGATATGGTCATTATCGCACACTCCCTATACTTTCGGGATTAGTGTTGAACCTAAATAAATGTTATTTGGTGTTTGCGTTAAGCATGAATATGATTTGATCATATTTATAGCAACACGGTTATTCATTTAAAATCAGAGAATAATTGTTGTTCTGTTTACAAGAATAAAACCTTCAATGGTCATACACCCAAGGTGAATGGTTTATTGAATCTCGATCATAGTGATACACATATTCATAATATTGAAGCCAAAAGATGCAAAGTTAATAATGATAGTGCAACTTATTTGTGGCACTGCTGTTTAGGTCATATTGGTGTAAAGCGCATGAAGAAAATCCATGCTGATGGGCTTTTGGAATCACTTGATTATGAATCGGTTGATGCTTGCGAACCATGCCTCATGGGCGTGATGACCAAGACTCCGTTCTCCGGAACAATGGAGCAAGCAACAGACGTGTTGGAAATAATACATACTGATGTATGCAGTCCGATGAGTGTTGAGGCTCGCAGCAGGTATCGTTATTTTCTGACCTTCACAGATGATTTAAGTAAGATATGGGTATATCTTCTTGATGAAACATAAATCTAAAACATTTGAAAAGTTCAAATAATTTCAGAGAGAAGTGGAAAATCATCGTAACAAGAAAATAAAGTTTCTACGATCTGATCATGGAGGAGAATATTTGAGTTACGAGTTTGGTCTTCATTTGCAACAATGCGGAATAGTTTCGCAACTCACGCCACCTGGAACACCACAGCGTAATGGTGTGTCCGAACATCATAACCGTACTATATTAGATATGGTGTAATCTATGATGTCTCTTACCGATTTACCACTATCGTTTTGTGGTTATGCATTAGAGACAGCTGCACCATCTAAATCCGTTGAGACGACACCATATGAACTGTCGTTTGTCAAGAAACCAAAGTTGTCATTTCTTAAAGTTTGGGGTTGTGATGCTTATGTGAAAAAGTTTCATCCTAATAAGCTCAAACCCGGACCGGAGAAATGTGTCTTCATAGGATACCCATAGGAGACAGTTGGGTACACCTTCTATCACAGATCCGAAGGCAAGACATTCGTTGCCAAGAATGGGTCCTTTATAGTGATGAGGACATGACTACCTTGGATACGACCAAAAATATTGCATACATGCATATTTGTCAGGTGATTTCTAATGCAAACTATTCAATAATCTATTTATGTTATCCAGAACAAAAATACTTCACACACTTTTGTGTTTTGTCTAATTGCAGGTGTATGGGACATTTGTACAATCCACATATGAAGATAAGGGAAAAGGAGAAGTTTATGTTGTGTTCAAAAAGTCCTCTCACGTCACTTTTGGGCCAAGAGAAGATAGAGTCTAAGTCTTTCACGTTCTGGATTCAGATTCGGACTGCACAGACATACCTGACTCAAAACGCCAACAACTTTTTCATACGGACTCCGAATTGGGTGATTCTTTTTTTGTTGGAAACTAGATTTCGTGATTTTTCCAACCCAATTGGATTCACCTTCAAATTCGTCCGGAGCGTTGAGTTACGGACGAAACAATCTGACGTTGCAGCAGAATCCGAGTCAAACTACAAGCCCAAAGGTGTTGCATCACCTCCACTTGGGCCCATGAGCCTTGTACGACCTAGGGTTAGTTTTAGGCTGCCTTGGGACGTCCTCCCACCTCCTTGGCCGCCACCCCTTGATTCTATATAAGTAGATCCATCTAGTAGCTTTTTGCTTGGGATTTGTTTAGTTAAAAGTTAGCCATTGCAACTTCGTGTACTTCGTTTGTGTCCAACGACCAGACCAAGACCGCTTCCGGATCCCCACCATTATCAATACTTCATATATATTTGCGATATTCAGATTGCTTTATCATATTCTTGCTCGTTCTTCGATTGCTTGCAGGAATAGACCTTCGTGGTCAGGCTGACCGTGCTTCCAGCATCGTCAGTAACCTCAGGAGATTGGTTTAGCGGTTGCTAAGGCGCAACGTCGTGCATGTTTGTAGTCGGATCGTCAAAGTCGTCTCCACCAAATCGATAGTTATCATCTCATCGAAAGATCGGGACCCTCGCCTCTATCAAGTGGTATCAGTTTTCAGGTTGCTCGGTGAGAATTTCCAGTTTTCCTAGATTAGATTTATTTTCTTACCTATTGTCCAAGAAAAAGCCACAAAAAAGAGTTAGATCTATTCATCCTTGGTCCAAGCCAGTCTGAGCCTTTGCAATTTTCTTTTCATTGCTTGCATAGTTGAATTATCGGTTGCATCGTCGTGTCGAGTTGCTGGTCTTAGTGTCTAGTTCGTTTAGAGTTTCGAATTCTGTTCACATTAGTCACGCCACCGCTGCATCATTACCTCTTCCGCTGTCCACCACCCATCCATCAATTTCCACCACGTGCTACCCACCATTCATTGTCATAATAATAGTTGAGATTGTTCACATCTTCGCTTGATCCAATCTGCGTCTTATCTAGTTTGTTTTGGAAAGCGGGAGAAAAAAAGAAAGAGAAAAAAAGTCAGGAAAAAAAATCAAAAAAATCGGCACAAACTTTTTCAAAGGAAAGTTGGAGACAAAGTTGTTGATATATCTTGCTTGGCTGTTGTTTCACATCATTATCTTTACTGCCGTTGTGATCTTCACTTATATCTTGCTGCCCAGAGCTACTTAGTATCCTTCATTGATGCTAGTTGTGCTACGACGTGACCTCATTAGTGTTCTAGGCTCGCGTCTCTAGTTCGGTCTAGCCTAGGACCAGCACAGTACCGTCGTTGAGCGTTTATTCAACATTGCATCTCTGAATTGATTATTGCTAATCTTTTTCTACCATATATAGCCAACCCAGCTCCACATATTTCTACACCGTGTATACGTACGTTCCCCTGGCAATCGCTTTACACAATCTTCAGAGTTATTTGACACCGTTGGTTGCCTGTCACGACCTGTTGCTTGGTAAGAACTTGTAAGATATTGATATTTGCTTTACTGTGAGCGCTTTACCACCACACCCTAGTAGTTCATAGGAACATTATTCTTGAATTTTGTTTCTTTTTCTACTAATCATGACAGGTTCCGAAGATAGAAGTTCTTGGACGACGGACACATCTTCACCATCACGAGAGTTGGGACAACACACACAAGCACATGGTCAGGTTATCTTTTTACCGTCATTTGAGGGTAGATTTAATCCTACTACATATCTAGCTTGGGAGCTTGAAGTAGAACGAGTTTTTAGTCACCATGACTTTTCTGAACTTGAGCGAGTGCGAGCAGCCACTAGAGCATTTACTGATTTTGCTTCTGTTTGGTGTAGTGTACATTGTAAGAAAAACATTGATAACCAACCCACAACTTGGAAAGTTTTGAAAGCTGTAATGAGACAACAATTTTTCCCTCCTTATTATCGTCGTGAATTGCTTCGCAAATTTGAACAATTTAAACAAGGCAACAACACTGTTCATGCTTACTACCAAGAGTTCAAATCTTATATGCATCATTGTGACATAGAAGAATCTGAGAATGATACAATGAATAGATTTTTTGGTGGTTTGAACCATGATATTCAGGCAAGATTTCAGTATATTCCTTGTTGCATTACTGGTATGTATGTCCGTGCTTGTACCTTTGAGAGACAGATAAAGGAGGATACATTAGGTGACTACAACAACTACTATTCCAGTTCATGCTCGCCACCGCTAGTGGGTTCCTCCATCATTGCACCTCGGATTATGAGCGCGGGATCATCTCAAGGGTATGGTACATTGTCAACGTCCGTACCTACATCAGCTACATCTTTGCCACAAGGTAACAGTAAAGGTATTGATGATATAACTTCACATGAGAATGATGCATGCTTAGTTAACTTGAATGCGTCATGTATTGAGTTACCTGTTGATTTGAGCACACCACCTATTTTAGAGAATCTTGTTACTGTCATGAATGCGTCATGTGATCAAACAACTGAAATATCAATAATTTTGAGTGCACCCATTGAATTAACTATTGATGCAAAAGAACTAATGTTTAATCATTTTGATATGGCCTCCAATCTTGGTGATGATTCTGTGTCCAATGACTTATTGCATGTTTGCTTATTTAAGCATGTTGTAGCATGTAAATTTGATGCAAGTAAGGTTTATTCACCAAAGTTGGGATGGTTTAATGATGAACATTGCGAATCTTTTGAAATGAATAAGAGCTTCACTTATATGTGCAAACTGAGTTCTAATATTTTCATGCCTTCTACTTCTTGTGATAATTTTTTGGCTTTAGTTTTTATGAACTATGAAAGTTACTCATGTATACATGTGTCATACGTGCAAAAATCAAGGGAAGTTAAACTGGATGACATATACATATACAACATGTACACCTTGTCTCTTTTGTTAGCCACATTTGTGATTAAGCAACGCCGAGGACGGCTTTGTTTTCAAAAAGGGGAGGATGATGAGGACATGACTACCTTGGATACGACCAAAAATATTGCATACATGCATATTTGTCAGGTGATTTCTAATGCAAACTATTCAATAATCTATTTATGTTATCCAGAACAAAAATACTTCACACACTTTTGTGTTTTGTCTAATTGCAGGTGTATGGGACATTTGTACAATTCACATATGAAGATAAGGGAAAAGGAGAAGTTTATGTTGTGTTCAAAAAGTCCTCTCACGTCACTTTTGGGCCAAGAGAAGATAGAGTCTAAGTCTTTCACGTTCTGGATTCAGATTCGGACTGCACAGACATACCTGACTCAAAACGCCAACAACTTTTTCATACAGACTCCGAATTGGGTGATTCTTTTTTTGTTGGAAACTAGATTTCATTCTTTTTCAAACCCAATTGGATTCACCTTCAAATTCGTCCGGAGCGTTGAGTTACGGACGAAACAATCTGACGTTGCAGCAGAATCCGAGTCAAACTACAAGCCCAAAGGTGTTGCATCACCTCCACTTGGGCCCATGAGCCTTGTACGACCTAGGGTTAGTTTTAGGCTGCCTTGGGACGTCCTCCCACCTGTTTGGCCGCCACCCCTTGCTCCTATATAAGTAGATCCATCTAGTAGCTTTTTGCTTGGGATTTGTTTAGTTAAAAGTTAGCCATTGCAACTTCATGTACTTCGTTTGTGTCCAACGAGCAGACCAAGACCGCTTCCGGATCCCCAGCATTATCAATACTTCATATATATTTGCGATATTCAGATTGCTTTATCATATTCTTGCTCGTTCTTTGATTGCTTGCAGGAATAGACCTTCGTGGTCAGGCTGACCGTGCTTCCAGCATCGTCAGTAACCTCAGGAGATTGGCTTAGCGGTTGCTAAGGCGCAACGTCGTGCATGTTTGTAGTTGGATCGTCAAAGTCGTCTCCACCAAATCGATAGTTATCATCTCATCGAAAGATCGGGATCCTCGCCTCTATCATCTAGAGAAGGAGTTTCTCTCGAAAGAAGTGGGTGGGAGGAAAGTAGAACTTGATAAGGTAATTGTACCTTCTCCCGAATTGGAAAATAGTTCATCACAGAAATCTGTTCCTCTAACTCCTACACCAATTAGTGAGGAAGCTAATGATGATGATCATGTAACTTCAGATCAAGTTACAACCGAACCTCGTAGGTAAACTAGAGTGAGATCCGCACCAGAGTGGTACGGTAATCCTGTTCTGGATGTCATGTTACTTGACCATGACGAACCTACAAACTATGAGGAAGCGATGATGAGCCCAGATTCCGCGAGATGGTTTGAGACCATGAAATCTGAGATGGGATCCGTGTATGAGAACAAAGTATGGACTTTGATTGACTTGCCCAATGATCGGTGAGTCATTAAGAATAAATGGATCTTCAAGAGGAACACGGACACTGATAGTAGTGTTACTATCTACAAAGCTCGAATTGGTGCAAAAATGTTTTCGACAAGTTCAAGGGTTGACTACAATGAGATTTTCTCACTTGTATCGATGCTTAAAAGTCTGTCCGAATCATGTTAGCAGTTGCCGTATTTTATGAAATCTGGCAAATGGATGTCCAAACTATATTACTTCATGGATTTCTTAAAAGAATAGTTGTATATGATGCAACCAGAAGGTTTTGTCGATCCTAAAGGTGCTAACAAAGTGAGGAAGCTCCGGCAATCCATCTATGGACTGGTGCAAACATCTCGGAGTTGGAATATACGCTTTGATGAGTTGATCAAAGCATATGGTTTTATACAGACTTGCGGTGAAGCCTGTATTTACAAGAAAGTGAGTGGGAGCACTACAACATTTCTGATAAGTGTATGTGAATGACATATTGTTGATCGAAAATAATGTAGAATTTTCTGGAAAGCATAAAGGAGTGTTTGAAAAGAGTTTTCTCAAAGAAAGACCTCGATGAAGCTGCTTACACATTGAGCATCAAGATCTATAGAGATAGATCAAAGACGCTTGATAAGTTTTTTCAATGAGTACATACCTTGACAAGATTTTGAAGTAGTTCAAAATGGAACAGTTAAACAAGGAGTTCTTACCTGTGTTGCAAGGTGTGAAGTTGAGTAAAGACTCAAAATCCGACAACAGCAAAAAATAGAAAGAGAATGAAAAGTCATTCCCTATGCCTCAGTCATAGGTTCTATAAAGTATGCTATGATGTTTACCAGTCCTATTGTATACCTTAGCATCATTCTGGCAAGGGAGTACAATAGTGATCTAGGAGTAGATCACTGGACAGCGGTCAAAATTATCCTTAGAGGACTAAGGAAATATTTCTCGGTTATGGAAGTGATAAAAGAGTTCACCTTAAAGAGTTACGTCGATGCAAGATTTTTACATCGATCTAGATGACTCTAAGTCTCGATCTGGATACATTTTGAAAGTGGGAGCAATTAGCTAGAGTAGCTCCGTGCAGAGCATTGTAGACATAGAAATTTGCGGAATACATACGGATCTGAATGTTGCAGACCCATAGGCTAAACTTCTCTCACAAGAAAAACATGATCACTCTTTGGGTGTTAATCACATAGTGATGTGAACTAGATTATTGACTCTAGTAAATCCTTTGGGTATTAGTCACATGGAGATGTGAACTAATCGCATAAAGATGTGAACTAGATTATTGACTCTAGTGCAAGTGGGAGACTGAAGGAAATATGCCCTAGAGGCAATAATAAAGTTATTATTTATTTCCTCATATCATGATAATTGTTTATTATTCATGCTAGAATTGTATTAACCGGAAACATAATACATGTGTGAATACATAGATAAACAGAGTTTCACTAGTATGCCTCTACTTGACTAGCTCGTTGATCAAAGATGGTTATGTTTGCTAACCATGGACTTGAGTTCTCATTTGATAAATGGGATCACATCATTAGGAGAATGATGTGATTGACTTGAACCATTCTGTTAGCTTAGCACTTGATCGTTTAGTATGTTGCTATTGCTTTCTTCATGACATATACATGTTCCTATGACTATGAGATTATGCAACTCTCGTTTACCGGAGGAACACTTTGTGTGCTACCAAACATCACAACGTAACTGGGTGATTATAAAGGTACTCTACAGGTGTCTCCGAAGGTACTTGTTGAGTTTGTGTATTTCCAAATTAGGATTTGTCACTCCGATTGTCGGAGAGGTATCTCTGGGCCCACTCAGTAATGCACATCACTATAAGCCTTGCAAGCATTGTAACTAATGAGTTAGTTGCGGGATGATGTATTACGGAATGAGTAAAGAGACTTGCCGGTAATGAGATTGAACTAGGTATTGAGATACCGATGACCGAATCTCGGGCTAGTGACATACCGATGACAAAGGGAACAACATATGTTGTTATGCGGTTTGACCGATAAAGATCTTCGTAGAATATGTAGGAGCCAATATGAGCATCCAGGTTTCGCTATTGGTTATTGACCGGAGACATGTCTCGGTCATGTCTTGTAACACCCCGCATGTAATTTACCTAATATGTACTCCAACTCTTGCCGTTTCCGGCGCTAAGTTATTTTATTTTCTCAGGTTCGGGTTTTTGTCTCCGTGTGTTGTTGTCGTTGTCATGCATCTCATATCATATCATCATGTGCATTGCATTTGCATACGTGTTCATCTCATGCATCCGAGCATTTTCCCCGTTGTCCGTTTTGCATTCCGGCGCTCCTATCTCCTTCTGATGAGGACATCAATACCATTGTTACACCCACAGCCCCTACTGTTACATATACTGGACCAATTACTAGAGCTCGCGCACGCCAATTAAATTACCAGGTACTTTCGTTTCTTGGTAATGATTCTAATGTTCATGAGATTATGATGCTGCCTAAATTGGATACATTTGTTTTGCTTACAAATGAAGGGCCTAGCTTGGAGAAGGATGAACATTGGAGCAAGAACACGCATGGAGTTGATGGCATGCGCAAGGGGATCAAGAACGGAGTTACAAGTGATGATTTCAGGACTTTGAAGCCGCCATAAGGAGTGCATGAAGCCTTGGACGAAATATACAAGATGCCACTTCATAATATTCGTCCATAGGCTATTCTAGGTGCTGCGTCACCTTATTAATGGGCCAGGCCCATGTAATTTCGAAATACTTAAGTATAGGCTATTTTTAGAGTCCGTATGTGTGGGGAAACAAGAGTTAGGGTTGGTTTCGGACCCCACCCTCAAGGGCCACGAAATTCCCCCCTCTTCCTCCATAGATACAGCCCTTAGGGCGTCGTTTAGACTTTGGGTTTTGTTTAGATTAAAAGTTCGCCATAGCTGCAACTTCGCGTACTTCGTTTGTGTCCAACGACCAGACCAAGACGTCACAGAACCCCACCTTGATCAATAAAGCTTTCATCTTATATTCGCAATATCCCGATTGCAATCTCAGTTTCTTGCTTGTTCTTCGTTTGCTCGCAGGAAACAGACCCTCGTGGTCAGGTTGATCATGCTCCGGCGTGGTTAATAACCCTCGGAAGTTGGTTTAGCGATTGCTAAGGCGCGACGTCTCGCACGTTCGTAGTCGGATCGTCAAGGTCGAATCCCACAGAAAACGATAGCCACCATCTCATCGAAACATCGGGACACCTTAGCCTCTATCACCTCAAGTGGTATCAGATTTCCAGGTTGCTCGGTGAGATTTTACAGTTTTTCGTAGATTAGATCGAGTCTGTTCTTCATACCTACAGTCCACGAAAAAGCCAGAAAAAAAATTAGGGTTAGTTCATCATATCCGAACCAATCTGAGCCTTTGTATAATCTTTTTAGGGTTTTGCTTTGTTGAATTTGCGGTTGCATCGTCGTGTCAAGTTGCTGGTCTTAGAGTCTAGTCTTTTAGAGTTTCGAGTTCTGGTCATAAGTTGTCACGCCACCGCTGCACCATCATCATCGCCCATCTACCACTTTTGCTTATACCACTACCAATCTGTATCCATATACCACCACCGCTACCATATACCACCACCGCTGCCATATACCACAACCATATATCCACCACCAATCTGAGTTGTTCTCATATTAGGTTTGTTCTTGAGTTCAATCTAAATTCCGATTCGTGTTTCCTTGCCTGCGTAGGTCTCGGAAAAAAAAGAGTCTAGAGACCCCCGGGCAGTTTTTAGGCCAAAATTTTCACGGGCAAATTTTTTTTCCCTATCCTATTTTTAGGTTTTCCTGAGTCTTTTGAGCCACGTGCCATCATAGTGATTTTTTGTCGCACTTTTTCGTCGTCGCTGCCCTGATTTCCGAAAAAAAAGTGAAAAAAAATTTCGTGCCCATCCTATCAGTTTGACGAGGGAAGAGTTTTGAGACACTCGCCATTATAGTGATTTTTCACAAAAAAAAGAGGAGCGCAAAAAAAGGAGCGCAAAAAAAAGAGCAAAAAAAAGAGAGTTCCAGAGTGTGCTTTTCCCTTATTTACGTGCAGCGCCGTGATTTTGTTAGTGTTCTAGGCTCGCGTCTCTAGCACGGTCTAGCCTAGGACCAGCACAGTACCGTCGTTGAGCGTTTATTCAACTTTGCATCTCTGAATTGATTATTGCTGACCCTTTTTGCTACCATACGATAAGCCTTCCCAACTCCACATACATCTACGTCGTGCGTTTGACTCTCCCTGGCAATCGCTCTATCCAAGCTTTTGAGAGTTTTGACTACAACGGTTGCCGATCACCGCCTGCTGCTGGGTAAGAACTGGTAAGAGTTTGAGATTTTCTTGACGGATTTGTGACACCCGCCACCACCACCACTTGTTAGTAGTCTGTAGGATCATATTCTTGTGTGTTTCTATTGCTGCTAACCATGCCAGGATCACAAGCCGACGAGACTGACTGGGAGAACTTGACGAACAAGGAGCTTCATGATACGTTTCAGCAAATGATGAGTGGACAGGTGCAAGATGTGATACACAGATTTGAAGAGGCCATGGAGAAGATAGATGGCATGGAGAAGACGTTTGAAACAAAGCTCGATAACAAGTTTGCTGAATTGCTTTCGCGTTTTCCACCACCACCACCAGCTGCTCCTGCCGCACCTCTGCAACAACAGCAACAACATCGACTACCTCCACGTCGGGAAACAGCCCTCCACCGAGCGAGCCGTGTCCCTCTTCAGTCGGGCCAAACTGCTGGTGCTGTTGTTGATACTTCTGTGGCTCCTACTGCTGATGTGGAGGAGGATGATTATGTGGGAGATTATGAGGATGAGGTTGATCAAAATCAGAACTATGTGCCACCACCAGCACAGCAACCACCAGGTCGTCCACATGCAAATAATGGCAATGGTAGGGCTCACCCTCAGGTGCGAGATCATGACCATCTCCCTAAACTAAAATTGAATATTCCACCATTTGAGGGTAGATATGTTCCTGATATATATCTTACTTGGGAGTTAGAAACTGAACAACGATTTACATGTTTACAATATCCCGAGGAGAGACGTGTTCCTGCTGCTGTTTGTGCATTCACTAGTTTTGCATGTGTTTGGTGGTCTGAGCATTGTAGATTATATCCTATTCCGGCTACTTGGGCTGCTTTGAAAACTGCTATGCGTACTCGTTGGGTTCCACCATATTATCAACGTGAATTACTTCAAAAATTGCAGCGCTTAAGACAGGGAAAAAATTCTATAGAAGAATATTATCAGGAATTACAAACTGACATGATTAGATGTGGTATTGTTGAGGAGAATGAAGCTATGCTTGCACGTTTTATGGGTGGATTAAATAGAGAGATTCAGACGATTCTAGAGTATAAGGAGTATACTAATATCACTCGTTTATTCCATCTTGCTTGTAAAGCTGAACGTGAAGTGCAGGATCGACAGGCATTGGCGCGGACTAACTTTTCTGCAGGTCGACCTTCATCATGGACACCACGTGCATCATCTACTTCCACACGTTCTGCTACACTGGCGCCTCCGTCGGCTGCCACCTCCCACCGTGATACAATAAAGCAGGCACAATCACCACTATCTGCCAAGAGCACACCTTCTGGGCCTGCAAAGAGCTCTTCTTCATCCATGGCATCAACAGGGCAAACACATGATATTATTTGTCGACGTTGCAAGGGTGGAGGTCATTATGCGAGAGAATGCCCATCTAAGCGTGTGATGATTGTTACTGAGGATGGTGGGTATGAGTCCGCTAGTGACTATGATGAGGAGACTTTGGCTCTTATTACACGTGAAGAACACGGTGGAGACGATTCTGATCATGAGACGCAATACATGGCTCCTGAAGATGCTGACAGGTATGAATGATTAGTTGCTCAACGTGTTTTGAGTGTGCAGGTTACACAAGCTGAGCGAAATCAGAGGCATAATTTGTTCCATACAAAGGGAGTTATGAAGGAACGTTCTGTTCGCGTGATCATAGATGGAGGGAGCTGCAATAACTTGGCTAGCATGGAGATGGTGGAGAAGCTATCTCTCACCACAAGGCCACATCCACATCCTTACTACATCCAATGGTTCAACAACAGCGGCAAGGTTAAGGTAACACGTACTGTTCGTGTGCATTTTAGTATCTCTACATATGCTGATTATGTTGATTGTGATGTGGTACCTATGCAAGCATGTTCCTTATTACTTGATAGACCATGGCAATTTGATAAAAATTCTGTACACCATGGTAGAAACAATCAGTATACTCTTGTTCATAACGATAAAAATATTACTTTGCTTCCTATGACTCCTGATTCCATTTTGAAAGATGATATTAATAGAGCTAATAAAGCAAAACAGGAGACAAATAAGAGTGAAAATCAGATTGTGGCAAAAGAATTTGAGCACCAAATGAAGCCTAATAATAAACCATCTACTGTTGTTTCTGAAATTAAATTGAAAAGTGCATGTTTACTTGCCACCAAATCTGATATTGATGAGCTAGATTTTAGCAAATCTGTTTGCTATGATTTTGTGTGCAAAGAGGCATTATTTTCATTCGAGGACGTGCCTTCCTCTTTGCCCCCTGCTGTCACTAACATTTTGCAGGAGTTCGCTGACGTCTTTCCACAAGACGTGCCACCGGGATTACCACCTATTCGAGGGATTGAGCATCAAATTGACTTAATTCCCGGTGCTTCGCTACCCAACCATGCACCATACCGTACCAATCCAGAGGAGACGAAGGAGATTATGCGTCAAGTACAAGAACTGCTCGACAAAGGTTATATACGCGAATCCCTTAGTCCTTGTGCTGTTCCTATCATTTTAGTGCCGAAAAAGGATGGTACGTCGCGTATGTGCGTTGATTGTAGAGGCATTAATAATATTACTATTCGTTATCGTCATCCTATTCCTAGGCTAGATGATATGCTTGATGAATTGAGTGGCTCTACAATATTCTCCAAAGTTGATTTGCGTACTGGATACCATCAAATTCGTATGAAATTGGGTGATGAATGGAAAACAGCATTTAAAACTAAGTTTGGATTATATGAGTGGTTAGTCATGCCTTTTGGGTTAACTAATGCACCTAGTACTTTCATGAGGTTAATGAACGAAGTTTTACGTGCTTTCATTGGACGATTTGTGGTAGTTTACTTTGATGACATATTGATTTATAGCAAATCTTTGGAGGAACATTTGGAACATTTACGTGCTGTTTTTATTGCTCTATGTGATGCATGTTTGTTTGGAAACCTTGGAAAGCGCACCTTTTGCACCGACCGAGTATCTTTTCTTGGCTATGTTGTTACTCCACAGGGAATTGAAGTTGATAAAGCCAAGATTGAAGCTATTGAGAGTTGGCCGCAGCCCAAAACAGTCTCACAAGTGAGGAGTTTCCTTGGCCTCGCTGGTTTCTATAGGCGTTTTGTGAGAGATTTCAGCACCATTGCTGCACGTCTCAACGAGCTTACAAAGAAGGATGTGCCTTTTGTTTGGGGTACCGCACAGGAAGAAGCTTTCACGGTATTGAAAGATAAGTTGACACATGCTCCTTTACTCCAACTTCCTAATTTCAATAAGACTTTTGAGCTTGAATGTGATGCTAGTGGAATTGGATTAGGAGGTGTGTTATTACAAGATGGAAAACCTGTTGCATACTTTTCTGAAAAATTGAGTAGGCCTAGTCTGAACTATTCTACTTATGATAAAGAATTATATGCTCTTGTTCGGACCTTAGAAACATGGCAACATTATTTATGGCCCAAGGAATTTGTTATACATTCTGATCATGAATCTTTGAAACACATTAAAAGTCAAGCAAAACTGAACCGTAGACATGCTAAATGGGTTGAATTCATTGAGACTTTCCCTTATGTCATTAAACACAAGAAGGGTAAAGAAAATGTTATTGCTGATGCCTTGTCTCGTCGTTATACTATGCTTTCACAACTTGACTTTAAAATATTTGGTTTGGAGACCATCAAAGATCAATATGTTCATGATGCTGAATTTAAAGATGTATTGCAGAATTGTAAGGAAGGGAGAACTTGGAACAAGTTCATTCTTAACGATGGATTTGTGTTTCGTGCTAACAAGCTATGCATTCCAGCTAGCTCCGTTCGTCTTTTGTTGTTGCAGGAGGCGCATGGAGGAGGATTAATGGGACACTTTGGCGTCAAGAAGACGGAGGATATACTTGCTACACATTTCTTTTGGCCAAAGATGAGACGGGATGTTGAGCGTTTTGTTGCTCGCTGCACTACATGTCAAAGAGCTAAGTCACGACTCAATCCTCATGGTTTATATATGCCTTTGACTGTACCTAGTGTTCCTTGGGAGGATATATCTATGGACTTTGTTTTAGGTTTACCTCGAACAAAGAAGGGGAGGGATAGCATATTTGTTGTCGTGGATAGGTTCTCGAAAATGGCACACTTTATACCATGTCATAAAAGCGATGATACTGTTAATGTTGCTGATTTGTTCTTTCGTGAAATTATTCGCTTACATGGTGGGCCAAATACTATTGTTTCAGATCGTGATACTAAATTTCTTAGCCTTTGGAGATGTTTATGGGCTAAGTTGGGGACTAAGCTGCTTTTTAGTACTACTTGTCACCCCCAAACTGATGAACAAACTGAAGTAGTCAATAGAACATTGTCTACTATGCTTAGGGCTGTTTTGAAGAATAACAAGAAAATGTGGGAAGAATGCTTGCCTCATATTGAATTTGCTTATAATCGTTCATTGCATTCTACTACTAAGATGTGCCCTTTTGAAATTGTGTATGGTTTCCTACCTCGTGCACCTATTGATTTGTTGCCTCTTCCATTTTCAGAGAAGGTTAATTTTGATGCTAAAGAACGTTCTGAATTGATTTTAAAAATGCATGAGTTAACTAAGGAAAACATTGAGCGTATGAATGCTAAATATAAACTTGCTGGAGATAAGGGTAGAAAACATGTTGTGTTTGCGCCTGGAGATCTTGTCTGGTTACATTTGCGTAAAGATAGATTTCCTAATCTGCGCAAATCAAAGCTAATGCCACGTGCTGATGGTCCTTTTAAGGTGTTAGAGAAAATAAATGATAATGCATATAAACTTGAGCTACCTGTAGATTTTGGGGTTAGTCCCACTTTTAACATTGCAGATTTGAAGCCTTATTTGGGTGAGGAAGATGCGCTTCCGTCGAGGACGACTTCATTTCAAGAAGGGGAGGATGATGAGGACATCAATACCATTGTTACACCCACAGCCCCTACTGTTACATATACTGGACCAATTACTAGAGCTCGCGCACGCCAATTAAATTACCAGGTACTTTCGTTTCTTGGTAATGATTCTAATGTTCATGAGATTATGATGCTGCCTAAATTGGATACATTTGTTTTGCTTACAAATGAAGGGCCTAGCTTGGAGAAGGATGAACATTGGAGCAAGAACACGCATGGAGTTGATGGCATGCGCAAGGGGATCAAGAACGGAGTTACAAGTGATGATTTCAGGACTTTGAAGCCGCCATAAGGAGTGCATGAAGCCTTGGACGAAATATACAAGATGCCACTTCATAATATTTGTCCATAGGCTATTCTAGGTGCTGCGTCACCTTATTAATGGGCCAGGCCCATGTAATTTCGAAATACTTAAGTATAGGCTATTTTTAGAGTCCGTATGTGTGGGGAAACAAGAGTTAGGGTTGGTTTCGGACCCCACCCTCAAGGGCCACGAAATTCCCCCCTCTTCCTCCATATATACAGCCCTTAGGGCGTCGTTTAGACTTTGGGTTTTGTTTAGATTAAAAGTTCGCCATAGCTGCAACTTCGCGTACTTCGTTTGTGTCCAACGACCAGACCAAGACGTCACAGAACTCCACCTTGATCAATAAAGCTTTCATCTTATATTCACAATATCCCGATTGCAATCTCAGTTTCTTGCTTGTTCTTCGTTTGCTCGCAGGAAACAGACCCTCGTGGTCAGGTTGATCGTGCTCCAGCGTGGTCAATAACCCTCGGAAGTTGGTTTAGCGATTGCTAAGGCGCGACGTCTCGCATGTTCATAGTCGGATCGTCAAGGTCGACTCCCACAGAAAACGATAGCCACCATCTCATCGAAACATCGGGACACCTTAGCCTCCATCACCTCTAGTGGTCATTTCTACCTTCCTTTCGTGTGTGGGGGTTAAACATTTCCGGATTGGACCGAGACTTTCCATGCGGCCTTGGTTTACTACCGGTAGACCGCCTGTCAAGTTTCGTACCATTTGGACTTCGTTTGATGCTCCAACGGTTAACTGAGGGACCGAGAAGGCCTCATGTGTGTTGCAGCCCAACACCCCTCCATTTTGGCCCAAAACCCACCAAAACCCTCTCCATCATCTAGAGCGTTCGATAACGATCGCGTGGCCGAAAACCGCACCTCATTTGGATACTCCTAGCTCCCTCTATGCCTATAAATACCACCCCCTCCGAGATCCACGTTTCTTCTTCCCCCCGAAACCCTAAAAACCAGATCTGCCGCCTCCCGCCAACCGGGGCTTGCCACGTGGCGCCCGAGCCCACATCGCCGCCTTCCTCTGCCGCCGGCCCGGGAAGCCCACCCCGGGCCCCCGAGGCCCGTTTCCGCCGCCAACTGCCCGAGGCGCGCCGCCCTCACCGCGCCGCCCCGCCGCCCATCGCCGGGCGGAGCAAGCTCCACCGCGGCGAGCTCCTTCCCCGCGCCGGATCTCCTCGCCGGTCGCCGCCCCACGTCGCCGGGTGCTGCGCCGCGCCGCCTGGACCTCGCCGGCCCCGGTTCCGGCCTCCTCCTCCCCTCGCGCCGGCAAGCTCCATCAACTCCGGCGGCCCGTCGACTTTTCTGGCGACCTCGGCGTCCGTGCGCCGATCCGGATCTAGATCTGGGAACAGCACCTTGGTTGACTTTTTCTGAGAGACCCTAACTATTTTGATAGAGGCGAGGGTCCCGATCTTTCGATGAGATGATAAATATCGATTTGGTGGAGACGACTTTGACGATCCGACTACAAACGTGCACGACGTTGCGCCTTAGCAATCGCTAAACCAATCTCCTGAGGTTACTGACGATGCTGGAAGCACGGTCAGCCTGACCACGAAGGTCTATTCCTGCAAGCAATCGAAGAACGAGCAAGAATATGATAAAGCAATCTGAATATTGCAAATATATATATGAAGTATTGATAATGGTGGGGATCCGGAAGCGGTCTTGGTCTGGTCGTTGGACACAAACGAAATACACGAAGTTGCAATGGCTAACTTTTAACTAAACAAATCCCAAGTCTAAACGAAGCCTTAAGGGCTATATATATAGGGAAAAGAGAGGGGATTTTGTCCACCCTTGGCAAGGTGGGACTAAAACACCTCCTAAGTCGTTTCCCCTACAATATGGACTCTAAAAATAGATTACATGGGCCTGGCTCAAAATAAGGTGGCGCAACACCAATAATAAGCTATGGAGGAAATTTATGAAAGGCCATCTTGTATATTTCGTCCATCTTCTTGTATGTCATCATGGTGGCTTCAAAGTCCGGAAATCTCCACTTGAACCTCCGTTCTTGTTCTCTTTGCACGCACCTTCATCTCCGTGCTTGACCATGCTCCAATGTTCATCCTTCTTGTCCGTGCTTGGCCCTTCAATTGCAAGCAACAAAAATGTATCTAAGTTAGGCAGCATCATATTCTCATGAACACTAGAAACATTACCAAGAAACGAAAGTACCTGATAATTTAATTGGCGTATCTGAGCTCTAGCAACTGTTCCAAGAGGTAAAACAACAAGGGATATGGGTGTAACTGTGGTAGCCATAACCTCATCATCCTCCCCTTCTTGAAAACAAAGCCGTCCTCGGTGTTGCTTAATCTGAAATATGGCTAACAATAGAGACAAGGTGTACACGTTGTATATGTATATGTCATCCATTTTAACTGATCTCAGTTGTGGCACATGTGACATAGTTATACAAGAGCACCCTTCAAAAGTCGTGAAAAATAAAGCCAATATATTATCACAAGAAGTCAAAGGCATGAAAATATTGCTACTCAGTTTGCACATATAAGTGAAGCTCTTATTCATAATAAAAGATTGGCAATGCTCATCATTAAACCATCCCAACCTTGATGAACCATCACCAAGATTAGAGGTCATATCAAAATGATTAAACATTGGCACAACTATTTTCAAACGTATTTGATCCAAATCTGATCTTTTCACTGATTCACATGGTTCTTTTGCATCAATAGTTAATTCAATGGGTTCACTCAAAATTGTTTGATCACATGGCAAAGTCAAATCATGAACATAGTCCTCTAAAATAGCTGGTGTGATCAAAGTAGTGGGTAGCTCATCACATGGTTCATTTAAATTGACAAGGCATTCATCATACTCATGTGGAGGTGGAAGATCGGTACCTTTGTCATTACCTCTTATGATCAACAAAGATGATTTAGGCACTCTAGGTGGCGACATGTCACATGGTGGAGGTGATGTAGTGCTCTCAACAATGGATGTTGTTGCCATAGGAGACGCAATGGTGGAAGGAACAACCGTCGCAACTCATGGGATTTGCACCTTCCGCTTGTTTATCTTGTGGGCAACATGTCTTGTTATCTCCTGTTCAGCTTTGCAAGTAAGACGAAACAAACGGTCCATAGGATAACATGTTTCATGAATTAGTATCTCCTGAATGTCACGGTTTAATCCTCCCCAAAATCTATCCATAAATTCTTCTTCACTTTCTTCTAAAGAGGAATGCAACAAGGTAGTTTGTAAATCATCATAATATTTCATTACAGTGTCACTACCTTGTTTTAAATGTTGCAACCTTTTAATCATGTCATGAGTATAATAAGCGGGGACGAATGTATGTCGCATGGCAAGTTTCAAATCATCCCAAGTAATAGGTATATAATCAGGGTGTAACCGACAATATTCACTCCACCAAACTAAAGCATAACCAGTGAAAGAACCAACCGCAACCTTAACTTTTTTACGTTCATCAAAATTATGGGAAGAAAATATAATATTTATGTCGAACTCCCATTCAATATATAAAGCAGGTCTAAAACGGCCATTAAATGATGGTATAGAAACATTAACCTGATCATGTGCATTTGGATGTTTATGCACCTCTCGTGATCGTTGTGGAATTTGCATAGGTGGTGGCACGTCTCCCGCGATCGACAAAGCCCATGGATTGACTCTAGATCCTGTCATGATTAGTAGAAACAAAATCCAAAAATAATGTTCCTATAACTACTAGGATGTGGTAGTAAAACGCTCACAGTAAAGCAAATATCAATGTCTTACAATGTCTTACCATGCAGCAGGCGGTGATCGGCAACCAGCGGTGTCAAGTAACTCCAAAAGTTGGCTAAAGCGATTGCTAGGTGAACGTATGGATACACGGTGTAGAAATATGTGGAGCTGGGTTGGCTTTATATATGTGAAAAAAAAATGCTACAACCACGTTAATTAATGCAAGCTGAAAATTCGTTCAAAGTGGTCGAGTGCTGGTTCTAGGCTAGACCGTACTAGAGACGTGAGCCTATAACACAAATAATTTTCACGCACTGACAAAGTAGCACAAAACAATACACGGTGAGGGGAAAAAAAACTGCACTCCAAGATACTTCCGAACAATAGGATGCCCTCCAAACAGAATAAACCACTTATCTCATCCTTCCACAATATTCTGTTTTTTTTGCAGCGTGGTCTCCAACGTGAATGATTCCAACCAAACAAACTAGCATGTATAGATGTACTTGTCTTTTTTTTCCTCCAGTGCAAATTTTGCAACCGGACCAACACAACAGAAGCTGTCGAATCTGTTTTTCTTTTCTATCCTTCCAAAAGATGTGCGTGTATTCTACCACGTTAGGCCTTTCTTTGGAAACAAGATGCAAAAAACGAAATTTCCTTCAACAGGCCAAATTTGGATCAGCACTTGCCTTCTCTCTCTTTTTTTTTCTGCGATCTCCACTTCTCCCGTAATCAGGCCAAATCTGCTCTTTTTTTAGCTGATCTGAAGTTACCAAACCAGTAAGATTCGGCCTAATCTTTTTTTTATTTTGCAGATCCGAAGTTACCAAACCAGGTGCATACTACGTCCCCCTTTTCCTCTTCTTTTTTAGTCAAAACGCCCCAGCAAACTTCCCACAAAATCAGCCAGCTACCAAACACCAACGCACTTGCCTTTTTTTTAATCTTTTCTTTTGATACGCACAAAACTTTCCGCAACCAACAGATTCCTCACTAATTGCAGATTCAACTTTCCTTTCAAGCACCCACGTGATCTGTTACTTCCAAATCTTTTCTCTTTTTTTTTGATGAACACACTTTCCAAAGGACAACTCCTTCCACGTGAGATCTCACACTCCAAAGCTGGCAAATCTTTCGTGAGGAAACAAACCCAGAGGAAGAAACGGATCAGATTTTTTATTCTTTCCTCTATCCACGGCAGTTCCTTCTATCTGCTTCTTTTTTTTCGCGCGCTAGATTTCTTCTCAAACACAAAAAAAAATCCAGAAAAAGTGAATCGCCAGGACTCCACGTTATGCGTAGACGTGGAATACCGAACCAAACAGTTTTTTTTTGGTCTCCACTTCCTCCAAAACAAAAGGAAATCCCTTAGTCTTAGGAAACAGAGTCAAACTTTCCTTTTTTATATCCACGTTGGCTGCTCCTTTTTTTAACCTCCTAATGGGTCAACACTTTCCTTCTAGTACACAACCGAATCCAACAACTTTAATTTCCGTTGTTAATCTTTCTCGGTTCTTTCTCTCTCTTGTACTAGGTCACGTACACCCCAAGTACAAATTGATCTGAATTTTTTTTTGTGTGTGTGTGATCACAACGTCCCAACAAAATCTGCCCACCAGATCTCTCGAGATGAATCAAGTATCAATGTTGCTCATGAGAGGATGACGACAACGACAATGGCTGGTGGATGGTGGTGATGTATGACAACAACAGCGGCAAAAACAATGAGTGGCAGCGGAAGAGGACAATTATGTGGATGATGGCGTAAGCGTATGCGGCGTGAACCAAACGTGACTAGAACTCGAAACTCTAAAAGACTAGACACTAGAAACCAGCAACTCGACATACGATGCAACCGAAAATTCAACAAAACAAAAACTAAGTGATAATAGCGAAAGGCTCAGACTGTCTGGGATATGACGAACTAATCTAACTTTTTTTGGCTTTTTTTGTGGACTATAGGTATGAAGAACAGATGCAATCTAAACTATGAAAAACTAGAAAATCTCACCGAGCAACCTGAAAACTGATACCACTTGATAGAGGCGAGGGTCCCGATCTTTCGATGAGATGATAAATATCGATTTGGTGGAGACGACTTTGACGATCCGACTACAAACGTGCATGACGTTGCGCCTTAGCAATCGCTAAACCAATCTCCTGAGGTTACTGACGATGTTGGAAGCACGGTCAGCCTGACCACGAAGGTCTATTCCTGCAAGCAATCGAAGAACGAGCAAGAATATGATAAAGCAATCTGAATATTGCAAATATATATGAAGTATTGATAATGGTGGGGATCCGGAAGCGGTCTTGGTCTGGTCGTTGGACACAAACGAAATACACGAAGTTGCAATGGCTAACTTTTAACTAAACAAATCCCAAGTCTAAACAAAGCCTTAAGGGCTATATATATAGGGAAAAGAGAGGGGATTTTGTCCACCCTTGGTAAGGTGGGACTAAAACACCTCCTAAGTCGTGTCCCCTACAATATGGACTCTAAAAATAGATTACATGGGCCTGGCCCAAAATAAGGTGGCGCAACACCAATAATAAGCTATGGAGGAAATTTATGAAAGGCCATCTTGTATATTTCGTTCATCTTCTTGTATGTCATCATGGTGGCTTCAAAGTCCGGAAATCTCCACTTGAACCTCGGTTCTTGTTCTCTTTGCACGCACCTTCATCTCCGTGCTTGACCATGCTCCAATGTTCATCCTTCTTGTCCGTGCTAGGCCCTTCAATTGCAAGCAACAAAAATGTATCTAAGTTAGGCAGCATCATATTCTCATGAACACTAGAAACATTACCAAGAAACGAAAGTACCTTATAATTTAATTGGCGTATCTGAGCTCTAGCAACTGTTCCAAGAGGTAAAACAACAAGGGATATGGGTGTAACTATGGTAGCCATGTCCTCATCATATTTTGCACATTTCATCGTGCTGTATCTTTGCATCCGTAGATCTGTTTTGGGCGTGTAGCATATCAAAATGTTCGCCTGAGAGATCACATCATTTCATCTCATTGCATCATTTTCATTTGAGTTCATCTTGATGCCTGAAATGCTGTTCGAAGAGTGCTATTTGAGTTAATTGTCAGATCTGCTGCACCAAATAGCTATTTGTCATTTTTGGCATGATTATTGTGTGCATGATATGCCCCTAAGCTCTACATGTGTTTTGTTATATGCTTTGTCATCTTTCCAGAGGTGCTATCCATGTATTTTTGTGATGTGTGTGGTGACTAGCACAAGCTTGCTAAGTGGTGCATTCGTTGATGCTGATTTCAGGGACTTAGAGATTTCACTAGGTCCTTGATCTGTTTTTATCAATATTCCATATGTTCATGTTGTTTCCTAGTGATCCGTGCCTCTTTGGAGGATGATCAGTACGGATGATTTGTTAATCTTGTAGTGCTCTATCCATCCATGTCTTTGTTTACAATTATGGAGCACCCTAGCTTGAGTCGATCGAGCTCTACTTTTGCTATTTCGTGAATCTGGGCAGATTGTCTACTTGTTAGTGATTTTGCCGAGGATGTTGTTGTTGATCCGTGCATGCTATGTTGTTGTTCTTGCCATGTCTAGCTTATATAACATGTATTATTCATGGGTGTATGCTTAGATTGTCATGCCTTGCTCTGTAGTGAGTGCATCGAGCTTGTAAACATGCCTACTTGCTAACAGATTTGCATGCTCCAGTTTTTCACTAAGTCTGAGATCTGATTATGTTTTTGCCATGTTCACATGCTTGCAATTGTATTTTCTGATCCCTTTTGTCTCAAGGTCACCGAGGGACTTTTGTTAAGCTCTTTGAGTAGCTCCATGCCATGCTTTACTTTGCCATGTTAAGTTCCTGTAGCATATGTTTCATGCTCCAAAGTGTGCTACCTGATCTTAAATTCCAGACTAGTGTTAATTTCACTAAGTCTGAAATCTGTTTACCATTTGCATTTTTGCCATGCTTGTTTGAACCTGTTAATGGATGAATTGGCCGTAGCTCAGTGTTCCTCTTTCGTCAAGAATCATGAGTGGATCCCTTCCATGTATTTTGTTGTCTTGTTTGAGTGATGTAGTATATTTATCTTGATGCATCTAGATGGCTACTTGCTGTTTATCGCAGACCGGTGCCATATTTGTTTTGCTTGCCATTTCCAAACCATGTCTCCGATTCCAGTGTTCTTTATATCGAATTCAAGCGAGATCACCTCACCTTTCCAGTGGCACACTTTGATTTCCATGTTGAGGCCAGGTTCAATCATTCCTTGTCAAATCTTGCATATGCATCGCATATCGCATCCCGCATAGCATACCATGTTTGCATCATGTTGTTTGAGCTTTGCACGTGGTTGATTGTGTTCCTTTTGCTTGTTTTTCTTGTTTGGGTAGAGCCGGGAGACGAGTTCGCTAACGAGGAGCCCGTTGAGTTTGCTTTCGAGGATCCAGTCAACTCTGACAACTTTGCAGGCAAGATGATCATACCCTCGAAATCACTTCTATCTTTGCTTTGCTAGATGCTCGCTCTTTTGCTATGCCTATGCTACAATGCCTACCACTTGCTTATCATGCCTCCCAAATTGCCATGACAAACCTCTAACCCATCATGTCCTAGCAAACCGTTGATTGGCTATGTTACCGCTTTGCTCAGCCCCTCTTATAGCGTTGCTAGTTGCAGGTGAAGATTGGAGACCGTTCCTTGTTGGAACATTATTTACTTGTTGGGATATCATTACATTACCTTGTTATCTTAATGCATCTATATACTTGGTAAAGGGTGGAAGGCTCAGCCTTTTGCCTAGTGTTTTGTTCCACTCTTGCCGCCCTAGTTTCCGTCATATCGGTGTTATGTTCCCGGATTTTGCGTTCCTTACGCGGTTGGGTAATAATGGGAACCCCTTGACAAATCGCCTTGAATGAAACTCTTCCAGCAATGCCCAACCTTGGTTTTACCATTTGCCACCTAGCCTCTTTTTCCCTTGGGTTTCCGGAGCCCAAGGGTCATCTTATTTAAACCCCCCCGGGCCAGTGCTCCTCTGAGTGTTGGTCCGAACTGGGCAGCCTGCGGGGCCACCTCGGGGAAACTCGAGGTTTGGTTTTACTCGTAGCTTGACCTATCTGAGTGTGCCCTGAGAACGAGATATGTGCAGCTCCTATCGGGATTTGTCGGCACATTCGGGCGGTGTTGCTGGATTTGTTTTAACTTGTCGAAGTTGTCTTGTAGAACCGGGATACCGAGTCTGATCGGAATGTCTCGGGAGAAGGTATATCCTTCATTGACCGTGAGAGCTTGTCATGGGCTAAGTTGGGACTCCCCTGCAAGGATTTGAACTTTCGAAAGCCGTGCCTGCGATTATGGGCAGATAGGAATTTGTTAATGTCCGGTTGTAGATAACTTGAACCTTAACTTAATTAAAATGAATCAACGGTGTGTGTTACCGTGATGGTCTCTTCTCGGCGGAGTCCGGGAAGTGAACACGGTGTTGGAGTAATGTTTGCCGTAGGTTGTTCTCTAGTTCTTCGTTCGTGCTTTGCCTTCTCTCCTCGCTCTCTTTTGAGAATAGGTTAGCCACCATATATGCTAGTCGCTTGCTGCAGCTCCACATATTTACCTTGCCTTTCCTATAAGCTTAAATAGTCTTGATCGCGAGGGTGCGAGATTGCTGAATCCCCGTGGCTCACAGATTACTTCCAAACCAGATGCAGGGCCTGATGATTCCGTTCCAGATGATGCGCTTGAGCTCAAGTGGGAGTTCGACAAAGACTCACGCCGTTACTATGTGTCTTTCCCTGATGATCAGTAGTGGTGGCCAGTTGGGGCGATCGGGACCGTGTCGCATGTTGGGTTGATCTTTTATTTTGGTACCGTAGTCGGACCATGATTGTATTGGTTGATGTAATGCTATTTATGTACTTTGTGTGACGTGGCGAGTGTAAGCCAACTATGTATCCTTTCCCCTTTTATCTATTTACATGGGATGTTGTGAAGATTACCTTACTTGTGACATTGCTTTCAATGCGGTAATGCCTCTAAGTTGTGCTTCGACACGTAGGAGATATAGCCGCATCGAGGGCGTTACAAGTTGGTAATCAGAGCCTTCCCCGACCTTAGGAGCCCCATTGCTTGATCGTTATTAGCGGCCGAGTTGAGTCTAGAAAAATGTTTTGAGTCATTTAGGAATTATATATCGGAGAGTTTAGGAATTCTTTTTACTCCCCAGTCCCTTCATCGCTTTGGTAAGGCATCCTGACGTAGAGTTTTGACTCTTCTCTTCTCAAATTTCACAAAAAAAAATTTAGGATCACGCGGGTATCTTGGAATCGTTCCGATGGATTTGTGACGAGAACATTGTTCTTGGTGCCTCCTGTCATTTAGGGGTTGTGGCAGTGTCCCGGGGAGTTGAGCTCCGAGGTGTTGTCGTCACAATTTTACAGTTGCAGTTCTGGAATACCTGAGTTTAGTTCGCCGACATCAAAAATCTCTTTTATGCAGTTGTCGATGAGATAACCTCGACGCCACCCAGTACTGGGGCGGGAGTTCAGGAGTATTGCCATAACTTGTATAACGGATGCTTTTCGAAGGTTGAGGTAGATGGTTTCCGAAGTTTTCTCGGTTATGTGTTGAAGGATGGATACAACTGGATGTAGGATTTGCTAGATTTGGGTGAGATATTATGCTTCCCATGTATCCCCAACACTTGATTGCATAACCGGAAAGGTTCGGGAGTTTCATAGCTGGGAATTCTTGTAGCTCTAGCTCTTCTTCCACGGATATTTGGTTTGAGATTGGGATTTCTTACCGAGTATTCGTTCTTGCTACGTACCTTGTTGAATTATTCTTTTACCTAAATTCTAAGTGGCTTCTCAATTTATGGATATGTGACCATTTCAAGTGGAATGCATTCGTTCTTATGTTCGGATGTGAAGACTATATGTTGCAATTTCAACCCGCTTGATTCAGCTTCAATTTTTATCTGTCAATGTGTTAACGGATGTCACCCTCTTCAGGATGGCTCCCGCTAAGGGCAACAATCAGAATCAGAATCAGGATCCGCCACCACCACCTCCACCTCCGGAGGCATGGCAAGCTGTGATGGCCGCTACCAATGCAAACACGCAGTTGATCATGCAAATTCTTCAAGAGCGCAATCAAGCGAACCAAGGCAACAATCAGAATCACTTTGCTACACTCAACCAGTTCCTTGCTAACCAGCTAAAGACTTTCAGCAATTGTGTTGAGGCAACTGATGCTGATGATTGGCTCGTGGACTTATGCAAGCATTTCGAGTGCAGTAACGTCAGGCCTGAGGACTTTGTCAAGTTCGCTTCCTTCCAACTCAAAGACCAAGCTGCAGAATGGTTTCAGCAGTACAAAGATTCTAGAGGAGGCCGTGTGATTACCTGGGATGAATTCCGTCAAAACTTCAAAGCTCATCATATTCCTCAGAGCATGGTTGAAAGCAAGCATGAGGAATTCTGCAACCTGAAGCAAGGCTCTATGTCTGTCTATGACTACAACAAGTTGTTTTAGAAGCTCGCCCGCTTTGCTAAGCAGGACGTCCCCGACGAGAAGAGCATGATATACCAGTTCAGGGGTGGTCTCAGAGAAGAAATCCAGCTAGCTCTTGTTCTCTTTGAGCCCAAGAGGTACGATGAGTTCTACAACATGGCATTGAAGCAAGAGGCTGCTCAACTAAAGTGTGATGCGTCCAAGAAGCGAGTCAGAGATGCTACTCCTTCTTCCTCTACTCAAGTGGCCAAGCAGTAGAAGTATTGGCTTCCTCCTCCTCCGTTTCATCAGCCATATCAACAGAAGAGCAAAGGTGGCAGTGGATCTTCCCACCCGCCCAACCCTGGCTTTCAGAACAAGACTTCGTCTCAAGCTCCAAGATCGAGTGCTCCGTACCACCGTCCGCTTTCAGAGGTCACGTGCAACAAGTGCCAACAGAAGGGTCACTATGCCAACAAATGTTTCAATCAGAGGTGTCTCCCTCCTCCTCCTCCTCCTATGAGATCGGCAAGTACAGCTGTGGTCAAGCATAACCCCAAGCACGCCAAGGTCAACTTCTTGAACGCAGCTCAGGCAGAGGACTCGCCAGATGTCATCATGGGTAACCTTCCTGTTAATGATGTTCCTGCAAAAGTTCTTTTTGACACTGGTGCATCGCATTGTTTCATGTCAAAGCCATTTTTTACCAAGCATGAATCCGTTTCTTCTCATTTGGGCAAACAAATGGATATCGTTTCTCCTGGCAAAGGTTTGAGTGCAAGTCTGGAGGTTCCAGATGTTACTATCACTTTGGGCGACTACAAGTTTCTTTCTTCTCCAATGGTTCTGGGTGACTCGAATATTGATCTTATTCTTGGAATGGATTGGCTTTCTAAGCACAAGGTGCATCTTGATTGTGCAGCCAAGCAGATTCAATTGACTCATTCGTCTGAGGATGTAATTGTCTTTGCCGCTCGTGATGATACAATCCGTCTGTTTTCTCTCAATGAGAAGGGTGAACTGGATGCCATCTCGCAAATTCCAGTCATTTGCGAATACCAAGACATCTTTCCAGAAGAGCTTCCAGGAATGCCTCCGCACCGGACAGTTGAATTCGTGATCGATCTTGAGCCTGGCACGGAACCGGTTTGCAAGCGTCCTTACAAGCTCGGACCTGAAGAGTTGAAGGAGTTGAAGAAGAAACTCGATATTCAAGAGCGACTGGGTCTCATCCGACCTAGTTCTTCTCCGTGGGGTTGTGGAGTTCTTTTTGTGAAGAAGAAGGATGGAACGGACCGACCTTGTGTTGACTACCGTCCATTGAATAAGAAGACTATCAAGAACAAGTACCCACTTCCCAACATCAATGAGCTGTTCGAACAACTCAAAGGTGCCCAAGTATTCTCCAAGCTTGATCTCCGTATGGGTTATCACCAGATTCGAATCCGTGGGCAAGATATTCCCAAGACGGCTTTCAGAATAAGCTATGGTTCATATGAATACACTGTCATGTCTTTTGGCCTCGTCAACGCTCCTCCGACTTTCTCTCGCATGATGAACTTCATCTTCAACGCCTACACAAACGACTTTGTTTTGGTCTATCTCGACGACATTCTGGTCTTTTCGAAGAACAAGGAAGATCATGCCAAGCACTTGCGTTTGGTGCTCGATAAGCTCAGGGAACATCAGTTCTACGCCAAGTTCTCAAAGTGCGAGTTTTGGCTCAATGAGGTTCTCTATCTTGGGCATATCATCTCTGCCAAGGGCATTGCGGTGAATCCTGAGAAGGTGTCTGCAGTTGTGAATTGGGAACCACCTCATAACGTGAAGCAACTCCGTAGCTTCCTAGGTCTCGCAAGCTACTGTCGAAGGTTCGTTGAGAACTTTTCAAAGATCGCGAAGCCGCTTTCAAACCTTCTCCAGAAGCACGTCAAGTACGTTTGGTCTCCGGAATGTGACATCGCTTTCAACACTTTGAAAGAGAAATTGGTCACTGCTCCAGTTCTGACTCCTCCCGATGAATCCAAACCGTTCGAGGTCTTCTGCGATGCCTCTCTTCAAGGTCTTGGTGCAGTGTTGATGCAAGAGAAGAAAGTTGTGGCTTATACCTCTCGCCAGTTGAAGCCCAATGAGAAGAACTACCCCACTCATGACCTCGAGTTGTCGGTAGTTGTGCATGCTCTTTTGACATGGAGACATCTCTTATTGGGAAGAAAAGTGGACATTTTCACTGACCACAAGAGTCTCAAGTACATCTTCACTCAGCCTAATCTCAACCTCAGGCAGACTCGATGGGTCGAAATGATTCAAGAGTATAATCCGAGTATCGAGTATACTCCAGGCAAGGCCAATGTGATTGCTGACGCTTTGAGCAGGAAGGCTTACTGCAACAGTCTGATTCTCAAGCCTTACCAGCCCGAGCTTTGTGAAGCTTTCCGCAAACTCAATCTGCAAGTTGTTCCTCAAGGTTTCCTCGCCAACCTTCAAGTCTCTCCTACTTTGGAAGATCAGATTCGCGAGGCTCAACTTCTTGATGCTATGGTGAAGAAGGTGAAGATTGGGATTGCCAAGAGTCAACCCAAGTACAAGTGCTACCGCCTTGGTGACAAGGATACTCTCTTCTTCGAGGATCGTATTGTTGTGCCCAAAGGTGACCTTCGTAAAGTGATCATGAACGAGGGTCACAATTCACTCCTCTCCATCCATCCTGGGAGTACGAAGATGTATCAGGACCTCAAGCAGGCTTATTGGTGGACTCGAATGAAGCGCGAGATTGCTCAGTTCGTGAATGAATGTGATGTTTGCTTAAGAATGAAGGCAGAACACCAAAGGCCAGCTGGTCTCCTCCAACCTCTTGCCATTCCAGAATGGAAGTTTGATCACATTGAGATGGACTTCGTGACTGGGTTTCCAAAGTCCAAGCGTGGCAATGATGCTATATTCGTTGTCATTGACAAACTCACTAAAGTGGCTCACTTTCTGCCTATCAAAGAGTCTATCACTGCAGCTCAATTGGCGGAGCTCTATACCTCTCGAATTGTCTCGCTGCATGGTATTCCACAGGTGATCTCTTCAGACCGTGGCAGCATCTTTACCTCCAAGTTTTGGGAGTCTTTTCAGAAGGCCATGGGCACCAACATCCGCTTCAACACAGCTTTCCATCCTCAAACTAGCGGTCAAGTCGAGCGTGTCAACCAGATTCTTGAAGATATGCTCAGGGCGTGTGTGATCTCCTTCGGCATGAAGTGGGAGGATTGTCTTCCATATGCTGAATTCTCCTACAACAACAGTTTTCAAGCAAGTTCGGGCAAGGCCCCATTCAAAATTCTGTATGGCAGGAAGTGCCGTACCCCTCTCAACTGGTCTGAAACCGGTGAACGTCAACTTCTGGGAAATGACTTAATCACAGAGGCAGAGGAAATGTGCAAAGTCATTCGTGATAACCTCAAAGCAGTGCAGTCGCGCTAGAAGAGCTACTATGATAGTAAGCACCGTGATTTGGCTTTCGAGGTCGGAGATCATGTTTACCTCCGCGTCTCTCCAATGAAAGGTACTCGTCGCTTCGGTATCAAAGGGAAGCTTGTCCCTAGATACATGGGACCTTTCAGGATCGTCAGTAAGAGAGGCGATCTCGCCTATCAACTCGAGCTTCCTTCAAACTTTGCAAATGTCCATGACGTGTTCCATGTCTCTCAGCTCCGCAAGTGCTTCAAGACTTCTGACCACACCGTCAACTTCGAAGATATTGATCTCCAAGAAGATCTCTCTTATCGTGAGCACCCCGTTGCTATTCTTGACGAGACTGAACGCAAGACTCGCAATAAGTCAATCAAATTCCTCAAAGTCAAGTGGTCACACCATTCCGACCATGAAGCCACCTGGGAACGCGAGGATCACCTCCATTCTGAATACCCGGCGTTCTTCCAGTCCTAGATCTCGGGACGAGATCCTTTCGTAGTGGTGGAGTGTTGTAACACCCCGGATGTAATTTACCTAATATGTAATCCAACTCTTGCCGTTTCCGGCGCTAAGTTATTTTATTTTCTCGGGTTCGGGTTTTTGTCTCTGTGTGTTGTTGTCGTTGTCATGCATCTCATATCATGTCATCATGTGCATTGCATTTGCGCGCTCCTATGTCACCCGGTGGTCCTTTCTACCTCTTTTCGTGTGCGGGTGTTAAATGTTTTCGGATTGGACCGAGACTTGTCATGCAGCCTGGGTTTACTACCGTTAGACCGCCTGTCAAGTTTCATGCCATTTGGAAATCGTTTGATACTCCAATGTTTAACCGAGGGACCGAAAAGGCCTCGTGTGTGTTGCAGCCCAACACCCCTCCAAAGTGGCCCAAAAACCCACCTTAACCTCTTCCATCATCTAGAGCGTTCGATCACGATCGCGTGGCCACAAACCGCACCTCATTTGGACTCTCCTAGCTCCCTCTACCCATAAATATGTGTTCCCCTCCAAAAATTCATGGATGAAACCCTAGCCTTCCTCTACCTCGTGTCCGTACAAAACTCCCGCGCCGCCGGACATGTCCGCGCCTCCACGCCAGACCAATCCCGCGCTGCCACCTCACCGTCGCGGCCTCCTCTCTCTCCTCCCTCCGCCGCCGGCCCGCACGGCCCGGATCGGTCACGCGGGGCCCAACCGCCGCCACCGGCTCCCGCGGGAGATCCCGCGCCCCGCGCCGCCCCAAGGCGCGCACGACGACGACCTTCGTCGGGCCGGTCGCCGCCCGCCACCGCACCGGACGCCGCGACGCCCGCCGCATGTTCTGGCGCCGGCCGGCTCCCACGTCCCGAGGCCGCCGTCCGCCGCCGTGCGCCATTCGGCACCATGTGCCGCCGCCCCGCGCCTCCACTCTGGCTTCCTCCCCTTCCTCCGGCAAGTCCCGCCTCTCCGGTGAACAGTTTTTCCAGCGAGACCAGGCTGCTACAGTGAACTCCGTCGATGCTCGTAATCCGCGCCGATCTGGATCCAGATCTGAAAATATCTCGGTTGACTTTTCTCCCCGAAACCCTATTTTTTGCATACTTTGACATGTCATAACTCTGCATCCCTAGCTCCGATTCGTGCGTGTAGCATATCAAAATGTTCGTCTCGACGAGTACATCATTTAATCTTATTGTATCGTTTTCATTTGAGCTCATCTTGATGCCTGAAATGCTGTTGAAAGAGGGCTATGTGATGAATATGTCAGATCTGTTTCAGCAAATGGCCTTTTGTCATTTTTGCCATGATTAATGTATGCATGCTATGACCCTGAGCTCTACATGTGTTTTGTTATATTTCATGCCATCTTTACAGGGGTGTATGCCATGTATTTTTACGATCTTTGTGGTGACTAGCACAAGCATGCAAAGTAGCTTACTCGTTGATGCTGATTTCACGGACTTAGAATTTTACTAAGTCCTTGTCCTGATTTTATTTTTATGCCATATGTTCATGTTGTTTCCGTGTGATCCATGGCTCTTTTGAGGATGATCAGTAAGGATGTTTTGTTAATATTGTGGTACTCTACCCATCCATGTCTTTTTTTGCAATTATGGAGCAACCTAGCTTGAGTCAATCGAGCTCTACTTTTGCTATAAATTGTTCCTGGCATATTGTTAACATGTTTAGCAATTTTGCCGAGGTTGTTGCTATTGATCCGTGCATGCTATGATGTTGTTCTTTCCATGTCTAGCTTCTATGCCATGTCTTCTTCATGGGTGTATGCTTAGTTTGTCATGCCATGCTCTGTAGTGAGTTCATCGAGCTCATAAACATGCCTACTTGTTAATCTGTTCTCATGTTCCAGTTTTTTTCACTAAGTCTGAATCTGTTTATGTTTCCTCTATGTTCACATGCTTGCAATTGTATTTTCTGATTCCTGTTGGCTCAAGGTCACTAAGGGACTTTTGTTATATGCTTAGAGTAGCTTCATGCCATGCCTTTCTTTGCCATGATATGTTCCTGTAGTATGTAGTTTTCATGCTCTAAAGATTGCTTCCTGATGATAAATTCCTGACATGCTGTTAATTTCACTAAGTCTGAAACCTGTTATCATTTGCACTTTTACCATCCTTGTTTGAACCTGTTAATGGATGAATTAGCCGTAGCTAAGTGTTCATATTTTGTCAAGCATCATGAGTGGATCCCTGTCATGTATTTTGTTGCCATGTTTGAGTGCTCTAGCATATTTATCTTGATGCATTTAGAAGGCTACTTGCTGTTTATCGCAGACCGGTGCTATATTTGTTTTGCTTGCCATTTCCAAACCGTGCATCGTTTCCGGTGATCTTTATATCGATTTCGACCGAAATCAACTCCTCTTTCCAGTGGCACTCTTGGATTTCCAAGTTGAGGCCAGGTTCAATCATTCATTTCCAAATCATGCATATGCATCACATACCGCATCCCGCATATCAAGCCATGTTCACGTGTTGGCTGTTTACTATGTTGTGTGCTTCTTTCCGGTGTTGCTTCTTCGGGTTGGTTCCGATAACGTTGCGTTTGCGAGGACCCGTTCGACTTCGTCCGTTTGTCCTCTTCATGGACTCGCTCTTCTTCCATGCGGGATCTCAGGCAAGATGACCATACCCTCGAAATCACTTCTATCTTTGCTTGCTAGTTGCTCGCTCTTTTGCTATGCCTATGATGCGATACCTACCACTTGCTTATCATGCCTCCCATATTGTTAAGCCAAGCCTCTAACCCACCTTGTCCTAGCAAACCATTGTTTGGCTATGTTACCGCTTTGCTCAGCCCCTCTTATAGCATTGTTAGTTGCAGGTGAAGATTGAAGTGTGTTCCTTGTTGGAACATGGATTCTTGTTGGGATATCACAATATCTCTTATTTAATTAATGCATCTATATACTTGGTAAAGGGTGGAAGGCTCGGCCTTATGCCTGTTGTTTTGTTCCACTCTTGCCGCCCAGGTTTCCATCATATCGGTGTAATGTTCCCGGATTTTGCGTTCCTTACATGGTTGGGTTATACTGGGAACCCCTTGACAGTTCGCCTTGAATAAAACTCCTCCAGCAATGCCCAACCTTGGTTTTACCATTCGCCACCTAGCCTCTTTTTCCATTGGGAGTCGCGCTCCCAAGGGTCATCATTATTTTAACCCCCTCGGGCCAGTGCGCCTCTGAGTGTTGGTCCAAACTAGAGCCCTATGCAGCGCCCCCTCGGGGAAACTCGAGGTTTGGTTTTAGTTGTATGGAGCGCTCATCTGAGTGTGCCCTGAGAACGAGATATGTGCAGCTCCTATCGGGATTTTTCGGCACATTCGGGCGGTGTTGCTGGACATGTTTTACCATTGTCGAGGATGTCTTGTAACCGGGATGCCGAGTCTGATCGGATTGTCTTAGGAGAAGGAATATCCTTCGTTGACCGTGAGCGCTTGTGATGGGCTAAGTTGGACACCCCTGCAGGGATTTGAACTTTCGAAAGCCGGGCCCACGGTTATGGGCAGATGGGAATTTGTTAATGTCCGGTTGTAGAAAACCTGAAGTTGATCTTAATTAAAATGCACCAACCGCGTGTGTTACCGTGATGGTCTCTTCTCGGCGGAGTCCGGGAAGTGAACACGGTGTTAGAGTTATGCTTGACGTAGATTGTTCTAGGATCACTTCTTGATCATAGATTCTAGACCGTGCTTTTGCCTTCTCTTCTCGCTCTCTTTTGTGTATGTTAGCCACCATATATGCTAGCCGCTTGCTGTAGCTCTACTCATACCATTTACCATTCCTATAAGCTTAAATAGTCTTGATCGCGAGGGTGCGAGATTGCTGAGTCCCCGTGACTCACAGATACTTCCAAAACCAGTTTGCAGGTGCCGATGTAACCGAGCAGGTGACGCAACCAAGCTCAAGGAGGAGCTCATTGAAGAACGTGTTCGTTATGTTGTTCCGTTTCCAGTTGATCATTAGTGGAGCACAGTCGGGACGATCGGGGATCTGTGTACCATTTGGGGTAGTCTTCTTTCATTTTGGTTCCGTAGTCGGACCTTGATTGTATCTGGATGATGTAATGCTTTATTCATGTAATTGTGTGAAGTGGCGATTGTAAGCCAACTATGTATCTCTTTCCCTTATGTATTACATGGGTTGTGTGAAGATTACCTCATGTGCGACATTGTTTTCAATGCAGTTATGCCTCTAAGTCGTGCTTCGACATGTGGGATATATAGCCGCATCGAGGGCGTTACAAAAAGTGAGCGTAAACGGTATTGCAATGATGGTAAACAAGGCCTAGGGTTCATACTTTCGCTAGTGTAAGTTCCCTCAACAATACTAACATAATTGGATCGTAAAACTATCCCTCAACATGGAACAAAGAGTCACTCCAAATCACTAATAGCGGAGAACAAACGAAGAGGGTATGAAACCACCTCAAAGTTATTCTTTCCAATCAATCCGTTGGGCTATTCCTATAAGTGTCACAAACAGCCCTAGTGTTCGTACTAGAATAACACCTTAAGATACAAATCAACCAAAATCCTAATGTCACCTAGATACTCCAATGTCACCTCAAGTATCCGTGGGCATGATTATATGATATGCATCACACAATATCAATTCATCTATTCAACCAACACAAAGGACCTCAAAGAGTGCCCCAAAGTTCTACCGGAGAATCAGGACAAAAACGTGTGCCAACCCCTATGCATAGGTTCCCAATGTCACGAAACCCGCAAGTTGGTCACCTTAACATACATCAAGTTGCACATGGTATCCCATTGTCACCACAGATATCCACGGCAAGACATACATCAAGTGTTCTCAAGTCTTTAAAGACTCAATCCGATAAGATTACTTCAAAGGGGAAACTCGATTCATTACAAGAGAGTAGAGGGGGGGGGGGAAGAAACATCATAGGATCCAAATATAACAGCAAAGCTCGCGATACATCAAGATCGTATCACCTCAAGAACATGAGAGAGAGAGAGAGATCAAACACATAGCTACTGGTACATACCCTCAGCCCGGAGGGAGAACTACTCCCTCCTCGTCATGGAGAGCACCGGGATGATGAAGATGGCCACCAGTGAGGGTTCCCTCCTCCGGCAGGGTGCCGGAACAGGGTCCCGATTGACTTTTGGTGGCTACGGAGGCTTCTGGCGACGGAACTCCTGATCTATTTTGCGTTCTGGAAGTTTTAGGTCACGTAAGTATATATGGGTGCAGGAGGTACGTCAGGGGAGCCACGGGGGCCCCACGAGACAGGGGGCGCGCCCTAGGGGGGGCGCCCCCCGCCCTCGTGAGCACCTCGTTCCTTCCTTGACGTGGGGTCCAAGTCCATCAGGTGTGTTTCCTTCCAAAAATAACTTCTCCAGTTGATTTCGTTCCGTTTCGACTCCTCTGATATTCCTTTTCTTCAAAACACCGAAATAGGCATAAAACAGCAAATCTAGATTGGGCCTCCGGTTAATAGGTTAGTCCCAAAAGTAATATAAAAGTGGATAATAAAGCCCAATATTTCCTAAAACAATAGATAATATAGCATGGAGCAATCAAAAATTATAGATACGTTGGAGACATATCACCTACAAGCGACCCGGCCGCCCTAGACAGCTCGCCATGTGCGTGTAGGGGCCTGCGGAGACCGGTCGCGAGTACCTCGCACACTAGACCGAGCTTTGGAACAGCTACGAGGGCGTCCATGAAGTCCAGGCGATCCAGTACTTCGTCAGCGGGTGCCGAGACGACACCCTCCTCAAGCACAAGCTCTTACGCCAGCCACCATGGCCGCGCTCATGGTGACGACGGACAAGTACGCTACTGACGACTCCGCCATGAAGATCCAGGTGGCGCTGGATGAAGCCGGCAAGACAAAGCCGGTTCCCCCTCCGAAGTCGGCCGGCGAAAGCAGTCGGCAGCAGCATCACCAAAACAACAAGCGCAAGGCCGACCAGCCGGCGCCGCGTCACGACAACCGGCTCATCGCGACCGCCGAGCCCGCGGCGGAACCGGTGGCGAAGCGCCGGCAAACCGGCAAGACAGCATGGCAACCCGCCATGAGCTTCGAGCAGATACTCGACGCCCCCTGCAAGCACCACAGCGGCGCAAAACCCTCCACGCACACGCTTCGGTAGTGCGCCATCACCAAGCACATCATGAGGGGCGACGTCCCGCCCACTCCGGCTCCGGCTCCAGGCGCGGGACAGACGCCTCCGCCTCCACCGCCGCCTCCAGCTGGCGGCGCGATGCGCGACGACGCCTACCCGGACCAGAACACGGCCTACGTCATCTTCACCAGCCACGGCGACGATAAGCGCAACAAGCGCCTCCTTCGGCAGAGGTGAACACCGTCGTCCCGGCCAAGCCGGAGTTCATGCATTGGTCGGATCGCCCGATCACCTGGACCCGAGAGGATCACTCGACAGTCATGATGTGTCCGGGTGGCTACGCCCTTGTCCTCAACCCCACCATCATCGCGCGGCGCACATGCAAGTTCTCCCGAGTCCTCATCTACGGCGGCAGCAACATCAACATCCTCTACCGCGACGCGATGACCAAGCTCGGCCTCAAGGCCGAGGACCTGGAGCCCACCCGAACGGTCTTCCACGGCATCGTGCCCGACCTCTCCTGCTCCCCATTGGCCGGGTTCGGCTAGACGTCATGTTCGGTGACAGTGGCCACTTCCGGCGTGAACCAATCTGGTTCAAGGTGGTGGACCTGTCCAGCGCATATCACGCGTTGCTGGGCCGGCCCGCGCTTGGCAAGTTCATGGCGGTTCCCCACTACGCGTACCTGAAGATGAAGATGCGAGGTCCCAAGTGCCTCATCACCATCACCGGCGATTACCGCAAGTCCCTGGAGTACGCCCGAGATGGCACCAAGTTGGTCGAGTCACTGGTCATTGCCGAGGAGCGGCGCCAGCTCGACCAGATCGTCGCCCTGGTAGGCGAGGCCTCCGCCGCGTCGATCCCGACCTCGGACCCGACCGACGAGGCCGCCTTCAAGCCCTCCAAGGAGATCAAGAAAGTGAAGCTCAACCCAGAAGACCCCAGCTGTAGCAAGTACGTTGTCGTAGGCGCCCTCCTGGACAGCAAATAGGAAGGCGAGCTCGTCGACTTCCTCCGTGAGAATCGGGATATCTTCGCATGGACCCCCAAGGACATGCAGGGTATCCCGAGGAAGTACGCCGAGCACAAACTTCATGTTCGCAAGGACGCCAAGCCTGTCCGTCAACCCCTACGACGATTTTCCGAAGAAAAGAGAAGAACCATTGGTGAAGAGGTCGCCAAGCTTTTGGCGGCCGACTTCATAATGGAAGTGTTTCACCCTGAGTGGCTGGCCAATCCAGTCCTCGTCCTGAAGAAGAACAAGACCTGGCGCATGTGTATCGACTACACTAGCCTCAACGAGGCCTGTCCCAAGGATCTGTTCACCCTCCCGCGGATCGACCAAGTCATTGACTTGACCGCCGGGTGTGAGCTCCTGTCCTTCTTGGACGCTTACTCCGACTACCACCAGATCAAGCTGGACCCGGCTGACGCCCTGAAGACGTCCTTCATCACGCCCTTTGGGGCGTATTGCTACATCACCATGTCGTTTGGCTTGAAGAACGCCGGCGCCACCTTCCAGCGCTGCATGCAGAAATGCCTGCTGCCGCAACTGGCCGCAATATCCATGTGTATGTGGACGACATCGTGGTGAAGACCAAGCAGCACCTCACGCTCCTCGATGATTTGAAGGCAATATTCGCCAACCTCCGCGAATACAAGGTCAAGCTTAACCCGGAAAAATGCGTCTTCGGCATCCCGGGCAGAAAGCTACTCGGCTTCCTCGTCTCGAAACGCAGCATTGAGGCGAACCCAGAGAATATCAAGGCCATCGAGCGCATGCGCAAGCCGGCTCGGCTGCGTGATGTCCAGAAGTTTACCGGATGCTTGGCCTCGGTCAACCGGTTTCTAAGCTGGCTGGGCGAGAGGGCGCTACCCCTGTACCAGCTAATGAAGAAGACGAGCCTGTTCGAATGGAACGGCAAGGCAGACAAGGCCTTCCAAGACCTCAAGCACATGCTCTCCACCACACCAGTCCTGGCCGCGCCGACCGACAAGGAGCCACTGCTGCTCTACATAGCCATGACCTCGCGGGCGGTCAGCACGGTGCTGGTGGTCGAGCGACCAGAGAAGGGCAATGTCCAAGCCGTCCAGCGCCCAGTCTACTACCTGAGTGAGGTGCTCTCCAACTCCAAGCAGAACTATCCGCACTACCAGAAGATGTGTTACGGCCTATACCTCACCGCCAAGAAGCTGAAGCAGTATTTCCAAGAGCACATTGTCACCGTGGTCAACACGGCGCCTATGGGAGAAATCATCGGGTGCCGGGATGCCTCTGGCCGGGTTGCCAAGTGGGTGATCCAGCTAGCCGGCCACACCATTCTCTACGAACCCCGCACCACGGTCAAGTCTCAAGCCTTGGCCGACTTCCTCGTCGACTGGACCGAGACCCAGTACTTGCCGCCGCCTCCCGACTCGAGCATTGGCGCATGCACTTCGACGGGTCCAAGATGCGACTCGGCTTGGGGGCCAGCATTGTACTATCGTCCCCGAAGGGCGACCGGCTCTGCTATGCGCTCCAGATCCACTTCATCGCCTCCAACAACGTCTCCGAGTACGAAGCCCTTGTGAACGGCCTCTGGCTTGCCAAGGAACTCGGCATCCGGCGCATCATGTGCTACGACGACTCAGACCTGGTGGTGCAGCAGTGCTCCGGCGAACGGGACGCCCGCGACCCAACATGGCAAGCTACCGCTTCCTCGTCCAGAAGCTGTCCGGATCCTTTGAGGGCTGCGAGTTCCTGCATGTCCCGCACGCGGAGAACGAAGCAGTCGACATGTTCGCCAAGATAGCCTCGTCACGACAAGCCATCCCGTCCGGCGTCTCCCTCGAGCACTTGCGCAAGCCGTCCATCAAGCCATCGCCGGACTCCTAGTCCATCCACGTTCAAAACGACCCGGCCGCACCTCAACCCAGCCCGGGGACTGCTCAACCCGGCCCAGGGGATGCTTAGCTCGACCCGGCCACCATCGTCCCGGACCCGGGCGTCGCCATCCCCGACCCGGGGGCTGCTAAACCCAGCTAGGGGGCTGCCGACTCGGAACCCACCCTGGTGGCCGTCTTTGCCGTGGTTATGGCTCCACCTTGGGCCCTCCCAATATAAGAATTTTTGGAGAACGGATTTCTCCCCATGGACGAGACCGAAACTCGGCAAGTGCAGCGTTGGGCGTCCGCTTACAGCATCATCAACAACGAGCTCGTCAAGCGTAGCTCCACCGGCGTGTTCCAGCGCTGCGTCGAGCAGGAACGGGGCATCGACATCCTCCGCGACATACATCAGGGCGAGTGCGGGCACCATGCCGCATCACAATCCTTGGTGGCCAAGGCATTCCACCATGGTTTCTACTGGCCCACGGCCCTCGAAGATGCTGAGTCACTCATCCTCAAGTGTGAGGGATGCCAGCGCTTCAGCAAACGCAGCCACCAGCCGGCGTCAGCACTCCGCACCATACCGATCGCCTGGCCCTTCGCGGTCTGGGGACTCGACATGGTGGGACCCTTCAAAACCGCTCGAGGTGGCATGACGCACTTGCTGGTGGCAGTGGACAAATTCACCACGTGGATCGAGGCAAGACCAATCAAGAATCTAGACGGGCCAACAACCTCCCGGTTCATCAAGGACATAGCGGTGCGCTACGGCATGCCAAACAGCATCATCACCGACAACGACACCAACTTCGCCAAGGGCGCGCTCGAACAATACTGCTCCGTCTCCGGCATCCAGCTCGACCTGGCCTTCGTTGCGCATCCGTAGTCCAACGGGCAGGTCGAGCGGGCCAATGGACTCATCCTGTCCGGCGTCAAGCCGCGACTCGTTGAGCCGCTCATCCGCTCACCCGGCAGCTGGCTTGATGAGTTGCCAACCTTTCTTTGGAGTCTACGCACCATGCCGAATCGGTCGACCAGGTTCACCTTGTCTTCCTCGTCTACGGAGCAGAAGCTGTCATCCTGACCGACGTCGAGTTCGACTCGCCGCGCGTCACGATGTACACCGAAGCCGAAGCCAGAGAAGCCCGCAAAGATGGCGTCGACCCGCTCGAAGAAGCATGCCTCCTGGTGCTCAGTCGCTCGACCATCTACCAGCAAGGCCTAAGGCACTACCACAGCAAGAAGATCAAGCCCCTCGCGTTCCGCGAGGGCGACCTCGTCCTCCGACTCGTCCAAAAGCAGGCAGGCCAGCACAAGCTGTCCCCTCCATGGGAGGGCCCATTCATCGTGAGCAAGGCCTTGCGCGACCGCAACGCCTACTACCTCATCAACGCACGCAAGTCAAGGAAGCGCAAGAAGGACACCGCCGGTGAAGAAACGACCCGGCCGTGGAATGCGGAACTCCTCCGTTCATTTTACAGTTAGCCGCACAAGCATATGTATCGTCGCCTTTTGTAAACGCATGAAACTATGGGGTCCCCGAACAAGACTCGGGGGCTGCCTTTTGTCGACCAATTTATTGTGTCCTATTTTCTTGCATGACTATACCACTGAACCCGGCCACCGGTCCGACTCGCTCGACCCATTGGCTCGGGGGCGGGCCGGCTCGGTCGCCACCCCGCCGCCTTACTTGGTGATTCCTGATAGAGTTAGGATGTCGCGGCCCCCCACTTCGCCCTAAAGCCACAGATCCAGCTTTGGCTGTCGGCTGGCAAGCACAACGGGCCAAAGCTCCTTTACGCTTCATACACTAAGTCAAAGGCTACCGGGTCGATCAACCCGGCCCACCAATCATCAAATGAATAGCTGCATGACCGCCTGCTCGCCAACCGGCTTCGCCGGATTGCCGCCAGCCGGCCCAGTGGGTGTTTCGCTCGCGCTCAACATTTCGAGGGACCCAAGTCCTGCGCGCTCCTCTCAAAGAACCGAGCTCCTTGTCACGCACCAGAGCCTCAGCCATCTGACTCGCGGGGGGGGGGGGGAGGTTTGGGAAAGGAAAAGTGCATGAAATCGGTCCAAAAAACGGAAGGCAAAAAAGCAAAAGCACCTAGGACATCCACACAAGTATTTAAATAAAGGCCCACGGCCCGAGTTCTTTGCACCCTAAAACCCCCAGTGGGTGGTTGGACCTGCTATTTAACAGATTTTGCAAAGTTTCTCACGCATCTCCAGCATCGCGTCGCGATGTCGACGGCTCTCCCCTGGCGGCCTCCAGGTCCAGCATGGCGCCGGTGTCCTCCTTAGCACCCGCGTCGCGGTAGACGCCCATCTCCTCCGAGCTCCCCTCCGTATCATGGAGGAGCAAGCCGTAGTCATCGCCGTCCATGGCTCTGCCATCTTCCGTCCGCTCCAGATGGAACTCGTCGTGGAAGGCGAACTCGGCGATGTAGCTGGCCCGGGAGGCGATCCGGCCGGCTTGCTCCTGCAAGTGCTGCTCTGAACCGGCCCGCTGGCCCATCAACGCGTCCAGCTGCAGGTCCGGATGCCAGGAGAGCGCGAACCGGATCGCCATCTAAACACTAGCACGAGCGGCGGAGACGCGCCACTCACCAAGCCGGTCCGGCCCCATCTCCAACCAACGCGCCAAGCGCGAGAAGCTGCTCGGTTGGGCGGAGTCTGGCCATAGGGCCGCCGTCATTGCGGTGCCGGCCTGGGACAGCCACCCCAACTACGTTCCCAGGACCTGCAGGCGGGCCTCAGCGGCGGCGATGATCTCTGGGAAGGTCCAGGCCACCCGCGGATCCGTCCCGGACGCAACGGCGCCGGTCGGGTCGCGGTGATGGCGGACGGCTTCCTCCGCCAGCCGCTGCGTCTCTGGGAAGGCCCCTGCCACAAAGGAAGACGCAAGTTAGAAGAAGAACAACAAGGAAGAAAGGCCAGATCCTGACCCGGCGAACGACAAGAAAAAGCACTTACTGGAGGACTCTTCCAGGTGCTGCACTTCAAGCAATGTACCACGCCGCTCCCGTTTGATGGCGCGACCGCGCTCCTTGAGCGCCTTCTCCAGATCGGCCGCCTTGGCAAGGGCGGCCTTCAGCTCGGCGTCCTTGTTTTTGGCCGCCTCGCGGCGACAGGCCTCGTCTGACGGGCCCCCTCAGCCGTGGTGACCTGCTCCCGCAGGCGATCCACCTCGGCCTTGAGCCGGCCCTTGTCGTCGGCCAGCTGACCGCGCTGTTGATCCGCCTCCACCAGGGCCTGCTGCGCCTTTGCCACCTTGGCGGCTTCCGTCTTTAGGTTCTCCACCTCGTCCTCGAGGCGGCTCTTGTGACCCGCCAGCTGCTATGCAGCCGGTTGGCCTCGTCGAGAGACCGCCGAGCCGCAGCCGCCTCCGCCCTCCCCTGCGCCGCCTCGACGCCAAGACGGCCGGTGTTGGCAACGAGCCGGTCGTAGTGATGACCGGACCGGAGCAAACGAGCCCTCCAGGGCAGCACCTGGCTGCGAAAAAGAAGGACTCAGCAGAAGAAAAAAGCAAAACTTAAGATTTGGCCCAACTGTGACACAGTTGGCCCGAATCTCGGGGGCTACACCCAGTGGGTGCGCTAGCGCGCCCCCACCAGAAAAGAGCACAAGAATACCTGCGGCGACGTGGAGCTCCTCCTCCTTAGCGGCAAGCTGCTCCTTGCCCAGGAGACGATTGTAGGCGGCGACCCGGAAAGCGTCGAGATGCTGAAGAAAGCAAAAGTCAGAACAAGGCCAACACTCTAAAGATTCGACCCAACTACTACATAGTTGGCCCGAACCTCGGGGGCTACACCCAGTGGGTGCGCTGGCGCGCCCCACAAAGAAGAACTTACAAGAAAACTTACCAGAACGGCGTGCTCCAGGTCGCGCGTCCGCTCCACCTCGGCCTGGGCGAAGGCCTCGAGCCGTTTCGTCCGGCCTCGCAGGCGGCGACTGACGGCGTCCAGCGCCGCCTCCTCCTGGGTCTGAGGCCCGAAGACAACGGCGCTCCCGCTCCGCGCCGGCTGTGGCACGGCAGCTCAATTCCCTCCCTGCTGGGGAACCAAGGCGTACTCCCCGCTGGCCGCTCGCGAGGCGGCCAACACCTCCCCCAACGCCCCTCCTGGCGCCAACGACGACCCGAACGCCGGGACGCCCTACGTCACCGTCTCCGACCCAGCTGCCAGTGGTGCCTCCTCCAAAACCGGCGGCACCTCCGACACCGCCGCCTGTGGTGCCTCTTCCAAAACGGCGCCGCCTCCACCACCATCAGCCCCCGCTCGCCCGACCACATCGGCCCGTGGCGGGGAGTCGTCCGCCACCTCCATGACCGCCCGGTCGGAGATCACCACCGCAGCCCGGCCTCCACGGCCGTGCTCCCTCGCCAGCGACGGCTCAAAGACCGTCGCCACCACCACCGTGCCCTCCAGCATCTCGCGCCAGGCCGGCTCCGCGCCGCCTCGCGCCCCTGCTGCCGCCGCATCGGTCCAAGAACGGACCGACGCCGCCTTCAGCTCCGCCTCGGCCCGATTCCTGTCCCGCCAGGCCACGGCTTCGGCGTCGTTCGGATCCAGGCCAAGATCCGAGTCGGCATGTTCCTCCACCTTGGCCTGGTCGGCGAGGTCAGACCGGCTCCTGCGGAACTCGGCCCCTTCGGCGGCCGTGGGTTCAGCCGCCGCCCTCGCCAGCGCGATTGGCGACCCGAAGAAGAAGACGGAATAAGCAGAAAAGAAACAGGACTAGCTCTAGGAAGAAATCGGAGCACGAGCGAGAGATGAAGCTTACCCTGCCAAGACCGGGACCGGGGTTGGCCTCCCGTCCCCGCCGCCGGGCTTCCTCTTGACCGGCCTCCCGGCCCCGGCTGGGTCCGCCGTGCGCTTCGGGGCCTGGGGTCGTGGCACAATGATGTCTTTCCCATGCGGGCGGCTCGGCTCCGTCCCATGCGAGGACCCGGCTCCGCCCGCTTCACCGCCTTCCTCGCCCAATGCCACTACACCAACAACTTGCGTCAGCACCGAGCGTTCCGTGCCGCGGTTAGCAACTCAAGACACATGAAGAAAAACATGAGAATTACCCGCGCGACGCCCAGTGCCGGCATCAGACTCGGCCTCCTCCTCCCCGCCACGAGCCACAGGCTCCTCTGGCGCCACCGGCGCCACCAGCGACGAGGCCCAGGAGTAAGGATGCCGAATCGCGTTTAGAAGTACCACCCGCGTCGCACCAGGACGGACGAGAAGGTGCATGGTAGCAAAGTAAGAAGACCAGACACTCACCTGTGGCGCCGGGTTCGACCCGTTGTACGGCACCTTGCCGAACTGCCAATCCTCCCCAAGGTTGGCCTTGGAGATGTCATTCACGCTACGCACGATCTGCGCCATGGACAGCCGCGTCGACCCCATGCGGTTGGGGTCTTGAAGGCCGACCATCTCGCCGATGAGGCAGGAGCGCCCCTGAAGCGGAAGGACCTGGCACTTGATGGACGCGGCGAGGAGGTCGGTGCTGGTGAGCCCCTCCTGCGTCCTCATCACCGTCACCCGCTCGCAGAGATTGACGATCTCCTGCGACGGGCGCCTGGGGAGTAGCCCCAGTTCGTCTTCGCCCGCGGCGGTGTGATGGCGAAGGCCGGAAGGTTGAGGTGATCCGCGCCAAGGTTGCGGACGTAGAAGAAGGAGTTCTGCCACTTCTTGGCAGAATCCTCCAGCGGGATCTTGGGGAAATCCGCCCCCGACCGCATTGAGATGACGGCGGTGCCGCAGTCGGCAAACTCCCTGGCCGACGGATCCTGCTGCTTCAAGGAGAAGAAGTGCGCCCAGAGGTCGATCGAAGGCTCGTCCCCCAGGTACCCCTCGCAGAGGGTGACGAATCCGGAGAGCTGGACGATGGCGTCGGCGCCAAGATGATGTGGCTGGAGCCGGAAGAACTCCAAGAACGCATGGAAGAAGGTGCTCACCGGCAGCCCGAATCCGCGCTCGAAGTGCGTGAGGAAGACCACGCGCTCCTGCCCCTTGGGCTGAGGCCTCTGCTCGCCCCGCGGCAGGCGGACGCTGACGTCCGTCTCCCGCGGCAGGTGTCGCGGCGCCTGGAGTCGGGTGATGTCCTCGGAGGTGACGTTCGAGCCCATCCAGGAGCCTGATGGCAGCGACATGATCAAATGAATAAGAAGAAGAAGGAAGGTGGACGTCGAAGGAGTTCTGCTCGGAGCAGCGGGCGCCGCAGTGCGTCGGTTGCAAGGAGCGAAGTGAGAGCAAAGGGACAGGAGGGCGCGAGCGAGAATAATGTCCGCCGCCCCCCTGCCCCCAATTTATAACCCTCGGTTTGAACGTGGGGAAGTGGGGAAGAAGGATCGTCTGCATGCACCCGTTTCACTACCCCCGCAATAAGTGCGCACATACACGCGCAGTAACTGCCCGGGGAAGAGCAACCGGCCCACGGACGCAGCAATAAATCCACGCGCTTGGGCCGAGGGCGCGCGGTGGTGGGCCCCAGCCCGTCGCCCGGTCCCATCACGCGCGTGGCCTGTCAGGACCCTATGACTTCCGGGCACCAGGCGGTGTCGCGCGAGGCCCGAGGGATTGCCCCAAAATTCGGCGAACTTCTCGGTCCCCGCCACAGCCGGGATGGCACGATCCGGTTTCCGAGAAAACCACCACACAGTGGGTGTTGCCGGACCCGACGCTCGCAGAATCCACCTTGCTTAAGGGGAAACTGCGAAGGCCCACTCATCCGAAGACGGCGGACCTTCACAGCTTCGGGGACTACTGTCGGGGGGATGGACCCCGGGCAGGCAACGGAACCCGGATCCTCTTCAAAAACAACGGGGTTGGCACTACCCCTCAATTCCGGCACGCGCTTGGCCGGGTCGCTCGACCCGGCCAAGCCCCGCAAGCCGGCCAGACTAGCCGACCCGGCAAGACACGTCGACTCGGCCCCAACAACTAGCGCAAGACGGCCGAACCCGGCATGACCAAAGCCTCCTCAACAAGCCAGTGCCACCCATGGCGTGCTACACAACCCAGCCGCGGGTCAACTCCCGTCCCATCCAGGCCTTATGATGCGGACAAGACTTCAATCAATGATGACCAAGGCAACAGTGCCCCGCCCATACCTCTGGTCAGCGGGTACGTAGCAACAGTGCCCCTCACCTACCCGCTGACCAGGGCCGGCGTGGCTACAGTGCCCCCGCCTTCACCGCTGACAACATGAAGCGGTGACTTGACGAAGAGCACTATACGCGACTCGACTCGGCCACGCCCTGACGATCGACCAGACGGCGCACAGTCCCCCTAGGCATGCGGGGCCCGCACCTAGGGGAACACGGCGAACCACAAGCCCTTAGCGGGACCCAGCCCGGGTCCCTGGACAGCGACAATACGGACCCATCGACTTGTAACATTACCATTGTACCCCTGGGGGGTTGACCTATAAAACCCCCCATGAGCCCTCATGCTCACGGGCAAGCAAACTCATTCCATCACACACACCTAGTTAGCAACACCCGAGGAGTGGGAACTGCCTAAGCCTTGGCCAGCTTCCCTCCTCCTATATACAGCTCCAGGAGCAACATTGTACTATCAATCTTACAACAACACTCGGCAGGATTAGGGGTATTATCTCTCCGGAGAGCCCCGAACCTGGGTATGTCCGGCGTCCCGCGCCCGCTCATGCCAACCTCACCTTTGGAGTCCACCAGCGCCCTCGAGCCTCCTGCTCTCTTTAGCCATCCCTTGGCATCTGCCGTGCGCCCACCATGACATCAGGGGAACCCCAGTCCAGACTCTTCTCGACCCAAGAGGTGAGTCGCATGGGAGCGCCGGAGCGGAATACGGCAGTTGCGGCCCAGGTGGTGCCGTGAGGTTCTGTGATGTAGAACCACTACTTCTGCCACTCGTTTACTATGTCTGCAAAAGTACCTTTGGGCCAGGAGACGTTGGACAGCTTGCTCACCATGGCTCCTCCGCACTTCGCGTGCTGGCCATCTACCACCTTCAGCTTCACGTTAAAGACTTTGAGCCAGAGCCCGAAGTGGGGTTAGATGCGGAGGAAGGCCTCACACATGACGATAAACACCATGATGTTGAGGAAGGAATTTGGGGACAGATCATGGAAATTTATCCCGTAATAATACATCAGCCCGTGGACGAAAGGGTGGAGTGGAAACCCTAGCCCGTGGAAGAAATGGGGGAGGAACACTACCCTCTCGGTGGGCTTCGGAGTGGGGACAACTTGTCCCTTGGTCGGCAGGCGGTGAGTGATCTCCTTCGGCAAGTATCCGGCTGTCTGAAACTCCATAATGTTCTCCTCCTTGACGGAGGAGACCATCCACTTGCCTTGACCTCCGGATCCGGACATGGTTGCTTGAGTGGGAAGGAGGTGATAACTTGGGCGCTAGGGCTTGAGATTGGAAATGCGGAGATAGAGAGAGGGCGTGAGAGAGGAAGAGGGAACCCTTATCCCCTTATAGAGGCAACGAATATTAAACGCCTCCTAACTCGCCTTAAGATTCGCCTATTCCCAAGGGCTGCATAAACGGCACGGTTGGGTTACCCATGTCCGCATTGATGAGAATCCTGCGATAAGGGGACACGGTCTCTACTTTGACAAGACGTGCCAATGGCAACCGTGTCTCGGGATGTGGGGCGTCGAAACATGAAAGCGGTTTGGAATTGTGACCGGGCAGATGTGATGTCATGTTGTAAAAAGCTGTCAGCAGAATAGACTCGTGTAGAAATATATTCTCTCTACAGTTATGTATGGTGTGTGTGTGTCTAACAGGTCCAGATACTATCATAGCATCCGAAGACAATCTTGAAGTTCGGATAGAAGGGAACCCGCCTTGTAATGCCGAAGACAATCTGCGCGCCGGACTCCTCGTCATTGAAGTCAGGTTCAGGGGCTACTGAAGGAGTCCTGGACTAAGGGGTCCTCGGGCATCCGGCCTGTTATCCATGGGCCAACTAATGGGCTATGAAGACATGAAGGCCGAAAACTGTACCCGTGTCCGGATTGGACTCTCCTTGGCATGGAAGGCAAGCTTGGCAACCGACTATGAAGATTCCTTCTTATGTAACCGACTGATAGAGACGAGGGTGTCCCGATCTTTTGATGAGATGATATCTATCGATTTGGTGGAGACGACTTTGACGATCCGACTACAAACGTGCACGACGTTGCACCTTAGCAATCGTTAAACCAATCTCCTAAGGTTACTGACGATGCCGGAAGCACGGTCAGCCTGACCACGAAGGTCTATTCCTGCAAGCAATCAAAGAACGAGGAAGATTATGGTAAATCAATCTGAATATTGCAAATATATATGAAGTATTGATAATAGTGGGGATCCGTAAGCGGTCTTGGTCTGGTCGTTGGACACAAACAAAGTACACGAAGTTGCAATGGCTAGCTTTTAACTAAACAAATCCCAAGGAAAAAGCTACTAGATGGATCTATTTATATAGGAGCAAGGAGTGGAAACCAAGGAGGTGGAAGGACGTCCCAAGGCAGCTTAAAACTAACCCTAGGTCGTACAAGGCTCATGGGCCCAAGTGGAGGTGATGCAACACCTTTGGACTTGTTGTTTGACTCGGATTCTGCTGCAACGTCAAATTGTTTCATCGATATCTCAATGCTCCGGACGAATTTGAAGGTGAATCCAATTGGGTTGGAAAAAGCACGAAATCTAGTTTCCAACAAAAAAAGAATCACACAATTCAGAGTCCGTATGAAAAAGTTGTTGGCGTTTTGAATCAGGTATATCTGTGTAGTCCGAATCTGAATCCAGAACGTGAGAGACTTGGACTCTATCTTCTCTTGGGCCAAAAGTGACGTGAGAGAACTTTTTGAACAGCAAGTAAACATCTCTTTCTCCCTTATCTTCATATGTGGATTGTACAAATGTCCCATACATCTGCAATTAGACAAAACACAAAAGTGTGTGAAGTATTTTTGTTCTGGATAATATAAATAGATTATTGAATAGTTTGCACTAGAAATCACGTGACAAATATGCATGTATGCAATATTTTTGGTCGTATCCAAGGTAGTCATGTCCTCATCATCCTCCCCTTCTTGAAAACAAAGCCGTCCTCGCCGTTGCTTAATCTGAAATGTGGCTAACAAAAGAGACAAGGTGTACATGCTATATATGTATATGTCATCCATTTTTACTTCCCTTGATTTTTGCACATATGACACGTGTATACATGAGTAACTTTCATAGTTCATAAAATCTAAATCCAAAAAATTATCACAAGAAGTAGAAAGCATGAAAATATTGCAACTCAGTTTGCACATAGGCTCTTACTCATTTCAAAAGATTGACAATGTTCGTCATTAAACCATCCCAACATTGGTGAATAAACCTTACTTGCATCAAATTTACATGCTACAACATGCTTAAATAAGTAAACATGCAATAAGTCATTGGACATAGAATCATCACCAAGATTATAGGTTATATCAAAATGATTAAACATTGGTTCTTTTGCATCAATAGTTAATTCAATGGGTGCACTCAAAATTGTTGGTATTTCAGTTGTTTGATCACATGATGTATTCATGACAGTAACAAGATTCTCTAAAATAGATGGTGTGCTCAAATCAACAGGGAACTCAACACATGATGCATTCAAGTTAACTAGGCATGCATCATTCTCATGTGAAGTTATATCATCAATACCTTTATTGTTACCTTGTTGCAAAGACCTAGCTGATGTAGGCATGGACGTTGAGAATGTATCATACTCTTGAGATGATGTCGCGCTCACAATCCGAGGTGGGGCTGCTCTAGTAGGTGCCACGGTGGCGGAACCAACCGGCGGTGGTGAGCATGAACTGGAATAGTAGTTGTTGTTGTCACCCAATGCATCCTCCTGTATCTGTCTCTCAAAGGTACAAGCGCGAACATACATACCAGTAATGCAACGAGGAATATACTGAAACCTTGCACGGATATCATGGTTCAAACCACCAAAAAATCTATTCATTGTATTATCCTCAGATTCTTCCATGTCACAATGATGCATATAAGATTTGAACTCTTGGTAGTAAGCATGAACAGTGTTACTATCTTGTTTTAATTGATCCAAAGCAATTCACGACGATAGTAAGGAGGAAAAATTGTTGTCTCATTACATCTTTCAAAACTTTCCAAGTTGTGGGTTGGTTATCAATGTTTTTCTTACAATGTACACTTCACCAAACAGGAGAAAAACCAGTAAATGATCTAGTGGTAGCTCGTACTCTCTCAAGTTCAGAAAAAATCATGGTGAGTAAAAACTTGTTCTACTTCAAGCTCCCAAGCTAGATAAATAGCAGGATTAAATCTACCCTAAAATGACAGTAAAGAGATAACCTGACCATGTGCATGTGTGTGTTGTCCCAACTCTCGTGATGGTGAAGATGTGTCTGTCGTCCAAGAACTTCTATCTCCGGAACCTGTCATGATTAGTAGAAACAAGAAACAAAATTCGAGAATAATGTTCCTATGAACTACTAGGATGTGGTTGTAAAGTGCTCACAGTAAAGCAAATATCAATATCTTACAAGTTCTTACCATGCGGCACGTGGTGTCAGGCAACCAGCGGTTTCAAATAACTCCAAAGATTGTGTAAAGCGATTGCCAGGGAACGTACGTATACACAGTGTAGAAATATGTGGAGTTGGGTTGGCTATATTTGGTAACAAAAAATTAGCAATAATCAATTCAGAGATGCAATGTTGAATAAACGCTCAACGACGGCACTGTGCTGGTCCTGGGCTAGACCGGACTAGAGACGCGAGCCTAGAACACTAATGAGGTCACGACGTAGCACAACTAGCATCAATGAAGGATATGAAGTAGCTCTGGACAACAACATATAAGTGAAGATCACAATAGCAGTAAATATAATGATATGAAACAGCAGCCAAGAAGGATATATCAACAACTTTCTCTCCAACTTTCCTCTAGAAAAGTTTGTGCCAATTTTTTGATAATTTTTTTCAACAATGGTACTGACTCAATATTTCAAACACAAAAGGAATCACTCAATTCCGAGTTGATATCAGGAGTCAAAAAAATTTAAAACTGGTGTGGAAAACTGGAATAAGCTGTGTTCGTGAACTTCGGAGGGCAAAAAGACCTATTTAGAAGCCGATTTTGAGGTGCCAAATATTGAATAAGCTTATGCAACTATTTAGATGTGGCTCGTCGCTAGCTTTCGTTTCAGTACTCATGGAGCCAAAACGGACTTCATATGAGGAAGTTATGCCTGTTTTATTGAACAGTGCACAGAACAGATTCCAATCCGAATTCAACTACGAGATTGAGTCTAGATAGATCCGAATTTTGTTTTTTTTTCTTCTCTCTTTTTTTTCCTCACATTTTTTTCTTTTTCTCCTTTCTTTCTCTGACTTTTTTACTTTTTTCTCTTTTTTTTCTCCGCCTTTTTTTTTCTCTCTCCCTCTTTCCAAGACAAACTAGATAAGATGCAAATTGGATCTAGCGAAAATGTGAACAACCTCAACTATGATTGTGACAATGAACGATGGGTAGCACGTGGTGGAAATTGATGGATGGGTGGTGGACAGCAGAAGGGATAACGATGCAGCGGCGGCGTGACTAATGTGAACAGAACTCAAAACTCTAAACGAACTAGACACTAAGACCAGCAACTCGACACGACGATGAAACCGATAATTCAACTATGCAAGCAATGAAAAGAAAATTGCAAAGGCTCAGACTGGCTTGGACAAATGATGAATAGATCTAAAAAAATTATGGCTTTTTCTTGGACAATAGGTAAGAAAATAAATCTAATCTAGGAAATACTGGAACTCTCACCGAGCAACCTGAAAACTGATACCACTTGATAGAGGCGAGGGTGTCCCGATCTTTCGATGAGATGATATCTATCGATTTGGTGGAGACGACTTTGACAATCCAACTACAAACGGGCACGACGTTGCGCCTTAGCAATCGCTAAACCAATCTCCTGAGGTTACCGACGATGCCGGAAGCACGGTCAGCCTGACCACGAAGGTCTATTCCTGCAAGCAATCGAAGAACGAGCAAGAATATGATAAAGCAATCTAAATATTGCGAATATATATGAAGTATTGATAATAGTGGGGATCCATAAGCGGTCTTGGTCTGGTCGTTGGACACAAACGAAGTACACGAAGTTGCAATGGCTAACTTTTAACTAAACAAATCCAAGGAAAAAGCTACTAGATGGATCTACTTATTAGGAGCAAGGAGTGGCGGCCAAGGAGGTGGAAGGACGTCCCAAGGCAGCCTAAAACTAACCCTAGGTCGTACAAGGCTCATGGGCCCAAGTGGAGGTGATGCAACACCTTTGGACTTGTTGTTTGACTCGGATTCTGCTGCAACGTCAGATTGTTTCGTCAATATCTCAATGCTCCGGATGAATTTGAAGGTGAATACAATTGGGTTGGAAAGAGCACGAAATCTAGTTTCCAACAAAAAAAGAATCACCCAATTTGGATTCCGTATGAAAAAGTTGTTGTGTTTTGAGTTAGGTATGTCTGTGCAGTCCGAATCTGAACACAGAACGTGAGAGACTTGGACTCTATCTTCTTTTGGGCCAAAAGTGACGTGAGAGAACTTTTTGAACAGCAAGTAAACATCTCTTTCTCCCTTTATCTTCATATGTGGATTGTACACATGTCCCATACACCTGCAATTAGACAAAACACAAAAGTTTGTCAAGTATTTTTGTTCTGGATAACATAAATAGATTATTGAATAGTTTGCACTAGAAATAACCTGACAAATATGCATGTATGCAATATTTTTGGTCGTATCCAAGGTAGTCATGTCCTCATCACCGACTCTATGTAAACCCTAGATCCTCCCGGTGTCTATATAAACCGAAGGGGTTAGTCCAGAAAGGATATACTCATTACCATAGTAGGTTTTAGCCATTATGATCTCGTGGTAGATCAACTCTTGTAACGCTGATATTCATCAAGGTTAATCAAGCAGGACGTAGGGTATTACCTCCATAGAGAGGGCCCTGACCTGGGTAAACATGGTGTCCCCTGTCTCTTGTTACCATCGATCCTAGACGCACAGTTCTGGACCCCCTACCCGAGATCCGCCGGTTTTGACACCGACAACTTTCCCTTAAGTTGTTAAACACAAAAAGAGTAAAGAAAATGTTATTGCTGATGCATTGTCTCGTCGTTATACTATGCTTTCACAAATTGACTTTAATATATTTGGTTTGGAGACCACCAAAGATCAATATGTGCATGATGCTGAATTTAAAGATGTATTGCAAAATTGTAAGGAAGGGAGAACTTGGAACAAGTTCATTGTTAACGATGGATTTGTGTTTCATGCTATAAAGCTATGCATTCCAGCTAGCTCCGTTCGTCTTTTGTTGTTGCAGGAGGCGCATGGGGGAGGATTAAAGGGACACTTTGGCGCCAAGAAGACGGAGGTTATACTTGCTACACATTTCTTTTGGCCAAAGATGAGACGGGATGTTGAGCGTTTTGTTGCTCGCTGCACTACATGTCAAAAAGCTAAGTCATGACTCAATCCTCATGGTTTATATATGCCTTTGCCTGTACCTAATGTTCCTTGGGAGGAAATACCTATGGACTTTGTTTTAGGTTTACCTCGAACAAAGAAGGGGAGGGATAGCATATTTGTTGTTGTGGATAGATTTTCAAAAATGGCACACTTTATACCATGTCATAAAAGCGATGATGTTGTTAATGTTGCTGATTTGTTCTTTCATGAAATTATTCGCTTGCATGGTGTGCCAAATACTATTGTTTCAGATCGTGATACTAAATTTCTTAGCCACTTTTGGAGATGTTCATGGGCTAAGTTGGGGACTAAACTGCTTTTTAGTACTACTTGTCACCCCCAAACTGATGGACAAACTGAAGTAGTCAATCGAACATTGTCTACTATGCTTAGGGATGTTTTGAAGAATAATAAGAAAATGAGGGAAGAATGCTTGCCTCATATTGAATTTGCTTATAATCGTTCATTGCATTCTACTACTAAGATGTGCCCTTTCGAAATTGTGTATGGTTTCCTACCTCGTGCACCTATTGATTTGTTGCCTCTTCCATCTCCGGAGAAGGTTAATTTTGATGCTAAAGAACATGCTGAATTGATTTTAAAAATGCATGAGTTAACTAAGGAAAACATTGAGCGTATGAATGCTAAATATAAACTTGCTGGAGATAAGGGTAGAAAACATGTTGTGTTTGCACCTGGAGATCTTGTTTGGTTGCATTTGTGTAAGGATAGATTTCCTAATTTGTGCAAATCAAAGCTAATGCCACGTGCTAATGGTCCATTTAACGTGTTAGAGAAGATAAATGATAATGCATATAAACTTGAGTTGCCTGCAGATTTTGGGGTTAGTCCCACTTTTAACTTTGCAGATTTGAAACCTTATTTGGGTGAGGAAGATGAGCTTCCGTCGAGGACGACTTCATTTCAAGAAGGGGAGGATGATGAGGACATCAATACCATTGTTACACCCACAACCCTTGCTGCTATACATACTGGACCAATTACTAGAGCTCGCGCATGCCAATTAAATTATCAGGTACTTCCGTTTCTTGGTAATGATTCTAATATTCATGAGAATATGATGTTGCCTAAATTGGATACATTTGTTTTGCTTAGAAATGAAGGGCCTAGCATGGATAAGAGGGATGAACACTGGAGCAAGACCAAGCATGGAGATGATGGCATGCGCAAGGGGATCAAGAACGGAGTTACAAGTGATGATTTTAGGACTTTGAAGCCACTATAAGGAGTGCATGAAGCCTTGGACGAGATATACAAGATGCCACTTCATAAATTTCGTCCAGAGGCTATTCTAGGTGCTGTGTCACCTTATTATTGGGCCAGGCCCATGTATTTTTGAAATACTTAAGTATAGGCTGTTTTCAGAGTCCGTATGTGTGGGGAAACAAGAGATAGGGTTGGTTTCGGACCCCTCCTCCAAGGGCCATGAAATGCCCCCCCTTTCCTCCATATATACAACCCTTAGGGCGTCGTTTAGTCTTTGGGTTTTGTTTAGATTAAAGTTCGCCATAGCTGCAACTTCGTGTACTTCGTTTGTGTTCAACGACGAGACAAAGGCGTCATAAAACCCCACGTTGATCAATAAAGCTTTCCTCTTATATTCGCAATACCCAGATTGCAATCTTAGTTTCTTGCTTGTTCTTCGTTTGCTCGCAGGAAACAGACCCTCGTGGTCAGGTTGATCGAGTTCCAGCATGGTCAATAACCCTCGGAAGTTGGTTTAGCGATTGCTAAGGCACGATGTCTCGCATGTTCATAGTCGTATCGTCAAGGTCGACACCCACCGAACACGATAGCCACCATCTCATCGAAACATCGGGACACCTTCGCCTCTATCATGTCCGGGCTGACGGGGATTCTCTTCTGTCCTCTGTTTGCAGCTTGTCCAGATATCCGGGCGTTGGGGCCTGATTTCCGGGCAGGCCGAATGTCCGGGTTGGGGCCGGATGTCCGGGGCTTGTAGATGTCCATCGGCTGGACGACTGCTGTAGTTGATGTCTCCAGCGACCAGATGCCCGGGCTCGAGGCCGGATTCCGGGCCCTGGAGCTGCCTTCTTCTCCTTTCGGCGTTCCTCTTCATCTGTGGACTTGGCGGCTTGTCCTTCTTCACGTGCATCTTCGGGAGGGTCCTCTTGGTACCTAATCATGCACAAGATCTCAGACTTAGGTAGTTGCCATGTCTCAAGAGGATCACATGTAATATCACTAAGGAGAGAAGTCACCTCGGTCTGGAGAGCTCTAGTTGTAGCTCGAGCCATAGGTCCTCTTGGCACTTCATGAGGCGATGGTAGGTCCATGGGGATGACCATAGGATGCTCCACATCAACAAGTTTGTCCTCGCATATACATTATTGCTATCTTGGTTTGTGCATTGCGGCCATATCAAAAAAGAGAGAATAAGCTTTTAAGCAAAACTAGAGAGCAAAGAAGCTTGTAAGGAAGTGCCATAGCACCATACCACATTGCATAGAAGATTGTCATATCCAATCATCTTGGATCATAACACCGGAACATCATACATATATAGCGTACTTGGGATAGAAGTTGATATGTTTTGCATATCATAGGTTGTGCACAATTGTCGTATCCGCCTATTGAGAAATCGTGCTAGCGTCTCTCTTGAGTTGTGCAACACGAGCGTTTTCCGTGGATTTCACATTTTGTGATCATTCCTTGGTTGCACGACCCCAGTTATATATCTATGTGTGTGTTTCCGTGTGCCACATATTTCTATTGGTCTACTTGTTTCACTTGTGAATTTGTGAATCTCTTTCAACATTATTGACTCTTGCTAACATTTTACATCAATTTTTTTGTGCCACTATCCTCACCAAGCTCCACCATAAGCCTTATTTGTGTAGGTGTCAGAAATTGACAAGAACAGTACCAATTGCGATATTTCCTTGTTACACCATTGAGTGATCACTGATCCATCTTCAAATTCGGCCAAGGCACATTTGGTATAAGTTTCTTCTCTTTCTCCCACTCATATTTGCTCAAGTCTTGTGATGGATAGGCAAGGCAATTCATCTCCGGTCTTCGACAACAACGACGGCGTGAACAACTACATCACCAAAGCGTCCATCTTCTAACTACAACGAGCAGCGAAAGCCGCACATTCTACCTTGCAAGACCGCATCGAGAACCTCTCCATCGACATTCGTCACTCTGAAGCAAGGAAAAGGGACTACATCGACAAAAAGCTTTCCGCGCAAAAGGACGAGCAAGATGCAAGGATGGAGGAGATGCAAGCGCAAGTCCTCCACGTCCACATCTCCATGGCGACCATCATCAACATGGAGGTCATGGAGATGAGCTACGAGGTGCCACATCATATGGGCCTCCTACAACAAGACAGCGACAAGAAGGTCGAGCAAGGGCCATCCCCTTTGCCCACAGCGACGAGCACGAACCTCTTCAACAACATGAAGACGGCGCCCATATTGGACTCTCCGAGTCAAGCTACGAGACCACACATGAGACCTTATCTTTGGTCTTAGAGGAGAGTGATGATGTGCCATCTTCGGCCTTGATCCACGGCTACCACTATGACATGATTGAGCATGGAGACATTTGCACCAACATCTCTCCGACACCGACATGTGACGAGATGCCCCAATTGCCATGTGAGAAGAGCCACCACCCCATGAGTGAGATGAGTGACTCCACCATATATGACATTGAGTGCATTTCCAATGAGAGGATGAGTGTGACCACCACTAGCCCCACACTTGAGAGCATGCCACACATCCTATGTGAGGTTGAGAGCCATTTGAGTGACTCCACCAACCATATGAGTGAGAGCATCATACCGGGAGTAAGTGAGCCACAGCACTTAGTGAGTGAGGTAGTTGACACGGCATGTGAGGCCACTATGATTTCTAACAACATAACCTCTACTCTGAGTGTGTTTTCTTATTTGGTGCTAGGTCTCCTACATGACAACATGCCTATCCTCGACGAGTCCGTACCTCCAATGGGGCTGATGATGGGCACGATGGACGATGATGCACCCCCCACATGGTTCCATCAAGATGAAGTTGATCACGACTTATCTTCGACACCTCACCTACCACACATGAGCGATTCTCTAAAGGTAACATAGGTGATGGTGCTTCTCTTGCCCCGCTAGTGGACTATATTACCAAAGATTGCTTGCATGATGTTGACACACCTATTACCATGCTTCATTCTAGTGCGACTTCCTCATGTCACGACTTAGCAATTTATAATGAATCTGATGATGAGCATGTTCGGTTGCCTAGTTGTGATGCTATGCTCCATAGGATATCATGTGAAAATTCTATTGGTCACATCATGTTTGACAATCCTTTAAATTTGTCATATGCTATGAGTGAGATCTCCCATATTGCTTCATTTTAATCTCAACATAGTAACTATGCATGTCCCATTAAAATAAATACCATTTGCACTAATGGCATAGATGACGAGATGATGGTCATTGGCTTTTGTTTTTCATGTGATGATATTGCCATGCTTCCTTTACATGATTTACACAATTCATATACTATATCATGCCATGATCACAATGTTCCAAATATGCATTGTTTTGGACGTTGTCAATATTCTCCATGTGATGTTTCCACTAATGATCATGAGGAGACCCCCATAGTTTCCTCATATATATTAGGAGATTTTGATGCATTCCATACTTTGCATGATTCCCATGATAGTGTACACCATATGCATTCCATGAATAACAATGCTCTACATATTTCTCATGATGCATTAAAAAATTTGAGTCTCCATTATGCTATACATAATAAGAAACCTATCACGATGGATGACATGTTTCTATATCACGCATCTCACTTATTTGACCATCGACTATTTTATGCTAACCAACACATGCATGTGTGCATCATGATGGATGATGTGTACATCTACCACGCATACACAATTTTCCCTTTGTCTTTGTCTTGTGTAGGTACTCATGTATACTCGTGAGCCTCTCAATCCCAAGAGTTGAAGAAACGAGCTCCTGAGAGCAACGATGACTTGGGATCCCGTGGACTATCCTTACCACCATTCCCTTCACGCAAGGACTACGTGCATATCTTTTACTTGGTTCTGACAAGGCTATGGGCTATATATCACTTGTTACTTTATGCCCATTGTATCTTGTTCACTTTGTATGTTATGCCTCTTTACATGATTTTGCCATGCAATTGTGACCCTTGCTTGCATCCACCCATGATTCACAATTATGATACTCCTATGTGTATTTGCATGCCTAGTGGAGATCCTTGTTGCTATTGCCATGTTTATCATGTGCCTCACGCTATTGTTGATTCTCGTGTTGGGAGAGCCATGATGTTCCATTGCTATTTCCATATGACCTCTTGCCAATACAATGATGATACATTTCTCATATCTTGTTTTCATGCTTGTGATATGTCATGCGCATCATATGTGCTCACTATTTGCACACATGACATGATTGCCATGATTACCTCTAGTATGTTGCATCTTCGCACTACTAGCTCACACCACTTGATCGCTATGATTGTTTGCTTTTTTCGCATCGCCCATCTTCCACTATTACTCGCTTTCTTGGGTTGATAACATATATGCTCTTGCCTCTCACATGATTTATCTTGATCATTGTCTCGTGTCTCCATTAGTTCCATCTCTCATATACCCTTGTATTGAGTGCCAACTTGCTATGCTTATTGATCGTGGAGACTTGGACATATTACTTGTGATGCATGCTTGTTTACTTGAGCCTATTGTATTTGGTTGTTCTCGCATCATATGCCTCCATACTATGAAATGCTCCCTTGTCCTTTCTTATGATTTGCATGATGCATACACTTGTTGGGTATCTTACCACACAAATGATAGGTTTTGCACTTCCGCTAACCTCATTTGTTTTCCCAAGTGTTTGTCATGTTCTTTCATTTTGGAGGATTCACAAGGCAGTGTCTTTATGCGACAACTTGGTCATGCGAAGGCATACACGATGTGCAACACCAACATTTGTGAGAATCTCCTAAAGGTGACCTCCTTCCCTTTGAGCCATCCTCACATACGTATATTCGATGGGTCATTCTTTCATTGTTGTTTCCTTCTTCTTGTCTACATGTTGCACATATTGGAGGGAGGGCCGACATTGGAGATTGGCTCTTTGGACCTTCACATTGAGGAGCACTTGGACTTATTGGATGCACCTTCGAACCTCCACTTATTCCACGACATCGAGCATTGATACACCAACACCTCCTTATTTGTTGGTTGTGCTCACACATGTCATGCTCGATGGACATATCATACACATGACAAATTTGCATCTTATGCATGGATTGACTGACATTATGATCGCCTTATTGCATCTTGAATTCCCATGTCATCCATGATATATGAGCTTGTGCACTTTCTTAGAAAATTTGTTGTGATCTTTCTTGATGGCATATTCATACATCATGATCATATTGGCTACCATCAATTGCATGATAACTTATTCATATTGAGCATCCATTTCCATATTCATGCTATTGATAAACCGTCTCACTATGACACCATTTTGCACCATGGTTGCATTGATCATATTCACAACACATTTGTGTGCACAATCAATGCTTTTGCGCCCATGAATGCTTTGCATATCATTCTATATCATATTAATAAGCTTCATGTGTTTTGTCACGAACAGTCTTGCCGAACGGACTCATTCTTCTATGATGGACACTTTGTGTGCGCTAACCATTGTATTTCCAAGTGTACTTTGTGTTTGCTCATTTTGCATGTACCACATACCAGAGACACCTTGGAGTACTTGGATTGTGCCACGCCTTCAACTCCGTCCAACTACAAGTCCGCCCACGACAACCGTTTCCATGGTGAAGAGGATCACGATCCGAGGTCGGATCTTTCCAAAGGCGGGGAGATAATGAGAAGCATCCCACGTTGATCCCCATGTACACTTCGACTACTCTCTAAGCCCCAAGAGGACATACGATGAGACCTCGACCATACACCATTGGACACAAAGTGAACTCACTCCTCTTCGAACCGTCACTTTCCACATATGAGACATGGCTACTAACTCATGCATGGACCTTGCATATACCCAGGTACATCCGAGATGACCATGGAGAACCAAAGGACCAAGGCCATGCATGGAAGAGGAGAAGGAATAAGAAGAACACACAAGACAGGACTTGCCCGGGTCATCCAGACCCCTAGCCGGACGATCCGGACGACCACCCGAATGATCCGGCTAACGTGCCCGAAGACACCCGAAGCCTGCTCGATGTAGCCGGATCATCCAGACGTCCACCCGGATCATCCGTACCCCCGACTCCCGGATCATTCGAGATCCCATCCGTGGCTTAGACTATATATACTCCGCCCCCTCCTTTTTCTAGGGTTAGCAAAGTAGTAGCTCATTTGAGATAGAGCTTTGCTCATCCATTACGGATCTACTCCATCGAGAGAGAGACCGTGTGCCGCTTCGGAGAAGATCCACCTTGGATTCAAGACCTCCTCACGGAGAAGACCTCAAGACCTCCTCTTGGAGATGAACTCTACCTTGTATCTTTCTCTTTGTTGTTCATGTACCTTTGTGGATCTTGTGTGGATTTGAGTCTAGTGGATGTGTGGTTGGACTTGTTCTTGAGTGTTTCCCCTTGTGATTTCTCTCCGTTCTTCCCCGTGTTCATCGTGTTCTTTGAGGGAATCAACTCCAATCATGAAAGATCGGGCCACTAGGGTTCTACCCTACATCATCCGGCCCCTGGTAGCATTACTTGCATCCACCGCCTGTTTTACGTCCATATTTCGCCAAATTTTGTTCCGGTGCCCACATACACTTCCGCATACAACCACCACTTCCGCATAGCACCGCCATATACCACATAAACCACCATCGCTTACCACTACCAACTGCGACAATTTTGTCACGTTTTGCTTTGAGAATTTGAGTTCCGGTTCCGTGTCCTATTGTGTTTCGGCTATTTAGGTACGGTTCGACATCAACATCACCACTGCTCATATTTGCCATGAACGCGTCATCGACAACAACCACTACACCATTTATACACCATATCGTAAGCAAGAACGATAAACTCATCTTGGCTTAGTGATACATCATTATTGCCACTACATTGATAGCCTTCATAGCATTACTCTTTTGCGTCGCTTACCCATCGAGACTAGCCTTTGAGTATTGTAGGAAACGTGACTTGTGCACATTAGTGATCATACTTCCCATAGCATACATATATCATTGGTGCATATCTTGGTATCAACTCTTGTGTCACAAGGTTGTCATCGCATACACAATTGCTATATTGGTTCGTAAAGCATTGCATGAGAAAAGAGCTCAAACAACAAAGAGCCAAACCAGATTTTAAGCAAAAGGAAAAGATAAGCAAAGAGCTTTTAAGCAAGAACCATAGCATCATACAACTTTAAGATTGTCATACTAAATCATCTTGGATCATATCATTGAAACACCATACATAGAGCATACTTGAGATAGAAGTCGTCGCATTTTTGCTTAGTAGGTCGTGCACAAGTCTTCTTACCCGCCTATTGTGCAATCATGCTAGCGTCTCTCTAGTGTTGTGCAACAAGAGCATTTTTGTGAATTCCACATTTGGGCTCATCCTTGGTTGCACGACCCCACTTATCTCTTTGCGTGTGTGTTTCCGTGTACCTTATTTTGCTTGGTCTACTTGTTGCATTGCAAACTTTCGAATCTTTTCCAACATTATTGAAGCTCACTAACAATTGCATCAAATTTTGTGCCACCATCCTAACCAAGCTCCACCATAAGCTTTTACTTGTGTAGTTGTGAGAAATCAACAAGAATTGGTACCAATTGTGCTATTTCCTTGTTCCACATTGGAGTGATCTTTGATCCATCTTCAACATCGGTCAAGGTACATTTGGTATAAGTTCTTCTCCTTCTCTCACTCACATATTTCTCTTGGAATTATGGATAGGCCAAGTGATGCAGAGAATCTCACATTCATCCCCTTGTACACTTCGACTACTCTCCAAGCCCCAAGAGGACATACGATGAGACCTCGACCATACGCCATTGGACACAAGGTGAACTCACTCCTCTTCGAACCGTCATTTTCCACATATGAGACATGGCTACTACCTCATGCATGGACCTTGCATATACCCAGGTACATCCGAGATGACCATGGAGAACCAAAGGGCCAAGGCCAAGCATGGAAGAGGAGAAGGAAGAAGAAGAACAGACAAAACAGGACTTGCCTGGATCATCCAGATCCCCAGCCGGACGATCTGGACCGAGCCGGATGATCCGACTAACGTGCCCAAAGACACCCAAAGCCTGCTCGACAAAGCCGGATCATCCGGACGGCCTCCCGGATCATCCAGACCGCCGATGCTCGGATCATCCGGGGCCCCATCCGAATCATCTAGACCATGCTTTCATGCATGACTTGGGCCGAGGCCCGTGTACCCCTTCGCCCCTCACTTACCCCTTCGTGGCTTAGACTATATATACTCCTCCCCTTCCTCTTTCTAGGGTTAGCATTGGTTTAGCTCATATTAGAGATAGAGCTTTGCTCGTCCATTACGGATCTACTCCACGAGAGAGACCGCGTCCCCTCTACGGAGAAGATCCCCTTGGATTCAAGACCCCGTCTTGGGCGGCCCCCCTCAAGACCTCCTCTACGGAGAAGAACCGGTTACCCTATGTATCGTCCTTTGTTGGATTTGGATCGTGTATCTCTTTGTGTTCATGGATCCAGCACATGTGTGATTGTTTCTTGTCTATTTGAGTGATTCCTCTTGATGTAGGGTGGAACCCTAGATGGCCGATCTTTCATGAAATGAGCGGATCCCAATGATGAACACGAAGAACACGAGGGAAAACGCGAGAGAATCACTAAAACCAACAAGATACAGTCACACATATGCTAGATCCTCAAAACACAAAGAGATACACGATCCAAATCCAACAAAGGACGATACATAGGGTAACCGGTTCTTCTCGTATGGGGTCTTGAATCCAAGATGGATCTTCTCCGAAGAGGGGCCGTGGTCTCTCTCGTGGAGTAGATCCGTAATGGATGAGAAAAGCTCTATTTCTAATGAGCTACTACATTTCTAACCCTAGAAAGGATGAGGGGAAGGTCTATTTATAGTCTAAGGCATGAAGGGGTAAGTGGGAGAGAGATACAAGGCCAAAGGCCCGGCTACGCACAGGCAGGGTCGGACGTCCGGTTGGCGTCAGATGTCCGGTCGCTCGCGGGGGTCGGTCGTCCGGAGGGCGTCAGACTTCCACTAATATCGCTCTGTGAAAGTGGCGACGGTCGTCCGGTCGGCGTCGGTCGTCCGAGCGCTGGGGCTTGTCAGACGTCCGGAGGTTGTCGGTCGTCCGGCCACTGTAGATCTCCTGGCTGGTCCTGGCATGGTCGCGTCAGACGTCTGGTGGACGTTGGTCATCCGGGCGCTGTAGAGTGTCGGTCGTCTGTCGCTATAGACTCCGCAGCTCCTTCTTCCGTCTTTGCTTCCACGCTTCCCTCGTGGATGGTTTAGTTGTACATTTGGGCTCGCACTCCTCCTCGTCGTCTGTACCATTCTGACAATAGCTATGCATGCACACGAGTGGAGTGTAATATAGTATACCATCCTCGAAGGGGTCAAGTGAGCACGTGTAAAGGAGATGATTCACCTTTGTGTATGTGAAGTAGATGTCGCACGTGTCACTCGCCGAACTGACTCTTAACATGGTGATGCCCGTAGGATGCCCCGCATCATCTCCCCTCCCTTGGAAAAGATCCGACCTCGGATCGAAATCCAAATCACCATGGGAAAGAGATGGTGTCGCCGTGTAGGAGTGGTCGATCACCAAGTTCTCATCATCTTGATGCTCGAAATGGGCACTCTCCAATGTCGCACCATATTGGGATTCCTTCAAAAGGAGAAAAGAAAACAAACACTTGGAAAAAACAAATGTGGTTAGCGTTAGTGCAAAACCAAGCATTCAAGAGGTGATTCACCAAACAAGTGTCATCATCATGCAAAGCATATGGTTTGACAAAGGATTGTGACATGGCATATAAGCACATAAATTGAGCACAAGCAAAGATATCATGGGGACAAGCATGTAAATGTGAGGTAGTGATGCAAATATGTTGGAAAAGTGAATAAGCATCTACCTCAAGATCATAGCAAACATGGGCAAAGCGCTCAATGAAAGGTCTATGGTAGGCATAGGAATCATTCACAACACCAAAAGAAATGAAGTGTCTAAACACATGGGTCAAGTGCAAGACATTCCAAGCATAACGTGCATAGGGTGTAGTGAATATAGTGTGGCCCTCAAAACAAAAGAAAGAGCAATTGTTCATCATGTGTGAGGCAATCAAGGCAAGCATGTAGCAATCGATGGGACATGGCATATGTGAAGAAATGACACAGTTGCAACCAAACATGTGATAGGAGCAAGTAATCCAAGAATTGGATGCAATACACAAGGCATATATATCATGATGTATGGAATTTTGAAAATGGCAAGGTGAAGCAAGATCTCTAAATGTGCGCAATGAAGTGGTCCAAGATGACCAATAAGTCTCATGGTGCAAGCAACACAGGTATAATGATCCGCTACATCCATGCTCAAGAAAGATGTCACCTTGAAGGCATGTCCTTGTGCATTCTTCACAATGCCGAAGTACAAGCAAATGCGATGTAGAATAATCATAGTAAGAGGTGGTTTGCTCTCAAGAGCTCGGATTGTCAACTCACGTGACATGGAAGTTGACACAAAGTCCAAGTATCCTACGCATGCACAAAACAAAGCAAAGAACGTATGCGCATGGTAGATAAACACATCATCCATCATGATGGTTCTCTTCTCTTGCACATAACCATTAGAAGCACAAGTGAATGAATAATATGACGCAACAATGGCTATACTCATGGCACTAGGTATATGGTGAAAAGAGGCAAGACAAGCATGCTTCACAAGAAAAATGTCAAAATCTCCAAATATATGCGAGAATGCTATGGGGGCAAACTCATTATCAAGACTAAAGGCATAATTGCACTCAATACATGGAAAATCATCTAGCATGAGAGAGGCAACACATGGAGATATATGACAAGAAGCAATAACAATCATGTGCAAAGCATGAAGATGGGTGTCATCAACCGCATGAAATGAGCAAGTATGAATCATTGGTGATGCAACATAAGCAAGCACAGTAATCAAGTCGTGCAATCTAGTAGTGCGAAGATGCAACTTACTAGGGACCATGCTTCCAACTCCGAAACTGTGTATAGTCCTCCACCTTACCCTCCATTTTCGCATTGCATACTCCACAACCCATCATTGCCATTTTGCAATTCCTTTGAGCTTCCACCAAACCACCACCACATCCCGCTACCATCATTTGACATTTGAGATTGTGAGTTCACGGTTTGTCAGTTTCCTAAGGTGTTTTGGCTACTTAGGGACGAGTCTCCATCATCTTGGTATCTCCATCAAGATCACCGCCACTCATCATCGCCAAGGATCGTAACCTCCATATCATCTTGGTATCGTGGTATCCATCCATTGTATATTCCCTTGCCATTGCATTGATAACCCCTAGCCCATTTTGCGTCACTTGCCTATCGAGACTAGCCATTTGAGTATTGCCGGCAACATTACTTGTGCACATTAGTGATCTACACCATACGTTGCATACATACCATATCATATTGGTATCATATCATCTGGTGTGCCACAAGTTTGTTCCCGCATATACATTATTGCTATCTTGGTTTGTGCATTGTGGCCATATCAAAAAAAGAATAAGCTTTTAAGCAAAAAGAGATAGCAAAAAGCTTGTAAGCAAGTGCCATAGCATCATACCACATTGCATATAAGATTGTCATATTCGATCATCTTGAGAAACACCGGGAACCATACATACATACCATACTTGGGATAGAGAGTTGATATATCTTTGCATCTTATAGGTTGTGCACAAGTGTCGTATCCGCCTATTGAGCAATCGTGCTAGCGTCTCTCTTGAGTTGTGCAACACAAGCGTTTTCCGTGGATTCCACATTTTGTGCTCATTCCTTGGTTGCACAACCCCATTTATCTATCCGTGTGTGTGTTTTCGTGTGCCATTCCATGCAATTGGTCTACTTGTTACAATTGCGAATTTGTGAATCTCTTTCAACATTATTGACTCTTGCTAACATTTTACATCAAATATTTTGTGCCACTATCCTCACCGAGCTCCACCATAAGCCTTATTTGTGTAGGTGTGAGAAATTGACAAGAACAGTACCAATTGTGCTATTTCCTTTGATGCGGAGCATCCCAAGATCATCCCCATGGACCTAAAATTGTCTCACCAAGTGCCTAGCAGACCCATGACAAGACCATGTGCAAGAGCTCTCGAAACCGATGTGACATCTCTCCTCTCACAATTCCACGTCGATGCACATGAGACTTGGCTACTACCTCAAACGGAGATGATGTGCATACTCAAGTATCAAGCAGTTAGCCATGGAGATGCTAAGGAGCAAGGAGAATCCGAAGAGGAAGATGGACATGAAGACGACGAAGAAGAAGTGCTAAGTCAGCCGAAGCCCGGACGATCTGGACCACCGTCCGGACGATCCGGCCCTAGCCTGGATGATCCGGACCACAACCCGGACGATCCGGCTAACCCACCAGAGAACACCCGAAGCGTCGCCCTGAAGCCGGATCATCCGGACCAGGACCCGGATCATCCGGACATACCCGGACGTCCGGACCAGGACCCGGACATCCGGACCTCCCGCAGCCCGCAAGACACAGCCGGACCATCCGGACGCCGACCGGGATCATCCGAAACCCCGAAGCCTGGATCATCCGGCCAACATCCGGATCATCCGGACAGTGCCTGCGTGCATGATGATTGGCTGAGGCCCACGTACCCCTTCGCCCCCAACTCCTATATATATGACTCCACCACCTCTTTCTCGGGTTAGCTAAGGATTAGCTCATATTTGTGTGAGAGCTTTTCTCATCCACTTGGAAACCTTCTCCTCGGAGATCGCGCGTCCTCGGAGAAGATCCCCCAAGTGGATTCAAGACCTCCTCACGGAGAAGAACCTCAAGACCTCCTCACGAAGAAGATTGTGCTACTTGTATCGTCCTTAGTTGACCGTGGATCATGTGATCTCTTATGTAATCGAGGATCTAGCATATGTGTGACTATTTCTTGTTGGTTTGAGTGTTTTTCTTTGTGAACCTTTGTGATTTCCCCTCGTGATTCCCCTCGTGTTCTTCGTGTTCATCACGGGATCCGCTCCTTTCGTGAAAGATCGGCCCCTAGGGTTCCTACCCTACATCATCCTTATTACATCATTGAGTAATCATTGATCCATCTTCAACTTCGATCAAGGTACATTTGGTATAAGTCTTTCTCCCACGCATATTTGCTCGAGTCTTGTGATGGATAGGCAAGGCATTTCATCTCCGGTGTTCGACAACAACGACGGCGTGAACAACTACATCACCAAAGTGTCCATCTTTGAACTACAACGAGTATCGAAATCCGCACATTCTACCTTGCAAGAGCGCATCGAGAACCTCTCCATCGACATTCATCACTCCGAAGCAAGGAAAAGGGACTACATCAACAACAAGCTTTCCGCACAAAAGGAGGAGCAAGATGCAGGGATGGAGGAGATTCGGACCTTGTTGATCAACCGTTCTTCCCCTTCATCATCCTCAAGGAGGCGAAATTCAAGTCACAATTCTTCGGAGCGCAAACAAGACGCAAGCGCAAGTCGTCCACGTCGACATCCCCTTGGCAACCATCGTCAACATCTTCATGAAGGGCAAGTCACCTCCAAGCAACATGTACACGACGACGAATGACATCTACTACGAGCTCAAGTACGACAACGACACCATCATCATGACGATGCTCACCAAGCGCAAATGCACAAGTCCCAACAAGCCATACTTCATGCCAAGGCTAACATTCATGAGCATAAGAGAAGACCGCGAGACGAGCACCACCAAGACGGAGCTACGGCTACAACAACCACTTCGACATCTTTGCCAAGTGCTATCAAGGCATCTTAGCCTTTGGACGTACGACATCTTCGCCTACTTCCCGTGAGTTTGCCTACATCGACATCATCAAGTACAAGGCGACCACCTATGAGCGACGGTGACACTTCCATCTTTGGAAGCCCCCCAGGGAAGATGGCTGAACATGGGACATTCCCTTCGGTCATGGAGACGAGCTATGAGGCGCCACATCATATGGGCCTCCTAAAACAAGACGGCGACAAGAAGTTCCAGCAAGGGCCATCCCCTTCGACCATGGTGACGAGCACGAACCTCTTCAACAACATGAAGACGGCGCCCATATTGGACTCATACTCCGAGTCAAGCTACGAGACCGCACATGATACCATATTTTTTGTCTTAGAGGAGAGTGATGATGTGCCATCTTCGGCCTTCATCCACAACTACGACTACGACTACGACATGATTGACCATGGGGACATTTGCACCAACATCTCTCCGACACCGACATGTGACGAGATGCCCCAATTGCCATGTGAGAAGATCCACCACCCCATGAGTGAGATGAGTGACTCCACCATATATGACATTGAGTGCATTACCTATGAGAGGATGAGTGTGACCACCACTAACCCCACACTTGAGAGCATGCCACACATCCTATGTGAGGTTGAGAGCCATTTGAGTGCCTCCACCAACCATATGAGTGAGAGAATCCGGGAGGGAGTGAGTGAGCCACAATACTTAGTGAGTGAGGTAGTTGAGATGGAATGTGAGGCCACTATGATTTCTGATGACTTAACCTCTATTCCGAGTGTGTTTTCTTCTTTGGTGGTAGGTCTCCTACATGACGACACGCCGATCCTCGTCGAGTCCATACCTCCAATGGAGATGACGATGGCCATTGTGGACGATGATGCACCCCCACATGGTTCCATCAAGATGAAGGTGACCACAACTTGGTCTTCGACACCTCACCTACAACACATGAGCGATGCTCCAAAGGTAAAATAGGTGATGGTGCTTCTCTTGTACCACTAGTGGACTATCTCACCAATGATTGCTTGCATGATGTTGATCCACCTATTCCCATGCTTCATGCTAGTGCAACTTCTTCATGTCATGACTTACCTATTTATGATGAATATGATGATGAGCATGTTGATTTGCCTAGTTGTGATGCTATGCTCCATAGGATATCTTGTGAAAATTCTATCGGTCACATCATGTTCCATTAAACTTGTCATATGCTATGAGTGAGACCTCCCACATTGCATCATTTCAATCTCAACATAGTAACTATGCATGCCCCATTAAAATAAATCCCATTTGCACTTATGGCATAGATGACGAGAAGATGGTCATTGGCTTTTGTTTTTCATGTGGTGATATTGACATGCTTCCTCTACATGATTTGCGCAATTCATCTACTATACCATGCCATGATCACATTGTTCCAAATATGCTTTGTTTTGGATGTTGTCAATATTCTCCATGTGATGTTTCCACTAATGATCATGAGGAGACCCCCATAATTTCCTCATACATATTAGGAGATTTTGATGCATTCCATACTTTGCATGATTCCCATAATTGCTTGCACCATATGCATTCCATGAATAACAATGCTCTACATATTTCTCATGATGCATTAAAAAATTTGAGTCTCCATTATGCTATACATAATAAGAAACCTATCATGATGGATGACATGTTTCTATATCACGCATCTCACTTATTTGAACATCGCTATTTTGTGCTAACCAACACATGCATGTGCGCATCATGATGGATGATGTGTACATCTACCACGCATACACAATTTTCCCTTTGTCTTTGTCTTGTGTAGGTACTCATGTATACTCGTCAACCTCTCAGTCCCAAGAGTTGACGAAACAAGCTCTTGAGAGCAACAATGACTTGGGATCCCGTGGACTATCCTTACCACCATTCCGTTCGCGCAAGGACTACGCATATCTCTTATACTTGGCTCTCACAAGGTTATGGGCTATATATCACTTGTTACTTTATACCCATTGTATCTTGTTCACTTTGCATGTTATGCCTCTTTACATGATTTTGCCATGCAATTGTGACCCTTGCTTGTATCTACCCATGATTCACAATTATGATACTCCTATGTGTATTTGCATGCTTAGTGGAGATCCTTTTTCTATTGCCATGTTTATCATGTGCCTCATGCTATTGTTGATTCTCGTGTTGGGAGAGCCATGATGTTCCATTGCTATTTCCATATGACCTCTTCCACAATGATGATACATTTCTCATATCTTGTTTTCATGCTTGTGATATGTCATGCGCATCATATATGCTCACTATTTGCACACATGACATGATTGCTATGATTACCTCTAGTATGTTGCATCTTCGCACTACTAGCTTACACCACTTGATCGCTATGATTGCTTGCTTTGTCGCATCACCCATGTTCCACTATTACTCGCTTTCTTGGGTTGATGACATATATGCTCTTGCCTCTCACATGATTTATCTTGATCATTGTCTCGTGTCTCCATTAGTTCCATCTCTCATATACCCTTGTATTGAGTGCCAACTTTCTATGCTTATTGATCATGGAGACTTGGACATATTACTTGTGATGCATGCTTGTTTACTTGAGCCTATTGTATTTGGTTGTTCTTGCATCATATGCCTCCATACTATCAAATGCTCCATTGTCCTTTCTTATGATTTGCATGATGCATACACTTATTGGGTATCTTACCAAACAAATGATAGGTTTTGCACTTCCTCTCACCTCATTTGTTTTTCCAATTGTTTGTCATGTTCTTTCATTTTGGAGGATTCACAAGACAGTGTCGTTATTCGACAACTTGGTCATGCGAAGGAATACATGATGTGCAACACCAACATTTGCGAGAATCTCCTAAAGGTGACCTCCTTCCCTTTGAGCCATCCTCACATACACATATTGGATGGGTCATTCTTTCATTGTTGTTTCCTTCTTCTTGTCTACATGTTGCACATATTGGATGGCGGACCGACATTGGAGATTGGCTCTATGGACCTTCACATTATGGAGCGCTCGGACTTATTGGATGCACCTTCGAACCTCCACTCATGCCACGACATTGAGCATTGGTACACCAACACCTCCTTATTTGTTGATTGTGCTCACACATGTCATGCTCGATGGACATATCATACACATGACAAATTTGCATCTTATGCATGGATTTACTCACATTATGATTGCCTTGTTGCATCTTGTATTCCCATGTCACCCATGATATATGAGCTTGTGCGCTTTCTTAGCAAATTTTTTGTGATCTTTCTTGATGGCATATTCATACATCATAATCATATTGCCTACCATCAATTGCATGATAACTTATTCATGCTGAGCATCCATTGCCATATTCATGCTATTGATAAACTGTCTCACTATGAAATCATTTTGCACCATGGTTGCATTGATCGTATTCACAACACATTTGCGTGCATAATGAATGAATGCTTTGCGTATCATTCTATATCATATTAATAAGCTTCATGCGCTTTGTCACGAACAATCTTGCCGAACGGACTCATTCTTCTGTGCGCTAACCATTGTATTTCCAAGTGTACTTTGTGTTTGCTCATTTTGCATGTACCACATACCGGAGACACCTTGGAGTACTTGGATTGTGCCATGCCTTCAACTCCGTCCAACTAAAAGTCCGTCCACGACAACCGTTTCCATGGTGATGAGGATCACGATCCGAGGTCGGATCTTTATCAGGGGGGGGGGGAGATGATGCGGAGCATCCCACGTTCATCCCCATGTACACTCTGACTACTATCCAAGGCCCAAGAGGACATACGATGAGACCTCGACTATACGCTATTGGACACGAGGTGAACTCACTCCTCTTCGAACCGTCACTTTCCACATATGAGACATGGCTACTACCTCATGAATGGACCTTGAATATACCAAGGTACATCCGAGATGACGATGGAGAACCAAAGGGCCAAGGCCAAGCATGGAAGAGGAGAAGGAAGAAGAAGAACGGACAAGACAGGACTTGCCCGGATCATCCGGACCCCCAGCCAGACGATCCATACCGAGAAGGACGATCCGGATGACCACCCGGATGATCTGGCTAATGTGCCCAAAGACACCCAAAGCCTGCTCGACGAAGCTAGACCATCCGGACCGCCGACTCCCGGATCATCCGGGACCCCATCCGGATCATCCGGACCATGCATGCGCGCGTGACTTGGGCCGAGGCCCATGTACCCCTACGTGGCTTAGACTATATATACTCCTCCCCCTCCTCTTTCTAGGGTTAGCATTGGTTTAGCTCATATTAGAGATAGTGCTTTGTTCATCCATTACGGATCTACTCCACGAGAGAGACCGCGGCCCCTCTATGGAGAAGATCCCCTTGGATTCAAATCCCCCTCTTGGGCGGCCCCCCTCAAGACCTCCTCTACGGAGAAGAACCGGTTACCCTATGTATCGTCCTTTGTTGGATTTGGATCGTGTATCTCTTTGTGTTCATGGATCTAGCACATGTGTGATTGTTTCTTGTCTATTTGAGTGATTCCTCTCTTTCCCCTCGTGTTTTCCCCCTAGTGTTCATCGCGGGATCCACTCCTTTCGTGAAAGATCGGCCTCATAGGGTTCTGTCGGTGGGAACGACACCTATGGGATCACAAGAATCCCTACTACGGTTGCGGGGCGCGTGGTCGTGAGAAGAGTGGATCAAACAGATAGCACACGGTTCGTTTATCCAGGTTCGGGCCGCGAGGATGCGTAAAACCCTACTCCTGCTTTGGTGGATTGTATATCTGTGTTCTTGAGCTAGCTATGGGGCGTGAGGAGCTCCAAAAAGCTGAATCCTCCTCCTGGTCGCCTCGGGCCTCCTTTTATAGGAAAGGGGTTGCCACAGTAGCACACAAGAGGTGGAAAGGGTACAGTGATGTGAGGTTATCCCTCGCATTACATGAAAAGGCACATTTAATGCGTCTTGCCCAGGTGTCCTTGCTTTATCGGGGACGGGGGAGAGCCCTGTCTCATCCGTCGCTGCTCCCTCTCGTGTCGACACGCGCCCTGGCCAGCGGCGCCCGCGGTGCCATGTAGGAAGACAAGCAGCTGAGGTGGCGCAGTGGTGGGTCTCCACGAAGATCCGCATGCCGCCACGCAGGTGCCTGCCCAACTGGTTGGGTCGGCAGCTGCATGCGAACGGCGGTGGAGGTTTGACTGGCGTGGGCCTGATGGTGGCCCTACGGGTGTTCTTGGCAAGGGCCTTGCCGGGGCCCCGGCAAGGGTCTTGCTGTGGCGCCTCCTATCATCCCTGGCAAGGCTCTTGCTGGGGGCCTTGTGGTCCTCCTTGGCTGGGATCCTGCCAAGGATCATCATCTTCTAAAGGGTGTATCTGATCTTGAATGCCTTCACAAAGATCTGCATGCCACCACGGGGATGTCTCCCGAATCCTTGCCCCATGGGGGCAGTGGACTCAAGGGTGACTCACTCCGTAGGTGTGGGGCGAGCTGCCACGGCAAGGGTCTTGCCGGGTTTGCTAAAACCGCCTCCCGGCAAGGATCTTGCCGGGGGGAGTCCGCTTCGTCTCCTTTGCTCTTTGTGGGCTTGGTCTTGGCATCGTTCTGCTTCTCTCGAGCTTCGGCCTTACCTTGGCTCACCTCCCTTGCCTTGCTTAGTGTGGTGGTGCCCATGGCTCAGATTGCCCGTGCACAGTTATAGGGGTACAAAAAGTGTACCCCTCTTTTTGTACACCGACAGGAGCCCCCGGGCCTGGGCCACACGTAAGCGCAATCGCGTCATTGGGCTAGGCCCAAAAACGGTGCGCGGGCAGGCGGGGCGGTTTTTACCGCGGTAAGTCTCTTCGCGCGCTGCGCTTCACACGACTCCCGCGCGTGGCGTGGCGTGGGTAGGCGCGTGTGACGTGGGCGGCATGCGTGGGGCTGAGCTCTGCATGCATGCGTCACGTCGTAGTAAAGGGGGCGGTTCGCGCCTTCCCCATAAACGGAGGGAGGCGTGGAGGCACGACCCATTTACTGAACGGGGCCGAGGCGTGGTCTTCAAGGCATCCACTCCCCACGATCACAGGGTGGGGAGAGGTCGCCTCATCCGTCGCCTCGGTCCTGCACGCCTGCCACGTGGCTCTCATGCGCTTGGGGCGGCGAACAGTGGAGGCGGGAAACCGGGCCGCCGCGGGCTGGGGTGGCGGGTCGGTCCCAGTTCCCTGCGCCTTCCGCGTCTTTATTGGCTGAGAGGGGCGGCCGAGCCCCCACCCCGTTCCTTTATAAAGAGCGGGAGGGGGGATGGCGTCCCGCATTCTTTCATCTCCTCCTTCCTTCAGCTTCTGCTCCCCCCTTCCATCCGCCATGGAGAGAGGGAATCCTGGTCCTTCAACGGTGGCGGCGAGGGTCACCGCTCGACAACGCGTCCCTCCTTCTCCTGCACCCGCGGTGGCAGAGCCAGCCGCGAGGGGAAGGGGCAGGGGGCGAGGCCGTGGGCGAGGTCGAGGCGCTCGGGGAAGAGGAGGACGGGGCGGCGCGCCGGCCTCGCTTCCGCCAGCAGTTCCTCCCCCCATGGAGGGCCACGTTGGGGATGACCCTTGCGAGTTCTTCGTCAGGCTGCACCGGCCGCCTCGCCGTCGCCTTCGTCTCCCGACTCCATTCGCGCGGGAGATGGAGCTGGATCCGCCGGAGTCGCTGCGGCTGCACATGAGGGGTTGTGGGATCAGTGGCACGTGGGTTCGCGTCGACTTCCCAGCCCCTCACGAGATGTATCTTCGTCGAGGATGGAATATGTTCGCTCATATCCACCGCTTGACGGAGGGGCTCACTCTCCATTTCAAGCTGATGGAGGATGGCCTTCTCTCCGTCAAGGTCTTCGGGTGCTTTGGGACCCATGCAAGGTGCTGCGTGGAGAGCTCTTCTGATAGAGAAGACTCCTCCTCGGGCGAGAGTGACGAGGAGGACAGTGGCAGCGACGACGAGGGTAGTAGGCGGCAGGATGACGGGTCCGATTAGGTGTCGGGCGCCGCTCCGTGCGGCGCCGGCGACCCCATCATCCGTGTCGCCGGCTCCCTGAACTCCTCGGGGTCGTCTCCTTGGGCGGCTGGCGTTGGGAGGCTGGGGAAGAGGAAGAGGGCGGGCGGCAAGGCCGTCAAATCGGAGTACGCGGGCACCGACGCCTTCGACGCGTGCTGCCGTCCTGTCGCCTCGTCTTCGAGCTCTGCTTCCGGCGCTGCCATCACCATCCAGCCTTCGGACGGCCACCGAGATGTTCTCTTGGTGTCTTCTGCCACCCGTAGCTCGCCTAGGCGCCCCTTTTGCCCTTTTCGCCTCCTTGACCTGCCTCCTGAGGAGAGGGACAAGAAAGGGATTACGGGCACCTTATCTCTTTTTAGTTTGTAAGCCTTCGGGCCTTAGCTGAATTTAAAACTTGTAATCCCATCATTCATGTTTTTCATTCCCTATGGATTGTACCTGAGTGGAATGTTTTTAATGAAAAAGGGATGCTTGCCGGGTCATTTGTTTGTGGCAGAACCCACGACAAGGAGTAAATCCTTGATATATTTAAGATAAACATTTCCTTGCCCGGCAACAAGCCTTGCCGTCTCCCACTTCGCTCGACCTTTCTCACACCTTTGGCGGGGGCAGGGATGAGGTGGGTTCAGGCTCCTTGTTTCATCCTCTCACTGCCGCGACTACGACGAAACCTGGCCCCAGGAACGAGCCCTAGGGCCTAGAGTTAGGGGAGCATAGTAGCTTTAGGAAAAAACGAGGTTTCACATACCTCAGTCCATAAGGGAACGCATGATAAGGGATGAAGAACTTATCTGAAGCTGTAGCCCCCGACAACTCTGGTTTGCCGTGGGTGAATCTTTGCTCTTGCAGCCCCCGGCAATACTGGCTTGCCGGGGTCTAGATGCTGGTCTGTCCCTCTTCTCTTTTTCGTCCTCAAGTGATCTGGCAAGGATATCTGTGAGTCCTGCGAACCAAAGAAGACGAAAGAATGGCAAAGAGACGCACACTCGACCTCTAAGCTAGGCGTTAGTCGCTGCTAAGCACTATCAACCCTAACCAAGGACGAGACTCGACCTAGCATTCATGCTATAACTTAGGGCGGCAGCGCTTCATTTATTTATGCTCAGGGTCTGTGCCTGGCTTTGTACAAAGGGTTACATGCATCATCGGCAATGCTTGTACAAAAGGTGGCTTGCCGGGGGGCCCAGCAAGCCGCGCCTCACGGGTAAAACTTGCGAAGATGCTCAATGTTCCAGGAGTTACTCACCGAAACGGCATCTTCGGTCTCCAGGCGGACTGCGCCGGGCCTGGTGACTCGTATTACCCGATAAGGGCCTTCCCACTTTGGCGTCAACTTGTTGGAATTCTTGGCCGATTGAACGCACCGAAGGACAAGGTCGCCTTCCTCAAGGCTTCGGGCATGAACCTTGCCGCTATGGTAGCGGTGCAAGGCTTGCTGGTAGCGTGCTGCTCTCACAGCCGCCCAAAGACGATCTTCCTCAAGGAGCATTGCGTCATCTTGCCGCAGTTGCTCTTGCTCAAGCTCATCATAAGCAAGCACTCGAGGTGACCCGTATATGAGTTCAGTGGGGAGAACTGCTTCTGCCCCGTATACTAGGGCAAAGGGTGTCTGGCCGGTGGCTCGATTTGGCGTCGTCCTGATCGACCAAAGAACCGTCGGCAACTCATCAATCTAGCGCCTTCCACTCTTGTGCAGCCTATCAAAGGTCTTGGTCCTTAAGCCTCGCAGTACTTCAGCGTTTGCCCTCTCAGCTTGACCATTGCTTCGTGGGTGAGCAATGGAAGCGAAACAGACTTTGCTGTCGAGGTCTTGGATATATTGCATGAAGGTGCGGCTTGTGAACTGTGTGCCGTTGTCGGTGATGACCCTGTTGGGTACACCAAAATGGCACACTAGTCCCTTGAAGAACTTGACGGCTGACTGAGCTGTGACCTTCCCCACTGCCTCCACCTCCGGCCACTTTGTGAACTTGTCGATTGCAACGTACAAGTACTCAAAGCCCCCGACAGCGCGGGGGAAAGGGCCCAGTATGTCAAGCCCCCAGACCGAGATGGGCCAGGAGAGAGGAATGGTTTGAAGGGATTGAGCTGGCTGATGAAGCTTCTTTGAATGGAACTGACACGCTTCACACCTGGTGACTAGTGTCGTCGCATCCTGGAGGGCGGTGGGCCAGAAGAAGCCTTGCCAAAATGCCTTGTCGGCAAGGGCCCTTGACCCGATGTGGGATCCACATATGCCTCCGTGTATCTCCGCCAACAGCTCCAGTCCTTCCTCCCGAGGGATACACTTCAATTTCACACCGTTCGGTCTCTTTCTGTACAGGACGTCATCGACGAACTGGTACATGGTAGAGCGACGGGCTACTTTTTCCGCTTCTTCCTGCTCTTCAGGAAGTTCCCCTGTTTGGAGGAATCGGACAGTATGCTGTGCCCATGGTGGAGCTTGGGCTCGACGGCGAGGACTAAAGGCATTTCCTCCGCTATAGGAGCGGCTGTCTCGACGGCAAGAGCTTGACGCTCCGCCGGAGCTAGCCGTCCCTTGGCGGGCTCAGTCTCTCCGGCAACATCCTTGCCGGCGGCTCCGGGAAGCTCGGCGGGAAAGTACTTGCCGGGTCCTGATTTCCTCCTCTTGTTCTGCTCTGTTGATGGATCAACGGATGGCTGAGTTAGCTGGAGCACAAAGGTACCTGGTTCCACATGTAGCTTGAGGGTAGCGTGTTTTGACAGGTAATCGGCGGTATCGTTCTCCGCTCGGGGAACGTATTCAGCCTGTATACCGTCGAAACGCTCTCCCAGCTTTCTCACTTCATCGACGTAGGCCTTCAACAACGGGCTCTGGTAGTCCTTGTTGACTTGCTTGACGACGAGCTGCGAGTCGCCCCTGACGATGAGCTTCTTGATTCCGAGGTCCGCTGCGATCCTAAGACCGGCAAGCAGCCCTTCGTACTCTGTCGTATTGTTTGTTGACACCTCCCTGGGGAAGTGCATCTGGATCACGTACTTGAGGTGCTCTCCGGTGGGCGCAACAAGTAGTACGCCAGCCCCGGCGCCGTGTAAGGAGAAAGCTCCATCAAAGTACATGATCCAACTGCAACTTGCCTCCTTGCCGGGGAGAGCAGTCTGTTGGGCTTCTTCGTCAGGTGTTGTGGTCCATTCTGCAATGAACTCCGCCAGGACTCGGCTCTGAATCGTCGAAGTACTTTCAAATTTGAGGCCAAAGCTGGACAGCTCCAGTGCCCATTCCACAATTCTTCCCATTGCATATGGATTGTGCAATATCCGTTGCAGAGGGAGGCGAGTGACGACAGTGATCTCGTGTGCCTGGAAGTAGTGACGCAGCATCCTCGAGGCCATAAGAAGGCCGAAGAGCAGTTTCTGCACACCGGAGTACCTTGATCTAGCTCCCTGCAGGAGGGAACTAACAAAGTAGAGCGGGTGCTGCATCATTTACTTCTTCGGCGGCACTTCAACTGGCTGTGTCGTCTCTGCATTGGTGGTGTCGGGCTCTGTCGCTGCCATTACCTCGTCGTCAACCTCTCTCAGCGCCACTAGTGCGGCGCTGACCACCTGGTTCGTTGCCGCCAGGTATAGCAGCAATGGCTCCTGTGGCCTAGGCGCAACTAGTATTGGCGCGGAGGAGAGGTACTTCTTCAAATCTTGCAATGTTGCTTCGGCTTCTGGCGTCCACTCCATCGGGCCCGCCTTTTTCAGGATCTTGAAAAAGGGAAGGGCGTGCTCGGCAGACTTGGAAATGAATCTGCCCATGGCGGCGACGCAACCAGCAAGCCGACGCACATCCTTGATTCGCTTGGGTGCTTCAATCTGCTCTATAGCTTTGATCTTGTCCGGATTGGCCTCTATCCCACGCTGTGACACAAAGAACCTGAGAAGCTTGCCGGACGGGACGCCAAAGATGCACTTCTCAGGGTTCAGCTTGAGATTGATCTTGCGTAGGTTTGCAAATGTTTCTTGCAAATCCGGTATGAGGGTTGCCCTGTCCTTGGTTTTGACCACTATGTCATCCATATAAGCTTCCATATTTCTATGGAGCTGGGGTTCAAAACCAATCTGGACCGCCCTTGCAAACGTCGAACCAGCACTCTTCAGCCCGAAAGGCATCCGCATGAAACAATACGTACCACATGGGGTGATGAATGTTGTTTTCTCTTCGTCTTCTTTTGTCATGAAGATCTGGTGGTAGCCGGAGTAGGCATCGAGGAATGACAACAGATCACACCCAGCTGTGGAGTCAACAATCTGGTCGATGCGCGGCAACGGGAAGGGGTCCTTAGGACAAGCCTTATTGATATCTGTGTAATCAATACACAGCCTCCACTTCCCATTAGCCTTGCACACTACGACCGGATTGGCCAACCACGTTGGATGGAGCACTCCTCTTACCAAACCCGCTGCTTCCAGTTTCCGGATCTCCTCTGTGATGAACTCTTGTCGTTCCAAAGCTTGCTTTCTGACCTTCTGCTAGACGGGCCGCGCATGAGGACAGACAGCAAGGTGGTGCTCAATCACCTCCCTGGGAACGCCGGGGATGTCGGAAGCTTGCCATGCAAACACATTGACATTCACCCGCAGGAAGGTGACGAGCGCGTCTTCCTATTTGTCGTCAAGGGTGGAGCTTATGGTGAAAGCCCCTCCCGTGTCGTCCTCATTGACAGAAACCTTCTTGGTTCCCGGCGGTATGGCCCTGGGCTTCTTGTTTCCGCCGGTGGAGCTCTCTGGCACGTCCTCGACGGGAGCGCTACACTCCGAAGAGGTGCGCTTGCCGGAGTGGGTGTCCGAGGTCTCACCGGTCTTCTTCTTCTTCTTCCCTCCCGGGGTCCCAGCGGCAGGAGCAAGTGCCCTAGTGGCGGCAGCTGCTGCAACTGCTTGTTGGTATAGTTGGTCAGCGCAAATCAGCGCATCTTTCTTATCGGAGGGGATGGTGATGATCGTCACAGGTCCTGGCATCTTCAGGATGTTGTAAGCGTAGTGTGACGCCGCCATGAACTTGGCCAGCGCTGGGCGGCCAAGGATCCCGTTGTAGGGCAAGGGGATCTTGGCAACAGCAAACACGATCCTCTCCGTCCTGTAGTTCAGATCGCTTCCAAAAGTCACGGGCAGCGTGACCTTTCCCTTAGGTTGGCTTCTTCCTGGGTTGACCCCCTGAAACGTGCCCGTCTCTTCGAGGTCTCCATCAGGAATCTGCAGTTTCTCGATCACGGCAGGCGAGATCAAGTTCAGACCGGCCCCGCCATCGACTAGCATCTTTGTCACCTTAAGGTTGCGTATTGTTGGTGAAACCAACAATGGCAAGCACCCGTCCGCAGTAGTGCGATCAGGGTGATCCTCAGTGTCAAAAATGATAGGTGTGCTGGACCACTTCAGCGGCCTTTGGGCATCAAACGACGGCTCTGCCGCTGTAATCTCTCGCGCCCACTGTTTAAGCTGGCGGTGAGAAGTATGCAGCGAGGCGCCGCCGTCGACGCACATGGCCTCTATAGCTTTCTGAAACTCTTGGTCGCCGGATTCGTCATCCTCTTCGTGATCGTCGTCTTCTGGCTTTTTGTCACGGCCCCAGGCGGGCCTCTCCTGTTGTTTATCCTTGCCGCGACGGCCCACCTGGCCGTCACGCTTCTTGCCGGACCCCTTAGCACCGTCTTGGCCCTTCTCCTTGTCCCGCCTCTCATATTCAGCCCTCTGCTTCTCAGCGAGGAGCTCAACCTGTCAGCAGTCTTGGAGAGCATGGCCTTTGGTGCAATGGATCTTGCAGTATCGCTTGTCGGAGTTTCCTGGCTTCTCGGCAACCGCCAAGGCCCGGCAGGCGACACATCCGGCAATTTCCTTGCCGGGGTCATCTGCCTTGGTTTTCTTGGTGGATCCAGTGTCATCAGATCCCTCGACGGCAAGCACGGCTTTACCTTTGCGCTTCCTGTTGCAGCGCCGGCCCTTCTTCGCCGGGGCGGCGGCATCTTCATCTGAGGAGTCGGTTTCCACACCGGCGTCTTCGCCGGGGTACTTCCTTCCCTCTTTAGCCCGGGCACATCTGTCAGCAAGAACATAGAGTTCTGCTACATCTTTCACCTTGTTCATTGACAGCTCTTCGCGCATCTTGCGGTTACGCACGTTCTGATGGAACGCGCTGATGATGGCGGCAGGGTGAACATTAGGGATATTGTACTGTATCCGGCTGAACCTCTGTATATACTTGCGGAGACTCTCGCCTCCCTTCTGGGGAATGACGTGCAGGTCGCTCGCTTGGCCATGGGCTTGGTGGCCTCCAGTAAAGGCGCCCACAAACTCATGGCACAAATCCGACTAGGAGGAAATAGAGTCTACCGGCAAGTGCATCAACCATGACATGGCATTGGGTTTAAGAGCCAACGGAAAGTAATTCGCAAGCACCTTATCGTCGCGAGTTCCGGCAGCTTGCATCGCAATGGTGTAGATGCTGAGGAACTCGGACGGGTGGGTCTTGCCGCTGTACTTTTCGCCCACGTCAGGTTTGAAGGTGCGGTGAGTGGGCCACTGGAACTGCCGCAACTCACGGGTAAAAGACGGACAGCCTACCTCGTAAGGTAGGCCTCCAGGGCTCTCCGGTGCCGGGTGGTTCACAGCAGGTCCTGCTCGCCTGTATGACTGGTGGCGCGCTCCGCGCCGGCGCTCGATAGTGGTTCGAGAATCTTCATGTTCTCGTTCCCGAAGGACTTGGCACTGGTCACAATGGGTCCGCGGGTCGGACGATGCTATGGAGATTTCGTCGCCCGTAACGTCGCGACGGGCTGGCGTCCGCGGTACCGGGCGAGGAGGAGGCGAATGCACCGTGGTCGCGGCACCACCGGCTTTCCTGCCACTGGTGCATGGGACTCCGTCGGAGCGCCGACCCGGGGGCTCCACCGGACTCGGTTCGTCTTTGTTGGCCACCGCAACAAGCCTTCGGATAGTGGCTCTCCATTCGTCCAGTTTCCCCGTAGTGGGAGGAAAATCAAGGAGCAACTGCGCGCGCGCCAGGGATTCTGCTAGCGTTGGTGGCAGCGAAACCTGCACGGATCGCGACGCGCTTCGACTTCTGACCATGTCAGAAGGAGCTCTAACACGACCCCGCGGTCGCATGCCATCTTCACCAGCGCCTCGGCGAGCGGGCAGGTCTTCTACCTCCCGGGAGTGGCGCTCGGGGCTCTTCCCGCGGCAAAGCCCGGGGTCTTCGGCGTGATTACGCCGTTCGTCGCGCGCCGCTTGAGAGGAGCGCGCCGTCGGCGCCGGCGTGGGAGTCTTGGAGGCCCTCGCATCGCCTTCGGGCGTGGTGGTAGCGACCTTGGAAGGCCCCGCGCCACCCGCGGAGGGCCTGGCTCCGTCTTTGGATTTGGCAGCATGCCCCCCGTTACCAGGCGCACGAACATCGCCGCCTCCCAAACTCCGGCTGCTGGGACGGTGTTGGTGTTCGCGAACGGCGCCCCGGGTCCTTTCTGCGACCGGTCCGCTGCTTGCCCGCGTCGGGACGGGATGTCCCGCTTCCGACGGGCCAACCGCCACCGTCGTCTTCTTCTTGGGCGCCATGACGATGAAGAAGCGTCGAATTAACTGCTAAAGCCGATTCTCACAACTGCGCCCCCTACCTGGCGCGCCAAAGATGTCGGTGGGAACGACGCCTATGGGATCACAAGAATCCCTACTACGGTTGCGGGGCGTGGGGTCGTGAGGAGAGCGGATCAAACAGATAGCACACGGTTCGTTTATCCAGGTTCGGGCCGCGAGGATGCGTAAAACCCTACTCCTTCTTTGGTGGATTGTATATCTGTGTTCTTCAGCTAGCTATGGGGAGTGAGGAGCTCCAAAAAGCCGAATCCTCCTCCTGGTCGCCTCGGGCCTCCTTTTATAGGAAAGGGGTTGCCATAGTAGCACACAGGAGGTGGAAAGGGTACAGTGATGTGAGGTTATCCCTCGCATTACATGACAAGGCGCATTTAATGCGTCTTACCCAGGTGTACTTGCTTTATCGGGGACGGGGGAGAGCCATGTCTCGTCCGTCGCTGCTCCCTCTCGTGTCGACACGCGCCCTGGCCAGCGGCGCCCGCAGTGCCATGTAGGCAGGCAGGCAGCTGAGGTTGCGCAGTGGTGGGTCTCCACGAAGATCCGCATGCCGCCATGCAGGTGCCTGCCCAGCTGGTTGGGTCGGCAGCTGCATGCGAACGACGGTGGAGGTTTGACTGGCGTGGGCCTGATGGTGGCCCTACGGGTGTTCTTGGCAAGGGCCTTGTCGGGGCCCCGGCAAGGGTCTTGCTGTGCCGCCTGCTGTCATCCCCGGCAAGGCTCTTGCCGGGGGCCTTGTGGTCCTCCTTGGCTGGGATCCCGCCAAGGATCATCATCTTCTAAAGGGTGTATCTGATCTTGAATGCCTTCACAAAGATCTGCATGCCACCACGGGGATGTCTCCCGAATCCTTGCCCCATGGGGGCAGTGGACTCAAGGGTGACTCACTCCGTAGGTGTGGGGCGAGCTGCCACGGCAAGGGTCTTGCCGGGTTTGCTAAAACCGCCTCCCGGCAAGGATCTTGCCGGGGAGAGTCCACTTCGTCTCCTTTGCTCTTTGTGGGCTTGGTCTTGGCGTCGTTCTGCTTCTCTCGAGCTTCGGCCTTACCTTGGCTCACCTCCCTTGCCTTGCTTGGTGTGGTGGTGCCCGTGGCTCAGACTGCCCGTGCACAGTTTTAGGGGTACAAAAAGTGTACCCCTCTTTTTGTACACCGACAGGTTCTACCCTACATGACCAAGTACTTCTACCAACCCACTCTTCATCGGGCAAGACGATGACATGAACTCCTACGTCACAAAGAGCCACCTCTTTGGTGCACAATGTGCTTTGCATCAAGAGCAACAAGCAATGAGTGAACGCATCGACAATCTCGCCACCGACTTGCGACTCTCCGAGCAACACATAAGAGATTACTTCGACCACAAGCTCGACGGCCACAAGCAAGAGAACGATGCAAGAATGGACGAGATTCGTGCTTTTTTGCTCAATCGCTCTTCTTTCACTTCGCCCTCATCAAGACGGAGCCTCTCAAGTCGACACTCTGACTACACCATCTCCGGTTCAAGTACACAGACATTAAACACTCTTCGTCGTGCCACGGTCCAAGATCGTCAAGCCAACCGCAACCGTCTACACGACAACAACTCTCAAGAACAAAGACATCGTCAAAACCAAGCTATCTTTGTGCAAGCACGAGAACAGCAACGACAACGCCAACACGAAGAGGAAGAGAAAGTGCGTCTACACCAAGAAGCACAAGATGCCGAGGCACAAAGTAAAGAGCAACAATTGCGAGAAGCTCAAGCACTTGAGGCGCAACAAGCCCTCCGAGAATCAAGTCGAACCATAGCCAACCGAGGCCGACAAGCGCATGAACATCAAGAAGCACTTCGCGAAGAAGTTCAAGAACGAATATATCAAGCTCACGTGCATCGTCAAGTTCGACAAGTTCCTCCACAAGCTTTCCAAGAACATCAAGTTCAACAAGAGCAAGAATACAATGGAAATCCTCCATGGCAAGAGCAAGTTGTGAGGGATGATCCTCCTTGTTAAGGACGTCACAATCCCGGTCCCGAACACAATGAAGAGCAACGCTACGGCAAGCTAAAGTTCACCATGCCCAAGTTCAATGGAAGCAATGATCCCGAAGAGTACCTTTCATGGGCATTGAAGGTCGACAAAATCTTCCGCTTGCACAACTATGAAGAGAAGAAGATCGTGATGGGATCCCTTGAGTTCCAAGACTATGTCCTCATTTGGTGGGAACAAGTCATTGAGCACCGAGAGGCAAAGGGTGAACCACCCATCGCTACTTGGGTGCAAATGAAGTATGTCTTGGGAGCATGCTTCGTGCCTACCTACTACAACCGCGACCTCTTTAAGAAACCCCAACTACTCAAGAAAGGAACCAAGAGCATTGAAGAGTACTACAAGGAAATGGAGATTGCAATGATACGAGCCAATGTCACGGAAGATGATGAGCAAACTATGGCATGTTTCTTGAATGGAATCAATCGTCCCATCAAGAAGATCACCGACTTCCAACCATACTCGAACCTCATCGAGCTAGTGCATCAAGCTACCAAAGCGGAACGTCAAGTGGGAGATGACTTCAAGTATGCCAAGTTCTCATCCAAGTCCTATGGTTCCTCCAACACCCAAGCTTCAACGACTTCAACACCTTCTACATCAACCAAGCCTTCTACAAGCAACGTCGACAAGTCGAGTTACAAGAAAGCTTCGACAATCTCAAGTCATCCTCCTACAATGAGCAACTTCAAGCCGAGAGCTTCATCATCATCTACCCCAACCGATGAGACCGTCAAGACAAGTTCCTTCAAATGCTTCACATGCGGAGGACGAGGCCACAAGTCCTTTGAATGTACCAACAAGCGAACCATGATCCTCAACGACGATGGTCCATACGACTCCATGAGTGAAGGAGAAACGGAAGCACTTGAGCAAGTCGCCATGCACCGGCAAGTGAACGATGAAGAGGAACAAGTCTTTTGTGATGAAGATTCAAGTCCCGCTCTAGTTGTCTCCAAGGTCTTGACCTTTCAACATCACCAAGAAGAAGACCAAAGATGCCACATATTCCATACCAAGGCCGACATCAATGGAAGGTCCATCAAGGTCATCATCGATGGAGGGAGTTGTCATAACCTAGCAAGTGAATACTTTGCTCCAAGCTCCAATTGCCCAAGACGAAGCACCCACATCCCTACAAAGTTCAATGGCTAAGCGACTCTGGCACTATTCAAGTCGAGCATAGAGTGCAATTGTCCTTCAAAATCGGTGCTTACGAAGACACTTTCGAGTGTGATGTCGTTCCAATGACTGTTCGCCACCTTCTTCTTGGTCGACCATGGCAATTTGATAGAGGTGTCATACACAACGGCCGAACAAACCACTATATCTTCAACATGAAAGGAAATGAGTACGTACTTCGCCCTATGTCTCCAAGCCAAGTGATCGCCGACAAGCAAGCCACCCATCATGGAGAGAATAGTGAGAGAGCAAACCACCAAAGAGAGAGTGAGCGCCACAAGCCCAAATCGAGTTCCTCCATGATGAGCGAAAAGAAAAACTTAGTTCTATTTGCCACCAAGAGTGAGATAAGAGGAGTGTGTGAGAACCCATCTAGTTTTCTACACTATCTCCTTTTGTGCAAGGACAACGCACCAAAAGCTAACACCTCTTACACTCTACTTTGAGTGTTGTCTTCTATTTTGCAGGAATTCCAAGATGTTTCCCCAACGAGCTTCCTCCGGGACGACCTGCACTACGAGGCATCGAGCACCGCATCGACCTCATCCCCGGAGCACCTCTTCCGAACAAATCTCCCTACCGCGTCAACCCCGAAGAAACCAAAGAAATACAAAGGCAAGTAAAACATCTCATAGACCATGGACATGTGTGTGAAAGTTTGAGTCATTGTGCCGTTCCGGTCATTCTTGTGCCAAAATGAGACGGTAGCTTTCGCATGTGTTCCGATTGTAGACCTATCAATGCTATCACCGTTCGCTATAGGTTTCCCATTCCACGCCTTGATGATATCCTTGATGAACTTAGCGGTGCCACTATTTTTTCCAAAATTGATCTTAAAAGTGGTTACTATCAAATCCGCATACAAGAGGGTGATGAATTGAAGACCGCTTTCAAAACAAAGTTTGGTTTGTATGAGTGGTTAGTTGATGTAGGGTGGAAACCCTAGGGGCCGATCTTCCACAAAAGGAGCGGATCCCGTGAAGAACACGAAGAACACAAGGGGAAACATGAGAGAATCACTCAAACCAACAAGAACGAGCACACATGTGCTAGATCCTCAAAACACAAAGAGGTACAAGATCAGAATCCAACAAAGGACAATACATAGGGTAACCGGTTCTTCTTCGTGAGGAGGTCTTGATGGGGCCGCCCAAGAGGGGGTCTTGAATCCAAGGTGGATCTTCTCCGAAGACGGGTCGCCGTCTCTCTCAAGGAGTAGATCCGTATGGATGAGCGAAGCTCTATGTCTCAAATGAGCTATCACAACGCTAACCCTAACTAGGAGGAGAGGAAGGGGTATATATAGTCTAAGGCACGAAGGGGTATGTGGGAAAGGGATACATGGGCGTCTGACCCGACTCTGCGCGCAGGCAGGCGCCGGATGTCCGGGCTGGGGGCCCGATGTTCGGCCGTTCGCGGGGCACCGGATGTCTGGGGCTCTGTTGGGGATATAGCTACAAGGTATGACCTGCACAAGAGGGGCCGGATCAACCCCAATGGCGAGTTACAAAAGAAGCCCAGTAATATTCAAGTTGATAGTTTATTAAGACTCGTAGAAGGCTTAAGCCCAGAGGTGGCTTAAGGCCCAATATTGTAAACCGTCGTATGTAAAGAAAGGCATATAAAATAAGTCACCGAGTCGGACACGTTTTATGAGCCGGCCGGGACTCTGTAGGCCGCCAGGCGTCAACCCGTGTATATAAGGGGACGACCCGGCGACGGCTTAGGACAAGAAACAAGAGATCGATAGCCAAGCTAGCGGATTCGCTCCTTGGTCATCGAAACCTAGCAATACAACATCAACTGGACTAGGCCTTACCTTCACCGTAAGGGGCCGAACCAGTATAAACCTCTCGTGTCCTTTGTCCCGATTAACCCCTTTAAGATTCCTAGTTGCGATGGCCCTATGACTAAGTCCTTTCGCTAGGACATCTGCCGTGACAATTCCATGATAGTTGGTGCCCACCGTAGGGCCAGCGCACAGTGGATTTGAGTTCTTGAAGGCAACTTCAAAGGGATCAAGGGATACGCTGTGGGCCGGATGACCAAGAGTCGTCATGGCAAGCTCTACATCGACGACGAAGGCTGGGGCCCTGAGGCCAGCTCAATTGAGTACGGGTACCGGGTCCCCTTTGGCGGAATCCATGTCTTCATCGGCCGGATCGGCGAGTCGGGCCCTGAGCCGGACGTCTGCACCAACCTCATCGAGACGGCTTAGCGCGCGAGATCCACCCAGGCTCAACCTGCCGTAAGGCATGCCTGCGTGGGTTGCATCCATGGAGGTGAGTTCTCTGAAGGATCAGTGGATGGTAGTGAGACGGACATCTGTTCTGACGGTGAGTCGTCCTCAGGCGAGACAAATTCTTTGTATCAGCTACAAGATGGCGTGCTTGGGGGCTGTTTTGATGGCAGCAGTATTCCGGACCTCTCTGAGTCACCGAATCGAGTCGGAGTTTTTATGGCTGGCTCAACCCGGGCAGAAGTCTATGGCTGTGGCAGCAATAACCACCGGGTCGGCAGCAGCCGGGTCAGGAGACCCCGCGCGCCCCCCATCTCAGCTGCTAATGGACCTCATGGATAAGTTGACGGCTCTGTTGACTGCTGTAGTGGAGCTGGCGGATAAGGCTCAGCATGACGCAGAGGTGGCATGACTACGCGAAGAGATGGCACAGGCCAAGGAAAATTTAGCAGCAGAAGAGGTCGGGATGGCCGCGGAGCGGGTGGCTTTGGATGCTCATGCTCAGCAGCTTCAAGCGGAGACTTTCCGGCTCTCGGTGGACCTAAACGCGTCAAATGAGGTCATGAGGAGAAGGCACCAGAAAACTCAGTCACGTCTGCCTCTGACTTATGACCCTAGGAATCTCTTCCACACACCCGGGGCTGGTCCAAGTAACCCGCCGGAGGCAAACCGGATCACGACACCTGGGGCTGGGGCGCCGGTTCAACCGCGGGCCATGGAAACACCCCATATAAATACTGCTCCGCCTCATTACACACCAATACCACCGGGTCACTTTTCTAACCCTTTGGAGAATCTCATCGCTGCGTGGGCTCGTTTGGTGGCTCTCCTGATGGAAGGCGACTCTCCGACAGCAATTGAAACACGAAGGGTGAGAGAACTTCTTCAGACGGCTCTGGCGCAGCAGGATGCGTACTCTTACAGTCGAGACAGAATCCATTCAACCCCTCACCCCAGCCGGAGCCCGAGCTATAGCAGGCATATGGACTCAGCAGCTATGTCGAGCAATGCTCAACGACGTAACCAACCACGTAGGCATGAGCCGGCACGGGGTGGAGCCCTTAACTTGGCAGATCAGGAGAGAATGCGTTAAGAGGCTGAGTGGGCGGTTCAACTGGCAGTTGAGCAGGCGGCTCATCAGGCCTTTCTGGTTTATCCGGCAACCTCTGTTGAGGCAGGAGTGGCCACAAGAACAGGAGGTGTCCCTTGCCTGGTGCCGGCTCTACGTAATGAGCGCTTGTCAAAGGACTTTAAAGGGCCTCGTAAGGTGCCTAATTACACGACCAACTTGTAGCCTAGGGCATGGATCGAAAGTTACGAGATGGCGATGGAGCTATTGGAGGTTAGCGATGCGGCAATAGCTAAGTATTTCACTATGATGTTGGATGGAACAGCACACACTTGGTTGAAAGGGTTGCCCCCCAATTCTATCGGCTCATGGGCGGAGTTAAAAGCCCGGTTCATTCAGAACTTCAAGGACACATGTAAACAACCTATGTCAATCATGGACCTGACTAATTGTAAGCAAGAGGAAGGTGAGTCCACGACCCATTGGGTGCACCGAGTCAAGGACATAATACATTCATTTGATAAGATGGATGCCGACTCTGCGGTCTTAATGTTGGAGAAAAAATTGTCATTTTGAACCTCTGAAACAGAAGCTGGGGCGGCTCAAGCGTGATTCTAATGACATGGGCCAGTTGATGGCGGCCCTGGCCAAATATGCTGATTCTGATAGTACCAAGGATCCCGCGTAGGATGAAGAGAAGACAGGGAAGGGAAAGAAGAACGGCAATGGCAAGGGTCATCAGCATAACCCGGCGAATCAAGGAGGTAATAAACGTAAGGCTGACGAGTTTGTGGCTAACACCAATGCATAGGGTCAAAACGCTAACCATAACTAGGATGAGGTGGGGGAGTATATATAGTCTAAGGGGCGAAGGGGTACATGGGCCTTGGCCCAGATGCACTGCACGCAGGCAGGGGAGGCCGGACGTCCGGGCGACGGGCCGGATGTCCGGGCTGGCACAACCAGATGTCCGGGCTAGAGGAGCTGACTTTGTTGCTCTCTGTTTGGAGGGCGCCGGATTTCCGGGGGTGAGGCCGGATGTCCGGGACTTGGCGAGGCGCCGGATGTCCGGGGTTGACGCTGGATGTCTGAGGCCTAGAGCACTTGGCGGCTGGGCGGCTATTGCTGTAGTGGTCGCCTCCAGCGGCCGGATGTCCGGGCCTGGCGCCGGATGTCCGGGTCCTGGAGCTGCCTTCTTCTCCTTTCGGCGTTTCTCTTCATCCGTGGACTTGGCGGTTTGTCTAACTTCACGTGCATCTTCGGGAGGTTCCTCTTGATACCTAATCATGCATAACATTTCGGACTTAGGTAGTAGCCATGCCTCGAGAGGATCAAATGGGATATCATTAAGGAAAGAAGTCACCTCGTTCTCGAGAGCTCTAGCTCGTGCTCGTGTCATGGGGATGATCGTAGGATGCTCCGCATCATCTCCCCTCCCTTGGGGATGATCCGACCTCGGATCGTGATCCTCATCACCATGGAAACAGTTGTTGTGGACGGACTTGTAGTTGGACGGAGTTGAAGACATTGCACAATCCAAGTACTCCAAGGTGTCGCCGAAGTGGTATACATGCAGGAAAAGCAAACACAAACGATACTCGAAAATACAATGGTTAGCGCACACAAAGTGTCCATCATGTAAGAATGAGTCCGGGCAACAAGATTGAGCATGACAAGGTGCATGAAGCTTATCCAAAAGATATGGAATGGTATGCAAAGAATTCATGGGAGCAAAAACATTCATTATGCACACAAATGTGTTGTGAATATGATCAATGTAACCACGGTGCAAAATTATGTCATAGTGATATGGTTTATCAATAGCATGAATATGGCAATGGATGCTCAATAGGAGTATGTGATCATGCAATTGATGATGAGCAATATGATCATGATGTATATATATGCCATCAAGGAAGATCACAACAAATTTGCTAAGAAAGTGCACAAGCTCATATATCATGGATGACATGGGAATACAAGATGCAACAAGGCAATCATGATGTGAGTCAATCCATGCATAAGATGCAAATTTGTGATGTGTATGATATGTCCATCGAGCATGACATGTGTGAGCACAATCGCCAAATATGGAGGTGTTGGAGTACCAATGCTCGATGTCGTGGCATGAGTGTAGGTTCGAAGGTGCATCCAATAAGTCTGAGCGCTCCTCAACTTGAAGGTCCATGGGTTGCATCCCCAATGTCGGTCCTCCATCCAATAGATGTAACATGTAGACAAGAAGAAGGAAACAACAATGAAAGAGTGACCCATCCAATATGCATATTTGAGGATGGCTCAAAGGGAAGGAGTTCACCTTTACGAGATTCTCGCAAATGTTGGTGTTGCACATTGTGTGTGCCTTCACATGACAAATTGTGTCATGACTGTATCGCCTTGTGAATCCTTCAACATGAAATAACATGAAAAACACTCGGAAAAACAAATGAGGTTAGCAGAGATGCAAAACCGATCATTCGTGTGGTAAAATACCCAACAAGTGTATGCATCATGCTCATCATAAGAAAGGACAAGGGAGCATTTCGTAGTATGGAGGCATATGATGATGCAAGAACAACCAAATACAATAGGCTCAATCAAGCAAGCATGCATCACAAGTAAAGTGTCCAAGTCTCCACGATCAATAATCATAGATGCAACAATTGGAGGCAAGCGATAATGAACAAAATATATCATGTGAGAGGCATGAACATATACGTCATCCACCCAACAAAGCAAGTAAGAATGGAACACGGGTGATGAGAGAAAGCAAGCAATCATGTGAATCAAGGCAAGCAAGCTATTACTATGAAGATGCAACATACTAGAAGGAATCATGTCAAGTATGTCATGTGTGCAAATGGTGGCCATGAATAATGCACAAGACATATCACAAGCATGAAAGGAGGATATGAGCAAAATAGCATCAATAGCATGAGGTACATGATAAACATGGCAAAAGCAACAAGGATCTCCACCAAGCATGCAAATACACATAGAAGTAGTATAATGGTGAATCATGGGTAGATGCAAGCAAGGGTCATAATTGCATGGCAAAGGCATAGAAGCAAGCATAGCATGCAAAGTGAACACGGTAAAATGAGCATGAAGCGACAAGCGGTATATAGCCCATAGCCGTGTGAGAGCCAAGTGAGAGAGATGCGCGTAGTCGTTGCGCGAAGAGAATGGTGGTAAGGATAGTTCACGGGATCCCAAGTCATCTTTGCTCTCAAGAGCTCGTTTCGTCAACTCTTGGGATTGAGAGGTTGACGATTGTGCATGAGTACCTACACAAAACAAAGACAAAGGAAAAATTGTGTGTGCGTGGTAGATGTACACATCATCCATCATGATGCGCACGTGCTTGTGTTGGTTAGCACAAAATATCCAATGCTCAAATAAATGAGATGCGTGATATAGAAACATGTCATCCATCATGGTAGGTTTGTTGTTATGTATAGCATAATGGAGACTCAAATTGTGTAATACATCACGAGAAATATCTAGAGCATTGTTATTCATGGAATGCATACGGTGCGAGCAATTATGAGAATCATGCAAAGTATGGAATGCATCAAAATATCTGAATATGTATGAGGAAACTATGGGGGTCTCCTCATGAGCATTAATGGAAACATCACATGGAGAATATTGACAACATCCAAAACAATGCATATTTGGAACAATGTGATCATGGCATGGCATAGTAGATGAATTGCGCAAATCATGTATAGGAAGCATAGCAATATCATCACATGAAAAACAAAAGCCAATGACCATCATCTCGTCATCTATGCCATAAGTGCAAATGGGATTTATTTTAATGGGGCATGCATAGTTACTATGTTGAGATTGAAATGATGTGATATGCGATATCTCACTCATAGCATATGACAAGTTTAATGGATTGTCAAACATGATGTGACCAAAAGAATTTTCACATGATATCCTATGGAGCATAGCATCACAACTAGGCAACTCGACATGCTCGTCATCATATTCATCATAAATAGGTAAGTCATGACATGAAGTCGCACTAGCATGAAGCATGGGTATAGGTGTGTCAACATCATGCAAGCAATCATTCGTAAAATAGTCCACTAGTGGGACAAGAGAAGCACCATCACCTATGTTACCTTTGGAGCATCGCTCATGTGTCGTAGGTGAGGTGTCGAAGACCAAGTCGTGGTCATCTTCATCTTGATGGAACCATGTGGGGGTGCATCTTCTTCCACCATGGCCATCCTTGTCTCCATTGGAGGTATGGACTCGTCGAGGATAGGCGTGTCGTCATGTATGAGACCTAGCACCAAAGAAGAAAACACAATCGGAGTAGAGGTTAGGTCGTTAGAAATCATAGTGGCCTCACATGCCGTGTCAACTACCTCACTCACTAAGTGTGGTGGCTCACTCACTCCCTCTTGGATGCTCTCACTCATATGGTTGGTGGAGTCACTCAAATGGCTCTCAACCTCACATAGGATGTGTGTCATGCTCTCAAGTGTGGGGCTAGTGGTGGTCACACTCATCCTCTCATAGGAAATGCTCTCAATGTCACATATGGTGGAGTCACTCATATCACTCATGGTGGGGTGGCTCTCCTCACATGGGAATTGGGGCATCTCTTCATATGTGGGTGTCGGAGAGATGGTGGTGCAAATGTCTCCATGCTCAATCATGTCGTTGTCGTAGCCGTGGATGAAGGCCGAAGATGGCACATCATCACTCTCCTCTAAGACCAAAGATAAGGTCTCATGTGTGCTCGCGTATCTTGACTCGGAAAATGAGTCCAATATGGGCGCCGTCTTCATGTTGGTGAAGAGGTTCATGCTCGTCACCGTGGTTGTAGGGGATGGCCCTAGCTCGGCCTTGTTGTCACCGTCTTGTTGTTGGAGGCTCATACGATGTGGCACCTCGTAGCTCGTCTCTATGACCGAAGGGAATTTCCCATGCTCGGCCATCTTCCTTGAGGGGCTTCCGAAGATGGAAGTGTCGCCCTCGCTCGTAGGTGGTCGCCTTGGGCTTGATGAAGTCGTTTTAGGCGTACTTGTGGGAAGTAGGCGAAGATGCCTTGATAGCACTTGGCGAAGATGCCAAAGTGGTGGTGGTAGTAGCCATAGCGCCATCTTGGTGGTGCTCGTCTCGCGGTCTTCTCTTGTGCTCATGAAGTTTGGACTTGGCGTGAAGTAGGGCTTGTTGGGACTTGTGCATTTGCGCTTGGAGAGCATCATCATGATGATGTTGGCGTTGTCGCACTTGAGCTCGTTGTAGATGTCATTCGTCGTCATCATGCACATGTTGCTTGGAGGTGACTTGCCCTTCATGACGAGGTTGATCACGAACGTGATGGTGGTCGCCATGGAGATGTGGATGTGGACGACTTGCGATTGCATCATTTTTGCGCTCCGAAGACTTATGATTGGAATGTCGCCGCCTTGAGGATGATGAAGGGGAAGAATGGTTGATCAACAAGGTCCTAATCTCCTCCATCCTTGCATCTTGTTCCTCCTTTTGGGCGGAAAGCTTGTTGTCGATGTAGTCCCTTTTCCTCGCTTCGGAGTGGCGGATGTCAATGGAGAGGTTCTCGATGCGCTCTCACAATCTTGATTGTGCGCCTTGCGTTTGTCGTTGTAGATCGAAGATTGACGCTTTGGTGATGTAGTTGTTCACGCCGTCGTTGTTGTCGAAGACCGGAGATGAAATGCCTTGCCTATCCATCACAAGACACGAGCCAATATGAGTGGGAGAAAGAGAAGAACGAATACCAAATGTACCTTGACCGAAGTTGAAGGTGGATCAATGATCACTCCAATGTGGAACAAGGAAATAGCACAATTGGTACCAATTCTTGTTGGTTTCTCACACCTACACAATTGGTGGAGCTCGGTGAGGATAGTGGCACAAAAAAATTGATGCAAAATGTTAGCAAAAGTCAATAATATTGAAAGAGATTCACAAATTCGCAAGTGTAACAAGTAGACCAATAGCAATATGTGGCACACGGGAACACACACACAGATAGATAAATGGGGTCGTGCAACCAAGGATGAGCTCAAAATGTGGAATCCATGGAAAATGCTCTTGTTGCACAACTCTAGAGAGACGCTAGCACGTTTTCTCAATAGGCAGATACGGCACTTGTGCACAACCTATAGGAGACAAAAATGCAACGACTTCTATCCCAATGCTATGTATATGATGTTCCGGTGGTATGATCCAAGATGATCGGATATGACAATCTTATATGCAATGTGGTATGATGCTATGGCACTTGCTTACAAGCTTCTTTGCTCTTTCTCTTTTGCTTAAAAGCTTTATTCTTGTTCTTTTTTGTATGGCCACAATGCGAAATGCACAAACCAAGATAGCAATTGGGTATATACGGGGACAATCTTGTGACACAAGCGATGATATGATACCAAATGATATGGTACATATGAAATGTATGGTGTAGATCACTAATGTGCACAAGTAACGTTGCCGGCAATACAAATGGCTAGTCTCGATAGGCAAGTGACGCAAAATGGGCTAGGGGTTATCAATGCAATGGCAAGGGAATATACAATGGAGGGATACCACGATACCGAGATGATATGGAGGTTACCATCCTTGGCAATGATGAGTGGCGGTGATCTTGATGGAGATACCAAGATGATGGAGACTCATCCCTAAGTAGCCGAAACACCTTAGGAAACGGAAAAACCGCGAACTCAAAATCTCAAATGTCAAATGGTGGTAGCGGGAATGCGGTGGTGGTTTTGTGGAAGTGCAATGATGGGTTATACGAGTAGGTAATGCGGAAGTGGAGGGTAAGGTTGGCTATACACGGTGTCGGGGTTGGAAGCACGGTCCCTAAGTAGCCGAAACACCTTAGGAGACACAGCTCACAACACAAACAAAATTGGTTTAAGTTGGGATGGTGGAAGTGTATGGTGGTCAAGCCTATGCGGAAGTTATGGTGGTGGTGGTGGTGGTTGATGAAGAAGCAACCGTCCCTTAAGTAGCCTAAACACCTTAGGAGACTCAAATCACTCCTCAAGCAACCACTAATGCGATGGGGAACAAAATTGGTTAGGTTGCGGAAGTCGGTGGTGGTTATGCGGAGGTTGTGGTGGAAGCCCTAGGCAAAGACAAAGTTCCAAAAATTTGATGGAGTCAAATGGTGATGGTAACATTTCTGTGGGAAGGGGGATGTCAAGAGCTTTTGAACGAGCTAAAGAACGTCAAAAACGGAATCCGGATGAATTAGTTATGGACAAAACGGTGAAATGGGAAAGGCTGAAATGCCAGGGGCCGGACATCCGGGCTCGGGGCCGGAAATCCGGGACCTGATGTCTAGAACCGTGCAGATTTGGCACTCCAAGAGCCGGATGTCCGGCCGGGGACCCGGATATCCGGCACGATGGCCGGGATGTCCGGCCTTTAGCCCGGATGTCCGGCCCGACGATTCCAGATTGGGATTTGGACTTTGAAACTTGATTTGGGGCGGAAATTGATGATTCCAAGGGCAAAATTTGATGGATTTTGTGGATGGAAAGTGGGGAAAATTGGGGATATGCTAGATCCACTCGAAACCAAGCAAATCCATGGATCAAAATCAACAAAACTTCGTCAAACCAACAAATCACAAAAAAATTGGGGCTATTTTTGGTGGGGATTTTCGAAATTGGGGAAGAACACAACAAAATTAGCCTAGAAAACACAACGGGGAGGCTCCGAAATCGTGATCAACGTGGCTCATGATACCAAGATGATGTAGGGTAGAACCCTAGCGGCTCGATCTTTCACGAGATGAGCGGATCCCGCGAAGAACGGGAAGAACGCGAGGAGGGAAACGAGGGGAAAATCATGAGGGGAACACAAGAGAACACTCAAACCAACAAGTATGATCCAAAGAGAGATACAAGATCCAAAGTCAACAACGAACGATAGAAGAGGTAACCGGTTCTTCTCCGTGAGGAGGTCTTGAATCCACAAGGGGATCTTCCCGTGAGGGGTCTTGAATCCAAGGTGGATCTTCTCTGTAGAGGGGCCGCAGTCTCTCTCGTGGAGTAGATCCGATATGGATGAGCGAAGCTCTATCTCTCAAATGAGCTATCACAACGCTAACCCTAACTAGGAGGAGGTGGGGGAGTATATATAGTCTAAGGGGCGAAGGGGTACATAGGCCTTGGCCCAGATGCACTGCACGCAGGTAGGGGAGGCCGGACGTCCGGGCGACGGGCCAGATGTCCGGGGCTTCACAGAGAGCCGGATGTCCGGGCTGGAGGAGCTGACTTTGTTGCTCTCTGTTTGGAGGGCGCCGGATTTCCAGGGGCGAGGCCGGATGTCCGGGACTTGGCGAGGCGCCGGATGTCCTGGGTTGACGCCGGATGTCCGAGGCCTGGAGCACTTGGCGGCTGGGCGGCTGTTGCTGTAGTGGTCGCCTCCAGCGGCCGGATGTCCGGGCCTGGGGCCGGATGTCTAGGTCCTGGAGCTGCCTTCTTATCCTTTCGGTGTTTCTCTTCATCCGTGGACTTGGCGGTTTGTCCGACTTCACGTGCATCTTCAGGAGGGTCCCCTTGATACCTAATCATGCAGAACATTTCGGACTTAGGTAGTAGCCATGCCTCGAGAGGATCAAATGGGATATCATTAAGGAAAGAAATCACCTCGTTCTCGAGAGCTCTAGCTCGTGCTCGTGTCATGGGGATGATCGTAGGATACTCCGCATCACAGAGTAACCCAAAACAGTTGAATAGTGGGCAGTACCACATATTTACCACTAGTTTATGCAAGAGGGACCAGAAGCTTCGTAAGAGGATTGTCAATGCTATTGAGCAGGCGATTCCATGTTATTTGAGGTGGTCAGAGCAGCCTATTGTGTGGAGTAGGGAAGATAACCCTCCCGGGTTGATAATCCGGGTCACTTGGCCTTGGTGGTGGCACCTCAGGTTGGTAGATATAAGTTCACTATGGGGCTCATGGACGGAGGCAGCAGCATCAACATCCTCTATTATGAGACGTTTCGTCGGATGGGGTTGACTGATAAGAGTCTTAAACAATCCAACATTGTTTTTCATGGTGTTGTGCCCGGTAAGTCGGCATACCCAGTTGGTAAGATTAAACTGGAAGTAGCCTTTGGGGATGAATATGATTCCAGGGCTGAGAAGTTAACTTTTGAGGTGGTTAAGATCAAAAGCCCATATCATGCTCTGTTTGCACGTCCGGCTTATGCCAAGTTCATGGCTCGACCGTGTTATGTGTATCTGCAGCTCAAGATGCCGGGTTATAAAGGTACCATCACAGTACATGGAAGCCGGAAAATAGCCCTGGAATGTGAAGAAGGTGATGCCGCTTATGCTAAGTCTGTTTGTGCGACAGAAGAGTTAAAGTTTTATAAAGATAATGTTGACCCGACAGACATGACGTCTTTGAAGAAGCCAACTACAGAGCATGAACCGGTGTTGAAATTCAAGTCAGCGGATGACACCAAGATGGTTGATTTTGTGCCTGACGACTCATCCAAACAGTTCATCATCAGTGCCAACTTGGATCCAAAATAGGAAAGTGCGCTCATCGAGTTCATCCGTGAGAACTGGGACATCTTTGCATGGAAACTTTCTGACATGCCGGGTGTCCCGAGAGAACTCGCTAAGCACACTCTTAATATTGATCCGAAGTTTAAGCCGGTCAGGCAGTTTCTTCGACGGTTTAACGAGGAAAGGTGCAAGGCCATTGGAGAAGAGGTGGCCCGGCTCTTGGCGGCCAGGTTCATTGTTGAAGTTTTTCACCCAGAGGGTTGACTAACCCGATGCTTGTACTCAAAAAGAATGGCACCTGGCGTATGTGTGTGGATTACACCGATTTGAACAAGGGTTGTCCGGCCGATCCTTTTGCTCTCCCTCATATTGATCAGATCATTGATGCTACGGCGGGTTGCGAGCGTTTGAGTTTTTTGGATGCATATTCAGGTTATCATCGGATTAAGATGGCAGTTAAGGACCAGGAGAAGACGGCTTTCATTACTCCGTTTGGAGCCTTCTGCTTTGTGTCTATGCCTTTTGGACTCAAAAGTGCCCATGCGACTTATCAACGATGTGTACAGAATTGTCTTCATAGTCAGATTGGGCGTAACGTTCATGCTTATGTGGATGACACAGTGGTGAAATCTGGAGAGAACGAAACCTTGGTAACTAATCTGAAGGAGACCTTTGATAACCTCCGGGTCTACAAGATGATGCTTAACCCGGCCAAATGTGTTTTTGGAGTCCCAGCTGACAAACTCTTGGGTTTTTTGGTGTCTAACAGAGGTATTGAGGCTAATCCAGAGAAAATTAAGGCAATTACATCTCTGGCCAAACCGGTGTGCATCAATGACGTTCAGCGTTTGGCGGGTCGCGTCGCTGCCTTAAGCCGGTTCATAAGCCGGTTAGGTGAGAAGGCGATGCCTTTGTATCAAATGATGAAAAAGGCAGATGACTTTGTCTGGAGTGACACTGCTAACTCTGCTTTTGAGGATCTGAAGAAACAACTCCCTAAGCCGCCGGTTCTTGCTGCTTTGGTTGAGAAAGAGCTGTTGTTGTTATATGTAGCTGCTAACTCACGTGCTGTCAGTGTGGCCATTGTTGTGGAGCGCAAGGAGGCTGGCAAGGAACATCCGGTCCAACGGGCGGTTTACTACGTCAGTGAGGTGCTCATTGAATCTAAACAAAGATACCCACATTGGCAAAAGCTCGTTTACGGGGTGATCATGGCAACCCGGAAGCTCAAACATTACTTTCGGGGTCACACAATCACTGTGGTTAGCTCTGCTCCTCTAGGAGACATCATTCAAAATAGAGAAGCCATAGGATGAGTCGCCAAGTGGGCTATTGAACTTGGGTCTCATGGTTTGAAGTATATGCCATGTATTGCGATCAAATTTCAAGCGCTGGTTGACTTCATTAACGACTGCACAGAGTTGTAGATGCCAGAGGAGAAGCCAGACAACACATATTGGATGATTCATTTTGATGGGTCCACACAGTTGGAAGGCTCGGGGGCTGGAGTTGTTTTAAATTCTCCTCGAGGGGACAAGTTTTGTTATGTGTTGCGATTGATGTTTCCTTGTACTAACAACGCAGCAGAATATGAAGCCTTGATCCATGGTCTTCGAATGGCTAAAGAGATGAGTCTGAGCTGGGTCCGGTGCCTTGGCGATTCAGATTTGGTTGCTCAATAGGTGTCAGGCAAGTGGGATTCCAAGGATCCTCTCATGGCAGCTTATCGCCGCGAGGTCAACGCTGTTGCGGGGCATTTTAAGGGTTATCAAGTGGAACACATTGACCGCAGAAAGAACGAAGCAGCCGATGCCTTAAGCCGGTTGGGATCTCATGTAAGCCGGTACCACCTAACACATTTTTGGATGTTTTACATAACCCGTCTGTTAAGTTGCCTACAGAGGAAGAATTGGGCATTCCTGACCCGGAGGCACAGTTAGTGGCGGCTATTCATGTTATTCCAGATTGGACAGTACCATTCATGGCTTACATGACCCGGGGCGAGTTGCCAGAGGACGAGACCCTGGCCCGACAGATAACCCAGCGGTCCAAGTCAATGACGATTTATGATGGAGAGTTGTATCATTGCAGCGTCACTGGAGCGTTTCAACATTGTGTTTCTCCTGAAGAAGGTCAAGAAATACTTCGTGAGATCCATGAAGGGGATTGTGGTCATCACGCCGGGTCAAAGTCTCTTGTGGCCAAAGCTTTTCGTCATAGTTTTTACTGGTTAACGGCTCACGCTGATGCAGAGGATCTGGTCAGTAGGTGTGATGGATGTCAAAACTTTGCACGACGAGCGCATGTGCCGGCTCAAGAGTTGCGGATGATTCCAATCACTTGGCCCGTTGCAGTTTGGGGGCTTGACATGGTTGGACCTTTCAAAAGGTCCAAGGATAAAAAGACACATCTCTTAGTGGCAGTTGACAAATTCACAAAATGGGTTGAGGCAGAGCCAATGAGTAAGTGTGATGGAGCCATGATGGTTCAGTTCATGAAAAAGGTGATTTTTCACTTTGTTTTCCACACAGCATTATCACTGATAATGGCACTAATTTGTCCCAAGGTGCTATGGAGGAGTTTTGTCAAGTGAGCACATTCGGCTTGATGTTTCTTCCGTAGCTCACCCTCAATCTAATGGTCAGGCTGAGAGAGCAAATCAGGAAATCTTAAAAGGTCTCAAGCCCCGGCTTATGGTTCCCTTACAACGGACGCCGGGTTGTTGGGTAGAGGAATTACCCTCGGTGCTGTGGAGTATCAACACCACTCCTAACAGGTCTACAGGTTATACACCTTTCTTCATGGTTTATGGAGCGGAAGCGGTGCTGCCTAGTGACATCCGTCATGACTCACCTCACGTGGAGGCTTACGTTGAAGCTAATATTGAACAAGCCCGACATGATGCACTTGACTTATTAGATGAGGAGAGAGACTTAGCGGCGGCTCGATCAGCAATTTATCAACAGGACCCGTGCCGTTATCACAGCCGCCGGGTTAAGTCCAGGACCTTTCAACAAGGTGACCTGGTGCTCCGGCTCATCCAGGATCTGTCGGATGCACACAAACTATCCCCGCCTTGGGAAGGACCCTTTGTGGTCAGCAAGAATTTAAACAACGGGTCATATTACCTCATTGACGTTCGAGAGCACAAAGATTCACGTACGTCAGAGGAGGAGACCCGCCTGCCGTGGAACATTGCTCAGCTTCGGCCATACTACACCTGAGCTACCGGCTCTCGTCATGTACATACTTTGACGTTGTATATATTATGATAAGTAATAAAGTAGGACCTATGTCTTTTTCCTCTTCAAAGATCATATATCTTTACTATTTTCATTATTTAAATGACTATTAAGGAGCTGATCATATCTGAATCTAGCTTAACCTTTTTGGTCTGGCTTATGATCGTATTCGAATCTAGCTGTAAACCTCATGATCACTTGGGGGCTTCCTATTCAAACATAGGTCGTATTCGAACCAAAGAGAACATAGCTGTCGTAACCCTCTTGATCGGCTCAAAGCCAAACTCACTAGGGGGCTTCTTGATCGTATCCGAATCATATCTTAACCCCTTTTGGGTCCGACTTGGATCATATTCGAATCAGGGTCGTTAAAAACCTCTCAAGGTCATTTGGGGGCTTCCTGTTCAAACATAGGTCATATTCGAACCAAAGAGAACATAGCTGTCGGTACCCTCTTGATCGGCGCAACACCAAACCACTGGGGGCTATATGATCGTATTCGAATCTTAGCTTAACCCCTTTGGTCCGGTTTACTGATCGTATTTGAATCAGAAACCCCCAAATTTATGTTGTTTTAAATCTGCTATTTTGTCTTACTGGTTTTTATTGTCTCAAATCTAAACTATCAGTATGGTTTTTATTTAAGCCGGCTTGACTATTTGACAATAGGCCGCCAAGGCGTGATAGTCATCAGGTATATGGAAGCATTGACTTCTCAAAAAAGATTGGATCATGAAAACCGGCAGTCCAGAAACACTAGTATGATAGTGTTGTTCACGAACATGTTTTTTAGCCTTGCTTATATTTTCCAATATGACAAGACATATACCGGGTGTTTTTGACCCGTCCGGTGTTAAACCGCTAGGCCAGCTCTTTCACTTTTTGCAGGAGCAAAGTTAAAAACATTGCAGATATAATCAAAGATGTGCTAGCAAAGAGTAGTATGCAACATTTTGTGTGCAATGGCATAAGCAACACATACAATTTCAAGCTAAATCTGTTATAAGGCTTTGAAAGCCCACAAGATGGTTATGACTCTCCCCTCGCCGGTTCACTTCCTTCTACTAATTGGAAGCTGGGATTGGACCAGTCAAAGCCGTTCAGAGCAATGAACTCCGCTTCATCATCAATCAGGCCGGCCGGATCAATTTCTGGGGCAAAAGTGTGTTGACGAACCGGCGGGATAAGATCTGTCACTTTATAAGAGGGAGTCGCCATCTTCTTATTCTCCATATCAAAACCCGGCTGATATTTATCGATGTTGGTCTCATCTCCAAGAATAGTAGCTTGAGGTCGAACTCCCCTCACACTGGCAATGTAGTCATCTTGCTCAAATAGAGTCATGTCTTCCTTCACGGTAGGGTACCCCTTAGCTACATCTGCCGGGTCTAGATCTGGCACCCAGGCTTTGGAGCGGCTCAGGGCAGTCAGGGCTCCGGCTCTGGCACAGGATTGTTTGACCTCTTGAAACCTGGCGGGTAAGATTGATAACTTCTTCAAGACATCACTCAACTGATTGGGTCCTTGGTTGGCAGGGGAGATGGTGGCAAGTGCTCGTTGAGCGCCAGTATACAATTGCTCCACCAAGGTATAAATCGCCTTCAATTTGGTCACACTGTCTTGGCTTAGATTTTTGCTTTGTGGACCTGTGAGTGTTTTTTAAACAAAGGCTCAGCAGGCGGCTTATATTCCGGGTCAAAAGAAGGTACAAGTTATTAATACAGATGACTTACCAAAGATGGCGGAGACCATTTGAGACACCCGGTTATTTAAGCCGGTGAGCTCTGTGGTAACCTCCTCAAGAGCCGCCTCAGCTGTTTCAGCATGTTGTATTAGCAACGTCTTATCTTCGGCCCAGGATTTCTTCTTTGAAGTTAAGCTGGTCTTCAATTTTTCTATCTTAGAAAGACTTAATTGGAGTTTAGAGTCAGCAGTCTTGATTTCTACCTCTTGATCCATCAGCCGGGTCTTTGCATAAGTTAATTGGGAGCCCAATTCAGATAGGGCGTTCTACAAAACATACACAGGCTTAAAACTAAAAGTTATATGGGTTCAAGTCTCAAGTACTATGCACCACAATACCACTTGACACTTGGGGGCTAATGTCTGCCAAAGCAATTTTTTATGATTCTTATATGTTTCAAGTCCCCAGTGTTTTACAAAGTAACAACACTTGGCATTTGGGGGCTAATGCATGATATTCAGAAGGTTTCTCAAGATTAAGCCGGATTGCAATACTTACTGGGACTAGTAAAAGACAGTTATGAAGTTAAGTACCGGTTCATTTATGATAAATTGAGCCGGCCCTTGGGGACTACAGGTGAAGTTTACGCTAATTTGTTGGACTTTCGAAAAGCTTAGAGACAAAGTATCAACCTATATCATAAAGTCTACAGATCATTCAGGTTCATCATCTGAAGACTTGGGGGCTGGCAGAGTATAAATGAACTAGAGAACATACCTCATATTTTACCTGCAATTGTTTGACCATCTCAATTTCCGACTCATGGTTGGAATGAATATGACTGAGATAGTCGGACAGTATGTCACTAGCACTCAGATGAGTGTAGTGAGAGATATCAAAACACACTTTCTGCTTCTCCAAGGCTTCTTGCTTAGCAGTGTGCCGGGCTAACACAGTGGGGGTCCCCGATTCAACAAATCGGCTACCAGTAATCAACACATCAGTATCAGAAGTTGTTGGCGGGTTAGCTAAACTAGATGGTTCAGTGATAGTCGGATTAAGGGTGATCTCATCGGCTGACAACTCAGGAGGATCCAATTGAGTATGAACAGCCGGGTCTTCAGGTGCTTCAGTTTCAGAGGGAGGAGTTGGCATGGCCGGCTCAGGTGCAGGAACCTTCGGGTCTTCTGACGGCTTAATCACCTTGGCCTTCTTGGATTTGGCTTGGCCGGTAAGAAAAGTTTTATGAGACAGTTAGTGTAAGAATGCAGTTTTTAAAGATACAGAGGAAAGCTGATTTTTCCTTACCCAGGAGCAGTTTTGTAAGCTGGAAACTAAGTCTGAGATGACTCGCAAGAAGAGCCAGAAACCTCCTGTAAAAGGTAAAATGAAGTCAGTGAGGCAAAGGAATAGATTCATTAATGAAAGCAAAAGATGACGATGAAAGAAACCTCATTTGGGCATTTTCGAGGAGTTTGTTGTAAAACAGAAGGCGGTTCATCGTCGTCATTATTTTGAGCTTGACGGCGGCTCTCATGTTGCTACTTTTTCAAAAGAAAATGGGGGTCCAAATAAGCCAAAGGGTGCAAAAACCTTACTTTCCGGGTTACCAGTCGAAGTTTCTGTCTTGACAAATGGGCTGAGTCGGAGGAAATAGTTACCTCTTCTTCTATGGCCTGGCCGGCCCTCGTGTCGTCCTGGCAATAGTCAGTGTCAATAAGGTTATTAAAAAACTGGCCAAGGGAGTCAAGAGCTACCTCCGACTCAGTATCATCGTCAAGCTTTAACAGGTCCGAAGCAGTGCTCCTTTTCTTCTTGGACCTCCGGGTCGTCTTCCTGGCGGCTATGGCGGCAGCTCTAGCCTTCTTAGCAGCTTCATGGTCATACTTGGCCTTCCAGAAGTCGGATTTGGCCTGTAAACAAATAAACAGGATAAAAGGTCATGCAAGTATTTAAAACTACTGAGGAAAACACAAAAAGAGAAAGAGGTCAGGGGTTTTTCACCTCTAGTGCATGGTTAAGTTTGCAGAAGGGATCTAACCCAATGTCGGTGTCAAAACCGGCGGATCTCAGGTAGGGGGTCCCGAACTGTGCGTCTAGGCGGATGGTAACAGGAGGCAAGGGACACAATGTTTTACCCAGGTTCGGGCCCTCTTGATGGAGGTAAAACCCTACGTCCTGCTCGATTAATATTGATGATATGGGTAGTACAAGAGTAGATCTACCACAAGATCAAGGAGGCTAAACCCTAGAAGCTAGCCTATGGTATGGTTGTTGTATAATGAAGTTGTCCTACGGACTAAAACCCTCCGGTTTATATAGACACTAGAGAGGGTTAGGGTTACACAAAGTCGGTTACAATGGTAGGAGATCTTGAATATCCGCATCGCCAAGCTTGCCTTCCATGCCAAGGAAAGTCCCATCCGGACACGGGATGAAGTCTTCAATCTTGTATCTTCATAGTCCTGGAGTCCGGCTGAAGGTATAGTCCGGCTACCCGAACACCCCCTAATCCATGACTCCCTCAGTAGCCCCTGAACCAGGCTTCAATGACGACGAGTCCGACGCGCTGATTGTCTTCGGCATTGCAAGGCGGGTTCCTCCTCCAAATTCTTCATAAAAGTTTGTAAACACCAAGAGTAGTGTCCGGCTCTGCAAAATAAGTTTCCACGTATTGCCATAGAGAGAATAATATTAACACAAATCTAATCTGCTGACGTATTCCGCAGCATGACATCACACTACGGCCAAGCCTTTATTCGAATCGTTTTCACTTTTCCACCTCAGCATGTTTTGCGAGGCGGTTTCCTTGGCACGTCTTGTCAAAGCAGAGATCGTGTCCCATTTATTTATGGGATTCTCATCAATACGGACGTGGGTAACCCAATCGTGCCCGTTAGCATGTCTTCTCGATTAAAGGCGAGTCCCAAATGGTTACGGGAAGGGCTCCTGGTATTCAACCTCTTATAAAGATACCATGCCTTACTCCTTTTCCCCAATCTCAAAACAAGTTCGCCCGTTGCCTCGAGTTCCAACACCCTAGGCTCCAGATTCCAGGCGCTTCGGACCTTCGACAATGTCCGGTTCCGACCTTCATGGCCGATGGATGCCCTCCTCCGTCACGGAGGAGGACGTGCTAAAGTTGAGAGAGGCTAAGTTCTTGACCGCCGAAATTTCGCATAGGTTGCCTGCTCAAAGGCAGGCTATTCCCAGTCCCCAGCCCGGTGAGAGCGTAGTGTTCATGTCTCACTTCCTTCGGGGGTTAGGCTTCCCGATGGATCCCCTCGTGAGGGGGCTGATGTTCTATTATGGGTTGGAATTTCATGACTTAGGTCCGGAGTCCATCCTCCACATTTCCTCATTTATCGTTGTGTGCGAAGCGTTCCTCCGTGTTACTCCTCACTTCGGATTATGGCTCAAGACTTTTGGAGTGGAGCCGAAGATGATCGAGGGACGGCACGTAGAGTGCGGAGGCGCTGTCATAAGTAAGAATGCTGATGCTCCATGGCCCGAGGGCTCCTTTCAAGATGAGCTCGGCTTGTGGCAACGAGAGTGGTTCTATATCACCGCTCCCAGGAGCGCCAAGTGGGTGGCGCCTCCTGCCTTTCGCTCGCCCCCCCCCCCCCACGGCTAGCGTCATGGGTCAACAAAGGATTAGATTGGGGGTTATCCAAAGATGTGCCCTTGTTGCAGGGCCACATCAGGGATCTCTTAGAAAGAGACCTCAACCTGGTCAAGGTGACGCAGGTCATGCTGATTCGCCGAACGCTGCCCGGCAAATGTCGCTCCCTTCGTCTGTGGGAGTTTAATCCGGAGGGACCACGAGCTCTCCAGCATTTTATGGGTGCAACGCCCGTGGAGATGTATAAAATGTTCTTCGGATCACAAGCAATGTGTCTGGATTTGACCGAGGACGCAGGTTTAAGCTGCAATCGCCCGGATACTCAAGTAAGTAACAATGTGCCCGGACTCGCTATCCGTAAAATTGTCATAAATTCGCCCCTAAAAGAGCTATCCTTTTAAACAGGAGTGGATAGCGAAGGCAAAGCTGATCAGGTGTCCGGCTCCCCTTCCTGAGACCAGGCCGGATCCCGTGCTAGTCAGGATGTTGAAGATCGTGCCTTTGGAGGGAAGTGAGGGGGAGGACAAGGAAACTATGGCCTCCTCGAAGGAGGCTGCTCCGAAGGGAGGAACCGACAATTCCTCTCCTAAGGGGAAGAAGAGGGCCGCCTCTGACGACCCGGAGACCATGGCCTCGAAGCGGGGGAAAAAGTCCTCGTCAGAGGGTCCGACGCCGGGGAGATCCTCGACCGAACTACGCCCTCAAAGGGATCAGCCCTCCAGCGAGCCGTAAGTAGAGAAAGATTTTCCTTTAGAGGGATGAGAGAAATCCTTGCTTTTTATCTGAGAAGATTAACCGAAATTTTACTTTGTAGCTCGGACCTCAGCCCTTCTCAGCAGAGCTCGTCTTCGGGGGATCTTCTTCCGGAGATGATGGAGAGTGGGACGCCTCCCCCTGCCGTACTGCCTGGCGAGGCGGGCGACCCTGAGGTGTCATCGCGGAGGGTTTCTCCGAATCCGGCAGGGGTGGAAGGTAGCCATATGCCCCCCCAAGGTTCTCCGCGTCCGGCCTTCGATGGAGGTCATAGGACGAGTCCGGCAGCGTCCGATGCGCGGTCGGAGGAGCTGATGATTCTGCTGGGGCGAGCTTCTATCTCAGAGGAGCACCGTGCATTGATGGGTATGGTGATTAGAAGGATTTTGTCTGCGGAAAGCGGATTGCATGAGGCCATCAGAAGTTTGCTGACGGGTTTTGAGGTACGTTTGATAATGTACTTCTTCATCAGTTGCGCATGAACAAGATGCGCCCTGTGTAGATAGTAGCCCCTGAGACTCTGTGCGTTGTCAAAATTGACGGCGCGCAGAGGATCATAATCCCAGGTCTAAAATGTCGCCTTTGTATACAGGTGGCGAAGTGTCCAGAATCGAGCCTGACTGATGATTTTACCGAACTAAAGCGGCAACTTCACGTGGCGGCTGCCGACATCACGCTCGTCAACGAGCGGCTTGATGAGGCTCAAGGTATGCAATTCCTCAGGCGGCAGCTGGTAAGAGGAGCTTTATGCCAGTATCTTACCATGAGTGTGCTTGACGCAGATGGTGCGGCCGCCGTGGAGAGTCTTCGGGCGGAACTTGCCCGAGCTAAGGAACAAGCCAGGAAAAGTGATGCGGCTGTCGAGAAGGCCCTTGAAGAGCTGAGAGCCGAACAGGCTGCTCACTGCCGAAGAAAGAAAGAGATGGCCGAGATGGCCGTGAAGTTTAAAAGTTCTGCTGACCGTTGCAAGTTTCTTGAGAAAGAGGATCGGGCAAGACAGACGGACTTAGAGAAGGCTATTGCTGATGCCAAGGACGCTCGCTCTGCGATGAGAGCTGCGAAGGAGGAGCTGCGTCAGGCCGGATAGATTGCGGCTGGAAAGCCCTTTATGCTGCGGAGGAAGTTTTGTGATCCGAAGTTTGCTCCGTTGGACCAGATGTGGAGTGCGGAGGACACCTATCTGGATTTGGCAGCGAGTGATGCTGATGCAAACGAATACTTTCGAGATCGAGAAGATCACGAAGTGGAAAGGCTTTTCTGGTCGTAGTTCCAGAATCCAGAGCGTCCGCTGGCAGTAGACGATCGTCTGGCTCAATGGGCCGAACTGAATAGATTGTCCGAACTCGCCATGAAGTACGTCATGGGTCATCTGTGGCCGGGGAGATCGGAGCCAAAAAGTTATTTCAGCTTGGTGCATCAATTCCTTGACGCGGCGCCACGTGTCAATGCGATGAAGAGGTCAGCATGCATAGAGGGCGCACGGATGGCTCTTGCCCGTGTCAAGACATACTGGGCAGAGATGGAGACCACCGTTGTTGCATCCCAAGATTCGGACAAAAGCCGAGTACCCTTCGAGCACTATTTTCAGGAAGTCCTTGAGGGCGCTTGTGTAATAGAGGCGCAATGCTCGAAGGATGCTATGTTCTGATAGCATATGTAATTATAAAGCAATATTTTGATGAATTGTAGTAGCCTTTTATGCTTGTGCCTGCAAGTATTTGGAACACCTCCTGTGTGGCCGTTTTAAGATATATATACAAAATCTGAAAGATTGCAGTCGTTGGCTTCAGCCCCCACGCACATAGTGCGGGGGTGCTCGCAGAAGGCGCATTTTCACACTTAATCCAACGTCTTGGTCCTACAAAGGAGGTGATAGCGCAGCGAGCTAGGCAACCGGACTATAATGCTTTAACACTTTCACTTAGACATAGGAGCTTGACAATGGGACTATTTAGGTAGCCCCTGGTGGCGATTGCGCTCGCCCGAATTCGGGACGCGTATGTGCCTGGCCGGGAAACGGCCCTTCGTTAATGTGGAGGAATCCTACAGATTCCGGAGAGTCGTCGAGCGGTTGACCAGTCTCACGCCATATCATGACAGTCGGTTTTCGGCTTTCTCTACTGAGGTGCTCGCCTGGCCGAACCAGGGCACAATCGCAGTAGTTCTCCTGGTGCCGCCTTAGCCGATAGAGCGGAACGTAAGGCGGACGAACACAGGAGCCGGGCAACCCAACATTTGACCAAAATCATGACTCGGAGCTGATGGATATAAGGCCAAACTCGCGACGCCGAACACTCCCTAAGGTATTCGATCTTTATGAGAGCGGGCGAGGTAACGCCATGAGGTATAAGCCCCTAGTTTCCAGGTACGCGCAAGAATTCTTACGTGGCCACATGCCAAGACGCCAGCCTCCTCCTGGGTCATAGAACCAGGGGATGTGTATCAACAAGAGACAGTAAAAAAAGGTTTACCCAGGGTCTTAATCTGAAAAGAATCCTTGGAACGGGTCCCTACTGCACATCTGCGCCTGTGTCTCCGTTGTGTCGTATCCTGGACGGGCGCAGCACGACGTTCATCTATAAAAAGAGAGCAACTAAGTTGAAAAAGGGGCGTGCCGAACAAAAGTTATATGAAATAAACAAAGTGTAAAGTAAAATATGGAAAATTGAGCTTTATTGTCTCTTATTTTATACGTGTGAAGCCCCTAGTGCAGGGGTATATGGCCACTAAGCCTTTATTAATGATACTTTTGTGCCGGACTCGCTTATCCGTGTCTGTGGTCTTAATGACCTGTTCCTATGTTCTGGCTGGTGAAGCCATTGTATTGTGGGGCTATTAAAGCGGCCCCACAACCCTCCGCTTGGGGGAGGTGTTCTCATTGCTTCCCCTTTAAGGAGATGATGCCGCGTGGACCGGGCATCTTAAGCGTAAGAGATGCATAATGCGGTATTGCGTTAAAGCGGGCGAAAGCTTCGCATCCCAGTAGTGCTTGGTAGCGACTTGAGAATGGGACGATGTGGTAAGTCAGCTTTTCGCGACGGAAGTTATCGGCAGAGCCGAAAATAACCTCGTGCCGGAGAAAACCCATGCAATGGGTGTCTGGACCTGACGTTACTCCTTGAAAGGAGGTTTTGCTGTGGCGAATTCTTTTTGGGTCGATCCCCATGTGGCGGATTCAGTCCTGATATATCAGGTTGAGTCCGCTGCCACCGTCCATAAGGACATTTGAAAACTGGAGTCCGCCAATTATTGGATCGAGTACCAGGGCAGTCTAGCCTGGGTTCCGGATACTTCTAGAATAATCCAGATGATCGAAGATGATTGGTTTTGACAACCAGTGGCGGGATTCCTTTGGGATAGGCCGTGGGGTGCGTACCTTTATGGGTGCCGCATGTTTTGTTATGTGGAGTAAGTTTACTGTTTTTACTTCTTGTGGGAAATTCTTTTGTTTCCTGGTACTCTGCTTTTGGGGTTCGACCTCGTCTTCGCTTGGTGTGTCGAGCCCCTTGTGTTCGGCGTTGAGTCTGCCGGATTGTTTGAAAACCCAACAATCTCTGTGGGTATCATTAGCAGGCTTTCCGGGAGTGCTGTGCATTTGACATATCCTATCCAAGATTTTGTGTAGGTTGGATAGGTCGTCCCTGTTATCTTGGAGGGGCGGCTTTTTCTGATTCTGTCGTGAGCTTTTGAATCCGGCGTTGACTGCCGTGCTCTTCGTACTTTTTTCCTTAGTCCGGCGACGGTCCTTATTGCGTCGCGGTTTTCCGTTTCCATCCCTAGTTTCAGATGTACTTGGGTCACTGGTGCTGCATCTTGCCAACCAGCTGTCCTCTCCTGCGCAAAAGCGGGTCATGAGGCTTGTTAGTGCGGCCATTGTTCTTGGCTTTTCTTGGCCGAGGTGTCTGGCGAGCCATTCGTCTCAGACATTATGCCTGAAAGCCGCTAAGGCTTCAGCGTCCGGACAGTCGACTATCTGATTCTTTTTAGTAAGAAATCTATTCCAGAATTGCCGAGCTGACTCTCCGGGCTGTTGAGTTATGTGACTAAGATCGTCTGCACCCGGAGGGCGGACATAGGTCCCTTGAAAATTTGCTCGGAAAGCGTCCTCGAGCTCTTCCCAACTTCCGATTGTGTTTTCAGGAAGGCTTTTGAGCCAATGCCGGGCTGGCCCTTTAAGCTTGAGGGGTAAGTATTTTATGGCATGGAGGTCATCTCCTCTAGCCATATGTATGTGGAGGATATAATCCTCGATCCAGACTCCGGGGTCTATTGTTCCATCATATGCCTCTATGTTTACGGGTTTGAATCCCGCTGGAAATTCATAATCCAGGACCTCATCGGTGAAACATAGGGGGTGTGCGGCACCCTTGTATTTGGGTGTGCCGGATTTTGATAGTGGCTTTATTGCATTGCTTACAAGAGCTTGCTTTCTTGGCCCATAAATGGACCTGGCTGGGCCATGATGCGAATCCTTAAGTGGGTCGCATGCCGGCTTAAGTGCGGCGCTACTTGCCGCTTTATGCTGGCCATGGGGTCATCTATCCGACCGTGTGGCTTTCTCACTTATGGAATGCGAGGGCTCTAAGGCCTCCTCGTCGAATTCGGGCAGTAGCTTTCTCTTCGGATAGCTTTTAGTGCGGTGACTATCACCGTATTTGCCTCCGGTATTGATTACTTTACTCCATCTGATCCTAAGCGCATCTTCCGTAGTTTTTAGTTTCCGCTTCTGCTTTTTCAGGCTGTGTGCTGTTGCAACGAGCCGTTTGTGGAGGTTATTCTGCTTCGTGGGCTTGTCCGGCGTAGGGTCGTCCAGAATGCCATTTTTGCCGGGGGAGGGATGTTCGGTTTCTCTATCCGGGTTGTCCTGTTGGGACGGTTGCTCTAAGGCATGCTCGTCGTCTACTGGCTCATCCTGCTCTATGGCTGGGTCTTTATCGAGGCAGGGCTTGGGTCGGCGTTTACGCCGACGCTTTGATTGTTTTTCGAGAGATCGATCCCTCTTTCCATCCCCGTTTTCCTCGTTGTTGCTTCCTTTAGGGGTATCCACCATGCACACATCGTGAGATGAGGTGGCTGTCCGATGCCCTATAGGCATTGGTTCTTTGTTGTCTCCTGCATCATCGTCCATACCGTCGATGTCTTCGGAGTCGAAGTCGAGCATGTCGCTTAAGTCGTCGACAGTGGCTACGAAGTGGGTGGTGGGTGGGTTTTGAATTTCTTCATCATCCGAATCCCATCCTTGCTGACCGTACTCTGGCCAGGGCTCTCCTGATAAAGAGAGAGACTTTAGCGAATTCAGGATGTCGCCGAAGGGCGAGTGCTGAAAGATGTCTGCGGCGGTGAACTCCATTATTGGCGCCCAATCGGATTCGATCGGCAGGGGCGCGGGGGGCTCGGAGTTTGGAGAGGAATCCGGCTCCTCGGAGTCATAGGCCATGCGGAGTGCGGGGCTGGAGTTCGGCTAGATCGGCTCTGAGATCGCAGCCCCTGAGGCAGCGTCCAACCGCTGATCCTCGATCGGTGCAGTAGGCTCTGAATCAATGGTCGGAACCGATGTGTGTGCGGCCTCCAAGGCGTTGTTCGGCGGCAGAGCTATATCATGCCCATCGAGACAGTGTGGCGCGCATGGCTGTGGCTCGAATCCGTCGAAGATCAAGTCCCCGTGGATGTCAGCCGTATAGTTTAGGCTTCCAAACCTGACCTGATGGCCAGGGGCGTAGCTTTCGATCTGCTCAAGGTGGCCAAGCATTGGCCCGTAGTGCGAAGCCGCCGAAGACGAAGATCTGTCCAGGGAGAAAAGTCTCACCCTGGACTACATCGTTGTTGATGATCGAAGGAGCCATCGGGCCTAAAAGCGACGACACAGAGGAACTCTCAATGAAAGCACCAATGTCGGTGTCAAAACCGGCGGATCTCGGATAGGGGGTCCCGAACTGTGCGTCTAGGCGGATGGTAACAGGAGGCAAGGGACACAATGTTTTACCCAGGTTCGGGCCCTCTTGATGGAGGTAAAACCCTACGTCCTGCTCGATTAATATTGATGATATGGGTAGTACAAGAGTAGATCTACCACGAGATCAAGGAGGCTAAACCCTAGAAGCTAGCCTATGGTATGATTGTTGTATAATGAAGTTGTCCTACGGACTAAAACCCTCCGGTTTATGTAGACACCGGAGAGGGTTAGGGTTACACAAAGTTGGTTACAATGGTAGGAGATCTTGAATATCTGCATCGCCAAGCTTGCCTTCCACGCCAAGGAAAGTCCCATCCGGACACGGGACGAAGTCTTCAATCTTGTATCTTCATAGTCCTGGAGTCCGGCTGAAGGTATAGTCCGGCTACCCGAACACCCCCTAATCCAGGACTCCCTCACCCAACCTTACTGCAGTCCTCATATTTTCCGTTCACAAGGATGGTTGACATTGCAACAATGTTTTCTTCAGTTAGTTGTATAGAGTTGTGATGCAGAGAATCATTTGGACCTCCGCCATACTCATACATCAATTTGGATCGGCGGCTTAGAGGGATGACCTGCCATGAGATCCAGCAACGGATCAAGTCAACTCCGGTTAAGCCATTCCCCAATAAGGCATTAATCCTTTTAATAGATGGAATAAGCTTCTTGCATTCAGCAGCAGTAAGTTTATCAGGGAGCACAAACTTGGAATCCAGACGCTCCACGCGATAACCCGGTAGTGGTTTTTCATTGGCTGGAGACGTATCTTGGCAATAGAACCAGGTCTGATTCCAATCTTTGGGATGACTCGGTAAGACTATTAAGGGAAAGACGGCGCCCTGTCGGCGCTAGATTGAGATTCCACGAGTTCCAAGCTAGGGCCATTGGTACACTCATTCTGGCAGTTCAGATAAAAGTACTCTCTAAAGAGTTCCACAGTCGGCTCTTCTTGAAGATACACCTCACAGAGAACTTGAAAATTGTAGATGTTGGATATGGAATTGGGTCCAAGGTCTTGAGGGTGAAGTTTGAAAAATGAAGAACGTCTCTAAAGAACTTTGAGCCGGGTGGAGAAAAACCCCGATTCATGTGGTCAGTGAAGACAATAACTTGACCGTCTTTGGGATTAGGCCGTTCCTCGTCCGGGTCAGGAGCACGATAAGACATAACGTTTTTCTCCGGCAAAAATCCAATGGTGACAAACTCTTTCAAGTTATCCTCAGTTACTGTGGAGGGGACCTAGTTGCAGACTGTCGGTGCTTTTGACGGCATGATGAAAAAGGGGAAGCTCAAAAGAAAGTAATTTGCCGGTTCAATTTATTTGGTGAAGTTGCAGGTTCATGATCATGATATAGATGAATCGTGGTGGCTTAAATAAGGGCTAATGACATATAAAGGAAAGCCGGAGTCATAAGCCGCCATGACTAAAGATATTCAAAGGATGCTAGAAACAGAAAATGGCTAAGTGTTGGCACAAACAAGTTTACCAAGCTGTCATTATTATTTTGGATCAAATGGCAGTTCCGAAAAGAAAATATTCCAGACCTAAAAATCTAGTACGAATGAGTTCGTGACTTATAATAAGGCATCTGTACAGGAAAAAGGGATCTACTGGTGTCAAAAATGGACACAAAACAACTACCGCATGAGTTATGTGTTCCTTTTTGGATCAGAAGAGGCTGCGGAGTAAGAACTACAAGAATATCCATGATGAACAGCGAAGAACACCGATGATCTCGCAACCCTAATATAGATCTAAGTGCGTGAAAAAGAAGGATCTTACGAAATGCAGATGTACTGTGAAGAGTCACTGCATTTCTCTGGACGAGCTCAGGGTGATGCAGCGGCCGACGTTGAGGGAAACGGTGAGTGCTACAGCAGCAGCGGAGCTCGAGAAGTAGAGAGGTAGCGAGAAGATGGAAGGAAGAAGAAGAAATAAGAAGGACCGGCCAAGCCTATTTATAAGGGGATAAGTGAACAAGCGGGCGCGAAAATTGAGGAAGACCAAAATAATGATTATCCAGCTAAACGGACGCCTCGATTCTCGGAAGACATTAAAAGATAAAAGATCCGTTGAAGATGACGTGATGGCGGGTTACAGAGTTTTTTCAGACAGAGGAAGATGGATTTCGTCTAAGTATTGAAGATTGACAAAGAACAATTTTCAAGTCAACCTGGGGCCTCATGTTGGGGATATAGCTACCAGGTATGACCCGCCCAGGATGGGCCGGGTCAACCCCAATGGCGGGTTACAAAAGAAGCCCAGTAATATTCAAGGTGATCGTTTATTAAGACTTATAGAAGGCCTAAGCCCAGAGGCGGCTTAAGGCCCAATATTGTAAACCACCGTATGTAAGGAAAGACTTGTAAAGAAAGGCATATAAAAGAAGTCACCGAGTTAGACACGTTTTATGAGCCGGCCGGGACTCTGTAGGCCGCCAGGCGTCAACCCGTGTATATAAGGGGACGACCCGGTGGCGGCTTAGGACAAGAAACAAGAGATCGATAGCCAAGCTAGCGGATTCACTCCTTGGTCATCGAAACCTAGCAATACAACATCAACTGGACTAGGCCTTACCTTCACCGTAAGGGGCCGAACCAGTATAAACCTCTCGTGTCCTTTGTCCCGATTAAACCCTTTAAGCTTCCTAGTTGCGATGGCCCTACGACTAAGTCCTATCACTAGGACATCTGTCGTGAAAATTCCACGACAGGCTCTCGCCGGTTGTCCGGCCTGACGGGGCCGAATCTGTTCTTCTCTGGATAGTTGTTGTCCGGATTTTTGGGGGAAGGGTCGGATGTCCGGGCTGGGCCGGATGTCTGGGCATGGGCCGGATGTCCGGGGCCTAGAGCTGGCTTGCGGCTGGTCGGCTGTTGGGGCAGTTCCTGTGCGGCTGCCCAGGCACCGGATATCCGGCCTCTGGCCTGGATATCCGGCCGTTGTAGCTTCAGTAGCTCCGTCTTCTTCTGTCTTCGCTTCCAGGCTTCCCTCGCGGATGGTGTAGTTGTTCCTTGGCGCTTGCACTCCTCCTCGTCGTCCGTAGTGTTCCGACAATACCTATGCATTCACACGAGTGGAGTGTCAAGTAGTATACCATCCTCGAAGGTGTCAAGTGAGCACGTGTAAATGAGATGATTCACCTTTGTGTATGTCAAGTAGATGTCACACTTGGCACTCACCGAACAGACTCTTGACATGGTGATGTCCATAGGATGCTCCGAATCATCTCCCCTCCTTTGGGAAAGATCCGACCTCGGATCGAAAACCAAATCACCATGGGAAAGAGATGGCTTCACCGTGTAGAAGTGGACGTTCACCAAGTACTCGTCGTCTTGAAGCTCGAAATGGGCGCTCGCCAATGTCGCACCGTCTAGTGATTCCTTCAAAAGTAGCAAGGACAACAAACACTTGGAAAAACAAATGTGGTTAGCATTAGTGCAAAACCAAGCATTCAAGAGGTGATTCACCAAACAAGTGTCGTCATCAAGCATAGCATAGGGTGTGACAAAGGATTGTGACATGGCATGTAAACATATCAATCGAGCACAAGCAAAGAAATCATGGGGGCAAGTATGCAATTGTGAGGTAGAGATGCAAATGTGTTTGAATATCATGTGGCACTCAACACAATGGAAAGAGCCATTGTTCATCATGTGTGAGGCAATCAAGGCAAGCATGTAGCAACCAATGGGACATGGCATTTGTGAAGTGATGACATTGTTGCAACCAAACATATGAGAGGAGCAAGTAATCCAAGAATTGGATGCAACACACAAGGCATATATATCATGATGCATGGAATGGTGGAAATGACAAGTCGAAGCAAGATCTCTAACATGTGAGCAATCAAGGGGTCCGATATGAACAAGAAGTCTCATGGTGCAAGCAACACAAGTAGTATGATCCGCAATATCCATGCTCAAGAAAGATGTCACCTGGAAGGCGTATCCTTGTGCATTCTTCACAATGCCAAAGTACAAGCAAGTGCGATGTAGAATCGTCGTGGTAGAAGGTGGTTCGCTCTCAAGAGCTCAAATGGTCAACTCACATGACGTGGAAGTTGACACAAAGTCCAAGTATTCTACACATGCACACAACAAAAGAAAGAACGTATGCGCATGGTAGATAAACACATCATCCATCATGATGGTTCTCTTCTCTTGCACATAACCATTAGAAGCACAAGTGCGTGAATAATATGATGCTACAATGGCTATATTCATGGCACTAGGTATATGATGCAAAGAGGTAAGACAAGCATGCTTCACAAGGAATATGTCAAAATCTCCGAATAGATATGAGAATGCTATGGGGGCAATCTCATGAGCAAGGCGAAATGCATCGTTGCATTCAATACATGGCAAATCATCTAGCATGAGAGAGGCAACATATGGAGATATATGACAAGAAGCAATAACAATCATGTGCAAAGCATGTAGATGGTTGTCATCAACCGCATGAAGCGAGAAAGTTTGAGTCATCGGAGATGCAACATGAAGCAATCATAGTAATCAAGTTGTGCAAGCTAGTAGTGCGAAGATGCAACATACTAGAGTAAATCATGGCAATCATGTCATGTGAGCAAATAATAGGCATAGGCAATGCACATGACATATCGCAAGCACAAACACAAAGCAAGATCATAGTATCATCATTGGCATGGGGCACAAAGCAAACATGGCAATAACAAGCAATATCTCCACCAAGCTTGCAAATACACATACAAGTATGAGAATCAATCATCATGTGTAATGCAAAGCATGGGTCACGAATGCATGGCAAAGGCATGGTAATGAACATATCATGTTTATTCATGGGGAGCATATTGTGCACACAATTATTGGGATCATGCAATGAATGGGATGAATCCAAATCTCCTAAAATGTACGAGGAAACTATGGGGGTCTCCTCATGAGCAATATTGCAAACATCATATGGAGAAAATGGACACATCCAAAACTATGCATATCCGAAGCTAGGTGGTTATGGCATGGCTTATGAGATAAATGATGCAAAGGTAGCATGTCAATATCATCACAAGAGAAACAAATGCCAATAACCATAGGCTTGTCATCTATGCCATATGTGCAAATTGGGTTTATTTTAATAGCATATGCATAGTCACTATGAAGAGATTGCAAATATGACATATGATTGATCTCATGCATAGCATATGACAAGTCAAGCGGATGGGCAAACATGATGTGACCGAGAGAATTAGCAGAAGAAATCCTATGTAACATGACATCACAACTAATAGACTCCACATGGCAATCATCATACGCATCATAAATGGGTAAATCATCACATGGGGAAGTCGCACTAGCATGAAGCAAGGTAATAGGTTGATCAACATCATGCAAGCAATCAATGTCAAGAATGTCCACTTGTGGGACTAGAGCATCACCTTCACCTATGTTACCTTTGTCATTCCACTCATGTGGTGTAGGTGAGGTAGGAAAGACCAAATGGTGGTCATCTTCATCTTGATGGAACCATGTGGGGGTGCATCATATTCCACCATGGCCATCGTCTTGTCCAAAGGGAGGACGAAGTCATCGCGAATCGGCACGTCATCATAGATGGGACCTAGCACCAAATGAGAAGACGCAATAGAGGTAGAGGTCAAGTCGTTAGTGTTGAAAGTGGCCTCATCATATCAACTCTCTCACTCTCTCTATGTGATGGTTCACTCACTCCCTCAAGGTAGGTGCACTCAATCTCACATATGGTGGTGATGAGGACATCAATACCACTGTTACACCCACAGCCCCTACTGTTACATATACTGGACCAATTACTAGAGCTCGCGCACGCCAATTAAATTACCAGGTACTTTCGTTTCTTGGTAATGATTCTAATGTTCATGAGATTATGATGCTGCCTAAATTGGATACATTTGTTTTGCTTTCAAATGAAGGGCCTAGCTTGGAGAAGGATGAACATTGGAGCAAGAACACGCATGAAGTTGATGGCATGCGCAAGGGGATCAAGAACGGAGTTACAAGTGATGATTTCAGGACTTTGAAGCCGCCATAAGGAGTGCATGAAGCCATGGACGAAATATACAAGATGCCACTTCATAATATTCGTCCATAGGCTATTCTAGGTGCTGCGTCACCTTATTAATGGGCCAGGCCTATGTAATTTCGAAATACTTAAGTATAGGCTATTTTTAGAGTCCGTATGTGTGGGGAAACAAGAGTTAGGGTTGGTTTCGGACCCCACCCTCAAGGGCCACGAAATTCCCCTCTCTTCCTCCATATATACAGCCCTTAGGGCGTCGTTTAGACTTTGGGGGTTTTGTTTAGATTAAAAGTTCGCCATAGCTGCAACTTCACGTACTTCGTTTGTGTCCAACGACCAGACCAAGACGTCACAGAACCCCACCTTGATCAATAAAGCTTTCATCTTATATTCGCAATATCCAGATTGCAATCTCAGTTTCTTGCTTGTTCTTCGTTTGCTCGCAGGAAACAGGCCCTCGTGGTCAGGTTGATCGTGCTCCGGCGTGGTCAATAACCCCTCGGAAGTTGGTTTAGCGATTGCTAAGGCGCGACGTCTCGCACGATCGTAGTCGGATCGTCAAGGTCGACTCCCACAGAAAACGATAGCCACCATCTCATCGAAACATCGGGACACCTTTGCCTCTATCAAGTGGTATCAGATTTCCAGGTTGCTCGGTGAGATTTTACAGTTTTTCGTAGATTAGATCGAGTCTGTTCTTCATACCTACAGTCCACGAAAAAGCCACACAAAAAAAAATTAGGGTTAGTTCATCATATCCGAACCAATCTGAGCCTTTGCATAATCTTTTTAGGGTTTTTGCTTTGTTGAATTTGCGGTTGCATCGTCGTGTCAAGTTGCTGGTCTTAGAGTCTAGTCTTTTAGAGTTTCGAGTTCTGTTCACAAGTTGTCACGCCACCGCCGCACCATCATCATCGCCCATCTACCACTTTTGCTTATCCGCCACCGCTCTGAATCCACCATATATCCACCACCAATCCGAGTTCTTCTCATATTAGGTTTGTTCTTGAGATCAATCTCAATTCCGATTCGTGTTTCCTTGCCTGCGTAGGTCTCGGAAAACAAAAAAAAAAAAGAGTCTGGAGACCCCCGGGCAGTTTTTAGGCCAAAATTTTCTCGGGCAAAAATTTTTTTTCCCTATCCTATTTTTAGGCTTTTCTGAGTCTTTTGAGCCACGTGCCATCATAGTGATTTTTTGTCGCACTTTTTCGTCGTCGCTGCCCTGATTTCCGAAAAAAAAAAAGTGAAAAAAAAAAATTTCGTGCCCATCCTATTAGTTTGACGAGGGAAGAGTTTTGAGACACTCGCCATTATAGTAATTTTTCGCAAAAAAAAAAAAGAGGAGCGCAAAAAAAAAAAAGAGGAGCGCAAAAAAAAAAAGAGGAGCGCAAAAAAAAAAGCAAAAAAAAAAAAGTTCCAGAGTGTGCTTTTCCCTGATTTACGTGCAGCGCCGTGATTTTGTTAGTGTTCTAGGCTCGCGTCTCTAGCACGGTCTAGCCTAGGACCAGCACAGTACCGTCGTTGAGCGTTTATTCAACTTTGCATCTCTGAATTGATTATTGCTGACCCTTTTTGCTACCATACTATAAGCCTTCCCAGCTCCACATACCTCTACGTCGTGCGTTTGACTCTCCCTGGCAATCGCTCTATCCAAGCTTTTGAGAGTTTTGACTACAACGGTTGCCGATCACCGCCTGCTGCTGGGTAAGAACTGGTAAGAATTTGAGATTTGCTTGACGGATTTGTGACACCCGCCACCACCACCTCTTGTTAGTATTCTGTAGGATCATATTCTTGTGTGTTTTCTATTGTTGCTAACCATGGCAGGATCACAAGCCGACGAGACTGACTGGGAGAACATGACGAATCAGGAGTTGCATGATAAATTTCAGCAAATGATGAATGGACAGGTGCAGGATGTGCTAAACAGATTTGAAGAGGCCATGGAGAAGATAGATGACATGGAGAAGACGTTCGAAACAAAGCTCGATAACAGGTTTAATGAATTGCTCGCGCGTCTTCCACCACCACCACCGGCTGCACCTAACGCACCTCTACAACAACAACAACGACGACTACCTACACATCGTGAAACAGCCCTCCGCCGAGCGAGCCGTCTCCCTCTTGCACCTGGCCAAACTGTTGGTGCTCCTGTTGCTACTTCTGTGGCTCCTGCTGCTGATGCGGAGGAGGATGATTTTGCTAGCGATTACGAGGATGAGGTTGATCAAAATCAGAACTACGTGCCACCACCAGCACAGCAACCATCAGGTCGTCCACATGCAAATAATGGCAATGGTAGGGCTCACCCTCAGGTACGAGATCATGACCATCTCCCTAAACTAAAATTGAATATTCCACCATTTGAGGGTAGATATGTTCCTGATATATACCTTACTTGGGAGTTAGAAACTGAACAACGATTTACATGTTTACAATATCCCGAGGAGAGACGTGTTCCTGCTGCTGTTTGTGCATTCACTAGTTTTGCATGTGTTTGGTGGTCTGAGCATTGTAGATTATATCCCATTCCTGCTACTTGGGTTGCTTTGAAAACTGCTATGCGTACTCGTTGGGTTCCACCATATTATCAACGTGAATTACTTCAAAAATTGCAGCGCTTAAGACAGGGAAAAAATTCTGTAGAAGAATATTATCAGGAATTACAAACTGGCATGATTAGATGTGGTATTGTTGAGGAGAATGAAGCTATGCTTGCACGTTTTATGGGTGGATTAAATAGAGAGATTCAGACGATTCTAGAGTATAAGGAGTATACTAATATCACTCGTTTATTCCATCTTGCTTGTAAAGCTGAACGTGAAGTGCAGGATCGACAGGCATTGGCGCGGACTAACTTTTCTGCAGGTCGACCTTCTTCATGGACACCACGTGCATCATCTACTTCCACACGTTCTACTACACCGGCGCCTCCGTCGGCTGCCACCTCCAACCGTGATACAATAAAGCAGGCACAATCACCACTATCTGCCAAGAGCACACCTTCTGGGCCTGCAAAGAGCTCTTCTTCATCCATGGCATCAACAGGGCAAACACATGATATTATTTGTCGACGTTGCAAGGGTGGAGGTCATTATGCGAGAGAATGCCCATCTAAGCGTGTGATGATTGTTACTGAGGATGGTGTGTATGAGTCCGCTAGTGACTATGATGAGGAGACTTTGGCTCTTATTACACGTGACGAACACGGTGGAGACGATTCTGATCATGAGACGCAATACATGGCTCCTGAAGATGCTGACAGGTATGAATGTTTAGTTGCTCAACGTGTTTTGAGTGTGCAGGTTACACAAGCTGAGCAAAATCAGAGGCATAATTTGTTCCATACAAAGGGAGTTGTGAAGGAACGTTCTGTTCGCGTGATCATAGATGGAGGGAGTTGCAACAACTTGGCTAGCATCGAGATGGTGGAGAAGCTATCTCTCACCACCAGACCACATCCACATCCTTACTACATCCAATGGTTCAACAACAGCGGCAAGGTTAAGGTAACACGTACTGTTCGTGTGCATTTTAGTATCTCTACATATGCTGATTATGTTGATTGTGATGTGGTACCGATGCAAGCATGTTCCTTATTACTTGGTAGACCATGGCAATTTGATAAAAATTCTATTCACCATGGTAGAAACAATCAGTATACTCTTGTGCATAAGGATAAAAATATTACTTTGCTTCCTATGACTCCTGATTCCATTTTGAAAGATGATATTAATAGAGCTCATAAAGCAAAACAGGAGAAAACTAAGAGTGAAAATCAGATTGTGGCAAAAGAATTTGAGCAACAAATGCAGCCTAATAATAATAAACAATCTAGTGTTGCTTCTGAAATTAAATTGAAAAGTGCATGTTTACTTGCCACCAAATCTGATATTGATGATCTAGATTTTAGCAAATCTGTTTGCTATGCTTTTGTGTGCAAAGAGGCATTATTTTCATTCGAGGACATGCCTTCCTCTTTGCCTCCTGCTGTCACTAACATTTTGCAGGAGTTCGCCGACGTCTTTCCACAAGACGTGCCACCGGGATTACCACCTATTCGCGGGATTGAGCATCAAATTGACTTAATTCCCGGTGCATCATTACCCAACCGGGCACCATACCGTACCAATCCAGAGGAGACGAAGGAGATTATGCGTCAAGTACAAGAACTGCTCGACAAAGGTTATATACGCGAATCCCTTAGTCCTTGTGCTGTTCCTATCATTTTAGTGCCGAAAAAGGATGGTACGTCGCGTATGTGCGTTGATTGTAGAGGCATTAATAATATTACTATTCATTATCGTCATCCTATTCCTAGGCTAGATGATATGCTTGATGAATTGAGTGGCTCTACAATATTCTCCAAAGTTGATTTGCGTAGTGGTTACCATCAAATTCGTATGAAATTGGGAGATGAATGGAAAACAGCATTTAAAACTAAGTTTGGATTATATGAGTGGTTAGTCATGCCTTTTGGGTTAACTAATGCACCTAGTACTTTCATGAGGTTAATGAACGAAGTTTTACGTGCTTTCATTGGACGATTTGTGGTAGTTTACTTTGATGACATATTGATTTATAGCAAATCTTTGGAGGAACATTTGGAACATTTACGTGCTGTTTTTATTGCTCTACGTGATGCACGTTTGTTTGGTAACCTTGGAAAGTGCACCTTTTGCACCGACCGAGTATCTTTTCTTGGCTATGTTGTTACTCCACAGGGAATTGAAGTTGATAAAGCCAAGATTGAAGCTATTGAGAGTTGGCCGCAGCCCAAAACGGTCACACAAGTGAGGAGTTTCCTTGGCCTCGCTGGTTTCTATAGGCGTTTTGTGAGAGATTTCAGCACCATTGCTGCACCTCTCAACGAGCTTACAAAGAAGGATGTACCTTTTGTTTGGGGTACCGCACAGGAAGAAGCCTTCACGGTATTGAAAGGTAAGTTGACACATGCTCCTTTACTCCAACTTCCTAATTTCAATAAGACTTTTGAGCTTGAATGTGATGCTAGTGGAATTGGATTAGGAGGTGTGTTATTACAAGATGGGAAACCTGTTGCATACTTTTCTGAAAAATTGAGTGGGCCTAGTCTGAACTATTCTACTTATGATAAAGAATTATATGCTCTTGTTCGGACCTTAGAAACATGGCAACATTATTTATGGTCCAAGGAATTTGTTATACATTCTGATCATGAATCTTTGAAACACATTAAAAGTCAAGCAAAACTGAACCGTCGACATGCTAAATGGGTTGAATTCATTGAGACTTTCCCTTATGTGATTAAACACAAGAAGGGTAAAGAAAATGTTATTGCTGATGCCTTGTCTCGTCGTTATACTATGCTTTCACAACTTGACTTTAAAATATTTGGTTTGGAGACCATCAAGGATCAATATGTTAATGATGCTGAATTTAAAGATGTATTGCAGAATTGTAAGGAAGGGAGAACTTGGAACAAGTTCGTTCTTAACGATGGATTTGTGTTTCGTGCTAACAAGCTATGCATTCCAGCTAGCTCCGTTCGTCTTTTGTTATTGCAGGAGGCGCATGGAGGAGGATTAATGGGACACTTTGGCGTCAAGAAGACGGAGGATATACTTGCTACACATTTCTTTTGGCCAAAGATGAGACGGGATGTTGAGCGTTTTGTTGCTCGCTGCACTACATGTCAAAGAGCTAAGTCACGACTCAATCCTCATGGTTTATATATGCCTTTGCCTGTACCTAGTGTTCCTTGGGAGGATATATCTATGGACTTTGTTTTAGGTTTACCTCGAACAAAGAAGGGGAGGGATAGCATATTTGTTGTCGTGGATAGGTTCTCGAAAATGGCACACTTTATACCATGTCATAAAAGCGATGATGCTGTTAATGTTGCTGATTTGTTCTTTCGTGAAATTATTCGCTTACATGGTGTGCCAAATACTATTGTTTCAGATCGTGATACTAAATTTCTTAGCCACTTTTGGAGATGTTTATGGGCTAAGTTGGGGACTAAGCTGCTTTTTAGTACTACTTGTCACCCCCAAACTGATGGACAAACTGAAGTAGTCAATAGAACATTGTCTACTATGCTTAGGGCTGTTTTGAAGAATAACAAGAAAATGTGGGAAGAATGCTTGCCTCATATTGAATTTGCTTACAATCGTTCATTGCATTCTACTACGAAGATGTGCCCTTTTGAAATTGTGTATGGTTTCCTACCTCGTGCACCTATTGATTTGTTGCCTCTTCCATCTTCGGAGAAGGTTAATTTTGATGCTAAAGAACGTTCTGAATTGATTTTAAAAATGCATGAATTAACTAAGGAAAACATTGAGCGTATGAATGCTAAATATAAACTTGCTGGAGATAAGGGTAGAAAACATGTTGTGTTTTCACCTGGAGATCTTGTTTGGTTACATTTGCGTAAAGATAGATTTCCTAATCTGCGCAAATCAAAGCTAATGCCACGTGCTGATGGTCCTTTTAAGGTTTTAGAGAAAATAAATGATAATGCATATAAACTTGAGCTACCTGCAGATTTTGGGGTTAGTCCCACTTTTAATATTGCAGATTTGAAGCCTTATCTGGGTGAGGAAGATGAGCTTTCGTCGAGGACGACTTCATTTCAAGAAGGGGAGGATGATGAGGACATCAATACCACTGTTACACCCACAGCCCCTACTGTTACATATACTGGACCAATTACTAGAGCTCGCGCACGCCAATTAAATTACCAGGTACTTTCGTTTCTTGGTAATGATTCTAATGTTCATGAGATTATGATGCTGCCTAAATTGGATACATTTGTTTTGCTTTCAAATGAAGGGCCTAGCTTGGAGAAGGATGAACATTGGAGCAAGAACACGCATGAAGTTGATGGCATGCGCAAGGGGATCAAGAACGGAGTTACAAGTGATGATTTCAGGACTTTGAAGCCGCCATAAGGAGTGCATGAAGCCATGGACGAAATATACAAGATGCCACTTCATAATATTCGTCCATAGGCTATTCTAGGTGCTGCGTCACCTTATTAATGGGCCAGGCCTATGTAATTTCGAAATACTTAAGTATAGGCTATTTTTAGAGTCCGTATGTGTGGGGAAACAAGAGTTAGGGTTGGTTTCGGACCCCACCCTCAAGGGCCACGAAATTCCCCTCTCTTCCTCCATATATACAGCCCTTAGGGCGTCGTTTAGACTTTGGGGGTTTTGTTTAGATTAAAAGTTCGCCATAGCTGCAACTTCACGTACTTCGTTTGTGTCCAACGACCAGACCAAGACGTCACAGAACCCCACCTTGATCAATAAAGCTTTCATCTTATATTCGCAATATCCAGATTGCAATCTCAGTTTCTTGCTTGTTCTTCGTTTGCTCGCAGGAAACAGGCCCTCGTGGTCAGGTTGATCGTGCTCCGGCGTGGTCAATAACCCCTCGGAAGTTGGTTTAGCGATTGCTAAGGCGCGACGTCTCGCACGATCGTAGTCGGATCGTCAAGGTCGACTCCCACAGAAAACGATAGCCACCATCTCATCGAAACATCGGGACACCTTTGCCTCTATCAGGTGGAGTCACTCATCTCACTCAAGTGGTGGGGGTTCTGTCTCTCCTCACATGGGAATTGTGGCAGCACATCATATATGGGGCTAGTGGTGAAGTCACTCTCGCTCTCAATATGGTGGCTAAAGTCACTCAAGTCATCATATGGCGCCGTGGTAGAAGGGAAAATCCCATGCTCAACCATCTCGTTGTCGTCGCCATGGATGAAGGCCGAAGATGGCACATCATCACTCTCGCCTCCTAAGATGGAAGCATCCTCCATGCTCGTCACCATGCCGCATGCCTCCAAAGCTTGGTCCTTGAGGGTCTCCGTAGTCGTACTCGTCGCCGCACCATCTTGAAAAAGAGTCATGGTTGACTCAGCATTGTCAATGCCACAAAGAGGTAAGGCGGTGAAGCCGAACATGGTAGCACCATCTTGGAGCTCGTCGGTCTTGGACATCATGGTGATACTAGCCTCATGCTCGTCGTCTTGGAGCTTGGTCTTAGAGAAGTGTGCTTGGGGTTGAGAAGCCTTGGCCTTCATGAGTTCTTGTTCCGCCTTGAGAGCACCAATGTAGTTGTCGTCGAGGGACTTGTAGTTCTCGAGGAAGATAGTCTTGGAGATGTCGTTCAATCCCGTCATGAAGTAGAACTTCATCGAAATGGGGTCGTCCTTGCCGACTCGTCGCAAGGCAATCTTCATCTCCTTGAAGTACTCGTCGATGGACTTGGATCCTTGGATAGTGTTCTCCAATTAGCGCCGAAGTTGATCCGTGTAGGTTGGAGGCACGAACTCTCGCTGCAAAGCTCTCTTCGTCTTGGGACAACTCATGTCATAGCTCTCCGAAGGTGTGTGAAGCCACCATGTGGACGGGTAGTCGTGGAAGTTCATTGTGGCGCACTTCACTTGATCTTCGGGAGGAACTTGATGTAGCTTGAGGTAGTCGTCCATTAGGCGCTCCCACTCAAGATACTCCTCGGGTTCTTGAGTTCCATAGAAAGGAATCTCATGGTCGATGTCGAGGTCGTAGTAGCTCGTGGAAGTCACGGACTTGAGCTTGGGGAGCTTCTCTTGAGCGTAGTCTTGAGGTGCTTATTGGCGAAGATGCCGTATATCCGAAGGCGAAGATGCCTTGAAGTCGCTTGGCGAAGTTGCCAAGGGAGACGGTGAAGTCATTGAGCGGTTGTTGGTGCTGAGCTCTTGATGTTCACGTTCTTTTTGGTGATGGTGTCCATGCCGATGTGATCTTGCCGGAGATGGTACCTCGGAGGCATGTGCTCTTGAGCGTCTTCTCGAAGATGAGGAAGACCGCTGATAGAGGCTAAGGTGTCCTGATGTTTCGATGAGATGGTGGCCATCGTTTTCTGTGGGAGTTGACCTTGACGATCCGACTACGAACGTGCGAGACGTCACGCCTTACCAATCGCTAAACCAACTTCCGAGGGTTATTGACCACGCCGGAGCACGATCAACCTGACCACGAGGGTCTGTTTCCTGCGAGCAAAGGAAGAACAAGCAAGAAACTGAGATTGCAATCTGGATATTGCGAATATAAGATGAAAGCTTTATTGATCAAGGTGGGGTTCTGTGACGTCTTGGTCTGGTCGTTGGAAACAAACGAAGTACGCGAAGTTGCAGCTATGGCGAACTTTTAATCTAAACAAAACCCAAAGTCTAAACGACGCCCTAAGGGCTGTATATATGGAGGAAGAGGGGGGAATTTCGTGGCCCTTGAGGGTGGGGTCCGAAACCAACCCTAACTCTTGTTTCCCCACACATACGGACTCTAAAAATAGCCTATACTTAAGTATTTCGAAATTACATGGGCCTAGCCCATTAATAAGGTGACGCAGCACCTAGAATAGCCTATGGACGAATATTATGAAGTGGCATCTTGTATATTTCGTCCAAGGCTTCATGCACTCCTTATGGCGGCTTCAAAGTCCTGAAATCATCACTTGTAACTCCGTTCTTGATCCCCTTGCGCATGCCATCAACTCCATGCGTGTTCTTGCTCCAATGTTCATCCTTCTCCAAGCTAGGCCCTTCATTTGTAAGCAAAACAAATGTATCCAATTTAGGCAGCATCATAATCTCATGAACATTAGAATCATTACCAAGAAACGAAAGTACCTGGTAATTTAATTGGCGTGCGCGAGCTCTAGTAATTGGTCCAGTATATGTAACAGTAGGGGCTGTGGGTGTAACAATGGTATTGATGTCCTCATCATCCTCCCCTTCTTGAAATGAAGTCGTCCTCGACGGAAGCGCATCTTCCTCACCCAAATAAGGCTTCAAATCTGCAATGTTAAAAGTGGGACTAACCCCAAAATCTACAGGTAGCTCAAGTTTATATGCATTATCATTTATTTTCTCTAACACCTTAAAAGGACCATCAGCACGTGGCATTAGCTTTGATTTGCGCAGATTAGGAAATCTATCTTTACGCAAATGTAACCAAACAAGATCTCCAGGCGCAAACACAACATGTTTTCTACCCTTATCTCCAGCAAGTTTATATTTAGCATTCATACGCTCAATGTTTTCCTTAGTTAACTCATGCATTTTTAAAATCAATTCAGAACGTTCTTTAGCATCAAAATTAACCTTCTCTGAAGATGGAAGAGGCAACAAATCAATAGGTGCACGGGGTAGGAAACCATACACAATTTCAAAAGGGCACATCTTAGTAGTAGAATGCAATGAGCGATTATAAGCAAATTCAATATGAGGCAAGCATTCTTCCCACATTTTCTTGTTATTCTTCAAAACAGCCCTAAGCATAGTAGACAATGTTCTATTGACTACTTCAGGTTGTCCATCAGTTTGGGGGTGACAAGTAGTACTAAAAAGCAGCTTAGTCCCCAACTTAGCCCATAAACATCTCCAAAAGTGGCTAAGAAATTTAGTATCATGATCTAAAACAATAGTATTTGGCACACCATGTAAGTGAATAATTTCAAGAAAGAACAAATCAGCAACATTAACAGCATCATCGCTTTTATGACATGGTATAAAGTGTGCCATTTTCGAGAACCTATCCACGACAACAAATATGCTATCCCTCCCCTTCTTTGTTCGAGGTAAACCTAAAACAAAGTCCATAGATATATCCTCCCAAGGAACACTAGGTACTGGCAAAGGCATATATAAACCATGAGGATTGAGTCGTGACTTAGCTCTTTGACATGTAGTGCAGCGAGCAACAAAACGCTCAACATCCCATCTCATCTTTGGCCAAAAGAAATGTGTAGCAAGTATATCCTCCGTCTTCTTGACGCCAAAGTGTCCCATTAATCCTCCTCCATGCGCCTCCTGCAACAACAAAAGACGAACGGAGCTAGCTGGAATGCATAGCTTGTTAGCACGAAACACAAATCCATCGTTAAGAACGAACTTGTTCCAAGTTCTCCCTTCCTTACAATTCTGCAATACATCTTTAAATTCAGCATCATGAACATATTGATCTTTGATGGTCTCCAAACCAAATATTTTAAAGTCAAGTTGTGAAAGCATAGTATAACGACGAGACAAGGCATCAGCAATAACATTTTCTTTACCCTTCTTGTGTTTAATGACATAAGGGAAAGTCTCAATGAATTCAACCCATTTAGCATATCTACGGTTCAGTTTTGCTTGACTTTTAATGTGTTTCAAAGATTCATGATCAGAATGTATAACAAATTCCTTGGGCCATAAATAATGTTGCCATGTTTCTAAGGTCCGAACAAGAGCATATAATTCTTTATCATAAGTAGAATAGTTCAGACTAGGCCCACTCAATTTTTCAGAAAAGTATGCAACAGGTTTTCCATCTTGTAATAACACACCTCCTAATCCAATTCCACTAGCATCACATTCAAGCTCAAAAGTCTTATTGAAATTAGGAAGTTGGAGTAAAGGAGCATGTGTCAACTTATCTTTCAATACCGTGAAGGCTTCTTCCTGTGCGGTACCCCAAACAAAAGGCACATCCTTCTTTGTAAGCTCGTTGAGAGGTGCAGCAATGGTGCTGAAATCTCTTACAAAATGCCTATAGAAACCAGCGAGGCCAAGGAAACTCCTCACTTGTGTGACCGTTTTGGGCTGCGGCCAACTCTCAATAGCTTCAATCTTGGCTTTATCAACTCCAATTCCCTGTGGAGTAACAACATAGCCAAGAAAAGATACTCGGTCGGTGCAAAAGGTGCACTTTCCAAGGTTTCCAAACAAACGTGCATCACGTAGAGCAATAAAAACAGCACGTAAATGTTCCAAATGTTCCTCCAAAGATTTGCTATAAATCAATATGTCATCAAATTAAACTACCACAAATCGTCCAATGAAAGCACGTAGAACTTCGTTCATTAACCTCATGAAAGTACTAGGTGCATTAGTTAACCCAAAAGGCATGACTAACCACTCATATAATCCAAACTTAGTTTTAAATGCTGTTTTCCATTCATCACCCAATTTCATACGAATTTGATGGTATCCACTACGCAAATCAACTTTGGAGAATATTGTAGAGCCACTCAATTCATCAAGCATATCATCTAGCCTAGGAATAGGATGACGATAACGAATAGTAATATTATTAATGCCTCTACAATCAGCGCACATACGCGACGTACCATCCTTTTTCGGCACTAAAATGATAGGAACAGCACAAGGACTAAGGGATTCGCGTATATAACCTTTGTCGAGCAGTTCTTGTACTTGACGCATAATCTCCTTCGTCTCCTCTGGATTGGTACGGTATGGTGCACGGTTGGGTAGCGAAGCATCGGGAATTAAGTCAATTTGATGCTCAATCCCTCGAATAGGTGGTAATCCCGGTGGCACGTCTTGTGGAAAGACGTCAGCGAACTCCTGCAAAATGTTAGTGACAGCAGGGGGCAAAGAGGAAGGCACGTCCTCGAATGAAAATAATGCCTCTTTGCACACAAAAGCATAGCAAACAGATTTGCTGAAATGTAGCTCATCAATATCAGATTTGGTGGCAAGTAAACATGCACTTTTCAATTTAATTTCAGAAACAACAGTAGATGGTTTATTATTACGCTTCATTTGGTGCTCAAATTCTTTTGCCACAATCTGATTTTCACTCTTATTTGTCTTCTGTTTTGCTTTATTAGCTCTATTAATATCATCTTTCAAAATGGAATCAGGAGTCATAGGAAGCAAAGTAATATTTTTATCGTTATGAACAAGAGTATACTGATTGTTTCTACCATGGTGTACAGAATTTTTATCAAATTGCCATGGTCTACCAAGTAATAAGGAACATGCTTGCATAGGTACCACATCACAATCAACATAATCAGCATATGTAGAGATACTAAAATGCACACGAACAGTACGTGTTACCTTAACCTTGCCGCTGTTGTTGAACCATTGGATGTAGTAAGGATGTGGATGTGGTCTTGTGGTGAGAGATAGATTCTCCACCATCTCCATGCTAGCCAAGTTATTGCAACTCCCTCCATCTATGATCACGCGAACAGAACGTTCCTTCACAACTCCCTTTGTATGGAACAAATTATGCCTATGATTTTGCTCAGCTTGTGTAACCTGCACGCTCAAAACACGTTGAGCAACTAAACATTCATACTTGTCAGTATCTTCAGGAGCCATGTATTGCGTCTCATGATCACAATCGTCTCCACCGTGTCCGTCACGTGTAATAAGAGCAAAAGTCTCCTCATCATAGTCACTAGCGGACTCATACCCACCATCCTCAGTAACAATCATCACACGCTTAGATGGGCATTCTCTCGCATAATGACCTCCACCCTTGCAACGTCGACAAATAATATCATGTGTTTGCCCTGTTGATGCCATGGATGAAGAAGAGCTCTTTGCAGGCCCAGAAGGTGAGCTCTTGGCAGATAGTGGTGATTGTGCCTGCTTTATTGTATCACGGTTGGAGGTGGCAGCCGACGGAGGCGCCGGTGTAGCAGAACGTGTGGAAGTAGATGATGCACGTGGTGTCCATGATGAAGGTCGACCTGCAGAAAAGTTAGTCCGCGCCAATGCCTGTCGATCCTGCACTTCACGTTCAGCTTTACAAGCAAGATGGAATAAACGAGTGATATTAGTATACTCCTTATACTCTAGAATCGTCTGAATCTCTCTATTTAATCCACCCATAAAACGTGCAAGCATAGCTTCATTCTCCTCAACAATACCACATCTAATCATGCCAGTTTGTAATTCCTGATAATATTCTTCTACAGAATTTTTTCCCTGTCTTAAGCGCTGCAATTTTTGAAGTAATTCACGTTGATAATATGGTGGAACCCAACGAGTACGCATAGCAGTTTTCAAAGCAGCCCAAGTAGCCGGAATAGGATATAATCTACAATGCTCAGACCACCAAACACATGCAAAACTAGTGAAAGCACAAACAGCAGCAGGAACACGTCTCTCCTCGGGATATTGTAAACATGTAAATCGTTGTTCAGGTTCTAACTCCCAAGTAAGATATATATCAGGAACATATCTACCCTCAAATGGTGGAATATTCAATTTTAGTTTAGGGAGATGGTCATGATCTCGTACCTGAGGGTGAGCCCTACCATTGCCATTATTTGCATGTGGACGACCTGGTGGTTGCTGTGCTGTTGGTGGCACGTAGTTCTGATTTTGATCAACCTCATCCTCATAATCTCCCACATAAGCATCCTCCTCCACATCAGCAGTAGGAACCACAGAAGTATCAACAGCAGCTGATAGAGGCAAAGGTGTCCCGATGTTTCGATGAGATGGTGGCTATCGTTTTCTGTGGGAGTCGACCTTGACGATCCGACTACGAACGTGCGAGACGTCGCGCCTTAGCAATCGCTAAACCAACTTCCGAGGGGTTATTGACCACGCCGGAGCACGATCAACCTGACCACGAGGGCCTGTTTCCTGCGAGCAAACGAAGAACAAGCAAGAAGCTGAGATTACAATCTGGATATTGCGAATATAAGATGAAAGCTTTATTGATCAAGGTGGGGTTCTGTGACGTCTTGGTCTGGTCGTTGGACACAAACGAAGTACGCGAAGTTGCAGCTATGGCGAACTTTTAATCTAAACAAAACCCAAGTCTAAACGACGCCCTAAGGGCTGTATATATGGAGGAAGAGAGGGGAATTTCGTGGCCCTTGAGGGTGGGGTCCGAAACCAACCCTAACTCTTGTTTCCCCACACATACGGACTCTAAAAATAGCCTATACTTAAGTATTTCGAAATTACATGGGCCTAGCCCATTAATAAGGTGACGCAGCACCTAGAATAGCCTATGGACGAATATTATGAAGTGGCATCTTGTATATTTCGTCCAAGGCTTCATGCACTCCTTATGGCGGCTTCAAAGTCCTGAAATCATCACTTGTAACTCCGTTCTTGATCCCCTTGCGCATGCCATCAACTCCATTCGTGTTCTTGCTCCAATGTTCATCCTTCTCCAAGCTAGGACCTTCATTTGTAAGCAAAACAAATGTATCCAATTTAGGCAGCATCATAATCTCATGAACATTAGAATCATTACCAAGAAACGAAAGTACCTGGTAATTTAATTGGCGTGCGCGAGCTCTAGTAATTGGTCCAGTATATGTAACAGTAGGGGCTGTGGGTGTAACAATGGTATTGATGTCCTCATCATCCTCCCCTTCTTGAAATGAAGTCGTCCTCGACGGAAGCTTATCTTCCTCACCCAAATAACGCTTCAAATCTGCAATGTTAAAAGTGGGACTAACCCCAAAATCTGCAGGTAGCTCAAGTTTATATGCATTATCATTTATTTTCTCTAAAACCTTAAAAGGACCATCAGCACGTGGCATTAGCTTTGATTTGCGCAGATTAGGAAATCTATCTTTACGCAAATGTAACCAAACAAGATCTCCAGGTGCAAACACAACATGTTTTCTACCCTTATCTCCAGCAAGTTTATATTTAGCATTCATACGCTCAATGTTTTCCTTAGTTAACTCATGCATTTTTAAAATCAATTCAGAACGTTCTTTAGCATCAAAATTAACCTTCTCCGAAGATGGAAGAGGCAACAAATCAATAGGTGCACGAGGTAGGAAACCATACACAATTTCAAAAGGGCACATCTTAGTAGTAGAATGCAATGAACGATTATAAGCAAATTCAATATGAGGCAAGCATTCTTCCCACATTTTCTTGTTATTCTTCAAAACAGCCCTAAGCATAGTAGACAATGTTTTATTGACTACTTCAGTTTGTCCATCAGTTTGGGGGTGACAAGTAGTACTAAAAAGCAGCTTAGTCCCCAACTTAGCCCATAAACATCTCCAAAAGTGGCTAAGAAATTTAGTATCACGATCTGAAACAATAGTATTTGGCACACCATGTAAGCGAATAATTTCACGAAAGAACAAATCAGCAACATTAACAGCATCATCACTTTTATGACATGGTATAAAGTGTGCCATTTTCGAGAACCTATCCACGACAACAAATATGCTATCCCTCCCCTTCTTTGTTCGAGGTAAACCTAAAACAAAGTCCATAGATATATCCTCCCAAGGAACACTAGGTACAGGCAAAGGCATATATAAACCATGAGGATTGAGTCGTGACTTAGCTCTTTGACAGGTAGTGCAGCGAGCAACAAAACGCTCAACATCCCGTCTCATCTTTGGCCAAAAGAAATGTGTAGCAAGTATATCCTCCGTCTTCTTGACGCCAAAGTGTCCCATTAATCCTCCTCCATGCGCCTCCTGCAATAACAAAAGACGAACGGAGCTAGCTGGAATGCATAGCTTGTTAGCACGAAACACAAATCCATCGTTAAGAACGAACTTGTTCCAAGTTCTCCCTTCCTTAGAATTCTGCAATACATCTTTAAATTCAGCATCATTAACATATTGATCCTTGATGGTCTCCAAACCAAATATTTTAAAGTCAAGTTGTGAAAGCATAGTATAACGACGAGACAAGGCATCAGCAATAACATTTTCTTTACCCTTCTTGTGTTTAATCACATAAGGGAAAGTCTCAATGAATTCAACCCATTTAGCATGTCGACGGTTCAGTTTTGCTTGACTTTTAATGTGTTTCAAAGATTCATGATCAGAATGTATAACAAATTCCTTGGACCATAAATAATGTTGCCATGTTTCTAAGGTCCGAACAAGAGCATATAATTCTTTATCATAAGTAGAATAGTTCAGACTAGGCCCACTCAATTTTTCAGAAAAGTATGCAACAGGTTTCCCATCTTGTAATAACACACCTCCTAATCCAATTCCACTAGCATCACATTCAAGCTCAAAAGTCTTATTGAAATTAGGAAGTTGGAGTAAAGGAGCATGTGTCAACTTACCTTTCAATACCGTGAAGGCTTCTTCCTGTGCGGTACCCCAAACAAAAGGTACATCCTTCTTTGTAAGCTCGTTGAGAGGTGCAGCAATGGTGCTGAAATCTCTCACAAAACGCCTATAGAAACCAGCGAGGCCAAGGAAACTCCTCACTTGTGTGACCGTTTTGGGCTGCGGCCAACTCTCAATAGCTTCAATCTTGGCTTTATCAACTTCAATTCCCTGTGGAGTAACAACATAGCCAAGAAAAGATACTCGGTCGGTGCAAAAGGTGCACTTTCCAAGGTTACCAAACAAACGTGCATCACGTAGAGCAATAAAAACAGCACGTAAATGTTCCAAATGGTCCTCCAAAGATTTGCTATAAATCAATATGTCATCAAAGTAAACTACCACAAATCGTCCAATGAAGGCACGTAAAACTTCGTTCATTAACCTCATGAAAGTACTAGGTGCATTAGTTAACCCAAAAGGCATGACTAACCACTCATATAATCCAAACTTAGTTTTAAATGTTGTTTTCCATTCATCTCCCAATTTCATACGAATTTGATGGTAACCACTACGCAAATCAACTTTGGAGAATATTGTAGAGCCACTCAATTCATCAAGCATATCATCTAGCCTAGGAATAGGATGACGATAACGAATAGTAATATTATTAATGCCTCTACAATCAACGCACATACGCGACGTACCATCCTTTTTCGGCACTAAAATGATAGGAACAGCACAAGGACTAAGGGATTCGCGTATATAACCTTTGTCGAGCAGTTCTTGTACTTGACGCATAATCTCCTTCGTCTCCTCTGGATTGGTACGGTATGGTGCACGGTTGGGTAATGATGCACCGGGAATTAAGTCAATTTGATGCTCAATCCCGCGAATAGGTGGTAATCCCGGTGGCACGTCTTGTGGAAAGACGTCGGCGAACTCCTGCAAAATGTTAGTGACAGCAGGAGGCAAAGAGGAAGGCGCGTCCTCGAATGAAAATAATGCCTCTTTGCACACAAAAGCATAGCAAACAGATTTGCTAAAATCTAGATCATCAATATCAGATTTGGTGGCAAGTAAACATGCACTTTTCAATTTAATTTCAGAAGCAACACTAGATTGTTTATTATTATTAGGCTGCATTTGTTGCTCAAATTCTTTTGCCACAATCTGATTTTCACTCTTAGTTTTCTCCTGTTTTGCTTTATTAGCTCTATTAATATCATCTTTCAAAATGGAATCAGGAGTCATAGGAAGCAAAGTAATATTTTTATCCTTATGAACAAGAGTATACTGATTGTTTCTACCATGGTGAATAGAATTTTTATCAAATTGCCATGGTCTACCAAGTAATAAGGAACATGCTTGCATAGGTACCACATCACAATCAACATAATCAGCATATGTAGAGATACTAAAATGCACACGAACAGTACGTGTTACCTTAACCTTGCCGCTGTTGTTGAACCATTGGATGTAGTAAGGATGTGGATGTGGTCTTGTGGTGAGAGATAGCTTCTCCACCATCTCGATGCTAGCCAAGTTGTTGCAACTCCCTCCATCTATGATCACGCGAACAGAACGTTCCTTCACAACTCCCTTTGTATGGAACAAATTATGCCTCTGATTTTGCTCAGCTTGTGTAACCTGCACACTCAAAACACGTTGAGCAACTAAACATTCATACCTGTCAGCATCTTCAGGAGCCATGTATTGCGTCTCATGATCAGAATCGTCTCCACCGTGTTCGTCACGTGTAATAAGAGCCAAAGTCTCCTCATCATAGTCACTAGCGGACTCATACCCACCATCCTCAGTAACAATCATCACACGCTTAGATGGGCATTCTCTCGCATAATGACCTCCACCCTTGCAACGTCGACAAATAATATCATGTGTCTGCCCTGTTGATGCCATGGATGAAGAAGAGCTCTTTGCAGGCCCAGAAGGTGTGCTCTTGGCAGATAGTGGTGATTGTGCCTGCTTTATTGTATCACGGTTGGAGGTGGCAGCCGACGGAGGCGCCGGTGAAGCAGAACGTGTGGAAGTAGATGATGCACGTGGTGTCCATGAAGAAGGTCGACCTGCAGAAAAGTTAGTCCGCGCCAATGCCTGTCGATCCTGCACTTCACGTTCAGCTTTACAAGCAAGATGGAATAAACGAGTGATATTAGTATACTCCTTATACTCTAGAATCGTCTGAATCTCTCTATTTAATCCACCCATAAAACGTGCAAGCATAGCTTCATTCTCCTCAACAATACCACATCTAATCATGCCAGTTTGTAATTCCTGATAATATTCTTCTACAGAATTTTTTCCCTGTCTTAAGCGCTGCAATTTTTGAAGTAATTCACGTTGATAATATGGTGGAACCCAACGAGTACGCATAGCAGTTTTCAAAGCAGCCCAAGTAGCAGGAATGGGATATAATCTACAATGCTCAGACCACCAAACACATGCAAAACTAGTGAATGCACAAACAGCAGCAGGAACACGTCTCTCCTCGGGATATTGTAAACATGTAAATCGTTGTTCAGTTTCTAACTCCCAAGTAAGATATATATCAGGAACATATCTACCCTCAAATGGTGGAATATTCAATTTTAGTTTAGGGAGATGGTCATGATCTCGTACCTGAGCGTGAGCCCTACCATTGCCATTATTTGCATGTGGACGACCTGATGGTTGCTGTGCTGGTGGTGGCACGTAGTTCTGATTTTGATCAACCTCATCCTCGTAATCGCCAGCAAAATCACCCTCCTCCGCATCAGCAGCAGGAGCCACAGAAGTAGCAACAGCAGCACCAACAGTTTGGCCAGGTGCAAGAGGGAGACGGCTCGCTCGGCGGAGGGCTGTTTCACGATGTGTAGGTAGTCGTCGTTGTTGTTGTTGTAGAGGTGCGTTAGGTGCAGCCGGTGGTGGTGGTGGAAGACGCGCGAGCAATTCATTAAACCTGTCATCGAGCTTTGTTTCGAACGTCTTCTCCATGTCATCTATCTTCTCCATGGCCTCTTCAAATCTGTTTAGCACATCCTGCACCTGTCCATTCATCATTTGCTGAAATTTATCATGCAACTCCTGATTCGTCATGTTCTCCCAGTCAGTCTCGTCGGCTTGTGATCCTGCCATGGTTAGCAACAATAGAAAACACACAAGAATATGATCCTACAGAATACTAACAAGAGGTGGTGGTGGCGGGTGTCACAAATCCGTCAAGCAAATCTCAAATTCTTACCAGTTCTTACCCAGCAGCAGGCGGTGATCGGCAACCGTTGTAGTCAAAACTCTCAAAAGCTTGGATAGAGCGATTGCCAGGGAGAGTCAAACGCACGACGTAGAGGTATGTGGAGCTGGGAAGGCTTATAGTATGGTAGCAAAAAGGGTCAGCAATAATCAATTCAGAGATGCAAAGTTGAATAAACGCTCAACGACGGTACTGTGCTGGTCCTAGGCTAGACCGTGCTAGAGACGCGAGCCTAGAACACTAACAAAATCACGGCGCTGCACGTAAATAAGGGAAAAGCACACTCTGGAACTTTTTTTTTCGCTTTTTTTTTGCGCTCCTTTTTTTTTGCGCTCCTCTTTTTTTTTTTTTGCGCTCCTCTTTTTTTTTTGCGAAAAATTACTATAACGGCGAGTGTCTCAAAACTCTTCCGTCGTCAAACTGATAGTATGGGCACGAAAATTTTTTTTCCACTTTTTTTTTCGGAAATCAGGGCAGCGACGACGAAAAAGTGCGACAAAAAATCACTATGATGGCACGTGGCTCAAAAGACTCAGAAAAGCCTAAAAATAGGATAGGGAAAAAAAAAATTTGCCCGAGAAAATTTTGGCCTAAAAACTGCCCGGGGGTCTCCAGACTCTTTTTTTTTCCGAGACCTACGCAGGCAAGGAAACACGAATCGGAATTGAGATTGATCTCAAGAACAAACCTAATATGAGGAGAACTCGGATTGGTGGTGGATATATGGTTGTGGTATATGGCAGCGGTGGTGGTATATGGTAGCGGTGGTGGTATATGAATACAGATTGGTGGTGGTATATGGATACGGATTGGTGGTGGTATATGGATATGGATTCAAAGCGGTGGCGGATAAGCAAAAGTGGTAGATGGGCGATGATGATGGTGCGGCGGCGGCGTGACAACTTATGACCAGAACTCGAAACTCTAAAAGACTAGACTCTAAGACCAGCAACTTGACACGACGATGCAACCGCAAATTCAACAAAGCAAAAACCCTAAAAAGATTATGCAAAGGCTCAGATTGGTTCGGATATGATGAACTAACCCTAATTTTTTTTTGTGGCTTTTTCGTGGACTGTAGGTATGAAGAACAGACTCAATCTAATCTACGAAAAACTGTAAAATCTCACCGAGCAACCTGGAAATCTGATACCACTTGATAGAGGCAAAGGTGTCCCGATGTTTCGATGAGATGGTGGCTATCGTTTTCTGTGGGAGTCGACCTTGACGATCCGACTACGAACGTGCGAGACGTCGCGCCTTAGCAATCGCTAAACCAACTTCCGAGGGGTTATTGACCACGCCGGAGCACGATCAACCTGACCACGAGGGCCTGTTTCCTGCGAGCAAACGAAGAACAAGCAAGAAGCTGAGATTGCAATCTGGATATTGCGAATATAAGATGAAAGCTTTATTGATCAAGGTGGGGTTCTGTGACGTCTTGGTCTGGTCGTTGGACACAAACGAAGTACGCGAAGTTGCAGCTATGGCGAACTTTTAATCTAAACAAAACCCAAGTCTAAACGACGCCCTAAGGGCTGTATATATGGAGGAAGAGAGGGGAATTTCGTGGCCCTTGAGGGTGGGGTCCGAAACCAACCCTAACTCTTGTTTCCCCACACATACGGACTCTAAAAATAGCCTATACTTAAGTATTTCGAAATTACATGGGCCTGGCCCATTAATAAGGTGACGCAGCACCTAGAATAGCCTATGGACGAATATTATGAAGTGGCATCTTGTATATTTCGTCCAAGGCTTCATGCACTCCTTATGGCGGCTTCAAAGTCCTGAAATCATCACTTGTAACTCCGTTCTTGATCCCCTTGCGCATGCCATCAACTCCATTCGTGTTCTTGCTCCAATGTTCATCCTTCTCCAAGCTAGGACCTTCATTTGTAAGCAAAACAAATGTATCCAATTTAGGCAGCATCATAATCTCATGAACATTAGAATCATTACCAAGAAACGAAAGTACCTGGTAATTTAATTGGCGTGCGCGAGCTCTAGTAATTGGTCCAGTATATGTAACAGTAGGGGCTGTGGGTGTAACAATGGTATTGATGTCCTCATCAGCAGCACCAGCAGTTTGGCCCGACTGAAGAGGGACACGGCTCGCTCGGCGGAGGGCTGTTTCCCGACGTGGAGGTAGTCGGTGTTGTTGCTGTTGTTGCAGAGGTGCGGCAGGAGCAGCCGGTGGTGGTGGTGGAAAACGCGACAGCAATTCAGCAAACTTGTTATAGAGCTTTGTTTCAAACGTCTTCTCCATGCCATCTATCTTCTCCATGGCCTCTTCAAATCTGTTTATCACATCTTGCACCTGTCCATTCATCATTTGCTGAAACGTATCATGAAGCTCCTTGTTCGTCAAGTTCTCCCAGTCAGTCTCGTCGGCTTGTGATCCTGGCATGGTTAGCAGCAATAGAAACACACAAGAATATGATCCTACAGACTACTAACAAGTGGTGGTGGTGGCGGGTGTCACAAATCTGTCAAGCAAATCTCAAATTCTTACCAGTTCTTACCCAGCAGCAGGCGGTGATCGGCAACCGTTGTAGTCAAAACTCTCAAAAGCTTGGATAGGGCGATTGCCAGGGAGAGTCAAACGCACGACGTAGATGTATGTGGAGCTGGGAAGGCTTATAGTATGGTAGCAAAAAGGGTCAGCAATAATCAATTCAGAGATGCAAAGTTGAATAAACGCTCAACGACGGTACTGTGCTGGTCCTAGGCTAGACCGTGCTAGAGACGCGAGCCTAGAACACTAACAAAATCACGGCGCTGCACGTAAATAAGGGAAAAGCACACTCTGGAACTCTCTCTTTTTTTTCGCTCTCTTTTTTTTTTGCTCTCCTTTTTTTTGCGCTCCTCTTTTTTTTGCGCTCCTCTTTTTTTTGTGAAAAATCACTATAATGGCGAGTGTCTCAAAACTCTTCCCTCGTCAAACTGATAGGATGGGCATGGAATTTTTTTTTCACTTTCTTTTCGGAAATCAAGGGAGCGACGACGAAGAAGTGCGACAAAAAATCACTATGATGGCACGTGGCTCAAAAGACTCAGAAAAGTCTAAAAATAGGATAGGGAAAAAAAATTTGCCCGTGAAAATTTTGGCCTAAAAACTGCCCGGGGGTCTCCAGACTCTTTTTTTTTCCCGAGACCTACGCAGGCAAGGAAACACGAATCGGAATTTAGATTGATCTCAAGAACAAACCTAATATGAGAAGAACTCGGATTGGTGGTGGATATATGGTTCTGGTATATGGCAGCGGTGGTGGTATATGGTAGCGGTGGTGGTATATGGATAGAGATTGATGGTGGTATATGGATACGGATTGGTCGTGGTATATGGATATGGATTCAGAGCGGTGGCGGATAAGCAAAAGTGGTAGATGGGCGATGATGATGGTGCGGCGGCGGCGTGACAACTTATGACCAGAACTCGAAACTCTAAAAGACTAGACTCTAAGACCAGCAACTTGACACGACGATGCAACCGCAAATTCAACAAAGCAAAAACCCTAAAAAGATTATACAAAGGCTCAGATTGGTTCGGATATGATGAACTAACCCTAATTTTTTTGTGTGTGGCTTTTTCGTGGACTGTAGGTATGAAGAACAGACTCGATCTAATCTACGAAAAACTATAAAATCTCATCGAGCAACCTGGAAATCTGATACCACTTGATAGAGGCTAAGGTGTCCCGATGTTTCGATGATATGGTGGCTATCGTTTTCTGTGGGAGTTGACCTTGACGATCCGACTATGAACGTGCGAGACGTTGCGCCTTAGCAATCGCTAAACCAACTTCCGAGGGTTATTGACCACGCCGGAGCACGATCAACCTGACCACGAGGGTCTGTTTCCTGCGAGCAAATGAAGAACAAGCAAGAAACTGAGATTGCAATCTGGATATTACGAATATAAGATGAAAGCTTTATTGATCAAGGTGGGGTTGTGTGACGTCTTGGTCTGGTCGTTGGACACAAACGAAGTACGCGAAGTTGCAGCTATGGCGAACTTTTAATCTAAACAAAACCCAAAGTCTAAACGACGCCCTAAGGGCTGTATATATGGAGGAAGAGGGGGGAATTTCGTGGCCCTTGAGGGTGGGGTCCGAAACCAACCCTAACTCTTGTTTCCCCACACATACGGACTCTAAAAATAGCCTATACTTAAGTATTTCGAAATTACATGGGCCTGGCCCATTAATAAGGTGACGCAGCACCTAGAATAGCCTATGGACGAATATTATGAAGTGGCATCTTGTATATTTCGTCCAAGGCTTCATGCACTCCTTATGGCGGCTTCAAAGTCCTGAAATCATCACTTGTAACTCCGTTCTTGATCCTCTTGCACATGCCATCAACTCCATGCGTGTTCTTGCTCCAATGTTCATCCTTCTCCAAGCTAGGCCCTTCATTTGTAAGCAAAACAAATGTATCCAATTTAGGCAGCATCATAATCTCATGAACATTAGAATCATTACCAAGAAACGAAAGTACCTGGTAATTTAATTGGCGTGCGCGAGCTCTAGTAATTGGTCCAGTATATGTAACAGTAGGGGTTGTGGGTGTAACAATGGTATTGATGTCCTCATCACAACTCAAGAGAGACGCTAGCACGATTGCTCTATAGGTGGATACGACACTTGTGCACAACCTATGATATGCAAAATGTATCAACTTTCTATCCCAAGTATGCTATGTATGATGTTCCGGTACTATGATCCAAGATGATCAGATATGCAATGTGGTATGATGCTATGGCTATTGCTTACAAGCTCTTTGTTCACTCTTTTGCTTAAAAGATTATTCTTTTTTTATTTTTTTATATGGCCACAATGCGAAATGCACAAACCAAGATAGCAATTGGGTATATACGGGAACAATCTTGTGACACAAGGGATGATATGATACCAATATGATATGGTATGTATGCAATGTATGGTGTAGATCACTAATGTGCACAAGTAACATTGCCGGCAATACTCTCGATAAGTAAGTGACGCAAAATGGGCTAGGGGTTATCAATGCAATGGCAAGGGAATATACAATGGAGGGATACCACGATACCAAGATGATATGAAGGTTACCGTCTGTGTCGATGATGAGTGGCGATGATCTTGATGGAGATACCAAGATGATGGAGACTCGTCCCTAAGTAGCCGAAACACCTTAGGAGACGGAAAAACCATGAACTCAAAACCTCAAATGTCAAATGGTGGTAGCGGGAATGCGGTGGTGGTCACGTGGAAGCCCAAAGGAATTGCGGAATGGCAATGATGGGTTTTGAGACGCAATGTGGAAGTGGAGGGTAAGGTGGTGGACTATACACGGTGTCGGAGTTAGAAGCATGGTCCCTAAGTAGCCGAAACACCTTAGGAGACTCAACTCACAACAAAAACAAAATTGGGTTAAGTTGGGTTGGTGGAAGTGTACGGTGGGCAAGCCTATGCGGAAGTTATGGTGGTGGTGGTTGATGAAGAAGCAATCATCCCTAAGTAGCCTAAACACTTTAGGAGACTCAAATCACAGCTCAAACAACCTCAAATGCTAAGGAGAACAAAATTGGTTAGGTTGCAGAAGGCTATGGTGGTTTTGCGGAAGTTATGGTGGAAGCCCTTGGCAAAGATGCCAAAGTTCCAAATATTTGATGGAGTCAAATGGTAATGGTAGTATTTTTGTGGGAAAGGGGATGTCAAGAGCTTTTCAACGAGCTAAAGAACGCAAAAATCAGACTCCGGATGAATTAGTTATGGACAAAACGGTGAAACGGTGATGGCTGAAGTTACAAGGGCCGGACGTCCAGGGTTGAGCCCGGATTTCCGGGGTTGTCTGTCCAGAACCGAGCAGATTTGGCGTCCAGGATCCGGATGTCCGGCCTTTGGCCCGGATGTCCGGCCCGATGATTCCAGATCTCGTTTGGGGCGGAAATTTTCGAACTGGGGGCGGAAATTGATGATTCCAATGACAAAATTGGAGAGATTTCATGGATGGAAAGTGGGGAAACTTGGGGATATGCTAGATCCACTCGAAACCAAGCAAATCCATGGATCAAATCCAACAAAACCTCATCAAACCAACAAATCACAAAAAAAATTGGGGCCTATTTTTGGTGGGGATTTTTGAAATTGGGGAAGAACACAACAAAATTAGGCTAGAAGACACAACGGGGAGGCTCTGAAATCGTGATCATCTGGTTGGGGACCTATTGTTATCAGTTTCCTATTTAGCAAGGTTAACAATTCTTCCATGAGGAAATCATAAGACTTATTCTATATGTTGTTCCTGATGAGTCCTTTGAGTATCCAAAGTCTGATCTTTACCCATTGACCATGTCAATGCTATCTCGAAGCATGTCTGTGGTACTCCGATTATCAACCAGAACATTTGAAGCCCAATGCTAAATGTTTCCTGCTCAATTACCCAAACACCAGTATATGGGTAATGTCATGAAATTTCCCTCACCTTACCTAAGAGTTTTCTACATTATATCCGGTCATGGATATCATACTCTGCTTGTCCTTGGGAAGGATATACCCTTGAAATATGTCTTTAAACACATTTTCCTTTCCATTCTTCTGTTTAATCTAATGATCACCTTTTCCTTTCCATTGTTTGGTTTAACCTTTCTAGAGGTCTATAGGATATAAGCAGTAAAATTATCCTACTTATGTAAACACCTCGGTCTACAATTCTGTCAGGAAGACCATGTTATTATTGTTGATGACTTTCCGGTAACCGCCGATGGACGAGAACTTTGCCTATTGGTCTGTCTCGTTCAACGAGAAGGAGAATGGTTCTCTTCATCCCTCGCCCTTGGTACCGACGTTGTTGCAGACATAAATTGACAGGCTACCCCCTGACATGCTTGCTTGCATGATAACGCAAGACGTCTCCGCCCTTCCTACTTTTAACCCACATGGTGGGCCCATAACCCACAGTTCCACAGGATCGAAACCTAACTCTTCGGTACACCCCCGGTTTCCAAAGTTATTCCTCGAGCGTGACCTTGTATGTAATTCACGAGCCACACTCTAAGAGATCATCAATTAGGGTATCAGACATAATACTTATTCCCGTTGCTTTGAACCCCTTTCACATGTTGTTTCAGGCATCTTATAATTGCCTACCCGCTTGAAACTTCTCAGGGTACCTCCTTACTTTACTCTTGATATTTTCTTAAGTTTCAGTTCGAGAGTTACTTTCCGCGGCCGTCCCCGATGTTAGCTACCAGATAGTCAACCTTGTAGAGGTCCGTTCTCCTGGAACATACCCACAATTTATTCTTTCGTAAGTATGATGGAGTTACTGAAGAAAGGATGCCGACTGCATCATGATGACCTCAAGTAGAAAAATAAAGACATCAATGTAATGGATCAACCACTTCGAGAAGATCAACTAAGACCGAGAACACTCGCTAGAATTTCGTAACCAAAACCTTTCCCCCTTAGACTCTCCCTTAAATCTCGGGACGAGATTTCTTGTAGTGGAGGAGAATTGTGACGCCCGGATAATTAAGCTCAAGTGAACCTCTGCTAAAGAAGCCACGTCACATCGGTTACTGTTGATAAACTCGCGTCAGTTCGAAACCCAGTTCAAATTTCAAAATTAGAATAAAGGCAGACAATAAAAGTTTTCAAACATGAAAACTAAAATGTTCATCATGTGGCAAATAATCCCTAACTTATTTTGGTGTTGGAACCAACCTTTTTCAAAATGTTTAAATGCCCTGAACTAATTACAAACAATGGCTAAAATAATAATTTATTTGCTTTTGAAAATATAAAAATATTAAACTAAATAATTTTGGGTCCAAACTAGGCTTGGCAGTGGCCTATTTTAATAATACTAATTTGGGTGCTAACTTGGTAATTTAAAGAAACTAAACTAACAAAAGTAAAATAAAAGAAAACAGTAAAAAAAGGAAAAAAGAACAAAAAAACAAACAAACAACAAAAGACCCCCCCCCCCCCGCTGGGCCTCTTGGCCCAGCTGGCCACCCACGCGGCCCAGCCGGCCCACCCCGGCCGGATAACCCCACTCCTATACCTAAATCCTAGCGCACACCCCCCACGGCACGATCCCCCTCTCCCTCGTGTCCTCCCTCTGCCCCTCCCCCGATCCAGATCGGGATCGGGCCGACGCCACCCCGTGCGCCTCCTACCCTTGGGCTCGCGCGTCCTGCCGGCGACCTCGCCGGAGCCCCTCGCCGCCTCGACCTCGCGGCCTCGGCGAGCACGCCCGCGCTCGAGGACTGTCGCCTCCACTCCGCAGCTTCTTCGTCGTCCTCGCATCGCGCCTACAGCACCACCGGCCGCCGTCGTCATCGTCGCGCCCCGCCCGCTGAAGCTCGCCACCACCTCGCGTGCCGCGACTTCCTCCTTGCCCCGTCCTGAGTCCGTTGACCATGCGTCGCGCCTCCCCATGCCCTCTGCTCTTCCTCGCGCCTGAAGCCCCGTCCGACCGCCGGACCTCGCCGGCAGGGTTCCTCCGGCCTCCCCGAGCTCTCCTCTGCAACGATGTGAGCATCCGGCTCCCCCTGGCCTCTTCCCTCTCTTCCACATCCCCCGTAGACGCCTGACCGACGAGGCCGTGCCTCTGCCGCTACTCGCCGCCGACATGGTGGTCAATTTCGATCGTCCCCGCGCCTATGGTTTGTTCCTGTGAGTGTGCGGCGAGGCCCTCGACCGGTCCGTGCCGACCACCGCTCAAACGATCACCGGAGGCAAGCGCACGACCGTCGCCAATGCATTCCGCCTCATCGTCGTTTCCTTGCTGATGTGGAACATCCTTAACCCCAAATCACCCCCTGTGTGCCACTGACCTATGGGCCCACTATCTAATTAGATTAGTTCATAGCTAAATAAGTCTGTTAAATAATGGTTCAGTTAAAATATGACACCGACAGTGGGGCCCCACCTAGCTAATTAATTTAACTAACTAATTTAGATTAACATCAGAGTATGACAAATGGACCCCACCGGTCAGACTTGGCTAGTCAGCGTTGACATAGTCAACTGCTGACTGGACCCTCTGGCCCACATGTCAGCCTCTGCTGATAGGCTGGTTAACCAAGTCAACTGGGCCCACTGTCATCCTTTGTGCTGAACAACTGGGTACAATCCTGGGTACCCGTAGCATTTTATTCATTCATTTCGAATTAATATTTAATCCACTAAATTCTAGAATATTGTTAAAATTTAGGAAATTAATATAAAATAATACTTAACTCGGATGAAAAAACTTTGTACATGAAAGTTGCTCAGAACGATGCGACGAATCTGAATATGCAACTCATTCATTCGCCACACATCCCTAGCATACCGAACATGCAACTTTCCCCCTCCGGTTCGTTTGTCCGAAAACGCGAAACACCGGGGATATTTTCCCGGATGTTTCCCCCCTTCACCGGTACCACCTCATACCATGTTAGGGCACCCCTAGCACCGACACTTGTCATGTCATGCATCTCTATTCATCTGTTTGCTTAAATATTTATTGTTTCTTCCCCCTCTTCTCTCGCTAGACACCGAGATCAACGCCGCTACTACCCAGTATGACTATGGTGTTGACGACCCCTCTCTCTTCCCGAGCAACCAGACAAGCCCCCCTTTGATCACCAGATATCGCCTACTCTTCTCTCTACTTCTTGCATTAGAGTAGTGTAGCATGTTACTGCTTTCCGTTAATCCTATTCTGATGCATAGCCTGCCATTGTTGCTACATCTGTTGACACCTTACCTGCATTCCTAAATGCTTAGTATAGGATGCTAGTTTATCATCAGTGGCCCTACATTCTTGTCTGTCTGCCATGCTATACTATCGGGCCGTGATCACTCGGGAGGTGATCACGGGTATATACTATATACTTTATACATGATACATGTGATGACTAAAGTCGGGTTGGCTCGAGGAGTACCCGCGGTTGATTCATGAAGTGGGGGCTGGAAGGACATACTTTCCCGACGGCCCTCTGTGTGGATCTTTGTGGCGAAGCGACAGGGCAGGTTGAGACCACCTAGGAGAGAGATGGGCCTGGCCCTGGTCGGCGTTCGCGGTTATTTCAAGATAACACGTTTAACGAGATCTTGGTATTTGATCTGAGTATGGCCACTGGCCTATACGCACTAACCATCTACGCGGGGACATTTATGGGCACTCGACGTCGTGGTATCAGCCAAAGCCTTCGTGACGTCAGCGACTGAGCGGCGCGCGCCGCATTGGACCGTAAGCTCGCCCTTGTATTAAGGGGGCTCGGTCTGCTTCCGGCCGCGTACGCAACGTGCAGGTATGGAATGGGCGATGGGCCCAGACCCCTGCGCCATAGGATTTAGACCGGCGTGCTGACCTCTCTGTTGTGCCTAGGTAGGGTTGTGACGTGTTGATCTTCTGAGGCCAGGCATGACCCAGGAAAGTGTGTCCGGACAAAGGGGATCGAGTGTGTTGGGAAATGTGTTGCACCCCTGCAGGGAAGTAAATCTATTCGAATAGCCGTGATCTTCGGTAACAGGACGACTTGGAGTTGTACCTTGACCTTATGATAACTAGAACCGGATACTTAATAAACACACCCTTCCAAGTGCTAGATACAACCGGTGATAGCTCTCTCATAGGGCGACGAGGGGAGGATCATCGGTTAGGATTATGCTATGTGATGTTACTTGGTGAACTTACCTTCTACTCTCTTCTCCTGCTGCAAGATGGAGGTTACTAGAAGCGCAGTCTTCGAAAGGACTAGCTATCCCCCTCTTATTCCGGCATGTTGCAGTTCAGTCCATATATGATACCCTTATTCCATTTGATACCAATGCATACATATGTAGTGTAGCTCCTTGCTTGCGAGTACTTTGGATGAGTACTCACGGTTGCCTTGCTCCCTCTTTTCCCCTTTCTATACCTGATTGCTGCGACCAGACGATGGAGCCCAGGAGCCAGACGCCACTGTCGATGACGACTGCTACTACTCGGGAGGTGCCTACTACTACGTTCAGGCCGCTGACGATGACTAGGAGTAGTTTAGGAGGATCCCAGGCAGGAGGCCTGCGCCACTTTCGATCTGTATCCCAGTTTGTGCTAGCCTTCTTAAGGAAAACTTGTTTAACTTATGTCTGTACTCAGATATTGTTGCTTCCGCTGACTCGTCTATGATCGAGCCCTTGTATTCAAGCCTTCGAGGCCCCTGGCTTGTAATATGATGCTTGTATGACTTATTTTATTTGTAGAGTTGTGTTGTGATATCTTACCGTGAGTCCCTGATCTTGATCGTACACGTTTGCGTGTATGATAAGTGTACGATTGAATCAGGGGCGTCAAAAGTTGGTATCAGAGCCGACTGCCTGTAGGAATCCCCCTTCCAAACTCCTTGGCCGAAGTTGAGTCTAGTCGTTGCAAAACTTTTAACTAGCATGGCTGTGCGGCTTACGGGCCCACGTCACCATTGGGTGGTATTAGGATCTTTTTTTTCCTCGTCTATACTCTGGGACTCTGGTCTCTCTTTTATTCGGGTTAAATGAATTTTGCTAAATCTAACATTGGGATCTCATGATGACTTTTACCCGGAGAGCACCTTATTACCGATGATTGCTTGGTGCACCAGAAGATTCTAGAGGCACTCTCTGATGTTCTCCCGAGAACATGTCCTCATCGCCTTTGCAATTCCCTACCACTATAATATCCTTATGGATAACTACATACACTTGATATTCATACAATCATTCCCCGTTGATCTTGTTATTACAAGATACCCCAAATTCTCTCTATTGTTCTGAGAATACTTGTGCCTACTGCCTTGTAGTTCCTTTCCACGGGAATACCCCTACGGATAATTCCTTGCACTTATCGAGTATCCTCTCATTCCCCGTTGATCATGTGTTTCACAAAATTCTTTGCAATGCTATTTGATCTTCCAAAAATCCTGAGCTTCCTATTGCTCTTATAATTCTCGCTTGCTTGCACTATGGTTAATCCCATATGTCTCGTAATCTTAATGGCATCCCTTGTCATTATCATTTTGAGTCTGTTAATTCAATATGTTGCGAATGCTCGTAATCCTCAATCAGATCCTAGAATTCATCCTTCCGGCTCTGACGTCATTTTGAACATGAGTTGGTTCTCGACCACTCAAATCACCGTCGATTGTACCCCTAAGGCTTTTCAACTTATCCATCCCTAATCAGAGCATTGCTTCTGATCCATTGTCTTGGAATTCATAATTCCTTTGCATTTGAGCTTTGAGTTAGTCAGTTGTTTCTATAATCTGATCTCTTTGAATTCTTTCTTCCTCTGGTTGAGTACCGATGCTCACATCAGATCCCTTGAGGACCATCGGATCCTTTGTTGGATTTTATCCGATAGCGTTCTTCATATTCAATCACTTTGGAAGTTCTTACTCCATTGGTAAATCCTATCCTCTGATTGACCAACCATGCTATGCTTTTGATCTTGTGTTATTTACTCCTGAAGTCTGTGGTATATGTTCCTAATAGACCCTGATGGGTTGAACCTATGCCTTTTCTAATCTGTGTGAACCCGGAAACTACTACGGGTCATAGTCTACTGTTGTTATGTCAGATAAAATTTCAACACAACTTCGTTGAAGGTGAGAAGTGAAAGAAATGTTATGCATTAGAGAAGTGGGAGTCGACCTTGAACTCTGTGTTCATGCCCATGGACACGATGTAGATCCTATCATGGAAGCTTCTTGTAATAATAACTATTTCTTTGATAAGTATCATCTGGTATCTGTGAATTGATCCATTGGAACCGTGGATCTGACCATGATTGTTCTCCTTTGATTCTATTTCTCGGACAAGTTAAAGTACTTGTCTTCTGCAGATCAGTACGCCTGCCCAACCTCTATTTTGTTCTACCTTCGAGTATTACCCCCTGGTATCTTGAGGATATCAACCCATTGCACTTCATCTTATGAATTTTTGATGAAGTAGTACCTTTCCCCGTCATAATCACTCCACGGGTTCTGGGTTGTCGTCAATAGAGAATGCCGATTAGTGAATCGAATCTACAGTATTGTTGAGGAGTTTAATACTCCATCACGTCATTCCTAGCCTGATCGGCTAGTGTTAATTTTAACTGTGCTACCTGGTCCTTATTCCCGGAGCATAAATTTTGATGATGAGCTAAGCTTACGTCGATCTTCCTTGTCATGTCATTTCACCTCGAACAATAAGGTTGATTCCGAGTTTGTGTCGTACGCGTGGTTCCAATAACCTTTCGCTTCATCATTCCTTTGACTTGATGTCATCGCCGAACGATTAGATCTTCATGAAATCTCTCGACAACTGTGTCGTGATCATCATCAACATCCTAAGCTCTTCCAAGATATATATATATATGTATATCGAATTCATGATGAGAAATACCAACCTTGCCCTCGATGATTTGTGTTATCATCAAGCACTTTATTTCCTTCTGTTAACACAAACTTGTTCATGTTTTGGATTGAATCTTGAGTTCCTTGCTATCTAGCTTATGTTATGTTCTACCTTGGGTACCACTGTCTTTTATGTGAAGAATGTCGCGAGAATTTCACCACCTCTTAAGAAATTCTTGATGTAGTAATACTTATCGCCATCTCCATTCATTTCTTGGTCCCTGTGTTGTTTCTAACCGAAATACCAACAAATGGTCTATGATGTGTAAATTCTAAACTTCTAGCAACCCTATTGCTTTGAAGTTATTGGTCTATAGTTTCATTCTACGTCTATGGCTTATTGAATCATCATTCGAACATTGATCATGCTACCTAGCCCATATTTCGGGTGCAACTGTGTATGTTTTCCTCGAGCATACATCATTAAGTCATTTGATCTAGCTAATGTTATCTCCTTGTTCACATAGTTGTGGAAATCCATCTTTTGGAAATCTCAATGGATTGTCGTTGAGTCAATCAGTCACCTCCTCACCTCTCCTTGATTTAGTGATGAACCCTTGTTCGGAATTCGCTTCCATAGAAAATTTCTCAGGAATCATATAATGTCGTCTCGTCAATTGTGTTGCACCTCTTCTTCTCAAGCATCCTGAGTCTGAGGTGTCCTGACACCAATCAGATGTGAAACTTGTCAGATATGCTGGTTGGAACATTTTCCAAAAGTCATAGCATTGATCTTTATATACCTCGGTAAGGTGATGTCATGCCTAGCACACCTGGCTGGGGGACCTATTGTTATCAGTTTCCTATTTAGCAAGGTTAACAATTCTTCCATGAGGAAATCATAAGACTTATTCTATATGTTGTTCCTGATGAGTCCTTTGAGTATCCAAAGTCTGATCTTTACCAATTGACCATGTCAATGCTATCTTGAAGCATGTCTGTGGTACTCCGATTATCAACCAGAACATTTGAAGCCCAATGCTAAATGTTTCCTGCTCAATTACCCAAACCCCACTATATGGGTAATGTCATGAAATTTCTCGCACCTTACCTAAGAGTTTTCTACATTATATCCGGTCATGGATATCATACTCTGCTTGTCCTTGGGAAGGATATACCCTTGAAATATGTCTTTAAACACATTTTCCTTTCCATTCTTCTGTTTAATCTAATGATCACCTTTTCCTTTCCATTGTTTGGTTTAACCTTTCTGGAGGTCTATAGGATATAAGCAGTAAAATTATCCTACTTATGTAAACACCTCGGTCTACAATTCTGTCAGCAAGACCCTGTTATTATTGTTGATGACTTTCCAGTAACCACCGATGGACGAGAACTTTGCCTATTGGTCTGCCTCGTTCAACGAGCAGGAGAATGGTTCTCTTCGTCCCTCGCCCTTGGTACCGACGTTGTTGCCGACATAAATCGACATGCTACCCCCTGACATGCCTTGCTTGCATGATCACGCAAGACGTCTCCGCCCATCCTACTTTTAACCCACATGGTGGGCCCATAACCCACAGTTCCACAAGATCGAAACATAACTCTTATGTACACCCCCGGTTTCCAAAGTTATTCCTCGAGCGTGACCTCGTATGTAATTCACGAGCCACCCTCCGAGAGATCATCAATTATGGTATCATACATAATACTTATTCTCGTTGCTTTGAACCCCTTTCACATGTTGTTTCAGGCACCAAACGATTGCCTACCCGCTTGAAACTTATCAGGGTACCTCCTTACTTTACTCTCGATATTTTCTTAAGTTTCAGTTCGAGAGTTACTTTCCGCGGCCGTCCCCGATGTTAGCTACCAGATAGTCAACCTTGCAGAGGTCCGTTCTCCTAGAACATACCCACAATTTATTCTTTCGGAAGTACGATGGAGTTCCCGAAAAAATGATTCCGACTGCATCATGTTGACCTCAAGCAGAAAAATAAAGACATCAATGTAATGGATCAACCACTTCGAGAAGATCAACTAAGACCGAGAACACTAGCTAGAATTTCGTAACCAAAACCTTTCCCCCTTAGACTCTCCCTTAAATCTCGGGACGAGATTTCTTGTAGTGGAGGAGAATTGTGATGCCCGGATAATTAAGCTATAGTGAACCTCCGCTAATGAAGCCACGTCACCTCGATTACTATTGATAAACTCGCGTCAGTTTGAAACCCAGTTCAAATTTCAAAATTAGAATAAAGGCAGACAATAAAAGTTTTCAAACATGAAAACTAAAATGTTCATCATGTGGCAAATAATCCCTAACTTATTTTGGTGTTCGAACCAACCTTTTACAAAATGTTTAAATGCCCTGAAGTAATTACAAACAATGGCGACAATAATAATTTATTTGCTTTTGAAAATATTAAAATATTAAACTAAATAATTTTGGGTCCAAACTAGGCTTGGAAGTGGCCTATTTTGATAATACTAATTTAGGTGCTAACTTGGTAATTTAAAGAAACTAAACTAACAAAAGTAAAATAAAAGAAAACGGTAAAAAAGGAAAAAGAACAGACAAAAAAACAAAAGACCCCCCCCCCCGCTGGGCCTCTTGGCTCAGCTGGCCACCCACGCGGCCCAGCCGGCCCACTCCTATACCCAAACCCTAGCGTACACCCCCACGCCACGATCCCCCTCTCCCTCGTGTCCTCCCTCTGCCCCTCCCCCGATCTAGATCGGGATCGGGCCGACGCCACCCCATGCGCCTCCTACCCCCCTGGGCTCGCGCGTCCTTCCGGCGACCTCGCCGGAGCCCCTCGCCGCCTCGACCTCGCGGCCTCGGCGAGCACGCTCGCGCTCGAGGACTGCCACCTCCACCCCACAGCTTCTTCGTCGTCCTCGCATCGCGCCTGCAGCACCACTAGTCGCCGCCTTCATCTTCGCGCCCCGCCCCGGTGAAGCTCGCCACCACCTCGCGTGCCCCGACTTCCTCCTTGCCCCGTGCTGAGTCCGTCGACCCCGTGTCGCGCCTCCCCATGCCCTCTGCTCTTCCTCGCGCCTACAGCCCCGTTCGGCCGCCGGACCTCGCCAGCAGGGTTCCTCCGGCCTCCCCGAGCTCTCCTCTGCAACGATGTGAGCATCCGGCTCCCCCTGGCCTCTTCCCTCTCTTCCACATCCCCTGTAGACGCCTGACCGACGAGGCCGTGCCTCTGCCGATGCTCGCCGCCGACATGGTGGTCGATTTCGACCGTCCCCGCGCCTACGGTTTGTTCCAGTGAGTGTGCGGCGAGGCCCTCGACCGGTCCGTGCCAACCGCCGCTCGAACGATCGTCGGAGGCGAGCGCACGACCGTCTCCAATGTGTTACGCCTCGCCGTCGTTTCCCTGCTGATTTGGAACATCCTTAACCCCAAATCACCCCCTGTGTGCCACTGACCTATGGGCCCACTAGCTAATTAGATTAGTTCATGGCTAAATAAGTCTGTTAAATAATGGTTCAGTGAAAATATGACACCGACAGTGGGGCCCCACCTAGCTAATTAATTTAACTAACTAATTTAGATTAACATCAGAGTATGACAAATGGACCCCACCGGTCAGACTTGGCTAGTTAGCATTGACCTAGTCAACTGCTAACTGGACCCTCTCGCCCACATGTCAGCCTCTGCTGATAGGCTGGTTGACCAAGTCAACTGGGCCCACTGTCAGCCTTTGTGCTGAACAACTGGGTATAATCCTGGGTACCCGTAGCATTTTATTCATTTATTTTGAATTAATATTTAATCCAGTAAATTCTAGGATATTGTTAAAACTTTAGAAAATTAATATAAAATAATATGTAACTCAGATGGAAAAACTTTGTACATGAAAGTTGCTCAGAACGACGAGACGAATCCGAATATGCAACCCGTTCGTCCGCCACACATCCTGTAACACCCTCGATGCGACTATAGCTCGCACGTGTCGAGGCACGATTTAGAGACATAATCGCATTGAAGACATATGTCACAAGTTAGGCAATCTTCACAACATCCCGTGTAATATAAATAATAAAGGGGAGATAACATAGTTGGCTTACACTCGCCACGTCAATCAAGGACATAAATAGCATTACATCATCCAAACACTCATGGCCCGACTACGGTGCCAAAATAAAAGATAACCCAACATGCGACAACGGTCCCGTTCACCCCCAACTGGGCACCACTACTGATCATTGGGAAAGGAAACATAGTAACGTTGAGAGTCTTCGTCGAACTCCCACTTGAGCTCGTACGCGTCTCCTGGAGCGGAATCATCAGGCCCTGCATCTGGTGTAATAGTAATCTGTGAGCCACGGGGACTCAGCAATCTCGCACCCTCGCGATCAAGACTATTTAAGCTTATAGGTAAGGCAAGGTAAATATAGGTGGAGCTGCAGCAAGTGACTAGCATATATGGTGGCTAACTTATTCGCAAAAGAGAGCGAGAAGAGGAGGCAAAGCGCGAGCGAGAAACTAGAGAACAACCTGCGCAAACATTACTCCAACACCGTGTCCACTTCCCGGACTCCGCCGAGAAGAGGCCATCACGGTAACATACTCAGTTGATTCATTTTAATTAAGTTAAGGTTCAAGTTATCTACAACCGGACATTAACAAATTCCCATGTGCCCATAACCGCGGGCACGGCTTTCGAAAGTTCAAATCCCTGCAGGGGAGTCCCAACTTAGCCCATGACAAGCTCTCACGGTCAACGAAGGAATAGACCTCCTCCCAAGACGTTCCGATCAGACTCGGTATCTCGGTAATTCAAGACACTTCGACAGGTTAAAACAAGACCAGCAACACCGCCCGAATGTGCCGACAAATCCCGATAGGAGCTGCACATATCTCTTTCTCAGGGCACACTCAGATTGTCCTAGGTATGGGTAGGCCAGCCTAGAGTTGCCCCTGGTGGCCACCGGTAGCTGACAGGTGGACCAACACTCAGAGGAGCACTGGCCCGGGGGGGTTAAAATAATGATGACCCTTGAGTCTGCAGAACCCAAGGGAAAGAAAAGGCTAGGTGGCAAATGGTAAAACCAAGGTTGGGCATTGCTGGAAAAGCTTTAATCAAGGCGAACTATCAAGGGGTTCCCATTATAACCCAACCGCATAAGGAACGCAAAAATCCGGGAACATAACACCGATATGACGGAAAACTAGGGCGGTAAGAGTGGAACAAAACACTAGGCGAGAGGCCGAGCCTTCCACCCTTTACCAAGTATATAGATGCATTAAGATAACATAGCAATATAATGATATCCCAACAAGTAAATAAAAGATGTTCCAACAAGGAACGGCCTCCAATCTTCACCTGCAACTAGCAACGCTATAAGAGGGGCTAAGCAAAGCGGTAACATAGCCAATCAACGGTTTGCTAGGACAAGGTGGGTTAGAGGTTTGACATGGCAAAATGGGAGGCTTGCAAGCAAGTGGTAGGCATCGTAGCATTGGCATAGCAAAAGAGCGAGCAAACTAGCATAGCAAAGATAGTAGTGATTTCGAGGGTATGATCATCTTGCCTGCACAGTTGTCAGACTTGACTGGATCCTCAAAAGCAAACTCAACGGGCTCCTCGTTAGCGAACTCGTCTCCCGGCTCTACTCAAACAAGACAAACAAGCAACAAGGATACGATCAACCACGTGCAAACTCAAACAATGCAATGCAAAGATGGTATGCTATGCGGAATGCGATGCGAGATGCAAAATGCAAGATATGACAGGAAATGCATGAACCTGGACTCAACTTGGAAAACCAAGTGTTCCACTGGAAAGATGAGATGAAATCGCTTGAAAACGATATAAAGAACGCCGGAATCGGAGTTACGGTTTGGAAATGGCAAGTGATTCAAAAATGACACCGGTCTGCGATTTACAGCAAGTAGGCATCTAAATGCAATGAGATGAACATGCTACAGCACCCAAACATGACAAAAAAAATACATGGCAGGGATGCACACAAGATGCTTAACAAAAGTCTAGCACTGAGCTACGGCCAATTCATCCATTAACAGGTTCAAACAAGCATGGCAAAAATGCATATGACAAACAGATCTCATAATGAAAGCTAGACATGGCAAGACAATGCTGAAATATAACCCAAGTAGGCATGTTTACGAGCTCGATGCACTCACTAGAGTGCAAGTCATGGCAAGACAAGCATACACCCATCAAGAAGGCACAAAATTAAAGCAAGACATGGCAAGAACAATGGTATAGAAAGCACGGATCAACTACAACAACATCGGCAAAATTGCAAACAAGTTGACAATCTGCCCAGATGCACAAAGTAGCAAAAGTAGAGCTGGATTGACTCAAGCTAGGGTGCTCCATAAATGCAAACAGAGACATGGATGGATAGAGCACGACAATATTAACAAAACATCCTTATTGATCATCCTCAAAAGAGGCACGGATCACTAGGAAACAACAAGAACATATGGCATCATGAGATAAACAGCTCCAGGACTTAGTGAAATCACTAAGTCCCTGAAAACAGAATTATCAAGTGCACCACTTTGCAAGCTTGCACAAGTCACTACACACATCACAAAAATACATGGGTTGCACCTCTGGAAAGATGGCAAAACCCTTAACAAAACATATGTAGAACTCATGGGCATAGCATGCACACATTAATCATGGAAAAATGACAAAAGTGCTAAACGGAGTAGCAGATCTGACAATTAACTCAAGTAGCCCTCTTCTAACAGCATTTCGGGCGTCAAGATGAGCTCAAATGAACATGATGCGATGGACTGAAATGTTGTACTCTCTGAGATGAACATTTTGATATGCTATATGGATGAATCGGAGCTACGGATGCAAAGTTACGGGGTTACGAACATGTGCATATGGACTGAGAATATCAGGGACTTAGTAAAAAACAACCCCAGATCTAGGGTTTGACTGGCGCGGAATCCGAGGCGGGGCCGGCACGCACTGTTCACGCCGGAGTTCGTCGCCGATGTCGTCGGAGTGGAGAGGAGAGGCCGGGCCGGGGCCGGCGGTGGCGGCCGGAGGCGGCGGCCGGGCGAGGCGGCGGCGGCGGCGCGAGGTGTGAGGCGGCGGCGTGGGGCGGCGGCGCGAGGCGGCGGCGCGGGGCGGCGGCGGCGGCTCGGGCCGCGGGGCCCTCCCTGGGCCTGGCGGGCCGCGGCGGCGGGGACGGCGGCTGTGGCCACGTGGCGGCGCGGGAGAGGCTGGGCGCGGCGGAGCGGACGCGTCCGGTCCGTCCCGGACACGTCCGGCGGCGGCCGTGGATGGATCTAGGGTTAGGGGAAGAGTGGAACCGTGAATTTGAAGGAGCGGGTCTATATATATGCATAGAGGGAGCTAGGAGGGGGTCTATATATAGGCATAGAGGGGGTCTATACTGAGGTGCAGTTTTCGGCCACGCGATCATGATCGAACGATCTAGATGATGGAGCAGAGTTAGGTGGGTTTTGGGCCAAATTGGAGGGGTGTTGGGCTGCAACACACACGAGGCCTTTTCGGTCCCTCGGTTAACCGTTGGAGTATCAAATGAAGTCCAAATGATACGAAACTTGAGAGGCGGTCTACCGGTAGTAAACCAAGGCCGCTTGGCAAGTCTCGGTCCAATCCGGAAATGTTTAATCCCCACACACGAAAGAAGGCTAGAAATGACCACCGGAGGAGAACGAAGCGCCGGAATGCAAAACGGACAATGGAAAAAATGCTCGAATGCCTGAGACGAGCACGTATGCAAATGCAATGCACATGATGACATGATATGAGATGCATGACAACGATAACAACACACGGAGACAAAACCCGAACCCGAGGAAATAAATATAACTTAACGCCGGAAATGGCAAGAGTTGGAGTACAAATAGGGAAAGTTATATCCGGGGTGTTACAACACTCCACCACTATGAAAGGATCTCGCCCCGAGATCTAGGACTGAAAGAACGCCGGGTACTCAGAACGGAGGTGATCCTCGCGTTCCCAGGTAGCTTCACGGTCGGAATGGTGTGACCACTTGACTTTGAGAAATTTGATTGACTTGTTGCGAGTCTTGCGTTCAGTCTCTTCAAGAATAGCAACTGGGTGCTCACAATAAGAGAGATCTTCTTGGAGCTCAATGTCCTCGAAGTTGACGGTGCGGTCAGGAGTCTTGAAGCACTTTTGAAGCTGAGAGACATTGATGAGGACATCAATACCATTGTTACACCCACAGCCCCTACTGTTACATATACTGGACCAATTACTAGAGCTCGCGCACGCCAATTAAATTACCAGGTACTTTCGTTTCTTGGTAATGATTCTAATGTTCATGAGATTATGATGCTGCCTAAATTGGATACATTTGTTTTGCTTACAAATGAAGGGCCTAGCTTGGAGAAGCATGAACATTGGAGCAAGAACACGCCTGGAGTTGATGGCATGCGCAAGGGGATCAAGAACGGAGTTACAAGTGATGATTTCAGGACTTTGAAGCCGCCATAAGGAGTGCATGAAGCCTTGGATGAAATATACAAGATGCCACTTCATAATATTCGTCCATAGGCTATTCTAGGTGCTGCGTCACCTTATTAATGGGCCAGGCCCATGTAATTTCGAAATACTTAAGTATAGGCTATTTTTAGAGTCCGTATGTGTGGGGAAACAAGAGTTAGGGTTGGTTTCGGACCCCACCCTCAAGGGCACGAAATTCCCCCCTCTTCCTCCATATATACAGCCCTTAGGGCGTCGTTTAGACTTTGGGTTTTGTTTAGATTAAAAGTTCGCCATAGCTGCAACTTCGCGTACTTCGTTTGTGTCCAACGACCAGACCAAGACGTCACAGAACCCCACCTTGATCAATAAAGCTTTCATCTTATATTCGCAATATCCCGATTGCAATCTCAGTTTCTTGCTTGTTCTTCGTTTGCTCGCAGGAAACAGACCCTCGTGGTCAGGTTGATCGTGCTCCGGCGTGGTCAATAACCCTCGGAAGTTGGTTTAGCGATTGCTAAGGCACGGCGTCTCGCACGTTCGTAGTCGGATCGTCAAGGTCGACTCCCACAGAAAACGATAGCCACCATCTCATCGAAACATTGGGACACCTTAGCCTCTATCAGACATGGAACACGTCATGAACATTTGCAAAGTTTGAAGGAAGCTCGAGTTGATAGGCGAGGTCGCCTCTCTTGCTGACAATCTTGAAAGGTCCCACGTATCTAGGAGCAAGCTTCCCTTTGATACCGAAGCAACGAGTACCTTTCATAGGAGAGACGCGGAGGTAAACATGACCTCCGATCTCGAAAGCCAAATCACGGTGCTTACTATCATAGTGGCTCTTCTGGCGGGATTGGGCTGCTTTGAGGTTATCATGAATGACTTTGCACATTTCTTCTGCCTCTGTGATTAAGTCATTACCCAAAAGCTGACGTTCACCGGTTTCAGACCAGTTGAGAGGGGTACGGCACTTCCTTCCATACAGAATTTCAAATGGGGCCTTGCCCGAACTTGCTTGAAAACTGTTGTTGTAGGAGAATTCAGCATAAGGAAGACAATCCTCCCACTTCATGCCGAAGGAGATCACACACGCCCTGAGCATATCTTCAAGAATCTGGTTGACACGCTCGACTTGACCGCTAGTTTAAGGATGGAAAGCTGTGCTGAAGCGGATGTTGGTGCCCATGGCCTTCTGAAAAGAATCCCAAAACTTCGAGGTAAAGATGCTGCCACGGTCTGAAGAGATCACTTGTGGAATACCGTGCAGAGAGACAATTCGAGAGGTATAGAGTTCCGCCAATTGAGCTGCAGTGATCGACTCTTTGATAGGCAGAAAGTGAGCCACTTTGGTGAGTTTGTCGATGACAACGAATATAGCATCATTGCCACGCTTGGACTTTGGAAACCCAATCACGAAGTCCATTTCAATGTGGTCAAACTTCCATTCTGGAATGGCAAGAGGTTGGAGGAGACCTGCTGGCCTTTGGTGTTCTGCCTTCACTCTTCTGCAGACATCACATTCATTCACGAATTGAGCAATCTCGCGCTTCATTCGAGTCCACCAATAAGCTTGCTTGAGGTCCTGATACATCTTCGTGCTCCCAGGGTGGATGGAGAGGAGAGAATTGTGAGCCTCGTTCATGATCACTTTACGGAGGTCACCTTTGGGTACAACAATACGATCCTCGAAGAAGAGAGTGTCCTTGTGATAGAGGCTAAGGTGTCCCGATGTTTCGATGAGATGGTGGCTATCGTTTTCTGTGGGAGTCGACCTTGACGATCCGACTACGAACGTGCGAGACGTCGCGCCTTAGCAATCGCTAAACCAACTTCCGAGGGTTATTGACCACGCCGGAGCACGATCAACCTGACCACGAGGGTCTGTTTCCTGCGAGCAAACAAAGAACAAGCAAGAAACTGAGATTGCAATCGGGATATTGCGAATGTAAGATGAAAGCTTTATTGATCAAGGTGGGGTTCTGTGACGTCTTGGTCTGGTCGTTGGACACAAACGAAGTACGCGAAGTTGCAGCTATGGCGAACTTTTAATCTAAACAAAACCCAAAGTCTAAACGACACCCTAAGGGCTGTATATATGGAGGAAGAGGGGGGAATTTCGTGGCCCTTGAGGGTGGGGTCCGAAACCAACCCTAACTCTTGTTTCCCCACACATACGGACTCTAAAAATAGCCTATACTTAAGTATTTCGAAATTACATGGGCCTGGCCCATTAATAAGGTGACGCAGCACCTAGAATAGCCTATGGACGAATATTATGAAGTGGCATCTTGTATATTTCGTCCAAGGCTTCATGCACTCCTTATGGCGGCTTCAAAGTCCTGAAATCATCACTTGTAACTCCGTTCTTGATCCCCTTGCGCATGCCATCAACTCCATGTGTGTTCTTGCTCCAATGTTCATCCTTCTCCAAGCTAGGCCCTTCATTTGTAAGCAAAACAAATGTATCCAATTTAGGCAGCATCATAATCTCATGAACATTAGAATCATTACCAAGAAACGAAAGTACCTGGTAATTTAATTGGCGTGCGCGAGCTCTAGTAATTGGTCCAGTATATGTAACAGTAGGGGCTGTGGGTGTAACAATGGTATTGATGTCCTCATCATCCTCCCCTTCTTGAAATGAAGTCGTCCTCGACGGAAGCGCATCTTCCTCACCCAAATAAGGCTTCAAATCTGCAATGCTAAAAGTGGGACTAACCCCAAAATCTACAGGTAGCTCAAGTTTATATGCATTATCATTTATTTTCTCTAACACCTTAAAAGGACCATCAGCACGTGGCATTAGCTTTGATTTGCGCAGATTAGGAAATCTATCTTTACGCAAATGTAACCAAACAAGATCTCCAGGCGCAAACACAACATGTTTTCTACCCTTATCTCCAGCAAGTTTTTATTTAGCATTCATACGCTCAATGTTTTCCTTAGTTAACTCATGCATTTTTAAAATCAATTCAGAACGTTCTTTAGCATCAAAATTAACCTTCTCTGAAGATGGAAGAGGCAACAAATCAATAGGTGCACGAGGTAGGAAACCATACACAATTTCAAAAGGGCACATCTTAGTAGTAGAATGCAATGAACGATTATAAGCAAATTCAATATGAGGCAAGCATTCTTCCCACATTTTCTTGTTATTCTTCAAAACAGCCCTAAGCATAGTAGACAATGTTCTATTGACTACATCAGTTTGTCCATCAGTTTGTGGGTGACAAGTAGTACTAAAAAGCAGCTTAGTCCCCAACTTAGCCCATAAACATCTCCAAAAGTGGCTAAGAAATTTAGTATCACGATCTGAAACAATAGTATTTGGCACACCATGTAAGTGAATAATTTCACGAAAGAACAGATTAGCAACATTAACAGCATCATCGCTTTTATGACATGGTATAAAGTGTGCCATTTTCGAGAACCTATCCACGACAACAAATGTGCTATCCCTCCCCTTCTTTGTTCGAGGTAAACCTAAAACAAAGTCCATAGATATATCCTCCCAAGGAACACTAGGTACAGGCAAAGGCATATATAAACCATGAGGATTGAGTCGTGACTTAGCTTTTTGACATGTAGTGCAGCGAGCAACAAAATGCTCAACATCCCGTTTCATCTTTGGCCAAAAGAAATGTGTAGCAAGTATATCCTCCGTCTTCTTGACGCCAAAGTGTCCCATTAATCCTCCTCCATGCGCCTCCTGCAACAACAAAAGACGAACGGAGCTAGCTGGAATGCATAGCTTGTTAGCACGAAACACAAATCCATCGTTAAGAACGAACTTGTTCCAAGTTCTCCCTTCCTTACAATTCTGCAATACATCTTTAAATTCAGCATCATGAACATATTGATCTTTGATGGTCTCCAAACCAAATATTTTAAAGTCAAGTTGTGAAAGCATAGTATAACGACGAGACAAGGCATCAGCAATAACATTTTCTTTACCCTTCTTGTGTTTCATGACATAAGGGAAAGTCTCAATGAATTCAACCCATTTAGCATGTCTACGGTTCAGTTTTGCTTGACTTTTAATGTGTTTCAAAGATTCATGATCAGAATGTATAACAAATTCCTTGGGCCATAAATAATGTTGCCATGTTTCTAAGGTCCGAACAAGAGCATATAATTCTTTATCATAAGTAGAATAGTTCAGACTAGGCCCACTCAATTTTTCAGAAAAGTATGCAACAGGTTTTCCATCTTGTAATAACACACCTCCTAATCCAATTCCACTAGCATCACATTCAAGCTCAAAAGTCTTATTGAAGTTAGGAAGTTGGAGTAAAGGAGCATGTGTCAACTTATCTTTCAATACCGTGAAAGCTTCTTCCTGTGCGGTACCCCAAACAAAAGGCACATCCTTCTTTGTAAACTCGTTGAGAGGTGCAGCAATGGTGCTGAAATCTCTCACAAAACGCCTATAGAAACCAGCGAGGCCAAGGAAACTCCTCACTTGTGTGACCGTTTTGAGCTGCGGCCAACTCTCAATAGCTTCAATCTTGGCTTTATCAACTTCAATTCCCTGTGGAGTAACAACATAGCCAAGAAAACATACTCGGTCGGTGCAAAAGGTGCACTTTCCAAGGTTTCCAAACAAACGTGCATCACGTAGAGCAATAAAAACAGCACGTAAATGTTCCAAATGTTCCTCCAAAGATTTGCTATAAATCAATATGTCATCAAAGTAAACTACCACAAATCGTCCAATGAAAGCACGTAAAACTTCGTTCATTAACCTCATGAAAGTACTAGGTGCATTAGTTAACCCAAAAGGCATGACTAACCACTCATATAATCCAAACTTAGTTTTAAATGCTGTTTTCCATTCATCACCCAATTTCATACGAATTTGATGGTATCCACTACGCAAATCAACTTTGGAGAATATTGTAGAGCCACTCAATTCATCAAGCATATCATCTAGCCTAGGAATAGGATGACGATAACGAATAGTAATATTATTAATGCCTCTACAATCAACGCACATACGTGACGTACCATCCTTTTTCGGTACTAAAATGATAGGAACAGCACAAGGACTAAGGGATTCGCGTATATAACCTTTGTCGAGCAGTTCTTGTACTTGACGCATAATCTCCTTCGTCTCCTCTGGATTGGTACGGTATGGTGCACGGTTGGGTAGCGAAGCACTGGGAATTAAGTCAATTTGATGCTCAATCCCTCGAATAGGTGGTAATCCCGGTGGCACGTCTTGTGGAAAGACGTCAGCGAACTCCTGCAAAATGTTAGTGACAGCAGGGGGCAAAGAGGAAGGCACGTCCTCGAATGAAAATAATGCCTCTTTGCACACAAAAGCATAGCAAACAGATTTGCTAAAATCTAGCTCATCAATATTAGATTTGGTGGCAAGTAAACATGCACTTTTCAATTTAATTTTAGAAACAACAGTAGATGGTTTATTATTAGGCTTCATTTGGTGCTCAAATTCTTTTGCCACAATCTGATTTTCACTCTTATTTGTCTCCTGTTTTGCTTTATTAGCTCTATTAATATCATCTTTCAAAATGGAATCAGGAGTCATAGGAAGCAAAGTAATATTTTTATCGTTATGAACAAGAGTATACTGATTGTTTCTACCATGGTGTACAGAATTTTTATCAAATTGCCATGGTCTACCAAGTAATAAGGAACATGCTTGCATAGGTACCACATCACAATCAACATAATCAGCATATGTTGAGATACTAAAATGCACACGAGCAGTACGTGTTACCTTAACCTTGCCGCTGTTGTTGAACCATTGGATGTAGTAAGGATGTGGATGTGGTCTTGTGGTGAGAGATAGCTTCTCCACCATCTCCATGCTAGCCAAGTTATTGCAGCTCCCTCCATCTATGATCACGCGAACAGAACGTTCCTTCACAACTCCCTTTGTATGGAACAAATTATGCCTCTGATTTTGCTCAGCTTGTGTAACCTGCACACTCAGAACACGTTGAGCAACTAAACATTAATACCTGTCAGCATCTTCAGGAGCCATGTATTGCGTCTCATGATCAGAATTGTCTCCACCGTGTTCTTCATGTGTAATAAGAGCCAAAGTCTCCTCATCATAGTCACTAGCGGACTCATACCCACCATCCTCAGTAACAATCATCACACTCTTAGATGGGCATTCTCTCGCATAATGACCTCCACCCTTGCAACGTCGACAAATAATATCATGTGTTTGCCCTATTGATGCCATGGATGAAGAAGAGCTCTTTGCAGGCCCAGAAGGTGTGCTCTTGGCAGATAGTGGTGATTGTGCCTGCTTTATTGTATCACAGTTGGAGGTGGCAGCCGACGGAGGCGCCGGTGTAGCAGAACGTGTGGAAGTAGATGATGCACGTGGTGTCCATGATGAAGGTCGACCTGCAGAAAAGTTAGTCCGCGCCAATGCCTGTCGATCCTGCACTTCACGTTCAGCTTTACAAGCAAGATGGAATAAACGAGTGATATTAGTATACTCCTTATACTCTAGAATCGTCTGAATCTCTCTATTTAATCCACCCATAAAACATGCAAGCATAGCTTCATTCTCCTCAACAATACCACATCTAATCATGCCAGTTTGTAATTCCTGATAATATTCTTCTACAGAATTTTTTCCCTGTCTTAAGCGCTGCAATTTTTGAAGTAATTCACGTTGATAATATGGTGGAACCCAACGAGTACGCATAGCAGTTTTCAAAGCAGCCCAAGTAGCCGGAATAGGATATAATCTACAATGCTCAGACCACCAAACACATGCAAAACTAGTGAAAGCACAAACAGCAGCAGGAACACGTCTCTCCTCGGGATATTGTAAACATGTAAATCGCTGTTCAGTTTCTAACTCCCAAGTAAGATATATATCAGGAACATATCTCCCCTCAAATGGTGGAATATTCAATTTTAGTTTAGGGAGATGGTCATGATCTCGTACCTGAGGGTGAGCCCTACCATTGCCATTATTTGCATGTGGACGACCTAGTGGTTGCTGTGCTGGTGGTGGCACGTAGTTCTGATTTTGATCAACCTCATCCTCATAATCTCCCACATAATCATCCTCCTCCACATCAGCAGTAGGAGCCACAGAAGTATCAACAGCAGCACCAGCAGTTTGGCCCGACAGAAGAGGGACACGGCTCGCTCAGCGGAGGGCTGTTTCCCGACGTGGAGGTAGTCGATGTTGTTGCTATTGTTGCAGAGGTGAGGCAGGAGCAGCCGGTGGTGGTGGTGGAAAACGCGAAAGCAATTCAGCAAACTTGTTATCGAGCTTTGTTTCAAACGTCTTCTCCATGCCATCTATCTTCTCCATGGCCTCTTCAAATCTGTTTATCACATCTTGCACCTGTCCATTCATCATTTGCTGAAACGTATCATGAAGCTCCTTGTTCATCAAGTTCTCCCAGTCAGTCTCGTCGGCTTGTGATCCTGGCATGGTTAGCAGCAATAGAAACACACAAGAATATGATCCTACAGACTACTAACAAGTGGTGGTGGTGGCGGGTGTCACAAATCCATCAAGCAAATCTCAAATTCTTACCAGTTCTTACCCAGCAGCAGGCGGTGATCAGCAACCGTTGTAGTCAAAACTCTCAAAAGCTTGGATAGAGCGATTGCCAGGGAGAGTCAAACGCACGACGTAGATGTATGTGGAGCTGGGAAGGCTTATAGTATGGTAGCAAAAAGGGTCAGCAATAATCAATTCAGAGATGCAAAGTTGAATAAACGCTCAACGACGGTACTGTGCTGGTCGTAGGCTAGACCGTGCTAGAGACGCGAGCCTAGAACATTAACAAAATCACGGCGCTGCACGTAAATAAGGGAAAAGCACACTCTGGAACTCTTTTTTTCGCTCCTTTTTTTTGCGCTCCTCTTTTTTTTTGGCGAAAAATCACTATAATGGCGAGTGTCTCAAAATTCTCCCTCGTCAAACTGATAGCATGGGCACGAAAAAAAAATTCACTTTTTTTTTCGGAAATCAGGGCAGCGACGACGAAAAAGTGTGACAAAAAATCACTATGATGGCACGTGGCTCAAAAGACTCAGAAAAGCCTAAAAATAGGATAGGGAAAAAAAAATTGCCCGTGAAAATTTTGGCCTAAAAACTGCCCGGGGGTCTCCAGACTCTTTTTTTTTCCGAGACCTACGCAGGCAAGGAAACACGAATCAGAATTTAGATTGATCTCAAGAACAAACCTAATATGAGAAGAACTCGGATTGGTGGTGGATATATGGTTGTGGTATATGGCAGCGGTGGTGGTATATGGTAGCGGTGGTGGTATATGGATACAGATTGGTGGTGGTATATGGATACGGATTGGTGGTGGTATATGGGTATGGATTTGGAGCGGTGGCGGATAAGCAAAAGTGGTAGATGGGCGATGATGATGGTGCGGCGGCGGCGTGACAACTTATGACCAGAACTCGAAACTCTAAAAGACTAGACTCTAAGACCAGCAACTTGAGACGACGATGCAACCGCAAATTCAACAAAGCAAAAACCCTAAAAAGATTATGCAAAGGCTCAGATTGGTTCGGATATGATGAACTAACCCTAATTTTTTTTGGCTTTTTCGTGGACTGTAGGTATGAAGAACAGACTCGATCTAATCTACGAAAAACTGTAAAATCTCACCGAGCAACCTGGAAATCCGATACCACTTGATACAGGCTAAGGTGTCCCGATGTTTCGATGAGATGGTGGCTATCGTTTTCTGTGGGAGTCGACCTTGACGATCTGACTACGAACATGCGAAACGTCGCGCCTTAGCAATCGCTAAACCAACTTCCGAGGGTTATTGACCACGCCGGAGCATGATCAACCTAACCACGAGGTTCTGTTTCCTGCGAGCAAACGAAGAACAAGCAAGAAACTGAGATTGCAATCGGGATATTGCGAATATAAGATGAAAGCTTTATTGATCAAGGTGGGGTTCTGTGACGTCTTGGTCTGGTCGTTGGACACAAACGAAGTACGCGAAGTTGCAGCTATGGCGAACTTTTAATCTAAACAAAACCCAAAGTCTAAACGACGCCCTAAGGGCTGTATATATGGAGGAAGAGGGGGGAATTTCGTGGCCCTTGAGGGTGGGGTCCGAAACCAACCCTAACTCTTGTTTCCCCACACATACGGACTCTAAAAATAGCCTATACTTAAGTATTTCGAAATTACATGGGCCTGGCCCATTAATAAGGTGACGCAGCACCTAGAATAGCCTATGGACGAATATTATGAAGTGGCATCTTGTATATTTCGTCCAAGGCTTCATGCACTCCTTATGGCGGCTTCAAAGTCCTGAAATCATCACTTGTAACTCCGTTCTTGATCCCCTTGCGCATGCCATCAACTCCATGCGTGTTCTTGCTCCAATGTTCATCCTTCTCCAAGCTAGGCCCTTCATTTGTAAGCAAAACAAATGTATCCAATTTAGGCAGCATCATAATCTCATGAACATTAGAATCATTACCAAGAAACGAAAGTACCTGGTAATTTAATTGGCGTGCGCGAGCTCTAGTAATTGGTCCAGTATATGTAACAGTAGGGGCTGTGGGTGTAACAATGGTATTGATGTCCTCATCACCTTGTCATCAAGGCGGTAGCACTTGTACTTGGACTGACTCTTGGCAATCCCAATTTTCACCTTTTTCACCATAGCATCAAGAAGCTGGGCTTGGCGAATCTGGTCTTCCAAGGTAGGACAAACTTGAAGGTTGGCGAGGAAACCTTGAGGAACAATTTGCAGATTAAGTTTGCGGAAAGCTTCACAAATCTCGGGTTGATAAGGTTTAAGAATCAGACTGTTGCAGTAAGCTTTCCTGCTCAATGCGTCAGCAATCACATTAGCCCTGCCTGGAGTATACTCGATACTCGGATTATACTCTTGAATCATTTCGACCCATCGAGTTTGCCTGAGGTCGAGATTAGGCTGAGTGAAGATGTACTTGAGACTCTTGTGATCAGTGAAAATGTCCACTTTTCTTCCCAATAGAAGATGTCTCCAAGTCAACAGAGCATGCACAACTGCCGCCAACTCGAGATCATGAGTGGGGTAGTTCTTCTCATTAGGCTTCAACTGGCGAGATGTATAAGCAACAACTTTCTTCTCTTGCATCAATACTGCGCCAAGACCTTGGAGAGAGGCATCACAAAAGACCTCGTACGGCTTGGATTCATCAGGCGGAGTCAGAACTGGAGCAGTGATCAATTTCTCTTTCAAAGTGTTGAAAGCAATATCACACTCCGGAGACCAAACGTACTTGACGTGCTTCTGGAGAAGATTAAAGAGAGGCTTCGCGATTTTAGATAAGTTTTCAACGAATCTTCGGCAATAGCTTGCGAGACCGAGGAAGCTACGGAGTTGCTTCACGTTCTGAGGAGGTTCCCAATTCACAATTGCAGACACCTTCTCAGGATTCACGGCAATACCCTTGGCAGAGATGATATGACAAAGATAAAGAACCTCATCGAGCCAAAATTCACACTTGGAGAACTTGGCGTAGAACTGATGTTCTCTGAGCTTATCAAGAACCAAATGCAAGTGCTTGGCATGATCTTCCTTGTTCTTTGAGAAAACCAGAATGTCGTCGAGGTAGACCAAAACGAAGTCATTGGTGTAGGCGTTGAAGATGAAGTTCATCATGCGAGAGAACGTTGGAGGAGCGTTGACGAGGCCAAAAGACATGACAGTGTATTCATATGAACCAAAGCTTGTCCTGAAAGCCGTCTTGGGAATATCTTGCTCACGAATTTGAATCTGATGATAACCCATACGGAGATCAAGCTTGGAGAATACTCAAGCACCTTTGAGTTGTTCGAACAGCTCATTGATGTTGGGAAGTGGATATTTGTTCTTGATAGTCTTCTTGTTCACTGGACGGTAATCAACACAAAGTCGGTCCGTTCCATCCTTCTTCTTCACAAAAAGAACACCACAACCCCACGGAGAAGAACTAGGCCGGATGAGACCCATTTTCTCTTGAATATCGAGTTGCTTCCTCAGCTCCTTCAACTCTTCAGGTCCGAGCTTGTAAGGACGTTTGCACACAGGTTCCATGCCAGGCTGAAGATCAATAACGAATTCAACAGGCCGGTGCGGAGGCATTCCTGGAAGCTCTTCTGGAAAACGTCTTGATATTCGCAAACGACTGGAATTTGCGAGATAGCGTCCAATTCACCCTTCTCATTGAGAGAAAACAGACGGATGGTATTATCCCGAGCGGCAAAGACAATTACATCCTCAGACGAATGAGTCAATTGAATCTGCCTGGTAGCACAATCAAGATGTGCCTTGTGCTTAGAAAGCCAATCCATCTCGAGAATAAGATCAATATCCGAGTCACCGAGAACCGTTGGGGAAGCCAAGAACTTGTAGTCACCCAAAGTGATAGTAACATCCGGAACGATGGAGTTAGCATGCATGCGCTTACCGGGAGAGACAACTACTAAAGGACTAGGCAAAACTTGCGAAACCAATTCATGCCTATTTGTAAACGGTCTCGAGATGAAGCAAGTAGATGCACCAGTGTCAAAAAGAACTTTTGCAGGTATATCATTAACAGGAAGGTTATCCATGATCACATCTGACGAGTCCTCTGCCTGAGCTGCATTCATCAAGTTGACCTTGGCGTGCTTGGGGTTATGCTTGACCACAGCTGTACTTGCCGATCTGAAAGGAGGAGGAGGAGGAGGAAGACGCCTCTGGTTGAAACACTTGTTGGCATAGTGCCCCTTCTGTTGGCACTTGTTGCATGTGACCTCTTAAAGCGGACGGTGATACAGAGCACTCGATCTTGGAGGTTGAGACGAAGTCTTGTTCTGAAAGCCAGGGTTGGGTGGGTGGGAAGAACCACTGCCACCTTTGCTCTTCTGATGATACGGCTGATGGAACGGAGGAGGAGGAAGCCAATACTTCTGCTGCTTGGCCACTTGAGTAGAGGAAGAAGGAGTAACATCTCTGACTCGCTTCTTGGAAGCATCGCACCTCAACTGAGCAGCCTCTTGCTTCAGTGCCATGTTGTAGAACTCATCGTATCTCAAGGGTTCAAAGAGGACAAGAGCGAGCTGAATTTCTTCTCTGAGACCACCCCTGAACTGATATATCACGCTCTTCTCATCAGGGACGTCCTGCTTGGCAAACCGGGCGAGCTTCTAGAACAACTTGTTGTAGTCATAGACAGATAAAGAGCCTTGCTTCAGATTGCGGAATTCCTCACGCTTGCTTTCAACCATGCTCTGGGGAATATGATGAGCTCGGAAATCTCGACGGAAATCATCCCAAGTGATAACACGTCCACCTCTGGAGTCCTTGTACTGCTGAAACCATTCTGCAGCTTGATCTTTGAGTTGGAAGGAAGCGAACTTAACAAAGTCCTCAGGCCTGACATTACTGCACTCGAAATGCTTACACAGATCCACAAGCCAATCGTCAGCATCGGTTGCCTCAACACAATTGCTGAAAGTCTTTGGCCCGTTAGCAAGGAACTGGTTGAGTGTAGCAAAGTGATTCTGATTGCTGCCTTGATTCCCTTGGTTGCCTTGATTGCGCTCTTGAAGAATTTGCATGATCAACTGTGTGTTTTCATTGGTTGCAGCCATCACAGCTTGCCATGCCTCTGGAGGAGGTGGAGGTGGTGGCGGATCAGGATTCGGAGTCGTGCGCGTTGGTGGAGCCATCCTGAAGAGGTTGACCACCATTAGCACATTGACAGAGAAATATTGAAGCTGAATCCAACGGAATGAAAATTGCAACATATAGTCTTCACATCCGAACAAAATGAACGAATGCATTCCTCTTGAAATGGTCACATATCCATAAATTGAGAAGCCACGTAGAATTAAGGTAGAGAAATAAATCAACAAGGTACGGATCAAGAACGAATAATCGGTAAGAAATCCCAATCTCAAACCAATATCCGTGGAAGAAGGACTAGAGCTACTAGAATTCCCACCTATGAAACTCCCGAACCTTTCCGGTTATGCAATCAGGTGTTGGGGATACAGGGGAAGTATAATATCTCACCCAAATCTAGCAATTCCTACATCTAGCTGTATCCATCCTTCAACACATAACCAAGAAACCTTCGGAAACTATCTACCTCAACCTTCGAAAAGCATCCGTTATACAAGTTATGGCGATACTCCCGAACTCCCGCCCCAGTACTGGGTGGCGTCGAGGTTATCTCACCAACGAACTGCATAAAAGAGATTTTCGATGTCGGCGTACTAGACTCAGGTATTCCAGAACTGCAACGATAAAATTATGATGACAACACCTCAGAGCTCAACTCCCCGGGACACTTCCACTAAACCCCTGACTGGAGGCACCAAGACAATGTTCTCATCATAAAACCATCGGAACGATTCCAAGATACCCGCGTGATCCTAAAAAAAATTAGTGAAATTTCAGAAGAGAAGAGTCAAAACTCTACGTCAGGATGCCTTACCGGAGCGATGAGGAGACTGGGAAGTAAAAGAATTCCTAATCTCTCCGATATATAATTCCTAAAGACTCAAAACATTTTTCTAGACACAACTCGGCCGCTAAAACGATCAAGCAATGGGGCTCCTAAGGTCAGGGAAGGCTCTGATTACCAACTTGTAACACCCTCGATGCGACTATAGCTCCCACGTGTCGAGGCACGACTTAGAGACACAATCGCATTGAAGGCAAATGTCGCAAGTTAGGCAATCTTCACAACATCCCATGTAATATAAATAATAAAGGGGAGATAACATAGTTGGCTTACACTCGCCACGTCAATCAAGGACATAAATAACATTACATCATCCAAACACTCATGGCCCGACTACGGTGCCAAAATAAAAGATAACCCAACATGCGACAACGGTCCCGTTCACCCCCAACTGGGCACCACTACTGATCATTGGGAAAGGAAACATAGTAACGTTGAGAGTCTTCGTCGAACTCCCACTTGAGCTCGTACGCGTCTCCTGGAGCGGAATCATCAGGCCCTGCATCTGGTGTAATAGTAATCTGTGAGCCATAGGGACTCAGCAATCTCGCACCCTCGCGATCAAGACTATTTAAGCTTATAGGTAAGGCAAGGTAAATATAGGTCTCCTGCAGCAAGTGACTAGCATATATGGTGGCTAACTTATTCGCAAAAGAGAGCGAGAAGAGGAGGCAAAGCGCGAGCGAGAAACTAGAGAACAACCTGCGCAAACATTACTCCAACACCGTGTCCACTTCCCGGACTCCGCCAAGAAGAGGCCATCACGGTAACATACTCAGTTGATTCATTTTAATTAAGTTAAGGTTCAAGTTATCTACAACCGGACATTAACAAATTCCCATGTGCCCATAACCGCGGGCACGGCTTTCGAAAGTTCAAATCCCTGCAGGGGAGTCCCAACTTAGCCCATGACAAGCTCTCACGGTCAATGAAGGAATAGACCTCCTCCCAAGACGTTCCGATCAGACTCGGTATCTCGGTAATTCAAGACACTTCGACAGGTTAAAACAAGACCAGCAACACCGCCCGAATGTGCCGACAAATCCCGATAGGAGCTGCACATATCTCTTTCTCAGGGCACACTCAGATTGTCCTAGGTATGGGTAGGCCAGCCCAGAGTTGCCCCTGGTGGCCACCGGTAGCTGACAGGTGGACCAACACTCAGAGGAGCACTGGCCCGGGGGGGTTAAAATAATGATGACCCTTGAGTCTGCAGAACCCAAGGGAAAGAAAAGGCTAGGTGGCAAATGGTAAAACCAAGGTTGGGCATTGCTGGAAAAGCTTTAATCAAGGCGAACTATCAAGGGGTTCCCATTATAACCCAACCGCATAAGGAACGCAAAAATCCGGGAACATAACACCGATATGACGGAAAACTAGGGCGGCAAGAGTGGAACAAAACACTAGGCGAGAGGCCGAGCCTTCCACCCTTTACCAAGTATATAGATGCATTAAGATAGCATAGCAATATAACGATATCCCAACAAGTAAATAAAAGATGTTCCAACAAGGAACGGCCTCCAATCTTCACCTGCAACTAGCAACGCTATAAGAGGGGCTAAGCAAAGCGGTAACATAGCCAATCAACGGTTTGCTAGGACAAGGTGGGTTAGAGGTTTGACATGGCAAAATGGGAGGCTTGCAAGCAAGTGGTAGGCATCGTAGCATTGGCATAGCAAAAGAGCGAGCAAACTAGCATAGCAAAGATAGTAGTGATTTCGAGGGTATGATCATCTTGCCTGCACAGTTGTCAGACTTGACTGGATCCTCAAAAGCAAACTCAACGGGCTCCTCGTTAGCGAACTCGTCTCCCGGCTCTACTCAAACAAGGCAAACAAGCAACAAGGATACGATCAACCACGTGCAAACTCAAACAATGCAATGCAAAGATGGTATGCTATGCGGAATGTGATGCGAGATGCAAAATGCAAGATATGACAGGAAATGCATGAACCTGGACTCAACTTGGAAAACCAAGTGTGCCAATGGAAAGATGAGATGAAATCGCTTGAAAACGATATAAAGAACGCCGGAATCGGAGTTACGGTTTGGAAATGGCAAGTGATTCAAAAATGACACCGGTCTGCGATTTACAGCAAGTAGGCATCTAAATGCAATGAGATGAACATGCTACAGCACCCAAACATGACAACAAAATACATGGCAGGGATGCACACAAGATTCTTAACAAAAGTCTAGCACTGAGCTACGGCCAATTCATCCATTAACAGGTTCAAACAAGCATGGCAAAAATGCATATGACAAACAGATCTCAGACTTAGTGAAATTAACACTTGTCTGGAATTTCAGATCAGGTAGCCCTGTTTGGAGCATGAAAACTACATGCTACAGGACCTGAACATGGCAAAGTAAAGCATGGCATGGAGGTACTCAAAGAGCTTAACAAAAGTCCCTTAGTGACCTTGAGCCAAAAGGGATCATAAAATACAATTGCAAGCACGTGAACATAGCAAAAACATAATCAGTTTTCAGACTTCGTGAAAACTGGCACATGCTGAAATATAACCCAAGTAGGCATGTTTACGAGCTCGATGCACTCACTAGAGTGCAAGTCATGGCAAGACAAGCATACACCCATCAAGAAGGCACAAAATTAAAGCAAGACATGGCAAGAACAATGGTATAGAAAGCACGGATCAACTACAACAACATCGGCAAAATTGCAAACAAGTTGACAATCTGCCCAGATTCACAAAGTAGCAAAAGTAGAGCTCGATTGACTCAAGCTAGGGAGATCCATAAATGCAAACAAAGACATGGATGGATAGAGCACGACAATATTAACAAAACATCCTTATTGATCATCCTCAAAAGAGGCACGGATCACTAGGAAACAACAAGAACATATGGCATCATGAGATAAACAGCTCCAGGACTTAGTGAAATCACTAAGTTCCTGAAAACAGAATTATCAAGTGCACCACTTTGCAAGCTTGCACAAGTCACTACACACATCACAAAAATACATGGGTTGCACCTCTGGAAAGATGGCAAAACCCTTAACAAAACATATGTAGAACTCATGGGCATAGCATGCACACATTAATCATGGCAAAAATGACAAAAGTGCTAAACGGAGTAGCAGATCTGACAATTAACTCAAGTAGCCCTCTTCTAACAGCATTTCGGGCATCAAGATGAGCTCAAATGAAAATGATGCAATGGAATGAAATGATGTACTCTCTGAGGTGAACATTTTGATATGCTATATGCATGAATCGGAGATACGTATGCAAAGTTACGGGGCTACGAACATGTGCATATGCACTGAGAATATCAGGGACTTAGTAAAAAAACAACCCCAGATCTAGGGTTTGACCGCCGCGGAATCCGAGGCGGGGCCGGCGCGCACTGTTCACGCCGGAGTTCTTCCCCGATGTCGCCGGAGTGGAGAGGAGAGGCCGGGCCGGGGCCGGCGATGGCGGCCGGAGGCGGCGGCCGGGCAAGGCGGCGGCGGCGGCGCGAGGCGGCGGCCGGGAGGCGGCGGCGCGCGGGCCGGGAGGTGGCGGCGCGGCGGCTCGGGCCGCGGGGGCCCTCCCTGGGCCTGGCGGGCCGCGGCGGCATGGACGGCGGCTGTGGCCACATGGCGGCGCGGGAGAGGCTGGGCGCGCGGAGTGGACGCGTCTGGTCCGTCCCGGACACGTCCGACGGCGGCGGTGGATGGATCTAGGGTTAGGGGAAGAGTGGAACCGCGAATTTGAAGGAGGGGTCTATATATAGGCATAGAGGGAGCTAGGAGAGTCCAAATGAGGTGCGGTTTTCGGCCACGCGATCGTGATCGAACGATCTAGATGATGGAGCAGAGTTAGGTGGGTTTTGGGCCAAATTGGAGGGGTGTTGGGCTGCAACACACACGAGGCCTTTTCGGTCCCTCGGTTAACCATTGGAGTATCAAATGAAGTCCAAATGATACTAAACTTGACAGGCGGTCTACCGGTAGTAAACCAAGGCCGCTTGGCAAGTCTCGGTTCAATCCGGAAATGTTTAATCCCCACACACGAAAGAAGGCTAGAAATGACCACCGGAGGAGAACGAAGCACCGGAATGCAAAACGGACAACGGAAAAAATGCTCGAATGCCTGAGACGAGCACGTATGCAAATGCAATGCACATGATGGCATGATATGAGATGCATGACAACGATAACAACACAAGGAGACAAAACTCGAACCCGAGGAAATAAATATAACTTAACGCCGGAAACGGCAAGAGTTGGAGTACAAATAGGGAAAGTTATATCCAGGGTGTTACACATCCCTAGCATACCGGACACGCAACTTTCCCCCTCCGGTTCGTCTATCCGAAAACGCAAAACACCGGGGATATTTTCCCGGATGTTTCCCCCCTTCACCGGTACCACCTCATACCACGTTAGGGCACCCCTAGCACCGATACTTGTCATGTCATGCATCTCTATGCATCTGTTTGCTTAAATATTTATTGTTTCTTCCCCCTCTTCTCTCGCTTGACACCGAGACCGACGCCACTACTACCCAGTACGACTACGGTGTTGACGACTCCTCTCTCTTGCCCGAGCAACCAGGCTAGCCCCCATTTGATCACCAGATATCACCTACTCTTCTATCTACTTCTTGCATTAGAGTAGTGTAGCATGTTACTGCTTTCCGTTAATCCTATTCTGATGCATAGCCTGCCATTGTTGCTACATCTGTTGACACCTTACCTGCATTCCTATATGCTTAGTATAGGATGCTAGTTTATCATCAATGGCCTTACATTCTTGTCCGTCTGCCATGCTATACTATCGGGCCGTGATCACTTGGGAGGTGATCACGGGTATATACTATATACTTTATACATGATACATGTGATGACTAAAGTCGGGTTGGCTCGAGGAGTACCCGCGGTTCATTCACGAATTGGGGGCTGGAAGGACATACTTTCCCGACGGCCCTCTGTGTGGATCTTTGTGGCGAAGTGACAGGGCAGGTTGAGACCACCTAGGAGAGAGATGGGCCTGGCCCTGGTCGGCGTTCGCGGTTATTTCAAGATAACACGTTTAACGAGATCTTGGTATCTGATCTGAGTCTGGCCACTGGCCTATACGCACTAACCATCTACGCGGGGACAGTTATGGGCACTCGACGTCGTGGTATCAGCCGAAGCCTTCATGACGTCATCGACTGAGCGGCGCGCGCCGCATTGGAGCGTAAGCTTGCGCTTGTATTAAGGGGGCTCGGTCTGCTTCCGGCCGCGTACGCAACATGCAGATGTGCAATGGGCGATGGGCCCAGACCCCTGCGCCATAGGATTTAGACCGGTGTGCTGACCTCTCTGTTGTGCCAAGGTAGGGCTGCGACGTGTTGATCTCCCGAGGCCAGGCATGACCCAGGAAAGTGTGTCCGGACAAAGGGGATCGAGTGTGTTGGGAAATGTGGTGCACCCCTGTAGGGAATTTAATCTATTCGAATAGCCGTGATCTTCGGTAACAGGACAACTTGGAGTTGTACCTTGACCTTACGACAACTAGAACCGGATACTTAATAAAACATACCCTTCCAAGTGCCAGATACAACCGGTGATCACTCTCTCACAGGGCGACGAGGGGAGGATCATCGGTTAGGATTATGCTATGCGATGTTACTTGGTGAACTTACCTTCTACTCTCTTCTCCTGCTGCAAGATGGAGGTTACTAGAAGCGCAGTCTTCGAAAGGACTAGCTATCCCCCTCTTATTCCGGCATGTTGCAGTTCAGTCCATATATGATACCCTTATTCCATTTGATACCAATGCATACATATGTAGTGTAGCTCCTTGCTTGCGAGTACTTTGGATGAGTACTCACGGTTGCCTTGCTCCCTCTTTTCCCCCTTTCTATACCCGATTGCTGCGACCAGACGATGGAGCCCAGGAGCCAGACGCCACTGTCGATGATGACTGCTACTACTCGGCAGGTGCCTACTACTACGTGCACGCCACTGACGACGACTAGGAGTAGTTTAGGAGGATCCCAAGCAGGAGGCCTGCGCCTCTTTCGATATGTATCCCAGTTTGTGCTAGCCTTCTTAAGGCAAACTTGTTTAACTTATGTCTGTACTCAGATATTGTTGCTTCCGCTGACTCGTCTATGATCGAGCTCTTGTATTCGAGCCTTCGAGGCCCCTGGCTTGTAATATGATGCTTGTATGACTTATTTTATTTGTAGAGTTGTGTTGTGATATCTTACCATGAGTCCCTGATCTTGATCGTACACGTTTGCGTGTATGATTATTGTACGATTGAGTCGGGGGCGTCACACCGGTTCTTCTCCGTGAGGAGGTCTTTACGGGGCTGCCCAAGAGGGGATCTTGAATCCAAGGTGTATCTTCTCCGAAGAGGGGCCGCGGTCTCTCAAGGAGTAGATGCGTATAGATGAGCGAAGCTCTATCTCTCAAATGAGCTATCACAACGCTAACCCTAACTAGGAGGAGGGGAAGGGGTATATATAGTCTAAGCCACGAAGGGGTATGTGGGAAAGGGATACACGGGCCTCTGGCCCGACTCTGCATACAGGCAGGCGCCCGATGTCCGGTCTTTCGCAGGGCACCGGATGTCCGGGGCTCTCGCCGGAGGTCCGGCCTGGCGGGGCCGAATCTGTTCTTCTCTAGATAGTTGATGTCCAGATTTCCGGGGGAAGCGTCGGATGTCCGGGCATGGGCCGGATGTCCGGGGCCTGGAGCTGGCTTGCGGCTGGTCGACTGTTGGGGCAGTTCCTGTGTGGCTGCCCAGGCGTCGGGTCCGGCCTCTGGCCCGGATGTCCGGCCGTTGTAGCTTCAGCAGCTCCATCTTCTTCCGTCTTTGCTTCCATGCTTCCCTCGCGGATGGTGTAGTTGTTCCTTGGCGCTTGCACTCCTCCTCGTCATCCGTAGTGTTCCAACAATACCTATGCATGCACACGAGTGGAGTGTCAAGTAGTATACCATCCTCGAAGGTGTCTAGTGAGCACGTGTAAAGGAGATGATTCACCTTTGTGTATGTGAAGTAGATGTCGCACGTGTCACTCGCCAAACGGACTCTTGACATGGTGATGTCCATAGGATGCTCCGCATCATTAATCATGCCTATGAGTTTATCGGAAGCACCAGGTATTTTTATGCATCTTATGAATTATGCGTTTCGCCCGTATATTGGTGAGTTTGTTGTGGTCTACTTTGATGATATCCTTGTTTATAGCAAATCTCTCAAAGATCATGTCACCCATGTTCGAACCGTTTTGCAAACTCTTCGAAAAGAGCGTCTCTATGCTAACATGGAATAGTGCCTTTTTGGCATTGATAAGCTCATTTTCTTGGGTTTTGTTGTTTCCTCTAAGGGTGTTCATGTTGATGACTCTAAGATCAATGCTATTAAAACTTGGCCACAACCAACTAACTTACATCAAGTGCGTAGGTTCCTTGGTTTAGCCGGTTTCTACCATAGATTTGTGAAGGACTTTAGCACCATTGCTTCACCTTTGCACGCTTTGAGCAAGAAAAATGCGCCTTTTGTTTGGGGACCATCCCAAGATACCGCTTTCAATGAGCTTAAGAATTTCTGTACTCATGCTCCCGTTCTTGCATTACCCGACTTTGACAAGCCCTTTGAGATTCATTGTGATGCTAGTGATAATGGCATAGGAGGTGTGTTAACGCAAGAGAAGCGCCCCATAGCTTAATTTAGTGAGAAACTTTTCGGAGCGCAACTCAATTACCCCATCTATGAGAAAGACTTATATGCTTTAGTGCGAGTTTTTCATGAATGGGAACACTATCTTCGCCCTCATGAATTTATCATTCATGCCGATCATGAAACTCTTAAATACCTTAAGGGTCAAACCAAGTTGAACAAGCGTGATGCGGAGCATCCTATGGACATCACCATGTCAAGAGTCCGTTCAGCGAGTGACACGTGCGACATCTGCTTCACATACACAAAGGTGAATCATCTCCTTTACACGTGCTCACTTGAAACCTTTGAGGATGGTATACTACTTGACACTCCGCTCGTGTGCATGCATAGGTATTGTCGGAACACTACGGATGATGACGAGGAGTGCAAGCGCCAAGGAACAACTACACCATCCGCGAGGGAAGCGTGGAAGAGAAGATGGAAGAAAGGAGAAGAAGAACACGGAGCAGCTGCTGGAGCCAGGCCGGACATCCGGACCGCTGTCCAGATCAGCCGGGTCATCCGAACCCTTCCCCGGATCGTCTGGGTAACTGCACTGAAGACACCCTAAGGCTTCTACCGAAGCCGGATCATCCGGGACTCCATCCAGATCATCTGGACCCCCGACGCCCGGATTATCCAGGACCCCGTCCGGATCATCCGGCCTTGCCTGCGCGCATGACTTGGGCCGAGGCCCGTGTACCCATTCGCCCCCTCATTTACCCCTTCGCCCCTTGGGCTATAAATAGACCTCCTCCACCTCCTTTCTAGGGTTAGCAAAGGATTAGCTCATTTAGAGATATAACTTTTCTCATCCATTATGGATCTACTCCATGAGAGAGACTGCAGCCCCTCTACGGAGAAGATCCTCTTGGGTTCAAGACCCCCTCTTGGGTGGCCCCTTCGAGACCTCCTCATGGAGATGAACCTTACCTTCTATCTTTCCCTTCGTTGTTCATGTACCTTGTGGATCTTGTGTGTTTGACTGTCTAGTGGATGTGTGATTGGACTTGTTCTTGAGTGTTTCCCCTTGTGATTTCTCTCCGTTCTTCCCCGTGTTCTTCGTGTTCTTAGTTGGGATCCGCTCCTTTTGTGAAAGATCAACCGTATAGGGTTCCACCCTACATCATCTTGGTATCATGAGCCAAGTTTATCACATATTTGGAGTCCCTCCCACCATTTTCTAGCCTTCTTTTGCTTGATTTCGTCCTAAAATTTTGAAAATCCCCACCAAAAATAGCCCCAATTTTTTGTGATTTGTTGGTCTGATGATGTTTTATTGATTTTGATCCATAGATTTGCTTGGTTTCGAGTGGATCTAGCATCTTCCCAAGTTTCCCCACCTTCCATCCCCGAAATATGCTCAATTTTGCCCTGAAAATCACCCATTTTTCGCCCAAAAATTCGTCTCTGAGAGGAAATCCTGAGCAGTTTGACCTGCCCGGATCATCCGGACCGTCTCCCGGATCATCCAAACACCTCCCGGATCAGCTGGACCCTCTCCCAGACGTCCGGATAACCCACGCACCCGAATACCCGTACCAGAGCTGACGAACCCGGATCATCCGGATGTACTCCCGGATCATCCGGACATAGCCCGGATGAGCTAGACCTCCTCCCGGATCTCCGGCTAACCCTGACACTGACTCGGCTGAATTCTTGTTTCGGCCATAACTAATTCATCAGGAGTCCGATTTTCACGTTCTTTAGTTTGTTTTGAAGCCTTGACATCCCCCTTCCCACAAAAATACTACCATCACCTTTTGACTCCAATTTTTTGGAACTTTGGCATCTTTGCCTAGGACTTCGACCATATCATCCACATTACCACCATTGCCTTTCGCAACCTAACCCATTTTGTTCCCCATTGCACCCGATTAGAGTCTCCTAAGGTGTTTTGGCTACTTAGGGACGGTTGCTTCTTCATCAACCACCACCACCACTTCCGCATAGGCTTGCCCACCATACATGATGCAGAGCATCCTATGTTCATCCCCATGTACACTCCGGCTACTCTCCAAACCCCATACGCCATCGGACACGAGGTGAACTCGCTCCTCTCTGAATAGTCACTTTCCACATGTGAGACATGGCTACTACCTCAAACATGTGTGCTATGCATGACCAAGAACCAAGAGGAAGACCATGGACAAGACGGCGAGGATACCACGCGCGAGGAACAAGAAAAGGAGTTGCCCAGAGGCTACAGCCGCCGGACGACCAGTCCTTACCGGACGTCCGATCCCCCTCCATCGACTGGACATCCGAACGTCTCTGGAAATCCAGAGCCTGAAGCCCGAGCCAAACTAGCGGACGTTCGACGCCACCGGATGAGCAGGCACTTCCAGAAATCCGGTACTTCAGCGACCGAGCCAGATTCTACGGAAGCCCGAGGATCACCGGACGTCTGGACCTCCGCGAGCCTCCGGACGACCGACACCTTACGAACGTCCGGTCCCTGGCTATGTGCAGTTGCGGGCTGAGGCCCATGTACCCCTTCACTTTGCACCCCTTTTGTACTACGACTATAAATAGACCGCTCCCTCCTCCTAGCTAGGGTTAGCAAAGTGGTAGCTCATTTAGAGATAGAGCTTTGCTCATCCATTACGGATCTACTCCACGAGAGAGACCACGGCCCCTCGTCGGATGAGATCCCCTTGCATTCAACACCCCCTTTTGGGTGGCCCCCATCAAGACCTCCTTTGGAGAAGAACCGGTTACCGTGTATCGTCCCTTGTTGATCGTGGATCTTGTATCTCCTTTTGTGTTCATGGATCTAGCACATGTGTGACTGAATCTTGTTAGTTTAAGTGTTTCTCTCGTGTTCCCCTCGTGTTTCCCCACGTGTTTCCCCTCGTGTTCTTTGCGGGATCTGCTCCTTTCGTGAAAGATCGGCCATGTAGGGTTCCACCCTACATCATCTTGGTATCATGAGCCACGTTGATCAAGATTTTGGAGCCTCCCTTTGTTGTTTTCTAGCCTAATTTTGTTGTGTTCTTCCCCAAATTTGAAAATCCCCACCAAAAATTGCCCCAAATTTTGTTTGTGATTTGTTGGTTTGAGGAAGTTTTGTTGATTTTGATCCATGGATTTGCTTCGTTTCGAGTGGATCTAGCATTTCCCCAAGTTTCCCCATCTGTCATCCACGAAATCTCATCTATTTTGACCCCAAAATCATCAAATTCCACCCAAAATCGCGTTCCGGATCTCAAATCCCGCGTTGACCCTGATACACCGACCGACCATCACTTTTACGGACGTCCGGAGCCCAGGGACGACCGGAAGTTTGCAACTGATGTAGGGTAGGAACCCTAGGGGCCAATATTTCATGAAAGGAGCGGATCCCGCGAAGAACGCGAGGAAAAACACGAGGGGAAACACAAGGGGAAACACGAGAGAATCACTAAACCAACAAGAAATAGTCACACATATGCTAGATCCTCGAGTACATAAGAGATCACACGATCCAGTGTCGACTAAGGACGACACAAAGGTAACGGGTCTTCTCCGTGAGGAGGACTTGATGGTCTTCTCCGAATGGAGGTCTTGAATCCAAAGGATCTTCTTTGAAGAGAGGCCGTGGTCTCTCTCGTGGAGTAGATCCGATGTGGATGAGCAAAGCTCTATCTCAAGTATGAGCTAAACCAATGCTAACCCTAAAACATAGGTAGGAGAAGAGTATATATAGTCTAAGGGGTGAAAGGGTACACGGGCCTTGGCCCAAGTCGCTGCGCGTAGGCTGGGCCGGAAGTTCCGGGTGAGGCCGGAAGTTCCTGGCGCTGGAGGTTCTGGGCCAGGTTCCGGGGAGGGTCCGGCCTAACTAGAGAGTTGGCACGGGTGGAGTTGGGTTGGCGTCCAGGGGCCGAAAGGTCCAGGCTGGCCGAAGGTTTCAGGCTAACCAGAGAGTTGGCATGCCCGGGCTGGTCGAAGACGTCGGAGGCCGGAAGCTCCGGGTCGACCGGAGGGTCCGGGGGGAGGAAGTTCCGGGCTCTGGCCGGAAGTTCCGGGCTGTCCAAAGAGTTGATGCATGTCTCTTCTTCTTCAGCTCCATCTTCCTCTTCTGATTCTCCTTGCTCCTTAGCTTCTTCATGGCCAACTCCTTGATACCTGAGTATGCATAATGTCTCCATTTGAGGTAGTAGCCATGTCTCATATGCATCGAAGTGAACTTGTGAGAGGGGAGATGTCACCTCGGTTTCGAGAGCTCTTGCGCGTGCTCGTGTCATGGGTCCGCTAGGCACTTGATGAGACGATGGTAGGTCCATGGGGATGACATTGGGATGCTCCGCATCATCTTCCCTCCCTTGGGGAAGATCCGACGTCGGATCAAATTCTTCATCACCATGGTAGGGCGCGAGGTCCTTGACATTAAAGATGTCGCTCACATTGTACTTGTCGCCCGGGAGGTCGATCTTGTAAGCGTTGTTGTTGTAGCATGCAAGCACCTTGAAGGGTCCATCCGCTCGAGGTAGAATCTTGGACTTGCGTTCATTGGGGAAGCGGTCTTTGCAAAGGTGTAGCCACACAAGATCACCGATGTCGAATACCATGGGTTGCTTGTTGATGTTGAGCTTGGTCGCAAGTCATTGTACTTGGCACTCGATGGTGTGCCTTGTATCTTCATGCACCTTCTTGAGATGGTTCGCACGTGCACTTGCATCCATATTGACGCGCTCTTGTAGTGGTAGAGTGATAATGTCCAATGGGGACAATGGGTTGAATCTGTAGATGACCTCAAAGGGGGACTTGTCGGTTGTTGAGTGTCTTGCTCTGTTGTAGGCGAACTCGGCGATAGGTATACACTCCTACCACTCCTTGATGTTGTTCTTTATGAGCACGCGAAGTAGAGCGGAGAGTGTGCAGTTGGTCACCTCCGTTTGGCCGTCGGATTGTGGATGATACGCCGTGGAGAAGAGTAGCTTGATTCTGAGCTTGGCGCGGAGGGTCTTCCAAAAGTAGCTTAGGAACTTGACATCGCGGTCCGAGACGATGGTCTTTGGCACTCCATGTAGATGCAATATTTCCCTACGGAAGAGATTGGCAACATGTGAAGCATCGTCTATCTTGTTGCAAGGAATGAAATGTGCCATCTTAGAGAATCGGTCCATAATGACAAATACCGAATCCTTTCCATTTCTAGTCCTAGGCAAGCCAAGTACAAAATCCATGCTAATATCTTCCCATGGTTGATATAGAATTGGGAGAGGCATGTAAATACCATGGGATTGAGCTTTAGACTTAGCTTTGCGACATGTAGAGCATCGGTTGGTGAAGCGGTTGATGTCGCGAAACATCTTGGGCCAATAGTAGTTCTTGGAGAGCGTTGCGAAAGTCTTATCACGTCCAAAATGTCCCATTAGTCCTCCTCCATGAGATTCCTGCAAAAGCAACAAACGAAGAGAAGACTCGGGGATGCAAAGCTTGTTAGCTTTCATAAGATATCCATCTTTGATGTAATAGCGTTCCCAAGAGGTATGCGTCAAACATTTGGCATAAGGAGTAGCAAAAATAGGATCATGCTCATACAAGTCTTTTATGTGCTCAAAGCCAATGAAATCCAATTCAAGTTGAGTAACAAGCATGCATATGTGGGAAAGAGCATCCGCCACAACATTTTCCTTACCTTTGATGTACTTGATGACATAAGGAAAAGACTCAATGAATTCACTCCATTTAGCATGACGCTTGTTCAACTTGGTTTGACCCTTAAGGTATTTGAGCATTTCATGATCAGCATGAATGATGAATTCATGAGGGCGAAGATAGTGTTCCAATTCATGCAAAACTCACACTAAAGCATATAACTCTTTGTCATAGATGGGGTAATTGAGTTGCACTCTGGAAAGTTTCTCACTAAAGTAAGCTATGGGGCGCTTCTCTTACGTTAACACACCCCCTATGCCATTACCACTAGCATCACAATGAATCTCAAAGGGCTTGTCAAAGTTTGATAAAGCAAGCACGGGAGCATGAGTAAGCAAATTCTTAAGCTCATTGAAAGCGATATCTTGGGATGGTCCCCAAACAAAAGGCGCATTTTTCTTGCTCAAAGCATGCAAAGGTGAACCAATGGTGCTAACGTCCTTCACAAATCTATGGTAGAAACCAGCTAGACCAAGGAAGCTATGCACTTGATGCAAGTTGGTTAGTTGTGGCCAAGTTTTGATAGCATTGATCTTAGAATCATCAACATGAACACCCATAGAGGAAACAACAAAACCCAAGAAACGAGCTTATCAACGCCAAAAAGGCACTTTTCCATATTAGCATAGAGACGCTCTTTTCGAAGAGTTTGCAAAACGGTTCGAATATGCGAGACATGATCTTTGAGGTATTTGCTATAAACAAGGATATCATCGAAGTAGACCACAACAAACTCACCAATGTAAGGGCAAAACACATAATTCATAAGACGCATAAAAGTACCGGGTGCTTCCGATAGACCCATAGGCATGACTAACCACTCATACAAGCCAAACTTTGTTTTGAAAGCGGATTTCCATTCATCACCCTCTTGTATGCGGATTTGATAGTAACCACATTTAAGATCAATTTTTGAAAAGATAGTGGCACCACTAAGTTCATCAAGCATATCATCAAGGCGTGGAATGGGATACCTATAGCGAATGGTGATAGCATTGATAGGTCTACAATCGGAGCACATGCGAAAACTACCATCTCGTTTTGGCACAAGAATGACCGTAATGGCACAAGGACTCAAACTTTCACGCACATGCCCATGGTCTATGAGATGCTTTACTTGCCTTTGTATTTCTTTGGTTTCTTCGGGGTTGACGCGGTAGGGAGCTTTGTTCGGAATAGGTGCTCCAAGGATGAGGTCGATGCGGTGCTCGATGCCTCGTAGTGGAGGTAGTCCCGGAGGTAGCTCGTCGGGGAAAACATCCTGTAATTCCTACAAAAGAGAAGACAACATTAAAGGTAGAGCGTGAGAGGTGTTAGTGTTTGGTGCGTCATCCTTGGACAAAAGGACATAGTGTAGGACACTAGATGGGTTCTCACACACTCCTCTTATCTCACTTTTGGTGGCAAAGAGAACTAAGTTCTTCTTGTCGCTCATCGTGGAGGCACTCGATTTGGGCTTGTGGCACTCACTATCTTTTTGGTGGTTCGCTCTCTCACTATTCTCTCCATGATGGGTGGCTTTCTTTTCGGAGATCACTTGTCTTGGAGACATAGGGCGAAGTACGTACTCCTTTCCTTTCATCTTGAAGATGTAGTGTTTCGTTCCGCCGTTGTGGATGACACCTCTATCAAATTGTCATGGGCGTCCAAGAAGAAGGTGGCAAACGGTCATTGGAACGACATCACACTCCAAAGTGTCTTCGTAGGCGCCAATTTTGAAGGAGATTTGTACTCGATGCTCGACTTGGGTAGTGCCGGAGTAACTAAGCCATTTAACTTTGTTGGGATGGGGATGCTTCCTCTTGGGCAATTGGAGCTTGGAGCAAAGTTCTTCACTTGCGAGGTTATGACAACTCCCTCCATCGATGATGACCTTGACGGATCTTACATTGATGTCGGCCTTGGTGTGGAAGATGTGGCATCATTGATCTTGTTCTTGTTGATGTTGAAGAGTCAAGACCTTGGAGACAACGAGAGCAGGACTTAAATCTTCATCACAAAAGACTTGTTTCGTGTCTTGTTCGTTCACTTGCTGGTGTATAGCCACTTGCTCAAGGGCTTACATTTCTCCTTCACTCATTGAGTCATAAGTGCCGTCGTCATTGAGGATCATGGTCCGCTTGTTGGTGCACTCATAGGACTTGAGGCCTCGGCCTCTGCATGTGAAGCATTTGAAGGAACTCGTCTTGATGGTCTCATCGGTTGGGGTAGATGATGATGAAGCTCTCGGCTTGGAGTTGCTCATTGTAGGAGGATGACCTGGGGTTGGCGAAGCTTTCTTGTAACTCGACTTGTTGATGTTGCTTGTAGAAGGCTTGGTAGATGGTGTTGGAGTCGTTGAAGCTTGGGTGTTGGAGAAGCCGTATGACTTGGATGAGAACTTGGCATACTTGTAATTGTCTTGCACTTGACGTTCCGCTTTGGTAGCTTGACGCACGAGCTCGATGAGGTTCGAGTATGGTTGGAAGTCGGCAATATTCTTGATAGGATGGTTGAGTCCATTCAAGAAACGTGCCATAGTTTGCTCATCATCTTCCGTGACATTGGCTCGTATCATGGCAATGTCCATTTCCTTGTAGTACTCTTCAACACTCTTGGTTCCTTGCTTGAGTAGTTGGAGTTTCTTGAAGATGTCGCGGTTGTAGTAGGTAGACACGAAGTGTGCTCTCATGACATCCTTCATTTGCGCCCAAGTAGTGATGGGTGTTTCACCTCTTACCTCACGGCGCTCGATGACTTGTTCCCACCATATGAGGACATAGTCTTGGAACTCAAGGGATGCCATCGCGGTCTTCTTCTCTTCCTCGTAGTTGTGCAAACGGAAGATTTTGCTGACCTTCAATGCCCATGAAAGGTACTCTTTGAGATCATTGCTTCCGGAAAACTTGGGCATGGTGAACTTTAGCTTGCCGTATCGTTGCTCTTCATTGTGTTCGGGTCTTGGATGATGACTTCCTTGACGAGGAGGGTCGTCTCGCATAAGTTGCTCTTGCTGTAGACGATCTCCAATGTCCTCTTATTCTTGTTGAACTTGATGTTCTTGGCAAGCTTGTGGAGGAACTTGTCGAGTTTGACGTTGCACGCCAGCTTAATAACATCGTTCATGAGCTTCTTCGTGAAGTGCTTCTTCATGTTCACGAGCTTGTCGGCCTCGGTTGGCTACGGCTCGACTTGATTCTCGCAGGGCTTGTTGCACCTCAAGTGCTTAAGAATCTCGCAATTGTTGCTCTTGGCGTTGTGCCTCGGCATCTGGTGCTTCTTGGTGTAGACGTGCTCCCTCTTCCTCTTCATGTTGGCATTGTCGTTCTCGTGCTTGCGCAAAGGTAGCTTGGTTTTGACGATGTCGGTGCTCTTGAGAGTCGGTGTCGCGTAGAGGATTGAGGTTCGCTTGATGATCATTGCGTGCGGCACGACGAAGAGTGTTCGATGTCAGTATACTTGATCCGGAGAGGGTGAAGTCGGAGTGTTGACTTGAGCGGCTCCGTCTTGATGAGGACGAAGTGGAAGAAGAGCGGTTGAGCAAAAAAGCACGAATCTCGTCCATTGTTGCGTCGTTCTCTTGCTTGTGATCGTCGAGCTTGTGGTCGAAGTAGTCCCTTGTACGTTGCTCGGAGAGTCGCAAGTCGGTGGCGAGGTTGTCGATGCGTTCACTCATCGCTTTGTTGCTCTTGATGCAAAGCACGCTGTGCACCAAAGAGGTGGATCTTTGTGACGTAGGAGTTCATGTCGTCGTCTTGCCCGATGAAGAGTGGGTTGGTAGAAGTACTTGGACTATCCATCATTTCAAGAGAAATATGTGAGTGGGAGAAGGAGAAGAACGTATACCAAATGTAGCTTGACCGAAGTTGAAGGTGGATCAAGGATCACTCCAATGTGGAACAAGGAAATAGCACAATTGGTACCAATTCTTGTCGGTTTCTCACACCTACACAAGTAAAAGCTTATGGTGGAGCTTGGTTAGGATGGTGGCACAAAATTTGATGCAATTGTTTGTGAGCTTCAATAATGTTGGAAAAGATTCGCAAGTTTGCACTGCAACAAGTAGACCAAGCGATATTAGGTACACGGAAACACACACGTAAAAAGATAAGTGGGGTCGTGCAACCAAGGATGAGCCAAAATGTGGAATCCACCAAAATGCTCTGCAACACTAGAGAGACGCTAGCACGATTTCACAATAGGCGGATACAAAGACTTGTGCACAACCTACTAAGCAAAAATGCAACGACTTCTATCCCAAGTATGCTCTATGCAAGGTCTTCTGATGATATGATCCAAGATGATCTAGTATGACAATCTTAATGTTGTATGATGCTATGGTTCTTGCTTAAAAACTCTTTGCTTATCTTTCCCTTTTGCTTAAAAGCTTGTTTGGCTCTTTGTTGTTTGAGCTCTTTTCTCATGCAATGCTTCACGAACCAAGATAGCAATTGTGTATGCGATGACAACCTTGTGACACAAGAGATGATACCAAGATATGCACCAATGATGTATGTATGCTATGGGAAGTATGATCACTAATGTGCACAAGTCTCGTTGCCAGCAATACTCAAAAGCTAGTCTCGATGGGTAAGGTACGCAAAGATGGGTTATGTGGTTATCAATGTAATGGCAAGAATGATGTATCCAGTACCAAGATGATGTTACCGCTTCTTGCTTACGATATGGTGTCAAAATGGTGGCGTGAATACCAAGATGTAGTCGAGGTGGTCGTTGTTGATGATGCATCCGTGGCGAAGATGAGCGGCGGTGATGTAGATGTCGAACCGTACCTAAATAGCCGAAACACAATAGGACACGGAACCACAACTCAAATTCTGAAAGCTCGAAGTTGATAAACGTGTTAGAGTGCGAAACGGGTAAGCAATGGTGGAGGTATGCAGAAGTTGTGATGGTGTAAAGGTGGTGGGAGTGCGCATGCGGAAGTGGTCTAAGATGCGCAGACTTCTTGTCGAGGCCGGAAGTTCTGGGCAAGACAGAAGGTCCGGGGTCCGGAGGTTCTGGGGTTGGCCAGAAGGTCTGGTGGTCGGAAGGTTCAGGTGGGGCCAGAAGTTCCGGTGGTCGCGAATCTGGCAAGAACAGAGAATTGGGGATCGTGGATTTGGGCGGAAAAACTTGGAGAACAACCCAAATCCAAAGGGGAAAAGAAAAAATTGGGGAAAAAGAAGTGTGGGGAAGCTAGATCTACGAGCCACACACAAAATTCACGCATCAAATCTAACAAAACTTCATCACCAACAAATCACAAAAAAATTGGGAGGGCTATTTTTCTGGGGATTTTCGTATTAGGGACAAAATCAACAAAATTAGGCTTGCAAACAAAAGGGGAGGCTCCGAAATCGTGATCAATGTGGCTCTAGATACCAAGATGATGTAGGGTAGGAACACTAGGGGCCGATCTTTCACGAAAGGAGCGGATCCCGCGAAGAACACGAAGAACACAAGGAAAAACACGAGGGGAAACACAAGGGGAAACACGAGAGAATCACTAAAACAACAAGAAATAGTCACACATACGCTAGATCCTCGAGTACATAAGAGATCACACGATCCACGGTCGACTAAGCACGATACAAAGGTAACAGGTCTTCTCGTGAGGAGGTCTTGATGGTCTTCTCCGCAAGAAGGTCTTGAATCCAAAGGGATCTTCTCTGAAGAAGGGTCGCAGTCTCTCTCGTGGAGTAGATCCGATGTGGATGAGCAAAACTCGATCTCAAGTATGAGCTCAACCAATGCTAACCCTAAAACGTAGGTAGGAGAAGAGTATATATAGTCTCAGGGGAGAAAGGGTACACGGGCCTCAACCCAAGTCGCTGCGCGCAGGCAGGGCCGGAAGTTCCGGGTGAGGCTGGAAGTTCCGGGCGCCAGAGATTCCGGGCCAAGTTCCAGCGAGGGTCCGGCCTAACCAGAGAGTTGGCACGGGTGGAGTTGGGTTGGCGTCTAGGGGCCGGAAGGTCCGGGCTGGCCGGAGGTTCCGGAGGTCGGTAGGTCTGGGACGGGATCCGGGCTGGTTCCGGGCTAACCAAAGAGTTGGCACGCCCGAGCTGGTCGAAGACGTTAGAGGCCAGAAGCTCCGGGTCAGCCGGAGGGTCCGGGGGCCCGAACTTCCGGGCTCTGGCCGGAAGTTCCGGGCTGTCCAGAGAGTTGACGCCTGTCTCTTCTTCTTCAGCTCCATCTTCCTCTTCTGATTCTCCTTGCTCCTTAGCTTCTTCATGGCAAACTCCTTAATACCTGAGTATGCATAATGTCTCCATTTGAGGTAGTAGCCATGTCTCATGTGCATCGAAGTGAACTTGTGAGAGGAGAGATGTCACCTCGGTTTCGAGAGCTCTTGCACGTGCTCGTGTCATGGGTCCGCTAGGGCACTTGATGAAACGATGGTAGGTCCATGGGGATGACCTTGGGATGCTCCGCATCAAAGGTAATAGCACAATTGGTACCGTTCTTGTCAATTTCTGAGCCCACCAGACGTCCGGCCCCCGAACATCCGTCCTTTTACGGACGTCTGTAACCTGTAGATATTGACTTCGGCTAATTCTTGTTTCGGCCATAACTAATTCATCCGAACTCCGATTTTGACGTTCTTTAGCTCGTTTTGAATCTCTTGACATCCCCCTTGCCACAAAATACCACCAATATCATTTGACTTCATCAAAGTTTTGGAACTTTGGCACTTTGCCTAGGGCTTCCACCACATCATCTGCTACACCACCACCGTCTTCCGCAACCTAACCCTTTGTGATCCCCATAGCATTAGTGGTTGTTTGAGTAGTGATTAGAGTCTCCTAAGGTGTTTCGCCTACTTAAGGACGATTGCTTATTCATCAACCACCACCATAACTTCTGCATAGGCTTGACCACTATACACTTCCGCCACCCCAACTTAACCCAATTATGTTTGTGTTGTGAGTTGTGTCTCCTAAGGTCTTTAGGCTACTTAGGGACCGTGCTTGCAACTCCAACACCGTGTATAGCCCACCACCTTACCCTCCATTTTCATATTGCCTACTCGCATAACCCATCATTGCATTTCCGCAATCCCATTGAGCTTCCGCAACACCACCACCGCATTCCCGCTACCACCATTTGACATTTGAGATTTTGAGTTGGCGGTTTTTCCGTTTTCTAAGGTGTTTCGGCTACTTAGGGATGAGTCTCCATCATTTTGGTATCTACATCAATGATGAGGACATGGCTACCACAGTTACACCCATATCCCCTGTTGTTTTACCTCTTGGAACAGTTGCTAGAGCTCGGATACGCCAATTAAATTATCAGGTACTTTCGTTTCTTGGTAATGATTCTAATGTTCATGAGATTATGATGCTGCCTAAATTGGATACATTTGTTTTGCTTACAAATGAAGGGCCTAGTTTGGAGAAGGATGAACATTGGAGCAAGAACACGCATGGAGTTGATGGCATGCGCAAAGGGATCAAGAACGGAGTTACAAGTGATGATTTCAGGACTTTGAAGCCGCCATAAGGAGTGCATGAAGCCTTGGACGAAATATACAAGATGCCACTTCATAATATTCGTCCATAGGCTAATCTAGGTGCTGCGTCACCTTATTAATGGGCCAGGCCCATGTAATTTCGAAATACTTAAGTATAGGCTATTTTTAGAGTCCGTATGTGTGGGGAAACAAGAGTTAGGGTTGGTTTCGGACCCCACCCTCAAGGGCCACGAAATTCCCCCCCTCTTCCTCCATATATACAGGCCTTAGGGCGTCGTTTAGACCTTGGGTTTTGTTTAGATTAAAAGTTCGCCATAGCTGCAACTTTGCGTACTTCGTTTGTGTCCAACGACCAGACCAAGACGTCACAGAACCCCACCTTGATCAATAAAGCTTTCATCTTATATTCGCAACATCCAGATTGCAATCTCAGTTTCTTGCTTGTTCTTCGTTTGCTCACAGGAAACAGACCCTCGTGGTCAGGTTGATCGTGCTCCGGCGTGGTCAATAACCCTCGGAAGTTGGTTTAGCGATTGCTAAGGCGCGACGTCTCGCACATTCGTAGTCGGATCGTCAAAGTCGACTCCCACAGAAAACAATAGCCACCATCTCATCGAAACATCGGGACACCTTAGCCCCTATCAAGTGGTATCAGTTTTCAGGTTGCTCGGTGAGATTTTACAGTTTTTCACAGTTTAGATCGCATCTGTCATTCATACCTACAGTCCACGGAAAAGCCACAAAAAAAGAGAGTTAGATTAGTTCATCCGTATCCCAGACAGTCTGAGCCTTTCGCTATTATCACTTAGTTTTTGCATGGTTGAAATTTTGGTTGCATCGTGTGTCGAGTTGCTGGTTTTTAGTGTCTAGTCTTTTAGAGTTTCGAGTTCTAGTCACGTTTTGTTCACGCCACATCCGTATACATCATCATCCACTTCATTGTCATATTCTGCTGCCACTTATTTTATTCATCGCCGTCACCACCATTCATCCATTGTTGCCACAAGTCACGATCTTTTTGATGTGTTTTGCAATCATCTCTTCACCGTTCATTGCGGCCTGATTCATCTTGGAGAGAAAAAGTTGAGAAAAGATCCTTAAAAAAGAGAGAGAGATTCGAAGAGAGATTGGATCGGTCACAAAAGAAAAAAATGTTCAATGTACTGCTACGGGCAATATTGGAAAGAAAGAAGGAAAAGCTGGCTTGCCTTGCATGTTTTTGAAGGACAGGAATCCCACGATTCTTGGTAAGAGAGACATCACATTCTAGTCAATTGAGTTTATCGTGCGGTGTTGTCCGTTGAAACAAGGAAGGTGATTGGATCGGTTAGGAAAGTAATAAAAAAAGAGTCGGCCAAAAAAAAGAAAGATAGAGGGCTGATCGGTTTGAGTTATTTAGAAAGATTGACTGATTTTCTATTTCAAAGAAGGAAAGGTACAGCCAACGTTGGAGATAAATAGGAAATGTTTGGATCGGTCAAATAAAAGGAAAAATATTCGGCAAGGTTGTTCCAGCGCTTGAAAAAAAAAGGGCAAGAGGATACTGATTTCGTTCGGCGGCAAGGAGAATCCATTTGTTTTATCTTTCCTAGTTTGTTGGCAAAGAGAATCATAGATTCCACGTTTGGACTTTGGAGGAAAAAAAATCCTGATTGGCCGCGCATGCATGCATGTTTGGAAAGACAATAAAAGGAAACTTCCCAAGGTGGGACGTGTCCATTAAAATCTGGTGTACTATTGGTAGGTTTATGTGACATTTATTTATTGCCTTTGGAATCCGACTTGCATAAAGAAGGCAACTGCCAATTGGTTTGGTTGGTGGCCGTTTTGTTGGGCAAATTCTTTGAAAAAAAAACGGAAAGGAGGAAATAAATCTTCACGTAAATCAAGGAGAGGTGGTTGTTTCCACGTTTGGATGAAAAAAAATAAGGAAAGCTACGGATCTGTTTCTTTTACGTAGGAGTTTGTGCGATTTGGAAGGAAATCAAAGCGATTGAAAAAAAGGCAATTCTGATCGGCCAAGAAAGAAAAACAGAATAAGGAGGAAAGAGGTAAAGTGAAAGGAAAGTGCCCATCCGATTGGTTGGTGGCTGATTTGGTGTCCTTGTGTGGCACGTTTGTTGTTAAATAAAAAAAAGAGCAGGTTGCATTACAGGAGGGGTGGAGATCGCAGGTGTTCAGATTCGTTTGTCTCTGTTGAAAAAAAACAATCGGTTGGTGGTTTCCAATTTCTGGCAGTTTTCTTGGCGAAAAAAAAACCCAGTGTTCCTTGTGATATAGACTACTAGTACGTAGTAGTACTTTGGCTGTGGTAAAAAAAAAGAGGTTGCCTCACTCGGTTGGATTTCTTTGGAGAACTGATAAAAGAAAAAGAGAAAAAGGAGGTTTGTACCACGTGTCTTGTTGCTGTAAAAAAGGTGTGGTTAAAAGAACAATACGGCTGGTGTTCGCGGCATATCGTGAATTTCGTCTGTGTCTTAGGCTCGCGTCTCTAGTACAGTCTAGCCTAGAACCAGCACTCGACCATTTTGAACGAATTTTCAGCTTGCACTAATTAATGTGGTTGTAGCATTTTTTTCCCCACATATATAAAGCCAACCCAGCTCCACATATTTCTACACCGTCTATCCATACGCTCACCTGGCAATCGCTTTACCCAACTTTTGGAGTTACTTGACACCGCTGGTTGCCGATCACCGCCTGTTGCATGGTAAGACATTATAAGACATTGATATTTGCTTTACTGTGAGCGTTTTACTACCACATCCTAGTAGTTATAGGAACATTATTTTTGGATTTTGTTTCTTGTTTCTACTAATCATGACAGGATCTAGAGTCAATCCATGGGCTTTGTCGATCGCGGGAGACGTGCCACCACCTATGCAAATTCCACAACGATCACGAGAGGTGCATAAACATCCAAATGCACATGATCAGGTTAATGTTTCTATACCATCATTTAATGGCCGTTTTAGACCTGCTTTATATATTGAATGGGAGTTTGACATAAATATTATATTTGCTTCCCATAATTTTGATGAATGTAAAAAAGTTAAGGTTGCTGTTGGTTCTTTCACTGGTTATGCTTTAGTTTGGTGGAGTGAATATTGTCGGTTACACCCTGATTATATACCTATTACTTGGGATGATTTGAAACTTGCCATGCGACATACATTCGTCCCCGCTTATTATACTCGTGACATGATTAAAAAGTTGCAACATTTAAAACAAGGTAGTGACACTGTAACGAAATATTATGATACTTTACAAACTACCTTGTTGCATTCCTCTTTAGAAGAAAGTGAAGAAGATTTTATGGATAGATTTTGGGGAGGATTAAACCGTGACATTCAGGAGATACTAATTCATGAAACATGTTATCCTATGGACCGTTTGTTTCGTCTTGCTTGCAAAGCTGAACAGGAGATAACAAGACGTGTTGCCCACAAGATAAACAAGCGGAAGGTGCAAATCCCACGAGTTGCGACGGTTGTTCCTTCCACCACTGCGTCTCCTATGGCAACAACATCCATTGTTGAGAGCACTACATCAGCTCCACCATGTGACGTGTCGCCACCTAGAGTGCCTACATCATCTTTGTTGATCATCAGAGGTAATGACAAAGGTACCGATCTTCCACCTCCACATGAGTATGATGAATTCCTTGTCAATTTAAATGAACCATGCGATGAGCTACCCACTACTTTGATCACACCAGCTATTTTAGAGGACTATGTTCATGATTTGACTTTGCCATGTGATCAAACAATTTTGAGTGAACCCATTGAATTAACTATTGATGCAAAAGAACCATGTGAATCAGTGAAAAGATCAGATTTGGATCAAATACGTTTGAAAATAGTTGTGCTAATGTTTAATCATTTTGATATGACCTCTAATCTTGGTGATGGTTCATCAAGGTTGGGATGGTTTAATGATGAGCATTGCCAATCTTCTATTATGAATAAGAGCTTCACTTATATGTGCAAACTGAGTTGCAATATTTTCATGCCTTTGACTTCTTGTGATAATATATTGGCTTTATTTTTCACGACTTTTGAAGGGAGCTCTTGTATAACTGTGTCACATGTGCCACAACTGAGATCAGTTAAAATGGATGACATATACATATACAATGTGTACACCTTGTCTCTATTGTTAGCCATATTTCAGATTAAGCAACGCCGAGGACGGCTTTGTTTTCAAGAAGGGGAGGATGATGAGGACATGGCTACCACAGTTACACCCATATCCCCTGTTGTTTTACCTCTTGGAACAGTTGCTAGAGCTCAGATACGCCAATTAAATTACCAGGTACTTTCGTTTCTTGGTAATGATTCTAATGTTCATGAGATTATGATGCTGCCTAAATTGGATACATTTGTTTTGCTTACAAATGAAGGGCCTAGTTTGGAGAAGGATGAACATTGGAGCAAGAACACGCATGGAGTTGATGGCATGCGCAAAGGGATCAAGAACGGAGTTACAAGTGATGATTTCAGGACTTTGAAGCCGCCATAAGGAGTGCATGAAGCCTTGGACGAAATATACAAGATGCCACTTCATAATATTCGTCCATAGGCTAATCTAGGTGCTGCGTCACCTTATTAATGGGCCAGGCCCATGTAATTTCGAAATACTTAAGTATAGGCTATTTTTAGAGTCCGTATGTGTGGGGAAACAAGAGTTAGGGTTGGTTTCGGACCCCACCCTCAAGGGCCACGAAATTCCCCCCCTCTTCCTCCATATATACAGCCCTTAGGGCGTCGTTTAGACCTTGGGTTTTGTTTAGATTAAAAGTTCGCCATAGCTGCAACTTTGCGTACTTCGTTTGTGTCCAACGACCAGACCAAGACGTCACAGAACCCCACCTTGATCAATAAAGCTTTCATCTTATATTCACAACATCCAGATTGCAATCTCAGTTTCTTGCTTGTTCTTCGTTTGCTCGCAGGAAACAGACCCTCGTGGTCAGGTTGATCGTGCTCCGGCGTGGTCAATAACCCTCGGAAGTTGGTTTAGCGATTGCTAAGGCGCGACGTCTCGCACGTTCGTAGTCGGATCGTTAAAGTCGACTCCCACAGAAAACAATAGCCACCATCTCATCGAAACATCGGGACACCTTAGCCCCTATCAATCAAGAACACCGCCAGTCATCATCGCCAAGGACGGTAACCTCCATATCATCTCGGTATCGTGGTATCCCTCCATTGTATATTCCCTTGCCATTGCATTGTTAACCCCTAGTCCATTTTGCGTCACTTGCAATCGAGACTAGCCATTTGAGTATTGCCGGCAACGTTACTTGTGCACATTAGTGATCTACACCATACATTGCATACATACCATATCATATTGGTATCATATCATCCCTTGTGTCACAAGATTGTTCCCGTATATACCCAATTGCTATCTTGGTTTGTGCATTGTACCAATGTGGCCATACAAAAAGAAGAAAAAGATTTTAAGCAAAAGAGAAAGAGCAAAGAAGCTTGTAAGCAAGTGCCATAGCATCATACCATATTGCATACAAGATTGTCATATCCGATCATCTTGGATCATAGCACCGGAACATCATACATATATAGCATACTTGGGATTCAAGACCCCCTTTTGGGTGGCCCCCATCAATACCTCCTTTGGAGAAGAACCGGTTACCATCTATCGTCCCTTGTTGATCATGGATCTTGTATCTCCTTTTGTCTTCATGGATCTAGCACATGTGACCGAATCTTGTTAGTTTGAGTGTTTCTCTTGTGTTCCCCTTGTGTTTACCCTTGTGTTCTTCGTGTTCTTCGCAGGATCCGCTCTTTTCGTGAAAGATCGGCCATCTAGGGTTCCACCCTGCATCAATACACTTCCGCCACCCCCAACTTAACCCAATTATGTTTGTGTTGTGAGTTGTGTCTCCTAAGGTGTTTCGGCTACTTAGGGACCGTGCTTCCAACTCCGACACCGTGTATAGCCCATCATACCCTTCCACTCGCATAACCCATCATTGCATCTCTGCAACCACCACCGCATTCCGCTACCACCATTTGACATTTGCCTTTGGAGATTTTGAGTTCGCGGGTTTTCTGTTTCCTAAGGTGTTTCGGCTACTTAGGGACGAGTCTCCATCATCTTGGTATCTACATCAAGAACACCGCCACTCATCATCGCCAAGGACGGTAACCTCCATATCATCTTGGTATCGTCGCGTTACCCCTTTTGTATATTCCCTTGCCATTGCATTGATAACCCCTAGCCCATTTTGCGCCACTTGCCTATCGAGACTAGCCATTTGAGTATTGCTGGCAACGTTACTTGTGCACATTAGTGATCTACACCTTCCATTGCATACATACCGTATCGTATTGGTATCATATCATCCCTTGTGCCACAAGTTTGTTCCCGCATATATACAATTGCTATTTTGGTTTGTGCATTGTGCAAAAGTTGATGAGGACATCAATACCATTGTTACACCCACAGCCCCTACTGTTACATATACTGGACCAATTACTAGAGCTCGCGCACGCCAATTAAATTACCAGGTACTTTCGTTTCTTGGTAATGATTCTAATGTTCATGAGATTATGATGCTGCCTAAATTGGATACATTTGTTTTGCTTTCAAATGAAGGGCCTAGCTTGGAGAAGGATGAACATTGGAGCAAGAACACGCATGAAGTTGACGGCATGCGCAAGGGGATCAAGAACAGAGTTACAAGTGATGATTTCAGGACTTTGAAGCCGCCATAAGGAGTGCATGAAGCCATGGACGAAATTACAAGATGCCACTTCATAATATTCGTCCATAGGCTATTCTAGGTGCTGCGTCACCTTATTAATGGGCCAGGCCCATGTAATTTCGAAATACTTAAGTATAGGCTATTTTTAGAGTCCGTATGTGTGGGGGAAACAAGAGTTAGGGTTGGTTTCGGACCCCACCCTCAAGGGCCACGAAATTCCCCTCTCTTCCTCCATATATACAGCCCTTAGGGCGTCGTTTAGACTTTGGGTTTTGTTTAGATTAAAAGTTCGCCATAGCTACAACTTCGCGTACTTCGTTTGTGTCCAACGACCAGACCAAGACGTCACAGAACCCCACCTTGATCAATAAAGCTTTCATCTTATATTCGCAATATCCAGATTGCAATCTCAGTTTCTTGCTTGTTCTTCGTTTGCTCGCAGGAAACAGGCCCTCGTGGTCAGGTTGATCGTGCTCCGGCGTGGTCAATAACCCCTCGGAAGTTGGTTTAGCGATTGCTAAGGCGCGACGTCTCGCACGTTCGTAGTCGGATCGTCAAGGTCGACTCCCACAGAAAACGATAGCCACCATCTCATCGAAACATCGGGACACCTTTGCCTCTATCAAGTGGTATCAGATTTCCAGGTTGCTCGGTGAGATTTTACAGTTTTTCGTAGATTAGATCGAGTCTGTTCTTCATACCTACAGTCCATGAAAAAGCCACACAAAAAAAAATTAGGGTTAGTTCATCATATCCGAACCAATCTGAGCCTTTGCATAATCTTTTTAGGGTTTTTGCTTTGTTGAATTTGCGGTTGCATCGTCGTGTCAAGTTGCTGGTCTTAGAGTCTAGTCTTTTAGAGTTTCGAGTTCTGGTCACAAGTTGTCACGCCGCCGCCGCACCATCATCATCGCCCATCTACCACTTTTGCTTATCCGCCACCGCTCTGAATCCATATCCATATACCACCACCAATCCGTATCCATATACCACCATCAATCTCTATCCATATACCACCACCGCTACCATATACCACCACCGCTGCCATATACCACCACCATATATCCACCACCAATCCGAGTTCTTCTCATATTAGGTTTGTTTTTGAGATCAATCTCAATTCCGATTCGTGTTTCCTTGCCTGCGTAGGTCTCGGAAAAAAAAAAGTCTGGAGACCCCCGGGCAGTTTTTAGGCCAAAATTTTCACGGGCAAAAATATTTTTTCCCTATCCTATTTTTAGGCTTTTCTGAGTCTTTTGAGCCACGTGCCATCATAGTGATTTTTTGTCGCACTTTTTCGTCGTCGCTGCCCTGATTTCCGAAAAAAAAAAGTGAAAAAAAAAAATTTCGTGCCCATCCTATCAGTTTGACGAGGGAAGAGTTTTGAGACACTCGCCATTATAGTAATTTTTCGCAAAAAAAAAAAGAGGAGCGCAAAAAAAAAGCGAAAAAAAAAAAGTTCCAGAGTGTGCTTTTCCCTTATTTACGTGCAGCGCCGTGATTTTGTTAGTGTTCTAGGCTCGCGTCTCTAGCACGGTCTAGCCTAGGACCAGCACAGTACCGTCGTTGAGCGTTTATTCAACTTTGCATCTCTGAATTGATTATTGCTGACCCTTTTTGCTACCATACTATAAGCCTTCCCAGCTCCACATACCTCTACGTCGTGCGTTTGACTCTCCCTGGCAATCGCTCTATCCAAGCTTTTGAGAGTTTTGACTACAACGGTTGCCGATCACCGCCTGCTGTTGGGTAAGAACTGGTAAAAATTTGAGATTTGCTTGACGGATTTGTGACACCCGCCACCACCACCTCTTGTTAGTATTCTATAGGATCATATTCTTGTGTGTTTTCTATTGTTGCTAACCATGGCAGGATCACAAGCCGACGAGACTGACTGGGAGAACATGACGAATCAGGAGTTGCATGATAAATTTCAGCAAATGATGAATGGACGGGTGCAGGATGTGCTAAACAGATTTGAAGAGGCCATGGAGAAGATAGATGACATGGAGAAGACGTTCGAAACAAAGCTCGATGACAGGTTTAATGAATTGCTCGCGCGTCTTCCACCACCACCACCGGCTGCACCTAACATACCTCTACAACAACAACAACGACGACTACCTACACATCGTGAAACAGCCCTCCGCCGAGCGAGCCGTATCCCTCTTGCACCTGGCCAAACTGTTGGTGCTGCTGTTGCTACTTCTGTGGCTCCTGCTGCTGATGCGGAGGAGGATGATTTTGCTGGCGATTACGAGGATGAGGTTGATCAAAATCAGAACTACGTGCCACCACCAGCACAGCAACCATCAGGTCGTCCACATGCAAATAATGGCAATGGTAGGGCTCACCCTCAGGTACGAGATCATGACCATCTCCCTAAACTAAAATTGAATATTCCACCATCTGAGGGTAGATATGTTCCTGATATATATCTTACTTGGGAGTTAGAAACTGAACAACGATTTACATGTTTACAATATCCCGAGGAGAGACGTGTTCCTGCTGCTGTTTGTGCATTCACTAGTTTTGCATGTGTTTGGTGGTCTGAGCATTGTAGATTATATCCCATTCCTGCTACTTGGGCTGCTTTGAAAACTGCTATGCGTACTCGTTGGGTTCCACCATATTATCAACGTGAATTACTTCACAAATTGCAGCGCTTAAGACAGGGAAAAAATTCTGTAGAAGAATATTATCAGGAATTACAAACTGGCATGATTACATGTGGTATTGTTGAGGAGAATGAAGCTATGCTTGCACGTTTTATGGGTGGATTAAATAGAGAGATTCAGACGATTCTAGAGTATAAGGAGTATACTAATATCACTCGTTTATTCCATCTTGCTTGTAAAGCTGAACGTGAAGTGCAGGATCGACAGGCATTGGCGCGGACTAACTTTTCTGCAGGTCGACCTTCTTCATGGACACCACGTGCATCATCTACTTCCACACGTTCTGCTTCACCGGCGCCTCCGTCGGCTGCCACCTCCAACCGTGATACAATAAAGTAGGCACAATCACCACTATCTGCCAAGAGCACACCTTCTGGGCCTGCAAAGAGCTCTTCTTCATCCATGGCATCAACAGGGCAAACACATGATATTATTTGTCGACGTTGCAAGGGTGGAGGTCATTATGCGAGAGAATGCCCATCTAAGCGTGTGATGATTGTTACTGAGGATGGTGGGTATGAGTCCGCTAGTGACTATGATGAGGAGACTTTGGCTCTTATTACACGTGACGAACACGGTGGAGACGATTCTGATCATGAGACGCAATACATGGCTCCTGAATATGCTGACAGGTATGAATGTTTAGTTGCTCAACGTGTTTTGAGTGTGCAGGTTACACAAGCTGAGCAAAATCAGAGGCATAATTTGTTCCATACAAAGGGAGTTGTGAAGGAACGTTCTGTTCGCGTGATCATAGATGGAGGGAGTTGCAACAACTTGGCTAGCATCGAGATGGTGGAGAAGCTATCTCTCACCACAAGACCACATCCACATCCTTACTACATCCAATGGTTCAACAACAGCGGCAAGGTTAAGGTAACACGTACTGTTCGTGTGCATTTTAGTATCTCTACATATGCTGATTATGTTGATTGTGATGTGGTACCGATGCAAGCATGTTCCTTATTACTTGGTAGACCATGGCAATTTGATAAAAATTCTATTCACCATGGTAGAAACAATCAGTATACTCTTGTTCATAAGGATAAAAATATTACTTTGCTTCCTATGACTCCTGATTCCATTTTGAAAGATGATATTAATAGAGCTAATAAAGCAAAACAGGAGAAAACTAAGAGTGAAAATCAGATTGTGGCGAAAGAATTTGAGCAACAAATGCAGCCTAATAATAATAAACAATCTAGTGTTGCTTCTGAAATTAAATTGAAAAGTGCATGTTTACTTGCCACCAAATCTGATATTGATGATCTAGATTTTAGCAAATCTGTTTGCTATGCTTTTGTGTGCAAAGAGGCATTATTTTCATTCGAGGACGTGCCTTCCTCTTTGCCTCCTGCTGTCACTAACATTTTGCAGGAGTTCGCCGACGTCTTTCCACAAGACGTGCCACCGGGATTACCACCTATTCGCGGGATTGAGCATCAAATTGACTTAATTCCCGGTGCATCATTACCCAACCGGGCACCATACCGTACCAATCCAGAGGAGACGAAGGAGATTATGCGTCAAGTACAAGAACTGCTCGACAAAGGTTATATACGCGAATCCCTTAGTCCTTGTGCTGTTCCTATCATTTTAGTGCCGAAAAAGGATGGTACGTCGCGTATGTGCGTTGATTGTAGAGGCATTAATAATATTACTATTCGTTATCGTCATCCTATTCCTAGGCTAGATGATATGCTTGATGAATTGAGTGGCTCTACAATATTCTCCAAAGTTGATTTGCGTAGTGGTTACCATCAAATTCGTATGAAATTGGGAGATGAATGGAAAACAGCATTTAAAACTAAGTTTGGATTATATGAGTGGTTAGTCATGCCTTTTGGGTTAACTAATGCACCTAGTACTTTCATGAGGTTAATGAACGAAGTTTTACGTGCTTTCATTGGACGATTTGTGGTAGTTTACTTTGATGACATATTGATTTATAGCAAATCTTTGGAGGAACATTTGGAACATTTACGTGCTGTTTTTATTGCTCTACGTGATGCACGTTTGTTTGGTAACCTTGGAAAGTGCACCTTTTGCACCGACCGAGTATCTTTTCTTGGCTATGTTGTTACTCCACAGGGAATTGAAGTTGATAAAGCCAAGATTGAAGCTATTGAGAGTTGGCCGCAGCCCAAAACAGTCACACAAGTGAGGAGTTTCCTTGGCCTCGCTGGTTTCTATAGGCGTTTTGTGAGAGATTTCAGCACCATTGCTGCACCTCTCAACGAGCTTACAAAGAAGGATGTACCTTTTGTTTGGGGTACCGCACAGGAAGAAGCCTTCACGGTATTGAAAGATAAGTTGACACATGCTCCTTTACTCCAACTTCCTAATTTCAATAAGACTTTTGAGCTTGAATGTGATGCTAGTGGAATTGGATTAGGAGGTGTGTTATTACAAGATGGAAAACCTGTTGCATACTTTTCTGAAAAATTGAGTGGGCCTAGTCTGAACTATTCTACTTATGATAAAGAATTATATGCTCTTGTTCGGACCTTAGAAACATGGCAACATTATTTATGGCCCAAGGAATTTGTTATACATTCTGATCATGAATCTTTGAAACACATTAAAAGTCAAGCAAAACTGAACCGTCGACATGCTAAATGGGTTGAATTCATTGAGACTTTCCCTTATGTGATTAAACACAAGAAGGGTAAAGAAAATGTTATTGCTGATGCCTTGTCTCGTCGTTATACTATGCTTTCACAACTTGACTTTAAAATATTTGGTTTGGAGACCATCAAGGATCAATATGTTAATGATGCTGAATTTACAGATGTATTGCAGAATTGTAAGGAAGGGAGAACTTGGAACAAGTTCGTTCTTAACAATGGATTTGTGTTTCGTGCTAACAAGCTATGCATTCCAGCTAGCTCCATTCGTCTTTTGTTGTTGCAGGAGGCGCATGGAGGAGGATTAATGGGACACTTTGGCGTCAAGAAGACGGAGGATATACTTGCTACACATTTCTTTTGGCCAAAGATGAGACGGGATGTTGAGCGTTTTGTTGCTCGCTGCACTACATGTCAAAGAGCTAAGTCACGACTCAATCCTCATGGTTTATATATGCCTTTGCCTGTACCTAGTGTTCCTTGGGAGGATATATCTATGGACTTTGTTTTAGGTTTACCTAGAACAAAGAAGGGGAGGGATAGCATATTTGTTGTCGTGGATAGGTTCTCGAAAATGGCACACTTTATACCATGTCATAAAAGCGATGATGCTGTTAATGTTGCTGATTTGTTCTTTCGTGAAATTATTCGCTTACATGGTGTGCCAAATACTATTGTTTCAGATCGTGATACTAAATTTCTTAGCCACTTTTGGAGATGTTTATGGGCTAAGTTGGGGACTAAGCTGCTTTTTAGTACTACTTGTCACCCCCAGACTGATGGACAAACTGAAGTAGTCAATAGAACATTGTCTACTATGCTTAGGGCTGTTTTGAAGAATAACAAGAAAATGTGGGAAGAATGCTTGCCTCATATTGAATTTGCTTATAATCGTTCATTGCATTCTACTACTAAGATGTGCCCTTTTGAAATTGTGTATGGTTTCCTACCTCGTGCACCTATTGATTTGTTGCCTCTTCCATCTTCGGAGAAGGTTAATTTTGATGCTAAAGAATGTTCTGAATTGATTTTGAAAATGCATGAGTTAACTAAGGAAAACATTGAGCGTATGAATGCTAAATATAAACTTGCTGGAGATAAGGGTAGAAAACATGTTGTGTTTGCACCTGGAGATCTTGTTTGGTTACATTTACGTAAAGATAGATTTCCTAATCTGCGCAAATCAAAGCTAATGCCACGTGCTGATGGTCCTTTTAAGGTTTTAGAGAAAATAAATGATAATGCATATAAACTTGAGCTACCTGCAGATTTTGGGGTTAGTCCCACTTTTAATATTGCAGATTTGAAGCCTTATTTGGGTGAGGAAGATGAGCTTCCGTCGAGGACGACTTCATTTCAAGAAGGGGAGGATGATGAGGACATCAATACCATTGTTACACCCACAGCCCCTACTGTTACATATACTGGACCAATTACTAGAGCTCGCGCACGCCAATTAAATTACCAGGTACTTTCGTTTCTTGGTAATGATTCTAATGTTCATGAGATTATGATGCTGCCTAAATTGGATACATTTGTTTTGCTTTCAAATGAAGGGCCTAGCTTGGAGAAGGATGAACATTGGAGCAAGAACACGCATGAAGTTGATGGCATGCGCAAGGGGATCAAGAACGGAGTTACAAGTGATGATTTCAGGACTTTGAAGCCGCCATAAGGAGTGCATGAAGCCATGGACGAAATATACAAGATGCCACTTCATAATATTCGTCCATAGGCTATTCTAGGTGCTGCGTCACCTTATTAATGGGCCAGGCCCATGTAATTTCGAAATACTTAAGTATAGGCTATTTTTAGAGTCCGTATGTGTGGGGGAAACAAGAGTTAGGGTTGGTTTCGGACCCCACCCTCAAGGGCCACGAAATTCCCCTCTCTTCCTCCATATATACAGCCCTTAGGGCGTCGTTTAGACTTTGGGTTTTGGTTAGATTAAAAGTTCGCCATAGCTGCAACTTCGCGTACTTCGTTTGTGTCCAACGACCAGACCAAGACGTCACAGAACCCCACCTTGATCAATAAAGCTTTCATCTTATATTCGCAATATCCAGATTGCAATCTCAGTTTCTTGCTTGTTCTTCGTTTGCTCGCAGGAAACAGGCCCTCGTGGTCAGGTTGATCGTGCTCCGGCGTGGTCAATAACCCCTCGGAAGTTGGTTTAGCGATTTCTAAGGCGCGACGTCTCGCACGTTCGTAGTCGGATCGTCAAGGTCGACTCCCACAGAAAACGATAGCCACCATCTCATCGAAACATCGGGACACCTTTGCCTCTATCAAAAGTGGCCATACAAAAAAAGAATAAGCTTTTAAGCAAAAGAGAAAGAGCAAAGAAGCTTGTAAGCAAGTGCCATAGCATCATACCACATTGCATATAAGATTGTCAAATCCGATCATCTTGGATCATAACACCGGGAACCATACATATATAGCATACTTGGGATAGAAAGTTGATACATTTTACATCTTATAAGTTGTGCACAAGTGTCGTATCCGCTTATTGAGAAATCGTGCTAGCGTCTCTCTTGAGTTGTGCAACACGAGCGTTTTCGTGGATTCCACATTTTGTGCTCATCCTTGGTTGCATGACCCCATTTATCTATCTGTGTGTGCGTTTCCGTGTGCCATTCATTGCTATTGGTCTACTTGTTTCACTTGCAAATTTGTGAATCTCTTTCAACATTATTGACTCTTGCTAACATTTTGCATTAAATTTTTTGTGCCACTATCCTCACCGAGCTCCACCATAAGCCTTATTTGTGTAGGTGGGAGAAACCGACAAGAATTGATACCAATTGTGCTATTTCCTTGTTATATCATTGAGTGATCATTGATCCATCTTCAACATTGGTCAAGGTACATTTGGTATAAGTTCTTCTCTTTCTTCAACTCATATTTGCTCGAGTCTTGTGATGGATAGGCAAGGCATTTCATCTCCGGTCTTCCACAACAACGACGTGAACAACTACATCACCAAAGTGTCAATATTTGATCTACAACAACAAATGCAAGGTGCACAATCAAGATTGCGAGAGCGCATTAAGAACCTCTCCATCGGCATTTGTCACTCCGAAGCAAGGAAAAGGGACTACATTGACAACAAGCTTTCCGCACAAAAGGAGGGGCAAGATGCAAGGATGGAGGAATTCAGACCTTGTTGATCAACCGTTCTTCCCCTTCATCATCCTCAAGGCGATGACATTCAAGTCACAAGTCTTTGGAGCGCAAAAAATGATGCAAGCCCAAGTCGTCCACGTCCACATCTCCATGGTGACCAACATCACGTTCGTGATCCACATCATCATGAAGGGCAAGTCACCTCCAAGCATCATGTGCACGACGACGAATGCCATCGAGCTCAAGCACGACAACGAAACCATCATCATGAAGATGCTCGCCAATCGCAAATGCACAAGTCCCAACAAGCCCTACTTCACGGCAAGGCCAACCTTCATGAAAATAAGAGAAGACCGTGAGACGACCACAACCAAGACGGCGCTACGGCTACAACAACCACTTCGGCATCTTTACCAAGTGCTATCAAGGCATCTTCGCCTTTGGATGTACAACATCTTCGCCTACTTCCCATGAGTTCGCCTACATCGACATCTTCAACTACAAGGCGACCACCTACGAGCGAGGACGACTCTTCCATCTTTGGAAGCCCCTCAAGGAAGATGGCCGAGCATGGGATATTCCCTTCGGTCATGGAGACGAGCTACGAGGTGCCACCTCATATGGGCCTCCAACAACAAGACGGTGACAAGAAGGTCCAGAAAGGGCCATCTCCTTCGACCACGGCGACGAGCACGAACATCTTCAACAACATGAAGACGACGCTCATATTGGAGTCATACTCCGAGTCAAGGTACGAGACCGCACATGAGACCTTATCTTTGGTCTTAGAGGAGAGTGATGGTGTGCCATCTTCGGCCTTCATCCACGGCTACGACTACGACATGATTGAGCATGGAGACGTTTGCACCTACATCTCTCTGACACCCACATATCATGAGATGACCCAATTGCCATGTGAGGAGAGCCACCACCCCATGAGTGAGATGAGTGACTCCACCATATATGACATTGAGTGCATTTCCTATGAGAGAATGAGTGTGACCACCACTAGCCCCACACTTGAGAGCATGCCACACATTCTATGTGAGGTTGAGAGCCATTTGAGTGACTCCACCAACCATATGAGTGGGAGCATCCAAGAGGGAGTGAGTGAGCCACAACACCTAGTGAGTGAGGTAGTTGAGACGACATGTGAGGCCACTATGATTTCTAACGACTTAACCTCTACTCCGAGTGTGTTTTGTTCTTTGGTGCTAGGTCTCCTACATGACGACACGCCCATCCTCGACGAGTCCATACCTCGAATGGAGACGACGATGGCCATAGTGGAAGAAGATTCACCCCCCACATGGTTCCATCAAGATGAAGATGACCATGACTTGGTCTTCGACACCTCACCTACAACACATGAGCATTGCTCTAAAGGTAATATAAGTGATGGTGCTTCTCTTGTCCCACTAGTGGACTATCTCACCAATGATTGCTTCCATGATGTTGATCCACCTATTCCCATGCTTCATGCTAGTGCGACTTCTTCATGTCATGACTTACCTATTTATGATGAATATGATGATGAGCATGTTGATTTGCCTAGTTGTGATGCTATGATCCATAAGATATCATGTGAAAATTCTATCGGTCACATCATGTTTGACAATCCATTGAACTTGTCATATGCTATGAGTGAGATATCCCATATTGCATCATTTCAATCTCAACATAGTAGCTATGCATGCCCCATTTAAATAAATCCCATTTGCACTTATGGCATAGATGACGAGATGATGGTCATTGGCTTTTGTTTTTCATGTGATGATATTACCATGCTTCCCTTACATGATTTGTGCAATTCATCTACTATGCCATGCCATGATCACATTGTTCCGAATATTCTTTGTTTTGGATGTTGTCAATATTCTCCATGTGATGTTTCCACTAATGATCATGAGGAGGCCCCCATAGTTTCCTCATACATATTAGGAGATTTTGATGTATTCCAAACTTTGCATGATTCCCATAATTGCTTGCACCATATGCATTCCATGAATAACAATGCTCTACATATTTCTCATGATGCATTACACAATTTGAGTCTCCATTATGCTATACATAACAACAAACCTATCATGATGGATGACATGTTTCTATATCATGCATCTCATTTATTCGATCATTGGATATTTTGTGCTAACCAAAACAAGCACGTGTGCATCATGATGGATGATGTGTACATATACCACGCACACACAATTTTCCCTTTGTCTTTGTTTTTTGTAGGTACTCATGTATACTCGTCGACCTCCCAATCCCATGAGTTGACGAAACGAGCTCTTGAGAGCAACAGCGATTTGGGATCCCGTGGACTATCCTTACCACCATTCCCTTCATGCAAGAACTATGCGCATCTCCTCTACTTAGCTCTCACACGGCTATGGGCTATATATCACTTGTTAGATTATGCCCATACTATCATGTTCACTTTGCATGTTATGCCTATTTCTATGTCTTTTCCATGCAATTGTGACCCTTTCTTGCATCTACCCATGATTCACCATTATGCTACTCCTATGTGTATTTGCATGCTTGGTGGAGATCATTGTTGCTATTGCCATGTTTATCATGTGCCTCATGCTATTGATGCTATTTTGCTCATATCTTGCCTTCATGATTGTGATATGTCACGTGCATTATTCATGCCCACTATTTGCACACAGGACATGATTGCCATGATTGCTTCTAGTATGTTGCATCTTCGCACTACTAGCTTGCTTGACTTGATCACTATGATTGCTTGGTTTGTTGCATCACCCATGTTCCACTCTTACTTGCTTTCTTGGGTTGATGACATATATGTTCATGTCTCTCACTTGATTTGTATTGATCATTGTCGCTTGCCTCCAATTGTTGCATCTATGCTTATTGATCGTGGAGACTTGGACATCTTACTTGTGATGCATGCTTGTTTGATTGAGCCTATTGTATTTGGTTGTTCTCGCATCATATGCCTCCATACTATGAAATGCTCCCTTGTCCTTTCTTATGATGAGCACGATTCATACACCTGTTGGGTATCTTACCACACGAATGATAGGTTTTGCATTTTTGCTAACCTCATTTGTTTTTCCGAGTGTTTGTCATGTTCTTTAATTTTGAAGGATTCACAAGGTGGTTCCACCAGGAGACAACTTGGTCATGTGAAGGCGTACACGATGCGTGTTTTTGACACCAACATTTTTGACATTTTCATAAAGGTGAACTCCTTCCCTTTGAGACAACCTCAAATACGCATATTGGATGGGTCACTCTTTCATTGTTGTGTGTGGTTGTTTGGAACTGAGAGAGCAAGACCCCTAGCACGTGGCCAAGAGGGGTCTGACAAACAAGGGAGAGAGGTCGAGAGAGACGTATGGAGAAAATGCACACATGGGGAGGAGAGAGTGTATGTTTGTCATAGAGAGATCCCCTAGAGATCGTGATGGGACTACATGGGTGGGAGATCGAGTGACAAGGTGTGTGCATGATAGAAGATGCCCCGAGAGATATCGAGATAGACGTATGGATGGAAGGAGACAATACGTGTGTTCCTGTTGGCTAGTAAGAGATAATCATACTTAGGAGGGGGGGAGTGCTTGCACCTATGATGGATTGAGGGATTATGGTACTTAGGGGGTGCGTGTCACATGGAGAGAGAACAAGGGCGGAGAGTGTTGGATGGGTCTATATGTATAGCGCGAGCGAGACATGTGTATGTGTGAACCAGGGAGATATAAGGCCAGTTTGCCTTGCGTCCTGAGCATCTTTTGCCTAGCCTAGGGTTGTGGCTGGATTTCATGCACGCTTGTTTGGTTGCTACCCTGTGAAAAAGAAAGCCCGCCTGGCCTGGGTTCCCTTGCACTTTAATTAGCCTGGCTGAACTCCAGACACTGGAAGTAGCCTGGCCCAGGCGAGCGATTTCAAACGCCTGGTCGTGCCTGGTCATGTGGCCACGAGGCTAACAGCAACATGGATGGATATTAGCATTAAATAATTGACGCATGGATTGATTGATGGGACGTTGATGCTTTGCCTGGCCCAGGCATGAACCAAACGCTTCAGCACCACACAAGCCTGGCCAGGCAGAAATATTTTACATCTCATGTCCACACCAGGCAGTACCGGCCATCAAGGCATGAGGGTCAGGTCACGAACCAAACTGACCAATAAAGTTTGAGAGAGATTGAGGAGCCCCGATAGGGCTGAGTGGTGCGTCAGATAGCTGAGAGGGGGAAAGAGATATTCCATCCGCTCGATAATGCAGTGCATGTAAATTTTTTAGAAGTCAAACTTTGGAAACTTTGATCAGGTTTACGCAAATGTTATTTATATCTACAATACCAAAGATACATCATACAAAACTACATCTCATGGTGAATCTAATGGTATATGTTTGCCGTATTAGGTGTAATTCTTTTTCTCCACGTACATGGTCAAACTTTGTGATGGTTTACTTTTCAATAAATCTATATGCTATGGACCTAGGAGAGTGCCTCAGTCGAGACAGATCAAGTGCGTGTGAAGGAGAATGAGTAAGTGTGCAAAAAGAGTATGTGTGTGAAAGAGAAAGTGACAACAAACGACAAATTAGAGAGAGTGTGTGTTTTTTCGTTTCTTATGCGAACATATCACGCATGCATCTCCGAGATGGAAAAGCGAGGCGAGGAGATACACGAAGATAGCTAGTGTGTGATTGTTTGCAACGGAGAGAGACACCCCTGTAGCACATGTCCAATAAAGGTGTGGCCAACAAGGAACAAAGGTCGAGAGGGACACATGGATGGCATGGATGCATGGGGAGGGAGAGAGGGTGTGTTTGTGATAGAGAGATCCCGTCGAGATCGTGAGGGGACTATATGGGTGGGAGATCGAGGGAGTGCGTGCGCGATAGAAAGATGCCCCGAGAGAAATCGAGATAGACCATGCACATGTTTGTGATGGAGACTAAGATTAGCTAGTCATATACATATAGGGGGGACTGCGTGTGCCTACAATTGAGTGAGAGACCATCATACTTGGCTAGCTGGGCATGAGATTGTGTGTGTGCGCGTGTGAGATGGAGAGAGAACGAGGGGGAGAGATAGAGTTTTAGATGGGCCTATCAAGTGCGAGCGAGATATGCATGTGTATGTGTGACCCAGGTGGATGGAGAGTTTGAGAGAGGGGGGAAGAGCTCCGAGACGACATAGTGGTGCGTGAGAGAGTTACAGGCAAAGAGCCAAGGAATCTGTGTGCGTACGATGAGTGCACCCAAGATATCTAGCTTGGACAAGCTAGAGTATCATACATAGTGTGCGAGAGAGACCTATAGATGGTGCATATATGCATGCGAACTAGAAAGACCCCCCCCCCCACCACCACACACACACACAAAGAGAGAGAGAGAGAGAGAGAAGAGAGAGAGATGGAGAGAAAGGGAGAGGGACGAACAAGGTTTTTGTGTCGGATGCGTGCGACAGAATTGAAGATTGTCGGCAAGAGAGAGAGAGAGAGAACAGGAGTCCGGGAGAGGGGGAGGTCGCGTTTTATGCATCAAAGACTGATATAAACCATGTTTTGATATAAACTTGCATTCAAATATTTAAATTGGAGAACATGTTGTCTGCAATCCACACATGAACGGATATATGCGTATATCAAACAAGTTCATTAATTTGACTTTCAACATGTTCATGGAGTACTATAATACTGTACAACATGCTACTCGATTGAGGTATTCAATTTTGGATTTAGTTCACTATTTTGACCTACTGGACGAGCTATTTCATTGAATCAAGATATTTCATTTTGGGTTTGATTCGCGTTTTTTAGTGGGTCAACTATTTGTCATATAGTAAATCGCTAGCAACGAGCATGTAAAAACACATTACTCCCGAGCATCATCTCTCCATCTAAAAAAGAAGTGGCAAGCTAATATTTCAAAATTTGATCCGAATCGACTTGGTAAGGTAGACGTGGATGCTCGTTCTCCCAAAATTTGAACGAACCGTTAAACATCCTCTCTGCTCGATGGAATTAGCCCGAGCAAATAAATGGGAGACACGAAATTACCGTCCTATGTGGGACACACATCAATTGGCCCGTTGTACATCGAGGGTAGGTTCGTAACTTCATCCAAGCGCGCCTTCTCCTCGGCCGAAATGACATGTGCCGAATAATTCATAAACCATGGTCGGCAAAACACGCTCTCATCGCCCGATATAGCTCATGCCCACTATTTCAAAACACGCTCTCCTTGCCCGAAATCGCTCGCGCCGACTATAGGTCAAAACACGCCCTCCTCGCCCGAAATCGCTCCCGCCCAGAGAAGCAAAGTTACTCTACTATACCCGACCCTCAGTACACAGACCCAAGCCGAGAAGCCTATAGGAAAGGGTAGAACTGTAACTCCCCCTCACATTTCATACAAATGCATCCGTAAGACATGGTTCCACTCCCCTCCCAATTTCCCCCGCCCGCCCCCATTCATACCTCGTGGGCGCCAAATCACCTTCTCCCCGGGAAGCTCCCTTCTCCCGAGCCGCGAAACCTCAGCCCCACCTCCATGGCGCCCCCACCGCACCAATTTCACAGTCGCTGATATAGGATGAAATCCTAGAGGGGGGTCTTTTCATACTTGGAGGGGGAAAAGGGCAAACTCTCAAGAACGCAAAGAGGTATCACTCAAACAATTCCCCAATTACACATCCACTAGAATAGCAATACAAGATCCACAAGTCACAAACACAATCAAAGGAAAGATACAATGGCAAAGTTCTTCCCGCTCCTAGGAGATGAGGTTTTGAGGATAGTCTTCTCCTAGAGGAGGTCTTGAAGATAGTCTTCTCCTAGAGGAGGTCTTGAAATCCACTAGGATTCTTCCCAAAAGGGGCCTTGATTCCACAAGTGGGAAGGTAGGAGGAGCAAAGCTCACAAATATCTTATCTCATACTTTGCTAACCCTAAACATAGCCCTAGGTACGGTTTATATAGTCTTGGGGTCGAGAGAGATGAAGAGGGGCTCGGTTTGGGGATCTCAGCCGTCCATCCTGGGTGGCCCATGCGCATGGGGTAAGTTGGGCCCGTGCGCACGAGGGTCCCATGGGCACGGTACAGGCCTGTGCGAACGGGGTGCTCCAACGCCAACTTCCTGGACAGCCCGTGGGCACGGGGTCTCGGGGGCCCGTGCGCACGGGGTCACCTGGGACTTCCAGTTTTGCTGGTGTTGCACTCCGTCTTGGTCCGCGTGGCCTTGGGGTGGTTCCTCTTCTCCTTGGGGGTGCACTTGAGCCTCTTGGTGGTGTTCCTCTTTGTACCTAATGAGACATAGCGTATCTTGGTGAGGTAGCAACAATGTTCCATTCGTATCCATATGCAAGCTAAGTAGGAAGGAGTTCACCTCGGTTTCCAAAGCACGTGTTCTCGCTCTTGTCATAGGTCCACGTGGGCCTTGATGTGTCGGTGTAGAGTCCATGGGGATGATGGAAGGATGCTCCGCATCATCTCCCCCCCCCCCTTGGGAGAGATCCGTCCACTGATCGTGACCTTCATCACCATGGTACTTGGCCAAGTCTTTGACGTTGAATGTGTCGCTCACATTGTACTTGTCTCCTGGGATGTCGACCTTGTAGGCGTTGTTGTTGTAGCGTGCGAGTACCTTGAATGGGCCATCGGCTCTTGGAAGTAGCTTGGACTTGCGCTCCTTGGGAAAATGATCCTTGTGGAGATGTACCCAAACTAGGTCACCCGGTTGGAACAGAATTGGGGACGTGTTGGTGTTGCGCTTGGTCGCGAGTCATTGTACTTGGCGCTCTATGGTGTGCCCTATATCTTCATGCATCTTCTTGAGGTGGTTCACTTGGTCGCTCGCATCCATGTTGATGCTCTCTTGTTGTGGTAGAGGAAGAATATCCAATGGGGACAATGGGTTGAATCCATAGACGACCTCGAAAGGGGACTTGCCGGTAGTCGAATGTGTTGCACGGTTGTAGGCGAACTCGGCGATTGGTAGGCACTCCTCCCACTCCTTGATGTTCTTCTTGATCAAGACTCATAGTAGAATGGAGAGTGTATGGTTCGTCACCTCCGTTTGGCCGTCGGTTTGAGGGTGGTATGCCGTGGAGAAGAGTAACTTGATTCCGAGCTTGGCGCATAAGGTCTTCCAAAAGTAACTCAATAACTTGACGTCGCGGTCCGAGACAATTGTCCTTGGCATTCCATGAAGACGTAGTATGTCCCTTTGAATTTCTTTGGTTTCTTCGGGGCTGACGCGGTAGGGAGCTTTGTTCGGAAGCGGTGCTCGGGGGACGAGGTCGATGCGGTGCTCAATGCCTCGAAGTGGAGGTAGTCCCGGAGGTAGCTCATCGGGGAAAACATCTTGAAATTCCTGCAATAGAGAAGATAACACCAAAGGTAGATTGTGAGAGGTGTTAGTTTTTGGTGCCTCGTCCTTGCACAATAGGACATAGTGTAGGACACTTGATGGGTTCTCACACACTTCTCTCATCTCACGTTTGGTGGCAAATAGGACTAAGTTTTTCTTGTCGCTCATCGTGGAGGCACTCAATTTGGGCTTGTGGAGCTCACTCTCTTTTTGGTGGCTCACTCTCTCACTATTCTCTCCACGATGGATGTTTTGCTTGTCGTCAAGCACTTGGCTTGGAGACATAAGATGTAGCACAAACTCCTTCCCTTTCATCTTGAAGCTATAGTGATTTGTACACCCATTGTGAATGACACCTCGGTCAAATTGCCATAGCCGTCCAAGAAGAAGGTGGGAATCGGTCATCGGAAGCACATCACACTCCAAAGTGTCTTCATAGGCGCCGATCTTGAAAGAGACTTGTACTCGATGCTCGACTTGTATGGTGCCGGTGTCACTTAGCCATTGAACCTTGTAGGGGTGAGGGTGCTTCGTCTTGACCAATTGGAGTTTGGAGCATAGTTCTTCACTTGCTAAGTTGTGGCAACTACCTCCATCGGTGATGACCTTGACGGACCGTCCGTTGATGCTGGCCTTTGTGTGGAAGATATGGCATCTTTGATCTTCGTCTTGTTGATGTTGAAGAGTCAAGACCTTGGAGACAACAAGAGCGGGACTTGAATCTTCATCACAAAAGACTTGATCATCTTCATCTTCGTTGTTCACTTGTCGGTGCATGGCCACTTGCTCAAGGGCTTCCATTTCTCCTTCACTCATGGAGTAGTAGGTTCCGTCATCGTTGAGGATCATGGTGCGCTTGTTTGTGCACTCGAAGGACTTGTGGCCTCGGCCTCCGCATGTGAAACATTTGATGGAACTTGTCTTGATGGTCTCATCGGTTGGAGTAGATGATGATGAAGCTTTCGGCTTGAAGTTGCTTGTAGTAGGAGGACGACTTGCGCTTGTCGAAGTCTTCTTGTAACTCGACTTGTCGCCGGTACTTGGTGATGCTCTAGTTGAGGTAGGAGTTGCCGAAGTCACGGGAGCTTGATAAGAGGAGCCGTAGGTCTTGGACGAGTACTTGGCATATTTGAAATCATCTTGCACTTGGCGTTCTGCTTTGGTGGCTTGGTGCACTAGCTCGATGAGATTTGAGTATGGTTGGAAGTCGGCGATCTTCTTGATGGGATGGTTGAGGCCATTCAAGAAGCGTGCCATTGTTTGCTCATCATCTTCCGTGACATTGGCTCTTATCATTGCAATATCCATCTCCTTGTAGTATTCTTCAACGCTCTTGGTTCCTTGCTTGAGTTGTTGGAGTTTCTTGAAGAGATCGTGGTTGTAGTAGGTAGGAACAAAGCATGCTCTCATGACATCCTTCATTTGCGCCCAAGTAGTGATGGGTGGATCACCTCTTGCCTCTCGGCGCTCAATGACTTGTTCCCACCAAATAAGGACATAGTCTTGGAACTCAAGGGATGCCATCGCGATCTTCTTCTCTTCTTCATAATTGTGCAAACGGAAGATCTTGTCAACTTTCAATGCCCATGAAAGGTACTCTTCGAGATCCTTGCTTCCGTTGAACTTGGGCATGGTGAACTTGAGCTTGCCGTAGCATTGCTTTTCATTGTATTGGGGTCGGGGATGATGACGCCCATGTTGTAGATAATTGTTCAACTCGTGGTGCTCGTGGTGATCTAAATTTAGTTGTAGCAAAATGTATGATTAAAGGCCACAATGTTGATTTTTGCAAGGAAAACTGCCTGGTAGTTTTGCATCCTGAGCTGCATCAGTGTACTATCTCATATCAGTGGGTTTAAATACTTTGGTTCTGCAGTGGGTTTTTCAGTGTTTTTTTACTGTGTTGTCCTGTCGTATCCCTAGCTCTTACATCATACTCCCTCCGTCTGGATTAAATGTCGCAGAAATGGATAAAACTGGATGTATCTAGAACTGAAATACGCCTAGACCCATCCATTTATTTCCAGATGGAGTGAATACATGTCAATATGTCATTCCTTTCTATTCTTCATTACCTATTCCATCTCTGATGTAGCATGTTTTATAAATGAATCACCATTCTTCTATATAAGGCATGCAAGGGGAAGACGGCTATGTTAGAATCTGAAGGGTTACAAACCAGGTCTTTGCAAAAGATCCAAACGCCAGGATATAATAAACCAACTCCATTTTTCATAGATACTGCTCCAGCACAGAGAAACCTAACTCCCACTGATAATAAGCAGATTCCAGTGGCCAAAGAACTGGTCCGCTCCAGTCCAACAAAAGAATGTCAACTCCATTCTAAGAAGCGTGTGCGTATCCTCGCATCATGAAATTTTATAGCATTCTGATCATATTTTCTACATGTTTCTTACCTGTCTCTCTTTTAGAAAATAAGGTTAAACAATACAAGACTTCCTCCACTGGGATCGTATATGAGGAAAATATCTTGCGGGAAATCTCTGTGCTCCAGTGTTGATGTAAGTACATGTTGTATATCACTATATTTTTACATCAGCATGTATTTTGTTAATCTGCGTGAATCTAACCTTTATCTGATCTAAAATTAGTTGTAGCAAAATATTAAAGGCGCCAATGTTGATTTTTGTAAGGAAAACTGTCTGGTAGTTTTGCGTACTGATCTGCATGGATGTGCTATCTCATATCACACACATTACTGAATTGTAGTGCTTCTCTGGTTGCCCATTCATTCATTGTGTCAATGTTGCTTTCGTATTACCTTACCTGGCTGATGATAGCTGTGCCATATTGTGTTAATTTGGTGTAGGCTAGTCGCCCAAACGTTCGTTGTGTCAATGTTGCTTTCCTATTATCTGACTTGGCCAATGATAGCAATGCTAGTGTGTTAATTTTGTGCAGGCTACTGAAGATAAGAAAACAAACTCTGAAAACAGCAAGGCAACCCCATTGTTTCTTTCCAGTAAATCTTGGCCAGGTAAGATGGAAATAACTCATGATTAATCTGTTTGGTTCCCGTCCTAATTTATGTTATGATGCAGTGGTCAAGACACTCTCCACTATCAATAATACAAGCCTGCCAAAATCGCCATCTGAATCTGTTCAGTATCCTCTGTATCGAATGCAACAGAATAAATGTATGTTTGTGAACCAATTAATGGCCGAAGCAATGATGGAAATGGTGGATGAATCAGAGGTGCAGAGTCGTGCGACACAACAACTGATCGATGTTTTCAGAGACAGTGTGGCAAAGCAGCAAGAACTTGCCCACATGCTTATGGGCGTCATCTGTGCTGAGGTCTGTGCTGAGGTTGCAGATTGTGACGTTGTAGATGGTTAGGTTCTGCTCATTTGTTTGCACTGGCATCAATATTTGATTGCCCAGTGGATGTAATTTCCTGTAATATATTCTGGATGTGCAACGTTATTCCCTATATGTCGTACCTTTGCTCGTCGTAATGGACTCAAATTATCTAATTTGGCCTAAAGACATGAATGAACTTTAGTGGGCCCATTAAGTTAATGGGCCGTTACTAGGCCGAAAGTTAATGGTCGGCCCTCTTACATCCCGGATCGTTAACAGGCCGACATCGAAGCGGGCAACAGGTGGCCCCAATTTATTTCACGGGCCATTAACAGGACGTTACTAAGTTTGGGCTACATATGGCCCAACTATACTGTAGGCCTTTAGCAGGCCAAAAGAGACAGCGGGCTTGTATTGGACCATGAAGAGCATGTGCCGCTAAGAGGCCGAAAGTCAGGTCGTATTGTAAACGGCCCAACTGTATTGTGGGCCTTTAGCAGGCCGAAAGAGAAACTGGGCTGGTATTGGACCATGAAGGGCATGGCCGTTAAGAGGCCAAAACTAAGGTCCGACTACAAATGGCCCAACTCATTTATGGTCCGTTAACAGGCCGAAAGGCACACAGGGCCGGGAATTGGCTAACACTTAAATGGGTTGCTAAAAGGCCAAACTCAAGTCCGACTACAATTGGCCCAACTAATTTATGGGTCGTCAACAGGCTGAAAGTGACACCGGGCTAGAAATTGGCCCAACACTTAAATGGGCCGCTAAAAGGCCGAAACTCAGGTCCGACTACAAATGGCCCATCAGATTTATGGGCCGTCAACAGGCTGAAAGACACACCGGGCCGGAAATTAGCCCAACATTTAAATGGGTCGCTAAAAGGCCGAAAGATGTACATCCTGAAAATTGGCCCATCCATTAAATGGGCCGTTAACAAGCCGAAATCTCATCGGGCCGACATTGAGCCCAAATATATAGCGGGCTGTTAACGGGCTCGAACTAACGATGGGCTGCAATGGTGTCAAATCTTTAACGGGCCGAATTGTCACATCTCGTATGGGCCGTGGGCTTAAATGGACCTGACACAAGTAGGCCTTATATGGGCCGGCCTGCTAATTTTTACTGGGCCGGCCTTTTTCACCGAAATGGGCCACTCTTGGGCCGTGCCACGTGTCGACCTATCATAGGCGCCTCATGTCCAATGAGTGGATGACATCTGTCCCAATGATGAGCCGACACGTGTTTCCTCTAGCCAATGATGATTTTACACATGGAAAATCCCCATTGGTCAGGGATGTTAACGGGTTATCGGATCCAAAACCCGACCCGATAGCTTAACAGCGTTCCGTTACGGGGATGCCACGTGTCGGTCACCCTTGACGAAAGCACTTCTGTGACGTGTGATTTATCGACATGGAATTGGACATTTCCGTGATGATAATTTTGGTAATGTCATGGAACACTTCTACGACAGCACAGGTATGACTATCTTGATTCTCATAAATTTTTCATGGATGTACATGCATGACAAAAAACACGACCTACTGTGACAAACACGTATCATCACAGAAGTGTATTTTTTTGTAGTGAGTGGTAGAGGAAGAATGTCCAATGGGGACAACGGGTTGAATCCATAGATGACCTCGAAGGGGGACTTGTCGGTAGTTGAGTGTCTTGCGTGGTTGTAGGCATACTCGGGGATCGGTAGGCACTCCTCCCACTCCTTGATGTTCCTCTTGATCAACACGCGTAGTAGGGTGGAGAGTGTTCGGTTCGTCACTTCCGTTTGGCCATCGGTTTGTGGATGGTATGTCATGGAGAATAGTAGCTTGATTCCGAGCTTGGCGCATAGGGTCTTCCAAAAATAACTCAAGAACTTGACACCGCGGTCCGAGACAATTGTCTTTGGCACTCCATGTAGGCGTAAGATTTCCCTACAAAAGAGATTTGCAATATGTGAAGCATCGTCTATCTTGTTGCATGGTATGAAATGGGCCATTTTTGAGAATCGGTCCACAACAACAAATACAGAATCTTTGCCGTTTCTACTTCTAGGCAAACCAAGCACAAAGTCCATACTAATATCTTCCCATGGATTATATGGAATTGGAAGGGGTGTATATAGACCAAGATATTGAGCTTTGGACTTAGCTTTGTGACATGTCGAACATCGGGTGGTGAAGCGTGAGACGTCGCAGAACATCTTGGGCCAAAAATAGTTCTTGGAGAGCGTAGAAAATGTCTTGCCGCGTCCGAAGTGTCCCATTAGTCCTCCTCCATGAGATTCTCGCAAAAGTAACAAACGAAGAGAAGACTCGGGGATGCAAAGTTTGTGAGATCTCATAAGATAATCATCATTGATGTAATATCGTTCCCAAGATGTATGCATCAAACATTTGGCATAAGGAATAGCAAAAGTAGGATCATGCACATACAAGTCTTTTATGTGCTCAAAGACTATGACATTCAATTCAAGTTGATTAACAAGCATGCATATACGAGAAAGCACATCTGCCATGACATTTTGCTTGCCTTTGACATACTTGATGACATAAGGAAATGACTCAATGAATTCACTCCATTTAGCATGACGCTTGTTCAACTTAGTTTGACCCTTAAGGTACTTAAGCGTTTCATGATCGGTATGAATGATACATTCATGATGGCGAAGGTAATGTTCCCATTCACGCAAAACTCGCACTAAAGCATATAGCTCTTTGTCATAAATGGGGTAGTTGAGTTGCACTCCGGAAAGTTTCTCACTAAAGTATTCTATGGGGCGCTTCTCTTGCGTTAACACACGTACTATGCCATTACCACTAGCATCGCAATGAACTTTAAAAGGTTTGTCAAAGTTGGTTAATGCAAGCACGGGACCATGAGTAAGCAAATTGTTAAGTTCATTAAATGCACTATCTTGATATGGTCCCCAAACAAAAGGCGCATTTTTCTTACTCAAAGCATGCAAAGGTGAAGCAATGGTGCTAAAATCCTTCACAAATCTACGATAGAAACCGACTAAACCAAGAAAACTACACACTTGTTGCAAGTTGGTTGGTTGGGGCCAAGTTTTAATAGCATTGATCTTAGATTCATCTACATGAACACCCGTAGAATATACAACGAAACCCAAGAAAACAAGCTTATCAACACCAAAAAGGCATTTGTCCATATTAGAATAAAGGAGCTCTTTTCAGAGGGTTTGCAACACGGTCCTAAGGTGGGTGACATGATCTTTGAGAGATTTGCTAAAGACAAGAATATCATCAAAGTAGACCAGAACAAATACACCAATATAGGGTCGAAAAACAGAATGCATGAGTCACATGAAAGTATCGGGTGCTTCAGATAAACCCATTTGCATAACAAGCCATTCATATAAGCCAAATTTGGTCTTAAATGCGGTTTTCCTTTCATCGCCTTCTTGGATGCGTATTTGATAGTAGCCACTTTTAAGATCATTTTTAGAGAAGATGGTGGCTCCGCTAAGCTCATGTAGCATATCATCTAGGCGTCGGATAGGGTCACGATAAAGCACGGTAATAGCATTGATAGGACGGAAATCGGAACACATGTGATATGTACCATCTTTGTTGGCAACAAGGATTACCGGGACGACACAAGGGCTCAAACTTTCTCGTACATGGTCGTTGTTGATGAGTTGTTGTACTTGCCATTGGATCTCCTTAGTTTCCTCAGGGTTGACGCAGTAGGGAGTCTTGTTAGGAAGGGTAGCTCCGGGGATGATGTCAATTCGGTGCTCGATGCCTCATAGTGGAGGTAGACCCGGAGGTAGCTCGTCGGGGAAAACATCTTGGAAGTCCTGCAATAGAGAAGATAACACTAAGGGTAGATTGTGAGAGGTGTTAGCTTTTGGTGCGTCATCCTTGCACAAAAGTACATAGTGCATGACACTTGATGGGTTCTCACACACTTCTCTCATCTCACGTTGGTGGCAAATAGAACTAAGTTCTTCTTGTCGCTCATCGTGGAGGCACTCAATTTTGGCTTGTGGCGCTCACTCTCTTTTTGGTGGTTCACACTCTCATTATTATCTCCATGATGGGTTGTTTGCTTGTCGGCGATCACTTGGCTTGGAGACATAGGTCAAAGGACGTACTCCTTTCCTATCATATTGAAGCTATAGTTATTCATTCGGCCGTTGTGGATGACACATCGATCAAATTGCGATGGTCACCCAAGAAGGAGGTGGCAAACGGACATCGAAACTACATCACACTCCAAAGTGTCTTCGTAAGCTCCGATCTTGAAGGAGACTTGCACTCTATGCTCGACTTGGATAGTGCTGGAGTCGCTAAGCCATTGAACTTTGTAGGGATGTGGGTGCTTCATCTTGACTAATTGGAGTTTGGAGAAAAGTTCTTCACTTGACAAGTTATGACAACTCCCTCCATCGATGATGACCATGACGGACCTTCCATTGATGCCAGCCTTGGTATGGAATATATGGCATCTTTGGTCTTATTCTTGTTGATGTTGAAGAGTCAAAACCGTGGAGGCAACGAGAGCGGGGCTTGAGTCTTCGTCACAAAAGACTTGATCCTCTTCATCTTTGTTCACTTGCCGGTGCATGGCCACTTGCTCAAGTGCTTCCATTTCTCCTTCACTCATGGAGTCATATGTACCATCGTCGTTGAGGATCATGGTGTGCTTGTTTGTACACTCGAATGACTTGTGGCCTCGTCCGTCGCATGTGAAGCATTTGAAATAACTTGTCTTGATGTTCCCATCGGTTGGGGTAGATGATGATGAAGCTCTTGGCTTGAAGTTGCTTGTAGTGGGAGGGCGACTTGAGGTTGTCAAAGTTTTCTTGTAACTTGACTTGTCACCGTTGCTTGTAGATGGCTTGGTTGAGGTAGAAGGCATTGTAGTCATTGAAGCTTGGTAGTTTGAGAAACCATAGGACTTGGATGAGAACTTGGCATATTTGAAGTCATCTTGTACATGACGTTCTGCCTTGGTAGCTTGATGCACTAGCTCGATGAGGTTCGAGTATGGATGGAAGTCGGCGATCTTCTTGATTGGGTGATTGAGCCCATTCAAGAAGGGATAATTAGATTTATGCCCCTAGTTGTGTCCCACTCTTCTATTTTACCCCTAATTTCCAAAAGTCACCATTTCTGTCCAAGTCACTTTGCTCCTCTTATGCTTTTGCCCTTTGACCGTTTGACTGCCAGTTTGAAAACTGAAAGTGCTAGTGATCGACTAGAGGGGGGGTGAATAGGCGATTTTTATGAAAGTCTTCAAAACATGGAAGTTTCGAAGACAAACGATAGAAATAAACCTATTACCATGCAGTGGAAGGTAGACTACACTAGGCAAACCATAGTCAAGTATTAAATGGAGTGAAAGCACAATGACTAATAGCAGCTAGGCAGTAAAGATCAGGTAGGAAGATATTGTGAAGCCAATCAGAACAAGCAGTCACTCAGTGAAGACAAAAGATAAATCAATCATACAATGACTTCACCAGGACCAACAGTAAGTAAAGGGAAGGGAAGGATGAAACCAGTGACTCATTGAAGACAATGATTTGTTGGACCAGTTCCAGTTGCTGTGACAACTGTACGTCTGGTTAGGGAGGCTGAGATTCAACTCATAAGACCTCGTCTTCACCTTATTCCCCTTGAGCTAAGGACACCCAGTCCTCGCCCAATCACTCTGGTAAGTCTTCAAGGTAGACTTCCAAACCTTCACAGACTTCATTCACCGGCGATCCACAATGACTCTTGGATGCTCAGAACGCGACGCCTAACCGGCTGGAGGATTCACAGTCCTCAAGTGTAATAAGTCTTCAGATCACACAGACAGGAAGACTTAAGTGATGCCTAACACTCTTTGGCTCTGGGTGTTTAGAGCTTTATCCTCGCAAGGAATTCTCTCTCAAAGGCTTCGAGGTGGGTTGCTCTCAAACGACAAAAGCCGTGCACTAACTCTGAGCAGCCAACCGTTTATGGTTGTAGGGGGTGGGCTACTTATAGCCACTAGGCAACCCGACCTGATTTGTCTGAAATGACCCTTGGTCACTAAGGAACTGACACGTGTTCCAATGGTCAGATTTCAAACACACACGGCAACTTTACTTGAGCTACAAGCAAAGCTGACTTATCCAACTCTGGACAAGATTTGCTCTCATAGTCTTTACTCGAAGACATAGGATTTTGGTTAAGCATCACTTCAGTCATTCTGAATGGTTCACTTGGACCCCACTTAACAGTAGGTGGTTCCTATGACTCAACAAAGAAGAAAAAGAACGACAAAAGAACTAAGTCTTCGCGCTCCATAGTCTTCATGCGATGTCTTCTTGTCATAGTCTTCAATGTGAATGTCTTCACATACCACCTTTGACTTCAATGTCTTCTTACATTTTTAGGGGTCATCTGTGGTAGGAAAACCGAATCAATGAGGGACTTCTACCTGTGTTATCCTGTAATTCTCACAAACACATTAGTCCCTCAACTAGGTTTGTCATCAATACTCCAAAACCAACTAGGGGTGGCACTAGATGCACTTACAATCTCCCCCTTTTTGGTGATTGATGACAAACTTGTTGAAGTTTTCAATGGGGAATAAAATATGTTTTGTAAAGGATAGGGGATTGTCATCATAAGTGGCAAAGGCTCCCCTTGAAAATGTGCATATAAGTAATTTGCTTTTGGTATGCAAATGCACATGGCAGGTTGTACTTGTGGAGATCCTCTTCAACTTATGATGACAATTCATCATGCAAGAAAAGTATGTGAAGATAATGACATGCATAATGAAAAATGGACGTCTGCAAAATGATCTAAGTGCAGAATTTATCGTCGCACATGCGGAATTTATCATCGCATCACAGAATAGCAAATAAGTAGCAGACGACCATCGAGTTTAAGTGTTACAACTCAAAGAACCAAATGTATCGAAAACGAGAGTTGTAAGCACTTGGCAAAAGTAGCAAAAAGTAAAGCAACCACCCATATGGACCCGCTTGAAGACTATCAACTCATATGCTTCTCCCCCTTTTGTCAGTGAGGACCAAAAAGGTTTGAAGACATAGAGCGCCTACTCGTTCCCATGAGGTGCAAGCGAGGCAGCAGGGTCGTCGGTGAGATCCGGTGGTGCAGAGGAACTTGGTGTTGTGTTGTCACGCGCTGAAGTTGGAGGAGGTGAAGTTGCATCATCTTGGTCATCGATGACTCTGGCATTTACGGTCACAGCTGAGGACGAGTATTCAGAGTCTTCAAGTGAGGGAGTCCGATGCAAGTGAGCATTTCTGGGAGGAGATGAGTCAAACTTGAAGCGTTCGGTGAAGCCATCGTCGTGCAGATCAGCTTCAGCACTCAGTAGGGTCAAACTCTTCCATGACCTCCGACAGGTTTCATGAGTGACAAAGGCATTCTTGGTGGCAAGATTGCGAATGCGGTTGACATCCACCAAGAGGCTTTGCATCTGACGCTTAAGCCAGTCATGATGTTTGTCCTGTTTCTGATGCAGCGCGATGAGAAGCTCTCGGTCATTGAGGACATGAGATCATCTTTGGCGCCTTTGCGCAATGGTGCTACCAGTGGCATCAGTTTGAGCACGAGGGGCACGTGTGTTTCCAGCAAGGGGATAAACATGAGACACTGCTGGAATTCCTTCAATGGGCTAGGTGAAGCTTTGGTGATCAGCATTGTGAAGATAAAGGGGATCCTTAGTGATAGAGGCTAAGGTGTCCCGATGTTTCGATGAGGTGGTGGCTATCGTTTTCTGTGGGAGTTGACCTTGACGATCCGACTACGAACGTGCGAGACGTCGCGCCTTAGCAATCCCTAAACCAACTTTCGAGGGTTATTGACCACGCCGGAGCACGATCAACCTGACCACGAGGGTCTGTTTCCTGCGAGCAAACGAAGAACAAGCAAGAAACTGAGATTGCAATCGGGATATTGCGAATATAAGATGAAAGCTTTATTGATCAAGGTGGGGTTCTGTGACGTCTTGGTCTGGTCGTTGGACACAAACGAAGTACGCAAAGTTGCAGCTATGGCGAACTTTTAATCTAAACAAAACCCAAAGTCTAAACGACGCCCTAAGGGCTGTATATATGGAGGAAGAGGGGGGAAATTTCGTGGCCCTTGAGGGTGGGGTCTGAAACCAACCCTAACTCTTGTTTCCCCACACATACAAACTCTAAAAATAGCCTATACTTAAGTATTTCGAAATTACATGGGCCTGGCCCATTAATAAGGTGACGCAGCACCTAGAATAGCCTATGGACGAATATTATGAAGTGGCATCTTGTATATTTCGTCCAAGGCTTCATGCACTCCTTATGGCGGCTTCAAAGTCCTGAAATCATCACTTGTAACTCCGTTCTTGATCCCCTTGCGCATGCCATCAACTCCATGCGTGTTCTTGCTCCAATGTTCATCCCGCTCCAAGCTAGGCCCTTCATTTGTAAGCAAAACAAATGTATCCAATTTAGGCAGCATCATAATCTCATGAACATTAGAATCATTACCAAGAAACGAAAGTACCTGGTAATTTAATTGGCGTGCGCGAGCTCTAGTAATTGGTCCGGTATATGTAACAGTAGGGGCTGTGGGTGTAACAATGGTATTGATGTCCTCATCATCCTCCCCTTCTTGAAATGAAGTCGTCCTCGACGGAAGCGCGTCTTCCTCACCCAAATAAGGCTTCAAATCTGCAATGTTAAAAGTGGGACTAACCCCAAAATCTACAGATAGCTCAAGTTTATATGCATTATCATTTATTTTCTCTAACACCTTAAAAGGACCATCAGCACGTGGCATTAGCTTTGATTTGCGCAGATTAGGAAATCTATCTTTACGCATATGTAACCAAACAAGATCTCCAGGCGCAAACACAACATGTTTTCTACCCTTATCTCCAGCAAGTTTATATTTAGCATTCATACGCTCAATGTTTTCCTTAGTTAACTCATGCATTTTTAAAATCAATTCAGAACGTTCTTTAGCATCAAAATTAACCTTCTCTGAAGATGGAAGAGGCAACAAATCAATAGGTGCACGAGGTAGAAAACCATACACAATTTCAAAAGGGCACATCTTAGTAGTAGAGTGCAATGAACGATTATAAGCAAATTCAATATGAGGCAAGCATTCTTCCCACATTTTCTTGTTATTCTTCAAAACAGCCCTAAGCATAGTAGACAATGTTCTATTGACTACTTCAGTTTGTCCATCAGTTTGGGGGTGACAAGTAGTACTAAAAAGCAGCTTAGTCCCCAACTTAGCCCATAAACATCTCCAAAAGTGGCTAAGAAATTTAGTATCACGATCTGAAACAATAGTATTTGGCACACCATGTAAGCGAATAATTTCACGAAAGAACAAATCAGCAACATTAACAGCATCATCGCTTTTATGACATGGTATAAAGTGTGCCATTTTCGAGAACCTATCCACGACAACAAATATGCTATCCCTCCCCTTCTTTGTTCGAGGTAAACCTAAAACAAAGTCCATAGATATATCCTCCCAAGGAACACTAGGTACAGGCAAAGGCATATATAAACCATGAGGATTGAGTCGTGACTTAGCTCTTTGACATGTAGTGCAGCGAGCAACAAAACGCTCAACATCCCGTCTCATCTTTGGCCAAAAGAAATGTGTAGCAAGTATATCCTCTGTCTTCTTGACGCCAAAGTGTCCCATTAATCATCCTCCATGCGCCTCCTGCAACAACAAAAGACGAACGGAGCTAGCTGGAATGCATAGCTTGTTAGCACGAAACACAAATCCATCGTTAAGAACGAACTTGTTCCAAGTTCTCCCTTCCTTACAATTCTGCAATACATCTTTAAATTCAGCATCATGAACATATTGATCTTTGATGGTCTCCAAACCAAATATTTTAAAGTCTAGTTGTGAAAGCATAGTATAACGACGAGACAAGGCATCAGCAATAACATTTTCTTTACCCTTCTTGTGTTTAATGACATAAGGGAAAGTCTCAATGAATTCAACCCATTTAGCATGTCTACGGTTCAGTTTTGCTTGACTTTTAATGTGTTTCAAAGATTCATGATCAGAATGTATAACAAATTCCTTGGGCCATAAATAATGTTGCCATGTTTCTAAGGTCCGAACAAGAGCATATAATTCTTTATCATAAGTAGAATAGTTCAGACTAGGCCCACTCAGTTTTTCAGAAAAGTATGCAACAGGTTTTCCATCTTGTAATAACACACCTCCTAATCCAATTCCACTAGCATCACATTCAAGCTCAAAAGTCTTATTGAAATTAGGAAGTTGGAGTAAAGGAGCATGTGTCAACTTATCATTCAATACCGTGAAAGCTTCTTCCTGTGCGGTACCCCAAACAAAAGGCACATCCTTCTTTGTAAGCTCATTGAGAGGTGCAGCAATGGTGCTGAAATCTCTCACAATACGCCTATAGAAACCAGCGAGGCCAAGGAAACTCCTCACTTGTGTTACCGTTTTGGGCTGCGGCCAACTCTCAATAGCTTCAATCTTGGCTTTATCAACTTCAATTCCCTGTGGAGTAACAACATAGCCAAGAAAAGATACTCGGTCGGTGCAAAAGGTGCACTTTCCAAGGTTTCCAAACAAACGTGCATCACGTAGAGCAATAAAAACAGCACGTAAATGTTCCAAATGTTCCTCCAAAGATTTGCTATAAATCAATATGTCATCAAAGTAAACTACCACAAATCGTCCAATGAAAGCACGTAAAACTTCGTTCATTAACCTCATGAAAGTACTAGGTGCATTAGTTAACCCAAAAGGCATGACTAACCACTCATATAATCCAAACGTAGTTTTAAATGCTGTTTTCCATTCATCACCCAATTTCATACGAATTTGATGGTATCCACTACGCAAATCAACTTTGGAGAATATTGTAGAGCCACTCAATTCATCAAGCATATCATCTAGCCTAGGAATAGGATGACGATAACGAATAGTAATATTATTAATGCCTCTACAATCAACGCACATACGCGACGTACCATCCTTTTTCGGTACTAAAATGATAGGAATAGCACAAGGACTAAGGGATTCGCGTATATAACCTTTGTCGAGCAGTTCTTGTACTTGACGCATAATCTCCTTCGTCTCCTCTGGATTGGTACGGTATGGTGCACGGTTGGGTAGCGAAGCACCGGGAATTAAGTCAATTTGATGCTCAATCCCTCGAATAGGTGGTAATCCCGGTGGCACGTCTTGTGGAAAGACGTCAGCGAACTCCTGCAAAATTTTAGTGACAGCAGGGGGCAAAGAGGAAGGCACGTCCTCGAATGAAAATAATGCCTCTTTGCACACAAAAGCATAGCAAACAGATTTGCTGAAATCTAGCTCATCAATATCAGATTTGGTGGCAAGTAAACATGCACTTTTCAATTTAATTTCAGAAACAACAGTAGATGGTTTATTATTAGGCTTCATTTGGTGCTCAAATTCTTTTGCCACAATCTGATTTTCACTCTTATTTGTCTCCTGTTTTGCTTTATTAGCTCTATTAATATCATCTTTCAAAATGGAATCAGGAGTCATAGGAAGCAAAGTAATATTTTTATCGTTATGAACAAGAGTATACTGATTGTTTCTACCATGGTGTACAGAATTTTTATCAAATTGCCATGGTCTACCAAGTAATAAGGAACATGCTTGCATAGGTACCACATCACAATCAACATAATCAGCATATGTAGAGATACTAAAATGCACACGAACAGTACGTGTTACCTTCACCTTGCCGCTGTTGTTGAACCATTGGATGTAGTAAGGATGTGGATGTGGTCTTGTGGTGAGAGATAGCTTCTCCACCATCTCCATGCTAGCCAAGTTATTGCAGCTCCCTCCATCTATGATCACGCGAACAGAACGTTCCTTCACAACTCCCTTTGTATGGAACAAATTATGCCTCTGATTTTGTTCAGCTTGTGTAACCTGCACACTCAAAACACGTTGAGCAACTAAACATTCATACCTGTTAGCATCTTCAGGAGCCATGTATTGCGTCTCATGATCAGAATTGTCTCCACCGTGTTCTTCACGTGTAATAAGAGCCAAAGTCTCCTCATCATAGTCACTAGCGGACTCATACCCACCATCCTCAGTAACAATCATCACACGCTTAGATGGGCATTCTCTCGCATAATGACCTCCACCCTTGCAACGTCGACAAATAATATCATGTGTTTGCCCTGTTGATGCCATGGATGAAGAAGAGCTCTTTGCAGGCCCAGAAGGTGTGCTCTTGGCAGATAGTGGTGATTGTGCCTGCTTTATTGTATCACGGTTGGAGGTGGCAGCTGACGGAGGCGCCGGTGTAGCAGAACGTGTGGAAGTAGATGATGCACGTGGTGTCCATGATGAAGGTCGACCTGCAGAAAAGTTAGTCCGCGCCAATGCCTGTCGATCCTGCACTTCACTTTCAGCTTTACAAGCAAGATGGAATAAACGAGTGATATTAGTATACTCCTGTAAAATCTCACCGAGCAACCTGGAAATCTGATACCACTTGATAGAGGCTAAGGTGTCCCGATGTTTCGATGAGATGGTGGCTATCGTTTTCTGTGGGAGTTGACCTTGACGATCCGACTACGAACGTGCGAGACGTCGCGCCTTAGCAATCGCTAAACCAACTTCCGAGGGTTATTGACCACGCCGGAGAACGATCAACCTGACCACGAGGGTCTGTTTCCTGCGAGCAAACGAAGAACAAGCAAGAAACTGAGATTGCAATCGGGATATTGCGAATATAAGATGAAAGCTTTATTGATCAAGGTGGGGTTCTGTGACGTCTTGGTCTGGTCGTTGGACACAAACGAAGTACGCGAAGTTGCAGCTATGGCAAACTTTTAATCTAAACAAAACCCAAAGTCTAAACGACGCCCTAAGGGCTGTATATATGGAGGAAGAGGGGGGAAATTTCATGGCCCTTGAGGGTGGGGTCCGAAACCAACCCTAACTCTTGTTTCCCCACACATACGGACTCTAAAAATAGCCTATACTTAAGTATTTCGAAATTACATGGGCCTGGCCCATTAATAAGGTGACGCAGCACCTAGAATAGCCTATGGACGAATATTATGAAGTGGCATCTTGTATATTTTGTCCAAGGCTTCATGCACTCCTTATGGCGGCTTCAAAGTCCTGAAATCATCACTTGTAACTCCGTTCTTGATCCCCTTGCGCATGCCATCAACTCCATGCGTGTTCTTGCTCCAATGTTCATCCCTCTCCAAGCTAGGCCCTTCATTTGTAAGCAAAACAAATGTATCCAATTTAGGCAGCATCATAATCTCATGAACATTAGAATCATTACCAAGAAACGAAAGTACCTGGTAATTTAATTGGCGTGCGCGAGCTCTAGTAATTGGTCCAGTATATGTAACAGTAGGGGCTGTGGGTGTAACAATGGTATTGATGTCCTCATCACTTAGCAGGCTCTGGGTAAATGGCTTCAAGTGACAGATCAACCTCGGGCAAGAATATAAGATGATTGCGCGCAGACGGCTGATAGTTGAAGGCTGAGTGACGCTTGATCAGACACATGACCCATGGAGCATAGAATTTCAACCCAAAGATGTCGGAGCCAGACGCAGTCAACTGCCTGATGAAGAAGTCTTGAGCATTGAAGCTGATGCCATTGAAGATATAGCAAACCAAAGTCTTCATTGCTCCTTCAAGCTTCGCTGCAGATGAGTGTCCTTTGACAGGCCATAGAGTCTTCCTGATGATGTGGTAAATGGTGCGAGGCAGGTACTCTAGGTCTTCAACAAAGAACTCAGATGGGTATTCAGCGTTGTGAGGTAGAGGCTTCATCATGCTCAGCATTTGACTCATGTTGGGTTTTGGCTTCTGAAAGATGCTTTCCAAGGCATTTTGATGTTGTTGACAACCTGGTTCATAGTATTCACCAGGAGTGTGCAGGCCTGTGAGCTCAATGATATCAAGAGCTTTAGCTTCATGATGGACATTGCCTGTCATCCACTCAAGGACCCAAGTCTTCGGATCCCTGTTGTAGCCTCGAATACGAAGAGTGGCATAGAATTGAAGCAGCAATTCTTCATTCCAGTGCTCCTTGTCAGTGATGAACTACAACAGACTAGAATCTCTGAATTAGTCCAATGCTTCTTCGAGGCAGGGCAGACCAGCTATAGCTTCAGAGTCGAGGCGCATATGTGGAAATATGCGCCCTTGATTGTATAGGACACGTGAATAGTAGCTGCGCTGCTGATAGCTCCAGAACCGATCTGAGGAAATGCGCGGTCTAGTATAAGGGTTCTTGGAGCTGTTGAAGAAGGTATTATGTGCCACGAAGCCATTCGCAGTGAAGACCCCAGGTGAAGTGGCAGTGCCTGGGAATCGTGGAAGTCTTGGCTTGGGCTTTTGGACTTGAGGCATGTGCTCGACGTGGTACTCAAATTGTGGACCAGCAGCAGGCGGAGGAGTCAGAATGGGCCATCGAACCATAACTGGCTGACCACGATCAAATGCCAGCTCCATTGTGTGAGGTCTTGGAGGGGGGACAGGGGCATTGGCATTGTCTTCATGGGCTTCAGGGGCCACATGTGCTTCAGGTACTTGGACCTCAGGTGCTGCAGCATTGACATTAGGTGTTGCAGCATTGACTTCTGGTGCCTCATTGGCTTCTGGCGCCTCAGTGGCTTCCGGCGCCATATTGGCGTCAACCATGACAACGTCATTGGCGTCAGCAGTGATATTGGTGGTTACTTCAGGGTTGTTAACCTCCACTTCAGAAGCTGGAGGGTCGGTCACGTTCTCCTCGAGAACAACATCTTGGTGAGACGGGGGTGTAGCAACTCTTGTGTCTCTTGGGGCTTCTTCTTCATCTTCTTCTTCATCGGCTGATGCAGCCGGAATGTCTTCAGCCATTTTGGCTTCGGGTTCAGACACGTGCATTGTGGGAGTGACTTGGGGCCTTGGTCCTTTGCGAAGCCTGCTTAATGCGGGTGACACTTGTGGAGATGGAGTGTGTTGGGCCACAAAGTCATCATCATCTTGCACTGTTGGGGTAGCTTGCGGTTGGGGAGAGCTTGGAGTGTCTTGTCTCTATGGGTGATCAGCCCACGATGCATCCTGAGTAGTTGGCGTCAGAGGACGACCAATGCTGATGAGTTCGCTATGCGTAAGCACAGGCGATGATACCAATTGGTGCTCGATCTGAGGAAGGACTTCATCATCTTCAACATTGTCATGGTGACCAATGTCTTCAGCAGCGGTGGGGTCAACTGCTGGAATGTCTTCAGCTTCAGGAGCCTCTGTGGAAGCAGGCTCATGAATTACCATCCGTCGTTCTTGATGCGAAGAGGCAGGACGAGCAACTGAGATGGGCTCAACAATAAGGGGCTCTGTGGGAGCAGCCCGATCTTTCTTGGTTTTGCGCTTCTTCTTGGAGGGAGTGACATCAGAAGCTTCAGGATGTTTCCTTTTTCTGGCTTCAGCCTCGGCAGCCCTTGTCTTCTTTAATTCTGAAGCCACTATGGGGACCTTAGGCTTCGAGCCTGTCATACTGGCTGGGAAGGCAATGGGATGTGCTTCCTGCCTTGTTGCTTCGGGTTCGACCACAGCTGGCTTCTTCTTCTTCTTTGCAGCCATCCTGGGATCGATGCCAGGACGCCCAAGAGCCTTGCGCTTTTCAGCTTCATTGTAGGCTTGCACGCACTTGTCAGCCAGACTCTTCATGCGCTCACGAGAACCTTTAGCTTCTTCGCATTTCTTGAGAAAGGCTTCCTTGAGCTCGTGCAACATAGTCTTGAAGTTCTTGACATCTTGCACGCTGAGCTTTGCATGTGCTGCTTGAACTGAGCTTTCTCATAGTCGATCTTTTGCTTCAGTTCAACGATGCGCTGAGCTAGAGCTAGCTCAGAAGCAATGGCGCCAGTGAAAGCGACGCTGAGGCCAATTGGAAGTTGCAGATCATCAAAGCTGAGATTGGGGGTTTCAAACCACTCATCAATGAAGTTGTGAAGGATTTCTACGTCAAAGAGAGGCAAATCATTGAAGATTTCTGCTTCTTCTTTGCTCTTGATCAGTTGCTCAAGAGCTTCATCTGCAAGATCTTCATCGCTGGACAGATCAATGGCGTCGTTGCGCAGAATAGCAGCAGCAGTCAGTTCTTGGTTGGTGGGTTGCAAGGGCATCTTTACTCTCAAGGGCTTGGAGATGCGTGACAAATCTTCAGACTGCACACTGTGTTCAGGAGGTGCAGTGGCCAGAGGCTTCGCCTGTAAGACCTTTGGTGAAGGAGCAGGCTTTGAAGCTTTAGGCTTCTTCAGTTTCTTTGGCTTCGGCGGTGCAGGTGCTTCATCAGATTCAGCGTCATCTGCAGGCTCATCCACGGCTGTCCCTTGAACCATGATATGAGTGATGAGACCTTCCAGGTTGTAGAAGGGCCCAACAAGATTGGGTTCAGCTTCGCATGTGCCATCAGCACGAGGAGCAGAGGGGCCTGGATTGAAGTCTAAGCCTCATGACTTCTTGTTCTCTTTGGCCGAGTTCCTGGCAAACTGAAGGTTGCGCTTGAACAGATTATCATCGTGGCACCACAGTAATGAAGATGGGTTTGGATCCGCAGGCTGCGGTCCACGGACCATGCAAGGATAGAAGCCTTGTTCAATGGATTCAGCTCTGGACTTGGGTTGAAGATTTCTGTATAGAATGTCTCCCCATGGTCGTTTGATGGCATTCTTCTCAGCATACTCCTGGGTCACGAACCTGTACTTAAACCATTGTTGTGCCCAATATCTTCGAATCCATTGGATTCGAGTTTTTCGCTGATTGTAGTCCTCCTCTGGATCTGTCTTGTACAGCTCATAGAGGTCAGGAGGAAAATCTCTTGAGGTGTTGCCACGACGCTGTCTGCCACCCTTTCTTGTAGGTTTCTCTGGTGCCATGAAGCTTAAACTAAAGGGCTTCAACACGTTTAAAGGCTTCAAAGGCTTCCACTTTCTGGTCAAACAGGAACTGGCTTCAGGAGAGTTAATGTGATGTTGTAAGAATTCTGCAAACGAATGCAGACTATGAGAACCAAGGGATTCTCCCACGGACATGTACCTGTGATAGCATTAAGGTGCGAGGGAAGGGGAAGAGGTCATATGCATTCTCAGAAGATTTTGAAGATAAATCAGTTTAGAAGACATTGACCTCATAGTGCGAAGACATTCACTCATAGATAGAGAGTTGGTTCCAGATTTGTACGAATCCACGAATAAGTACAAGTGAGGAATCTAACTACTTTGTGAAGCATAAGTGTACATACTAGGCATATCATGAGATGCAGTATGAAATAGATCCGACTTGTGTGAACAGAAACTGCTTGTGGTAGAAAGTGATGAATCTATAGGATCAAAGGGGCCGTAAAAAGGAAGTTTTATTTACCACACGAAGAACTGCTAGACGGAGTGGGAGAGGAGGCCGAGCAGTTCGATCCTCCGTGCCCTAACTTGGCGACAGAGGACACCTACGGCAACGGCGGAGAAGACGATGTCCGTGGCCGGCGTGAAGACGGTGTCGGTAAGGTCGCGGCAGCTAAGCGCTTCGTCGCCGGTGTCGTCGAGGGCTAGAGGTGGCGCTAGGGTTTGTGCGAGAGTGGAAGAAAGGATAATGACTGTGGTGAGGTGTGTATTTATTGGGTCAGGGACGGCACAGTGTTATTACACAGGTGCCCCTGGCGATTCACATCTGAAGGACACGTGGCCATCATGCAACATATCAAAGGTTGTTCCACGTTCCCACGCACGCCTGGATTGTCGGGTGGTCGTTCCCACTTCTCCGAGTTTCAGGTGAAGTTATTAGCATTGAAAACGGACTTAATGTTTGTGTCTGTATCTTCTGCTGACTAGGACGCAGAGAAGACATTCGACAGTTTCAATAGAATGCATATGATTTGGACAGATAGAGTTTGAGATAGAAAGCATAGAGAGATTAGGGTCCGATCACATTCACTTAGTTCAAAAGATTCAACAAGGAAGACATAGCTATAAGTGAATGATGTAGAGGACAGAACACTAGTATGTATATATCAGAAGACAATCAAGTCAACATAGTGAAGATAATCATGAAGACAAGTTGAAAATGAAGACAAACAAAATGTGAAGACATAGCACATGTAACGCCATGGGTAAAACACTTCAAACAGAAGAATTTGGTGGTGGCGTTACCCACCGTATAGGAAGTATTAGACCCAGACACGGCGCACAATTATCGTGGCGCTCCGAAGTCAAATTCCACGTTAATGTATTCACACTCAGAATGTAAGTCTTCATTGATTGAAGATATTCTTTACCTCGTGTGTTGCACATCTAAGTCATCAACATGCATAAGTGTTAGGATGTGTGCCTGATCATAGGACATTTGAGGATTCCAAGATATTTAGCTCACACCATAACTTGCAAAACCTCTTCTCATCCAAGGGCTTGGTGAAGATATTTGCCAATTGCTCTTCAGTGTTGATGTGTATGATATCAATATCTTCCTTCACAACATGATCTCTGAGAAAGTGATGACGAATTTCAATGTGCTTTGTCTTTGAGTGCTGAACTGGGTTGTTGGCAATCTTGATGGCGCTTTCGTTGTCGCAGTAGAGTGGTACTTGATTCAGGTGAATGCCATAGTCTTTGAGTGTTTGCTTCATCCATAGAAGCTGAGCGCAGCAAGATCCAGCAGCAATGTATTCAGATTCAGCAGTGGAGAGAGATACACAGTTCTGCTTCTTTGAAGACCAACATACAAGTGATCGTCCCAGAAAATGACATATGCCTGATGTAGACTTGCGATCCACCTTGTCACGAGCATAGTCAACATCCGAGAATCCAACTAGATCAAACTCTGAGCCCTTTGGATACCATAATCCTAGTGTTGGGGTGTGAGCCAAATATCTGAGAATTCGCTTCACAGCAAAGTGATTCGATTCCTTTGGTGCCGCTTGGAACCGGGCACACATGCAAACACTAAGCATGATATCTGGCCTAGATGCACATAAATAAAGTAAGGAACCAATCATGGAGCGGTATACCTTTTGATCGAACTCTTTACCATTGTCGTAGGGACCCATATGATGTTTGGCTGGCATTGGCGTCGTGTAGCCTTTGCAATCTTGCATTCCAAATTTCTTCAGACAACCTTTGAGGTATTTCTCTTGAGATATAAAGATGTCGTTGCGTTGCTGACGTATTTGAAGACCAAGGAAGAACTTCAGCTCACCCATCATGGACATCTGATATTGCTCTTGCGTCATATATCCAAACTCGTCACTGTATTTCTGATTGGTGCAGCCGAAGATAATGTCATCCACATATATTTGGCACACAAACAGTTCACCATCATATGTCTTCGTGAAGAGAGTGGGGTCGAGGGAACCAGGTTTGAAGCCTTTGCTCTTCAGGAAGTCTTTGAGTGTGTCATACCAAGCCCTAGGGGCTTGTTTGAGGCCATATAGTGCCTTGTTGAGCTTGTACACCATATCAAGATGTTTTGGATCTTCAAAGCCAGGCGGTTGTGCAACATACACTTCTTCGTCAATCTTGCCATTGAGAAAAGTGCTCTTCACATCCATTTGATGCAGAAGAATGTTATGATGATTTGCATAGGCCAGCAGTATGTGTATGGCTTCAAGTGATAGAGGCTAAGGTGTCCCGATGTTTCGATGAGATGGTGGCTATCGTTTTCTGTGGGAGTCGACCTTGACGATCCGACTACGAACGTGCGAGACATCGCGCCTTAGCAATCGCTAAACCAACTTCCGAGGGTTATTGACCACGCCGGAGCACGATCAACCTGACCACGAGAGTCTGTTTCCTGCGAGCAAACGAAGAACAAGCAAGAAACTGAGATTGCAATCGGGATATTGCGAATATAAGATGAAAGCTTTATTGATCAAGGTGGGGTTCTGTGACGTCTTGGTCTGGTCGTTGGACACAAACGAAGTACGCGAAGTTGCAGCTATGGTGAACTTTTAATCTAAACAAAACCCAAAGTCTAAACGACGCCCTAAGGGCTGTATATATGGAGGAAGAGGGGGGAATTTCGTGGCCCTTGAGGGTGGGGTCCGAAACCAACCCTAACTCTTGTTTCCCCACACATACGGACTCTAAAAATAGCCTATACTTAAGTATTTCGAAATTACATGGGCCTGGCCCATTAATAAGGTGACGCGGCACCTAGAATAGCCTATGGACGAATATTATGAAGTGGCATCTTGTATATTTCGTCCAAGGCTTCATGCACTCCTTATGGCGGCTTCAAAGTCCTGAAATCATCACTTGTAACTCCGTTCTTGATCCCCTTGCGCATGCCATCAACTCCAGGCGTTCTTGCTCCAATGTTCATCCTTCTCCAAGCTAGGCCCTTCATTTGTAAGCAAAACAAATGTATCCAATTTAGGCAGCATCATAATCTCATGAACATTAGAATCATTACCAAGAAACGAAAGTACCTGGTAATTTAATTGGAGTGCGCGAGCTCTAGTAATTGGTCCAGTATATGTAACAGTATGGGCTGTGGGTGTAACAATGGTATTGATGTCCTCATCATCAAGTCTAGCCACAGGAGCAAATGTCTCATCGAAGTTAATCCCTTCAACTTGAGTATATCCTTGAGCAATGAGACGAGCTTTGTTTCTGACAACTTGACCATGCTCATCTTTCTTGTTGCAATATATCCATTTGGTGCCTATTATATTGTGCTTGTGAGGATCAGGACGCTTAACCAGTTCCCATACATTATTCAGCTCAAACTTTTGAAGCTCTTCTTGCATAGCTTCAATCCATTCAGGTTCCATGAAGGCTTCATCAACTTTCTTGGGTTCAGATATTAAGACAAATGCAAAGTGCCCACAGAAATTTGCTAGCTGTGTTGCCCTTGAACGAGTGAGTGGACCTGGTGCATTGATGCTATCAATTATTCTCTCAATATGTACTTCATTTGCAACACGAGGATGTACAGGACGAAGATTTTGCTCTTGCTGATCATTGTCATCGCTAGAAGGATTGTCTTCAGGCTGAGCATTGTCTTCAGGTTGATCATTGTCTTCAGGTTGATCAGGTGCGGAGATGATAAGTTCCTCTTCAGGCTGAGCTTCAGAAGGTATGATTTCTCCAGTTCCCATAAGTTTGATTGATTCACTGGATGGAACTTCATCTAGCACATTTGGCAGGTGCTCTCTTTGCGAGCCGTTAGTCTCATCGAACCGCACATCCACAGTTTCAACCACTTTATAGTGAAAGAGGTTGAAGACTCTGTAGGAGTGCGAATCCTTTCCATATCCAAGCATAAAACCTTCATGTGCTTTTGGTCCAATTTTGAAGTGTGATGTGGATCCTTGATCCAGCACCTGGCACCAAATACTCTGAAGTAACTGACATTTGGCTTCTTGCCAGTAAGGAGCTCATAGGATGTCTTGTTCAGAAGCTTGTGAAGATAAACATAGTTGATGATATGGCATGCAGTATCAATGGCTTCAGGCCAGAATTTTCTTGGAGTCATGTATTCATCAAGCATTGTCCGAGCCATCTCAATAAGTGTTCTGTTCTTGCGTTCAATGACGCCATTCTGTTGTGGCATGTACGGAGCTGAGAATTCATGTGTGATGCCCAAAGTATCAAGATATGTATCTAGGCCAGTGTTCTTGAATTCAGTGCCATTGTCACTTCTGATGTGCTTTATCTTGACGCCATAGTTGTTCATTCCTCGATTGGCGAAGCGTTTGAAGGCATCCTGCACTTCAGTTTTATAGAGGATTATATGCACCCAAGTATATATTGAATAATCATCAACAATGACAAAGCCATAGAGACAAGCAGTAGTAGTAAGAGTTGAGTAATGAGTGGGACTGAAAAGATCCATGTGGAGCAGTTCGAAGGGTTGAGTCGTTGTCATGATTGTCTTCGAGAGATGCTTGGCCCTCGTCATCTTTCCTGCTTCACAGGCACCGCATAAGTGATCCTTCTTGAACTTGACGCCCTCAATGCCTATGACATGCTTCTTTCTTGCAAGAGTGTGCAAGTTCCTCATGCCAGCATGCCCTAGCCTCTGATGCCAGAGCCAGCATTCTGAAGCTTTTGCTAGAAAACATACTGCAAGCTGTGGTCCTGCTAAGAAATCTACCACGTACAAATCATCTTTCTGATACCCTTCAAACACTAGAGACTTGTCAGATTCCATTAGAACGAGGCAACGATATTTTCCAAACATCACAATCATGTTTAAATCGCAAAGCATTGAGACAGGCATTAAGTTGAAACCAAGGGATCAACAAGCATGACTTTATCCATGTGTTGATCCTTTGAGATTGCAACTCTACCTAGACCCAATACCTTACTTTTACCAGTGTGAGCCAATGTGATGTGACTTTTGTCAGATGGACGTAAGGTTGAGTCCATAAGAAGGCTTCGCTTGCCAGTCATGTGATTGGTACACCCACTATCAATAATCCATTCTGAAGTAGCTGGTGTCGTACCCTATAGTGCAGTTAGGGGGATAGGCTTCATGAAGAGAATTGTGAAGCAAAAACATTTGACGAGCCAGTGGATTATGAAAGCTTAGACCGAGATTAGGACTGATAGGGCAAGTAGCAAGCGACTCAGGAACAAAGTACATAATAAGACCATTTGGGCATTTGATCTTGCGCCCTACAAGATGTTTAAGGTCCCCAGCAATAGCTTCAGACGATTTTGGTTTTCGGCTGGAGACCTTTCCCTGCAAAAGAGAGTTAAGCTTTCTTAGCCACCCACATCTTCAAGGGTGGCTTCGAAGCAATGAGTCTAAGTGCAGCATCTGAGAACTTTGGCTTTGGAGCCCTAGCAAAAAGTCTTGCAGGTGGACAATAGTACTCATAAGAATAAGCAGAATAGTTCTTGGTCTTATGAACATGGCGGTTTGATGAAACGCGCTCATATTCACAGGCCTGAGTATGGCTTCCCTGCAAAACATTTGCGTTAGTGCGACTCAGGTGAGTCCTTTGTCTATATGAAGCCTTTGGACCGTATGAAGCCTGTGGTCTGGGGTTTGTCTTCTTCACCTGTGGTGTCATGATGACATTCACAGGAAGATTCTCCAAACACCTTTTCGGCACCCAGACCTTCTTCATAGGCGGTCCATTCCTGCAGTTAGTACCAATATACCTGGCAAACACTTCACCCTTCTGATTCTTAAACAGTTTATAGTTTGCATCAAAGGATTCATCAATAACAATGGGATTAGCACAAGTGAAGCCAGATAGGGTGGATGGATCCACTGAAGGTCCCTTTGTAGCAACCCATGTGGTTTTGGGGTACTGCTCAAGTTTCCAGTAAGAGCCATCAGCATTCATTTTCCTTTCGAACCCAACACCCTCTTTCCTAGGGTTTCAGTTCAGGATCTGCCTTTTGAGGACATCACATAGTGTCTCATGCCCTTTGAGGCTTTTGAACATCCCTGTTTCAAGCAATGTCTTCAACCTAGCATTCTCATCAGCAATAGCAGTGGCATCCTCAGCAGAGGGGTTAGTTGGCACATCAGCAGTTGAAGATATTGCAATAGTAGCAGCAGTAGAACAACCAGCAACAAAAGTAGCGTTGTCATGCTCAATACATTTAATACATGGTGGTTCAAATCCTTCCTGAGCTGAACTGATCTGTTTGGCGCGAAGTGACTCGTTTTCCTTTTGAAGATCTTCATGAGCCGCTCTCAATTTCTCAAGATCTTGCTTCCTTTGAAGATAATCATAGGAAAGCTTTTCATGAGTTGTTGAGAGCGTTTCATGATGACTTTCAAGTTCCTCATACTTAACGTGAAGATTTTTTATGTTTCAATTAAGGACTGACATCGAGTCATTTCAGCGTCTAACAGGTCATCGCTTTTGTCTAACAGTTTTTGAATATGTTCCATAGCTTTCTGTTGTTCAGTTCCAATTTTAGCAAGTGTTTTGTAGCTGGGTTTGGAACCACAATCAGAGTCATCTTCACTGGAAGTTTGATAGTGAGTAGTGCGTGTGTTTACCTTGGCACCGCGTGCCATGAAGCAGTAGGTAGGAGCGGAGTAGTCCTTGTCATTTGCATCGGTGTCGGTGACGGAGTCATTATCTTCAGTGTTGAAGATGGACTTGGCAACGTATGCTATAGCCAGACTCGCAACGCCAGAATCGGACTCGTCCTCAGACTCCACCTCCGCCTCCTCAGAAGCGGACTCCTCCTCTGAATCCATTTCCTTGCCAACAAACGCACGTGCCTTGCCAGATGAGCTCTTCTTGTGTGATGAAGACTTTGAGGAGGACTTGGAAGAAGACTTTGAGTATTTCTTCTTCTTCTTGTCGTCAAAATCATACTCCTTGCTCTTCTTTTTCCTCTTGTTCTCATTGTCCCACTGCGGACACTCAGAGATGTAGTGGCCAGGTTTCTTGCACTTGTGGCATGTTCTCTTCTTGTAGTCATGAGCAGAAGCTTCATCATTCCTTGAGCTTGATCGTGAGGACTTTCTGAAGCCTTTCTTCTTGGTGAATTTTTGGAACTTCTTCACAAGCATAGCAAGCTCCTTTCCAATGTCTTCAGGATCATCAGAACTGCTGTCAGACTCTTCTTCAGATGAGGAGACAACTTTTGCCTTCAAGGCACGAGTTCGCCCATAGTTGGGACCCTAGATGTCTCTTTTCTCAGAAAGCTGAAACTCATGTGTGTTGAGCCTCTCAAGTATGTCAGTGATAGAGGCTAAGGTGTCCCGATGTTTCGATGAGATGGTGGCTATCGTTTTCTGTGGGAGTCGACCTTGACGATCCGACTACGAACGTGCGAGACGTCGCGCCTTAGCAATCGCTAAACCAACTTCCGAGGGTTATTGACCACGCCGGAGCACGATCAACCTGACCACGAGGGTCTGTTTCCTGCGAGCGAACGAAGAACAAGCAAGAAACTGAGATTGCAATCGGGATATTGCGAATATAAGATGAAAGCTTTATTGATCAAGGTGGGGTTCTGTGACGTCTTGGTCTGGTCGTTGGACACAAACGAAGTACGTGAAGTTGCAGCTATGGCGAACCTTTAATCTAAACAAAACCCCAAAGTCTAAACGACGCCCTAAGGGCTGTATATATGGAGGAAGAGGGGGGAATTTCGTGGCCCTTGAGGGTGGGGTCCGAAACCAACCCTAACTCTTGTTTCCCCACACATACGGACTCTAAAAATAGCCTATACTTAAGTATTCGAAATTACATGGGCCTGGCCCATTAATAAGGTGACGCAGCACCTAGAATAGCCTATGGACGAATATTATGAAGTGGCATCTTGTATATTTCGTCCAAGGCTTCATGCACTCCTTATGGCGGCTTCAAAGTCCTGAAATCATCACTTGTAACTCCGTTCTTGATCCCCTTGCGCATGCCATCAACTCCAGGCGTGTTCTTGCTCAAATGTTCATCCTTCTCCAAGCTAGGCCCTTCATTTGTCAGCAAAACAAATGTATCCAATTTAGGCAGCATCATAATCTCATGAACATTAGAATCATTACCAAGAAACGAAAGTACCTGGTAATTTAATTGGCGTGCGCGAGCTCTAGTAATTGGTCCAGTATATGTAACAGTAGGGGATGTGGGTGTAACAATGGTATTGATGTCCTCATCATCCTCCCCTTCTTGAAATGAAGTCGTCCTCGACGGAAGCGCATCTTCCTCACCCAAATAAGGCTTCAAATCTGCAATGTTAAAAGTGGGACTAACCCCAAAATCTACAGGTAGCTCAAGTTTATATGCATTATCATTTATTTTCTCTAACACCTTAAAAGGACCATCAGCACGTGGCATTAGCTTTGATTTGCGCAGATTAGGAAATCTATCTTTACGCAAATGTAACCAAACAAGATCTCCAGGCGCAAACACAACATGTTTTCTACCCTTATCTCCAGCAAGTTTATATTTAGCATTCATACGCTCAATGTTTTCCTTAGTTAACTCATGCATTTTTAAAATCAATTCAGAACGTTCTTTAGCATCAAAATTAACCTTCTCTGAAGATGGAAGAGGCAACAAATCAATAGGTACACGAGGTAGGAAACCATACACAATTTCAAAAGGGCACATCTTAGTAGTAGAATGCAATGAGCGATTATAAGCAAATTCAATATGAGGCAAGCATTCTTCCCACATTTTCTTGTTATTCTTCAAAACAGCCCTAAGCATAGTAGACAATGTTCTATTGACTACTTCAGTTTGTCCATCAGTTTGGGGGTGACAAGTAGTACTAAAAAGCAGCTTAGTCCCCAACTTAGCCCATAAACATCTCCAAAAGTGGCTAAGAAATTTAGTATCACGATCTGAAACAATAGTATTTGGCACACCATGTAAGCGAATAATTTCACGAAAGAACAAATCAGCAACATTAACAGCATCATCGCTTTTATGACATGGTATAAAGTGTGCCATTTTCGAGAACCTATCCACGACAACAAATATGCTATCCCTCCCCTTCTTTGTTCGAGGTAAACCTAAAACAAAGTCCATAGATATATCCTCCCAAGGAACACTAGGTACTAGCAAAGGCATATATAAACCATGAGGATTGAGTCGTGACTTAGCTCTTTGACATGTAGTGCAGCGAGCAACAAAATGCTCAACATCCCGTCTCATCTTTGGCCAAAAGAAATGTGTAGCAAGTATATCCTCCGTCTTCTTGACGCCAAAGTGTCCCATTAATCCTCCTCCATGCGCCTCCTGCAACAACAAAAGACGAACGGAGCTAGCTGGAATGCATAGCTTGTTAGCACGAAACACAAATCCATCGTTAAGAACGAACTTGTTCCAAGTTCTCTGATAGAGGCAAAGGTGTCCCGATGTTTCGATGAGATGGTGGCTATCGTTTTCTGTGGGAGTCGACCTTGACGATCCGACTACGAACGTGCGAGACGTCGCGCCTTAGCAATCGCTAAACCAACTTCCGAGGGGTTATTGACCACGCCGGAGCACGATCAACCTGACCCCGAGGGCCTGTTTCCTGCGAGCAAACGAAGAACAAGCAAGAAACTGAGATTGCAATCTGGATATTGCGAATATAAGATGAAAGCTTTATTGATCAAGGTGGGGTTCTGTGACGTCTTGGTCTGGTCGTTGGACACAAACGAAGTACGCGAAGTTGCAGCTATGGCGAACTTTTAATCTAAACAAAACCCAAAGTCTAAACGACGCCCTAAGGGCTGTATATATGGAGGAAGAGAGGGGAATTTCGTGGCCCTTGAGGGTGGGGTCCGAAACCAACCCTAACTCTTGTTTCCCCCACACATACGGACTCTAAAAATAGCCTATACTTAAGTATTTCGAAATTACATGGGCCTGGCCCATTAATAAGGTGACGCAGCACCTAGAATAGCCTATGGACGAATATTATGAAGTGGCATCTTGTATATTTCGTCCATGGCTTCATGCACTCCTTATGGCGGCTTCAAAGTCCTGAAATCATCACTTGTAACTCCGTTCTTGATCCCCTTGCGCATGCCATCAACTTCATGCGTGTTCTTGCTCCAATGTTCATCCTTCTCCAAGCTAGGCCCTTCATTTGAAAGCAAAACAAATGTATCCAATTTAGGCAGCATCATAATCTCATGAACATTAGAATCATTACCAAGAAACGAAAGTACCTGGTAATTTAATTGGCGTGCGCGAGCTCTAGTAATTGGTCCAGTATATGTAACAGTAGGGGCTGTGGGTGTAACAATGGTATTGATGTCCTCATCATCCTCCCCTTCTTGAAATGAAGTCGTCCTCGACGGAAGCTCATCTTCCTCACCCAAATAAGGCTTCAAATCTGCAATATTAAAAGTGGGACTAACCCCAAAATCTGCAGGTAGCTCAAGTTTATATGCATTATCATTTATTTTCTCTAAAACCTTAAAAGGACCATCAGCACGTGGCATTAGCTTTGATTTGCGCAGATTAGGAAATCTATCTTTACGCAAATGTAACCAAACAAGATCTCCAGGTGCAAACACAACATGTTTTCTACCCTTATCTCCAGCAAGTTTATATTTAGCATTCATACGCTCAATGTTTTCCTTAGTTAACTCATGCATTTTCAAAATCAATTCAGAACGTTCTTTAGCATCAAAATTAACCTTCTCCGAAGATGGAAGAGGCAACAAATCAATAGGTGCACGAGGTAGGAAACCATACACAATTTCAAAAGGGCACATCTTAGTAGTAGAATGCAATGAACGATTATAAGCAAATTCAATATGAGGCAAGCATTCTTCCCACATTTTCTTGTTATTCTTCAAAACAGCCCTAAGCATAGTAGACAATGTTCTATTGACTACTTCAGTTTGTCCATCAGTTTGGGGGTGACAAGTAGTACTAAAAAGCAGCTTAGTCCCCAACTTAGCCCATAAACATCTCCAAAAGTGGCTAAGAAATTTAGTATCACGATCTGAAACAATAGTATTTGGCACACCATGTAAGCGAATAATTTCACGAAAGAACAAATCAGCAACATGAACAGCATCATCGCTTTTATGACATGGTATAAAGTGTGCCATTTTCGAGAACCTATCCACGACAACAAATATGCTATCCCTCCCCTTCTTTGTTCTAGGTAAACCTAAAACAAAGTCCATAGATATATCCTCCCAAGGAACACTAGGTACAGGCAAAGGCATATATAAACCATGAGGATTGAGTCGTGACTTAGCTCTTTGACATGTAGTGCAGCGAGCAACAAAACGCTCAACATCCCGTCTCATCTTTGGCCAAAAGAAATGTGTAGCAAGTATATCCTCCGTCTTCTTGACGCCAAAGTGTCCCATTAATCCTCCTCCATGCGCCTCCTGCAACAACAAAAGACGAACGGAGCTAGCTGGAATGCGTAGCTTGTTAGCACGAAACACAAATCCATTGTTAAGAACGAACTTGTTCCAAGTTCTCCCTTCCTTACAATTCTGCAATACATCTGTAAATTCAGCATCATTAACATATTGATCCTTGATGGTCTCCAAACCAAATATTTTAAAGTCAAGTTGTGAAAGCATAGTATAACGACGAGACAAGGCATCAGCAATAACATTTTCTTTACCCTTCTTGTGTTTAATCACATAAGGGAAAGTCTCAATGAATTCAACCCATTTAGCATGTCGACGGTTCAGTTTTGCTTGACTTTTAATGTGTTTCAAAGATTCATGATCAGAATGTATAACAAATTCCTTGGGCCATAAATAATGTTGCCATGTTTCTAAGGTCCGAACAAGAGCATATAATTCTTTATCATAAGTAGAATAGTTCAGACTAGGCCCACTCAATTTTTCAGAAAAGTATGCAACAGGTTTTCCATCTTGTAATAACACACCTCCTAATCCAATTCCACTAGCATCACATTCAAGCTCAAAAGTCTTATTGAAATTAGGAAGTTGGAGTAAAGGAGCATGTGTCAACTTATCTTTCAATACCGTGAAGGCTTCTTCCTGTGCGGTACCCCAAACAAAAGGCACATCCTTCTTTGTAAGCTCGTTGAGAGGTGCAGCAATGGTGCTGAAATCTCTCACAATACGCCTATAGAAACCAGCGAGGCCAAGGAAACTCCTCACTTGTGTGACCGTTTTGGGCTGCGGCCAACTCTCAATAGCTTCAATCTTGGCTTTATCAACTTCAATTCCCTGTGGAGTAACAACATAGCCAAGAAAAGATACTCGGTCGGTGCAAAAGGTGCACTTTCCAAGGTTTCCAAACAAACGTGCATCACGTAGAGCAATAAAAATAGCACGTAAATGTTCCAAATGTTCCTCCAAAGATTTGCTATAAATCAATATGTCATCAAAGTAAACTACCACAAATCGTCCAATGAAAGCACGTAAAACTTCGTTCATTAACCTCATGAAAGTACTAGGTGCATTAGTTAACCCAAAAGGCATGACTAACCACTCATATAATCCAAACTTAGTTCTTAATATTGTTTTCCATTCATCACCCAATTTCATACGAATTTGATGGTATCCACTACGCAAATCAACTTTGGAGAATATTGTAGAGCCACTCAATTTATCAAGCATATCATCTAGCCTAGGAATAGGATGACGATAACGAATAGTAATATTATTAATGTCTCTACAATCAACACACATACACGATGTACCATCCTTTTTCGGCACTAGAATAATAGGAACAGCACAAGTACTAAGTGGTTCGCGTCTATAACATTTGTCGAGCAGCTCCTGGACTTGACGCATAATCTCCTTCGTCTCCTCTGGATTGGTACGGTACGGTGCACGGTTGGGTAGCAAGGCACCAGGAATTAAGTCAATCTGATGCTCAATCCCTCGAATAGGTGGTAATCCCGGTGGCACGTCTTGTGGAAAGACGTCAGCGAGCTCCTACAAAATGTTAGTAACAGTAAGAGACAAAGAGGAAGGCATGTCCTCGAATGAAAATAATGCCTCTTTGCACACAAAAGTATAGCAAACAGATTTGCTAAAATCTAGATCATCAATATCAGATTTGGTGGTAAGTAAACATGCAGTTTTCAATTTAATTTCAGAAGCAACACTAGATGGTTTATTATTAGGCTTCATTTGTTGCTCAAATTCTTTTGCCACAATCTGATTTTCACTCTTATTTGTCTCCTGTTTTGCTTTATTAGCTCTATTAACATCATCTTTCAAAATGGAATCAGAAGTCATAGGAAGCAAAGTAATATTTTTGTCCGTATGAACAAGAGTATACTGATTGTTTCTACCATGGTGTGCAGAATTTTTATCAAATTGCCATGGTCTACCAAGTAATAAGGAACATGCTTACATAGGTACCACATCACAATCAACATAATCAGCATATGTAGAGATACTAAAATGCACACGAACAGTATGTGTTACCTTAACCTTGCCGCTGTTGTTGAACCATTGGATGTAGTAAGGATGTGGATGTGGTCTTGTGTTGAGAGATAGCTTCTCCACTATCTCCATGCTAGCCAAGTGTTGCAGCTCCCTCCATCTATGATGACGCGAACAGAACGTTCCTTCACAACTCCCTTTGTATGGAACAAATTATGCCTCTGATTTTGCTCAGCTTGTGTAACCTGCACACTCAAAACACGTTGAGCAACTAAACATTCGTACCTGTCAGCATCCTCGGCAGCCATGTATTGCGTCTCATGATCAGAATCGTCTCCACCGTGTTCGTCACGTGTAATAAGAGCCAAAGTCTCCTCATCATAGTCACTAGCGGACTCATACCCACCATCCTCAGTAACAATCATCACACGCTTAGATGGGCATTCTCTCGCATAATGACCTCCACCCTTGCAACGTCGACAAATAATATCATGTGTTTGCCCTGTTGATGCCATGGATGAAGAAGAGCTCTTTGCAGGCCCAGAAGGTGTGCTCTTGGCAGATAATGGTGATTGTGCCTGCTTTATTGTATCACGGTTGGAGGTGGCAGCCGACGGAGGCGCCGGTGTAGCAGAACGTGTGGAAGTAGATGATGCACGTGGTGTCCATGATGAAGGTCGACCTGCAGAAAAGTTAGTCCGCGCCAATGCCTGTCGATCCTGCACTTCACGTTCAGCTTTACAAGCAAGATGGAATAAACGAGTGATATTAGTATACTCCTTATACTCTAGAATCGTCTGAATCTCTCTATTTAATCCACCCATAAAACGTGCAAGCATAGCTTCATTCTCCTCAACAATACCACATCTAATCATGCCAGTTTGTAATTCCTGATAATATTCTTCTACAGAATTTTTTCCCTGTCTTAAGCGCTGCAATTTTTGAAGTAATTCACGTTGATAATATGGTGGAACCCAACGAGTACGCATAGCAGTTTTCAAAGCAACCCAAGTAGCCGGAATAGGATATAATCTACAATGCTCAGACCACCAAACACATGCAAAACTAGTGAAAGCACAAACAGCAGCAGGAACACGTCTCTCCTCGGGATATTGTAAACATGTAAATCGTTGTTCAGTTTCTAACTCCCAAGTAAGATATATATCAGGAACATATCTACCCTCAAATGGTGGAATATTCAATTTTAGTTTAGGGAGATGGTCATGATCTCGTACCTGAGGTGGAGCTACAGCCCTACCATTGCGATTATATGCCCGAGGTCGACCTGCTGGTGGTGGTGCTGGTGGTTGCACTTAGTTTTGATTTTGATCAACCCCATACTCGTAATAGTCCTCCACCACTACAGTAGCAGCAGGAGCTACAGAAGCATCACCAGCAGTAGCAGCGGCACCAGAATTTTGTCCAGGCTCAAGGGGAACGCGCAGTGCTCGTCCCACTTGATTTGGAAGGCGACGTTGTTGTTGTTCTTGTTGTTGTAGAGGTGCGACAGGTGCAGCTCGCGGTGGTGGTGGAAGACGCGTGAACAATTCATTAAACTTGTTATCGAGCTTTTTTTCGAACGTCTTCTCAATGCCATCTATCTTCTCCATGGCCTCTTCAAATCTGTTTAGCACATCTTGCACCTGTCCACTCATCATTTGCTAAAATTTATCATGTAACTGTTTGTTCGTCATGTTCTCCCAATCAGTCTCATCGGCTTGTGATCTTGCCATGGTTAGCAGCAATAGAAACATACAAGAATATGATCCTACAGACTACTAGGAAGTGGTGGTGGTGGTGGTGTATCACAAATCCGTCAAGCGAATCTCAAATTTTTACTAGTTCTTACCCAGCAGCAGGTGGTGATCGGCAACTGTTGTAGTCAAAACTCTCAAAGCTTGGACAGGGCGATTGCCAGGTGGTGTCAAACGCACGACGTAGATGTATGTGGAGCTGGAAGGCTTATGATATGGTAGCAAAAATGTCAGCAATAATCAATTCAGAGATGCAAAGTTGAATAAACGTTCAACGACTGTACTGTGCTAGTCTTAGGCTAGACCGTGCTAGAGACGCGAGCCTAGAACACTAACAAAATCACGGCGCTGCATGTAGACAAGGGAGGAGCACACTCTGAATTTTTTTTCTCTTTTTTCATTTTTTTGCACTTTTTTCCCTCTTTTTTTTGCTCCGCAACAATTTTTTTTTCAAAAAAGTCTACAAATGGTCTAAAAACTGCCTAGCCAGAATTTTCCAGATTGCATATAATGTTTTTGTTGAACAAGTTGCAGCCAAGGTACATGAACTCGATGATGAAAGGAAGAAGCTCTACAGTAAGTTACAAGCTAAGCAAGAGGATGCTTTTCAACACACTGTAGAGATTGAGATGGGATTGAATAAATTCAGTGCCTTATGTGATTTAGGGGCAAGTGTTTCCACTATCCCCAAATCTGTTTATGATAGTCTCAATCTCGTTCCTTATGCTAATACTGAGATCATTTTGAATATGGCTAACTCTATTTTACTTGAGCAGTAGGCATTAAGCATGGTGTTATAGTTCAAATTAGTGATTGCCCTGTCATGATTGATCTTGTGACAATAGATATGCCTGAGGATCCAATTGCTCCTATAATTCTCGGTAGACCTTTTCTAAGGACTATCAAAGCTGTGATAAATGTGATTGAGGGGAATGTGAGATTTGATTTACCAGCTAAAGATCCTTTTGTAAGACATTTCCCCAGGAAAAAGAAAATGAAGAACTATGCAGGAGAAGGCATCGTCGTGAATGCTAGAAGCTATGGTCTCCGTGTGTTTGCACCACCTAGATCACCACTACAGTCGAGCTAACCAACCGAAAACAAGCGCTTCGTGGGAGGCAACCCACGCGAATAAAGTAGACAAGTAAGTTTTTATTTGTTTCAATAAAAGAGTGATTGAAGTTCTTTTTGAAGAAGTTTGGAAGAGACTAATGAAGGACTTGTGATGTGCAAGTTGAATTATATGTTGAATTGATGTTTGGATACCTGGAAATATGTCTATGTATTGGAACTAACCCCGTGGGAGAATAGAGAAAAAGAAAAGTTTCAGAAGAAACAGGTCAAAAGACGGCCTTTAAAACGACCGCAGCGGTCTTATGGGCGGTCGCATGACCTGCTGAAGGTTCCAACGCAAAATAAGCAGAGACAACACGGAGAAAGATGGTGTTTCCAACAAGCACAAGCGCCTGTTCAAGCGGTCGTTTCATTTCTTTGTAGAAACATAGAAAATTTCCAGAGCGTTTGACGGCGTTCCAAACAAGTGCACGCACCCGTCGAGCGGTCATTTGACATCATCGACTAGAAGAAGAAACAGAACAGAGCGAATGATGGTGTTCAAAGCGAACGTTGCCGCCCCGTTTCAGCTGTCATTTCATCTATGCACAGACGCAAGTAAGTTATCAAGGAGAACTACGACGTTCCATGCAGGCACCCGCACCCGTATGAGCGGTCGTTTCGCACCCTGGCGGCCATAATAAGCCTGAGGAAGAAGGTAAATCTCCCCCACCTCTCTCTTTTCTTCTTCTTCTTCTTCCTCCTCTAAACCTCTCCAAACCCTAGCAAAACCTCGGCCCGTCTCTTTTTCTTTTCTTTTTTAGCACTCTTCTAATGCGGTGCATTCTGCCTTTGAGGGTGTGCCATGCCAACATTCGGCAAAAAGCACAACTTCAACATTGATTCTCTACTTTCTGTGGGAGCTTCTTCAGCACGTAGTAGCTATCTCGAGTTGATCAAACAAATCAATTGGTACAATTTTTTCGTGGCCAAAATATTTAGATACTGGATGGTTGATGTATTAGATAGAGTACATTACATGAACATTTACGGTGCTATTCCTCAAACTCCAAACTCCGGTAATTCATCAAAGTACCCCAAACTCCGGTAATTTGAACTTCAACTTTGATATGATGACATTATTGGTCACCTACCCCTTACACCTATATTGTTTGAGGGCAAACCTTGGTTGATAGATACCGTTGATGGGGAGAACCACAAGTTTTGGAGCTAAGTATTCATCCAAGATACTGTGGGGTTATGGATGCTAGTAGTGTACTTATATCTCTATTTGACCGTGGGGCTGCGGGCAACTTGAACCTACCTTGGTTTGATAGCGGAAACTGAGTTTTCTTTCTTTTTTTGCAAGAAAACTGAGTTATCTTTCTGAGTTCATTGTGCTCAATTCACACCGATTTACACAACAAATCAATGCGAAAATCGAAAACTAGCATGATGGCGTAACCGAGTATGAATAGTAACAGAGAATTCAAATGATCCATTAACCGCTCACAAAAAAATCAGATACAAAGCAAAACCCAAGGCTACATGGGCTGAGAATCAAAACGGTGTTATCACAAAGCTTATGAGCTCGTGTTGTGGCCATCAGATGGCCATTTTGAGTAGTGATGGGCAGGCCAAATGATTACCAATCAAAAAGTGTGCATTTCATAGTAAAAATCTCACAAACTGACAAGCACAGCATGAATCAAAATGAACCTTCACAATGGAAACAAGATTCTCAGAGCATTTAGGTAGAACAGCTCATTGTGCATAACGAAATTATAGCTAAACAGAACCAAATACTAGATATATAACTGGTTCAAAACAAGGGAGACAGCTAGATGGACATGCCACCAGATGGTCCGTACTGAATTCTTTCAAAGTAGAAAGCGGCATAACTCATTTAAGAGGAATGAACCGGGAAGAGTGTGTGGCACCGATACCGGGCCTACCATGCTTCACTGGCTTGTAGGAGATAGAGAACTCTGCAAGGTAATGGCCAATCATCTCAGGCTTAATCTCAACCTGGTTGAAGGTCTTGCCATTGTAGACACCGATAAGGCTGCCAATCATCTCAGGGACAATGATCATGTTACGAAGATGTGTCCTCACTGGCTCAGGCTTCTCACCAGCAGGAGCGTCCTTTTTCTGTTCAAGACCAACGGAACAGATTGTCAGGTAACTACATGTTAGTAAAATAAAAAGCTCTAGCTTAAGCTAGTTTTCCCTCCTTAACTAATTCTTTCATCAAACCTCCCCCTCCGTTTTTGCTTTTGCTGTTTCTACTGGTTTTTGTTAAAACCAACAACAACAACACAGCCTTCAGTCCCAAACAAATTGGCGTAGGCTAGAGGTGAAACCCATAAACTCTCGCAACCAACTCATGGCTCGGGCACATGGATAGCAAGCTTCCACGCACCCCTGTCCATAGCTAGCTCTTTGGTGATACTCCAATCCTTCAGGTCTCTCTAAACGGACTCCTCCCATGTCAAATTCGGTCTACCCCGCCATCTCTTGACATTCTCCGCATGATTTAGCTGTCCGCTATGCACTGGAGCTTCTGGAGGCCTGCGCTGAATATGCCCAAACCATCTCAGACGATGTTGGACAAGCTTCTCTTCAATTTTTGTTAAAACCAACACTACTTAAAAATCATCTATTTATCAAATAAGATAATGTTTCCTGGTAAGCCAATAAGTATATCTTCCAAAATATGCAAGGTTCCATCTTATGTTTACTTCGATTTGACAACCCCAACTCTTCCATTCAGTCTTGGCTGCTTTTTGGTCTGCTTATAATTTATTAAATAAAATCATGTTTCATTTAGTAACTGAATAACTACTGATCCAATTGGAAGCTAAAATACATTTTCAGTGTGCAATTGCATTAAGAAAACAAAAGGTGCCCCTCTGCAACACACAGGCAATTATATAGTATTGCATGGAAATGCAGCTATAATACAGTGAGATTTGCAACATTACAGTGGAAAGAATGAGGAAAGAGCATATTCTCCTTTTTTAGGTTAGCAGCTCAGAATCATGTTATTGAAGTATAATAGCCGGCATTGCTAGTTATGAATGCACTACTGAAGTTCATATGGTAGAACAAAAGTAGTCAGCTCACATAGTCTGAACTAATTTCAAACTCAGATCATGTAAAGAAGGAAAGATCAAATGCATAGCACCATAAACGCATAAACAACATACAGCATAGTGAGGAAACCTGACCTTGCGACAGAAAAACAACACATTCTATCTTTACTCTTACAAAGATCTGAGTTGGTGGCAACCCGTTCACCAAGTTGATAGAAGTTGACACATTTCTCAAACATTCTATGGAGATCAGAGTTTATAGTTTTAGACAACTCAGGACCTATGATGGCACAAGTGTTTAAACTTGAAACCAAAACAAAAAATATTGATAGCTATGCACGAGAATGTAGCCAATAGATCTTAAAGATTGTTGCAGGAGACATAGGAGGCACCTGAATTAACAGCATGTGCTCGAGTAACTGAATGTCTATTTCCCAGTACCAATCAGCACATGCCGCTAAGATTAACCTTCTAAAAAAGACAATGGTAACATAAACATTTATTGTGACAGAAACCAAACAAGTAACTTAAAATCCCTGAGTCCCGCAATAGTAAGTAGACAGATCCAGGCATCATACCGTATAAGGTAGTAGACTAGTAGTAACTTGAGTTATATCAGTCAGAATGTTCATAAAACGGAAACAAAGAAAAAGGACTGGGCAACTCACCGCCTTGCGCAGCTTCTTGACGAGCGCCATGGGCTTCCTCTTGAGACCCCTCTTGAACCTGCCAGAGCACACAGCGATTCATCCACATCAGACGAAGGACAACAAACAACGAAACTCGAACGCGCGAGATGCATAGACAACAGGTACCTTCTGCGGGCGCGAGCGGGGAACATCTGGACAAGGTCGTCGGTGGACATGTCGAGGAGGGCATCGAGATCCACGCCGCGATAGCTGAACTTGCGGAACGTCCTCTTCTTCGGCTGCGCGCCGGCGGCCACCTCCGTGTCAACGTCGACGTCCGCCTGAGGACACGAAACATCGATCCGGCGTTACGAGGGCGACATGGACGGGTTACGAGATGATGCAGGGTTTCGAACTCACCATGGTCGGGTCGGCTTCGAGCGGGTACGAAGCGGCGGCGGCGGCGAGGAATGGGAAGCTGCGGCTTCTAGGGTTCTGAAGAATGGTTTGTGAGAGTGGGAGCTTATATATATAGCTGGGCGTGGTGATTCATTTGGGCTGGGCTGGTAAATGTTTGGGCGATGCGTGGGCTGGTATATATAGCAGATAGTCTCCATGGGCTGGCAGCCAATTAGGCGGTGCGATTTTATTTTTATTAGCCACCAGGTGCGATTTGACCTGTTAGCCATTCTCCAGATACCCCTAAAAAAACATTCTCCAGATTTTTTATGCTCGTCCTTGTCACCAAGAAACTCTAATCCTCCTTTTTTTCCTCAAAATAAAAAAACTAGATGCTTTTTTGCAGGAAAAAGTGGATTTTATTTCTCGGTAATGAAATTACAGTCTGTTAATACAATCTGAGCTACTTATCTGGCACTCGACACAACAAACAATCAATGCTACTACCAGAACGACCAACATTAGCTAGACTATGAGTAACTCTTTTTTTTAGAATAACTATATTTTGACGCTCAATTTTCAATGAAATAAATCAGAATTGGTTGTGATATATTTATATGGAATCTGATTGCATGAACATGAATATTTTAAGCAATGATATATTGCATATGTTTGGTCACATCGTAGGTGCACTAAGTTACCGGTACGAAGTTCGGAAGAAAAAAATAGAAGCATATGGAAAGAAAATCTCTATTATTAAAGGGGAGTTGGCAGCGTCGCCTTCACTCCGATTAAAACCTTCTCATCATTTTTCTATCCCACCAATTTATCTATGTTAGACTGTATAATACGTAGCATCTGTACATGACTTGTATTCTGTATTGTACATGTTGGTGTACCTCTTAGACTGTATAATACGTAGCATCTATACATGACTGTATAGCCACACTCGTGTTGGGGGGTCGAGCAGTTTCTCAAACCCTAAGTTTTACATGGTATCAGAGCAGTGGAGAGGTGGAACACAAAAGTGGTGCCGGAGTGGTTTGAGTAGACGAAAATGATGAAAACTGGAACACATTCTCGTCAAACATCACATCACACGAGATGTGGACACGGTTAGACAGAACATAAAGGCACTTGTACCCTTTATGAACAGAAGTATAATCGAGGAAGACACATTTTTTGGATCGAAACTCGAGCTTACGCTTATTACAGGGGTGAAGGTGAGGCCAACACGCACACGCAAACACTTTGAGGAACGTATAATTTGGAGTTTCATTAAGTAAGAGTTCAAGTGGTGTTTTCATCCAAGGAGTCGTGTAGGAAGCCTATTAACAAGAAAACAGGCGGTGGAGACGGCATCACTCCAAAACCAAAAAAGAACCGATGCATGAGCAAGCAAAGCAAGGCCAGTTTCAACAACATGACGATGCTTACGCTCAGCGGTGCCATTCTGCTGATGCGTATGAGGACAAGACACACAATACGAAATCCCAAACTTGTTGAAGAACGCATTGAGGTTGTGATACTTACCCCCCCCCCTCCAAATCAGATTGTACATGTATGATTTTATGCTAAAGAAGACGCTCAAAATGGGCTTGAAATTGCAGAAAAATTTCAAACACATCATATTTACGCTCAATAACATAAAGCCAAGTGAAGCAACTGTAGGCATCAATAAAACTGACATAGTAATTATGGCCGCTAACAGATGTTTTGGCATGAACCCACAAATCAGAAAACACAAGCTGAAGTGGATTTCTGACTACATGACTCGACTCTGAAAACGAAAGCTGATGACTCTTGCCTTGCTAGCAGGCATCACAAACTGTTTCAACAAGTTTATTGGACACAATTGGAAAATCATGGCGATGAAGAACATGACAAACTATGCGAGTGGCAGGATGACCAAGCCGTGCGTGCCAATGAGTAGACGACACATGCACGCGCGCTGAAAGCCTGAGGGACATGCGGCACATCAAGTGCATAGGGTCCATGGCGCAGGCAGCCTCTAAGAAGAACGTCCCTTGTGTCCTGATCCTTGATAAAACAATGAAAAGGTTGAAACTCGGTGAAGACATTATGATAGAGGCGAGCGTGTCCCGATATTTCGATGAGATGATAACTATCGATTTGGTGGAGTCGACTTTGATGATCGACTACAAACATGCACGACGTTGCACCTTAGCAACCGTTAAACCAATCTCCTGAGGTTACTGACTGTAACATCCCAAAATTCTAAATTTTGGAATGTTATAATAAATAGATAGATAGATTGATTGTTGTGTAATTGATTGAGTGAAATTTAAAACTTTTTGAAATTTAAATGAGAGAGAATAAAAGGACTTTCCCAAACTTTCATTTTGCTTTTATGATCTCCATGAATTCAAATTATTTTCAAACACAAAACCCTGGAGAGAAGATGACATGACTTCTTCCATTTATTTAAATGACACAGGGTGTTGAAAATATTTGAATTTCATTTGAGAATATTTCCAATTCTGAAACTTTATGCAACTCAATGATTTTCACGAGCGAAGATAAAATGACTTTTTCAAATTATATGAAATATGAGTTGTGAGTTTCAAAGGATCAATTTCAAAGTCCTTTTGGAATTAATTTTCAATTTGGATTTATTTGAGTTTTATTCAAATTATTTTCTCCAAAAATAAAATATATGGAAAATAGGGTAACATGATTCCCTACATTAGAAAATTGGAGAAAAATTAATTTGAAATCATTTTGGTATTTTTAAAATGGTTTTTGTTAGATTTTAATAGACCAGTAGTACTGTTTGAATTATTAGAATTTATGTGTATTCTATTTTATGCAAGAAAAATGTTCACCGTGTAGAAAATATTTTTTAAAAAATTTTGATATATTATATGCCTATATAATATTTTGCTTTAATTATTTTATTTGTCTGCAAAATGTTGTATTAAAAAAATTTTAAAAAAAATCTTCGTCGACTGGGCCGGTCCAGCACCCAGCCAGGTCGCGGCCCAGCCAGCCCAGCCCCGCGCGTCCCCGACCTCCGGCTCCCGCACGCCGCCGCGCCGCCATGGACGCCGTGCACCGCCCGGCCTCCTCTGCCCCCTCCTCCACGCCACTTCCTCCCCTTCCTATAAATCCGGAGCCCCGGGCCCCGTTCCTCTCTTCGCCGCCGCCTTCCTCTGCTCACGCGCCGCCGCCGCCGCGGAATCTTGCCGCCTGCGCCGCCCCGCTGCACTAGGCACGCGTCGCCTGTGCCGCGCCCCTCCGTCGCCTTGCCGTGCGCTCGCCTCCGCGCCGCGCCGCTCGCCCCGCATCGCCGAACGCCACCGCCGCCCGGACGCCCGCGCCGGAGTTCGCCGCCGGCCGGATCCGCCCCGCCGCCCGTCGAAAACCGCCCGCCCTGGTTTCGTCGGAAAACCCCGAACCGGTAATAAACCGTCCCGATCCGGTTTATCCCTTTTAGGTTTTCTTCGGTTTTCTCTTTAGCCGGTTTAATTTTTTTAGTTAGACTTATTTTACGAACGCTCACTGGTTAGGTATTCACAGTGAACGATTTTTGTTCGTTAGGGTTTCATAGAGAACGTTCGTACAATATAATTTTTCTTTTTCTTTTTATTATAGTTTTCGGCCAGGGACCCATCCATGAATATTTTCTTTATAGATCAGCCCCTGGTTTTCAAACGATTATAACTTTTTGCTCGTTAGTCAGAATTAGATGAAACCAAGGCCCACGTCTTCGTTACAATCTCCTCTATCCAGTAAAACAACTTAAACATGTTTTTGAAAGTTTTAAAATTTGAATTAGATCATATTTGAATTCTAACTTCGTTTGATCATAACTTGAGTTTCGTAGCTCCATTTGAGTTGATTCTTTTTGCAAATCGAAGCTCTTGACCTAAACTTTCTGATAAGGCCAAATTCACATAATTTTGGTACTGTTAGAAATTATTTCATGTTGCAAGAGTTCTTTGCTTGGTTTTGATGTTTTCTGAATCGTCTTCTTCGATCTTTCTGGTCTTTTGAGTGATTGCTTATGTGTGGTTACTATTGCTTGCTTACGATAGATTGACCGGAGTGTGACGAGTAGAGCTATCAAGAGTTTTGAGTGCGAATCATCTTCATCAACATTGCAGGCAAGTTCACACTTTGATCATACCTTTTTCATACCCAGTTTTTATTGCATTAGATCAAACCTCCAACATTGCATGATTAGGATCTAATTAAATTGTGGGATGGGAAGTAGTTGATGAGGTAGGAACCTATTGCCCTGCATTCAAACCTTGGGAGTTACTTTTACGTTATGCTTACATTGCCATGCTATGCTCGTAGACGTGGATTGGGTTTTGAGAGTATTCATGACAGATGTGAGATTGTTAATTAATGGTTTACTTAAGGTGGCAAATTAAACACACATCTGGGTGGATTGAGGCACCTGGTTATTCTAGGATTGCCTGTCTAGGCACCTGGGTAGACCAGGATTGCCTGTTTTTTATGGACCGCCACCCAGGCTCAAAGGGATCATGAGATTATTCATACTAGAAACTTATGTGTGCAGCCACAAGCTATTATGGGCTCTAGCATAGTTGATTAAGTCGTGCGAACTCTTACAGGGTAGACTAGCAGATGTAGGGGAAAGTAGGTGTAACGGTCTATCCATTGTAAGGTGCTAGCGCTTCTCAAAGACTATGTCTTGGTCATCCGTCTTCTCAAACACCATGTAGTGCGAGAAACCAAACAGAGGCAATCGAGTCTTGTGGGGAAAAGTGTGCAAACCTCTGCAGAGTGTATAAACTAATCATGATTAGCCGTGTCCCCGGTTATGGACATCTTGAGTATCTAGTACTTGGATTATCATGTGAATCTCATCACGTTACTTTAAATGAATATTGTTGGGTTTTAATGATGTTACTTAATTGGGATTGAGAATGCTGTCAACCATTCTCAATGTTTAACAATGACCATGATAGTTAAATAAAAGTTATTCTTTTGCAGTAGGGAAACATTGGCTTTTCGCAAAAACCTTATAACCATAGAGCTTTTCCACCAGCCAAATATACATGTAGTGATAGCCATTGTTCATCATTCTCTATGGTGTGAATTTGCTAGTACATTCCATGTACTAACCCTTTGTGGCTGCAACGTCTCATGTTGCAGGATTATCTTATGACGAGAAAGTGATACGTTAGGGTTACGATTTCTACACTCAACTTTGTCGTTGGTGTTGATGGGAATCCATAACCTTGTTACTTCTGCTATTTGGATTGAGGTAATAGTATTTACGTTACTTTATACATGTGATTTACCTCTGCTATAAATCCTCGAGTACTGTGTGTGTCAGCATACCGATCCAGGGATGACACTTAAGCACAGAGACTTGATCCATTCGGGTCGGGTCGCTACAAGATGGTATCAGAGCACATGTTGACTGTAGGACGTGACCCTAGAAACTGGCAAGCCCATAGCAAAGATTTTTCTCTACAACTTTCCCTTTCAAAAAGATCTTTTACCTCTCTTCTCTTCTAATCTTATTCAAAAATTCCCTTTAGTGAGACCATACCCCTTTCCCCTTTTGACCACACAAAGATTCGACTGATGAGACCACTCCAAGAAGTACAAGATATTGGACAACTAAGACCACTTCGGAATGAAGAGTATTTTTCGTGCATCTGAATAATGGAAACTACAACGGTTGAAGACCGAAGACAAGTAGAATTTGAAGGCTCTGAAGAATTCCCAGATTTGTATGACCTAGGAAGGCTACCCTTATGGAACTTGGCAGACTATGGAAGTTGTCAATACCCGAGATCAAGGTGTATCGGAGAAAGACTGAAATAAGGAGCATGAGAACTCGAAGTTTTGTCAAAGAAAACCCTAAGGCAGGAGATATCAACTATGGAATGATAGCTCATGGGAATGACAAGAGCAGAAACATGGTTATCCATGATGTCATCGCCCGCTGATGCTATTGTCACCGTGCTGAGTTAAGGATACATTTCTTCAGAATGGATTTGATGGAAGAAGGCTGATGGAGCACCTATTAGTAAGATGAAGTTTTAACCTTAGCCGGTGTATCGCCAGGATCTGGAGTAGTACATCAAGAAGTTTAAGGTGGAGCTCCATGAAGCCGTATTAGACAAGGAAGCATTTCGTGAAGAACTCGGGAACCAAAAGCTGAAAGTAGCCAAGCTAGAGGAGCAAAACCTCGAGATACCGAAGATTCGTCAGGAACTGAAGGACAGTAGGACCATGGTTCACGCCAAGGATGTTGAAACCCAGAAGTTTGGAATGCAACTCCAGAAATATTAAAGGACGTCATGATAGACCTTGCGCCAACAGAGATGATCTGGCAAAAGAACTGGAAAAGGACAAGCATGATCGGAAGAAGCCGTTGGAGGCATGAACAAGACTTGAAGAGTTTGATGACTTTGAAGATTTATTAACCTTTAGAAGACCCAACCCCTGTTATCTACCTACGTTAGATGCGATGTTTGTGAGCTGTCATTTGTTTGATGTTTTTCCCGACAGCCACAAATAAAATCTGTCTTTTCAAAACTTTTGTTTGTATTGTGTGTATCCCTCTTTATATCTCTTATCTCACCCCCAAATCCATGGACCCAATAGAGGATGAATGAAGATGAACTTATATTTTCTGGACCGGTGAGTCAATTGGAGACGGACCAATGGATTCAGAACATGGAGGATCACATGGAGAATAACCCTATAGTTGGACATGATATGACCCAGCATGCTCTTCGGTGCTTTGAAAGAGGTGCTGCTACTTGGTGGAGGATGTACCAAACCATCAATGGATGGCAAGGAGTAACCACTTGGAAAGAATTAAAGTTGACTCTGCAGAGATCTCACCTTGTGTCCCATAAGTTGAAGCCTTATGGAAAGGATATGAAGAAACCTTGTGCATGCAAGATTTGTGGAGAAATAGGACACACCCATAAAGAACACAAGGATGAATGCCCTAGTTGTGAAGGAAGTCACCCAGTTGAAGAATGCACAACTAGGCAGATTACTTGTTTCTTGTGTGAAGGGACTACCCACTATCCTGCTCAGTGTCACATTTACCCCATGGTAGAACGAACCATCCAACAGAAGAAAGAAGAAATGAAAGGAGCCCTCATGGAAATTCTAGAAGAAGCTGTGATGGAGGACACACCTAAAGAAGACCCGAGTAAACCCTGCACTAAGTCTTGCTATTCATGTGGAGAAGAAGGACACATCTCCCAAAATTGTTTGAATGGGAATCTAGTAGAATTCCCGACGGAGGAGTAGAATATGACCCACAAGAAATAGAATCCATGATTGGAATGGAAAAGTCCAGGAAGAGAAGCAGATTTGATTCCAGGAAGGACCTGAGTCATATCACCTGTTACAGGTGCAAGGAGTCAGGGCACTACCTCAACAGTTGTCCAAAAAGGAAACCTCGATACTTGCCAGAAGTAATATGTTTTAGTTGTAATGGAGCCGGGCACTTTGCCAGAGAATGCCCCAAGGAGAAGGAAACTTGTGCTAGATAGTTGAGTTTGTAACAAAAGAAATGGAGTAGTAGAAGTGAGAACATTTTCTTTATATTGAGGTGTTGAGTTGAGACATGTAATGGAGGAGCGAGAGATGGTAATCATTTGAGAATGAATAAAGTTAGCATCGTTGGTACTGATATGGATTTTATGAGTTGTTACTCTATGAAGAAGGATTTTGACCATTTTTGAGGATATGAGAAATATGTTCTATGGAAGATTTGTGCATTTTGAGGGTGGTAGTACCCTGTAAGAACCCTTGACTCTTGGAAAAGATAAGGATACTCCACTGAGTGGATTTCGGACAAAATGAATACGAGTTTTGTCTCGATATGTGTGATACCCCAAGAGTGTGTGGGATGAAGTTGGAGACCGTCAGTTGTTTGGACCAAATGTGATCAAGGAGTCAGAAGAGAATGTTAAGTTGATTCGAGATAGACTGAAGGTAGCTCAGTCCAGGTAGAAGAGTTATGTAGACTCAAAAACTCAAGGAGGTAGTCTATGAAATTGGAGATAGAGCATGTCTTCGTGTGTTCCCTCTGCGAGGAGTTAAACGATTTGTAGTTAAGGGAAAGTTAGCCCCGAGATTTGTAGGACCATACCGAGTTTTGGAGCGTATGGGAGAAGTGGCCAACAAGTTGGAGTCACCCGAAGGACTGTCAGAGTTCATGATGTGTTTCACGTTTCTCAGTTGAAGAATGCCATGCAGAGATGGCCAATATTCCCCTGTAAGGACGCTTGACCCTGGAAAGGATAATGATGTTCCACGAAGTGAATATGGACTTCATAAGTATAGGTTTTTATCTCGGTATGAGGGATATCCCACGAGGATGAAGAGATAAATTACTATTGGATATAAAGGAGGTATGATGTTGGAAATATGGATCAATGGAAATTCCATGATGAGTCTGAGTAATCATGTCCTAGTTTGGTGCCAATAGAAGGAAGGAAGACAGTACAATTGGGTGGATTTAAGAATACTAGGAAGTTGGAAGTTGGAATAATGATCAGTTGCCCGATGATAAGTTCAAGGACTACAAGTGATGAGATGGGCCATAACCTACAGGCTCCAGGACCTGCCAAGAAGCAAGCACACTCCTGCTGAAGGAAAAACCCTGGAAGAGGATATGCCCTTATCGATAGACGATTTTATAGGAGTAACGCAAAACCTGAGAGTTGTGAAGGAACGATAGATGTTTGTTTGGCTTGCAGAATCAATGGATTATTCCGATTGCAGTTCGTGGACAAGAGAAATTCTGCAATGCTTGTGAGGATGACCGAGTGTTAGAATGCTAGATTCGCTAAACCGCATACAAGGTAATGATTTGGGTGCGGGATGGATTGATCACCATACCGACTTACTCTTATTATTCGCCTTGCTATGTGGGATGGTAAATCTGAGTGACTTACCTATAGTAGAGAGACGACGATCAAAACCTTCTTTAAGCCTTAGAATGGTATATGTATTTTTCCCTTGTACAAGGCAATTTTTGCCAACCATAGGTTATACGGTGAGGATCAACCAGACCCATTTCGTGTAGGAGAAACCATAAATTGTTGACCACCATGAGATATCGATAGTTGTTTAGTTTTGGCGCCAGACCTATCAGCTATGAAGACCCAGTCTCAGAATAACCTTACTAAGATGAAAGGACAGAAGAATTGTGGTAAAGGTTATGCCACTACCAGAAGAGCCTGGATAAGGAATTATCCTGAAGATCTGAGAAGACCGATACTGTTAACAATACGGATGAAGCATATGAGTTTTGATGGAACCGTAACAATGTTTCTAAGGGTGGTAGCACCACACCCCGGTGATGATCGATGGATTTTGAGGAGACCCCCAAACCCTAACCTTTTCTTGCTAGCCTCTCCGAATCTCGAGGACGAGATTCATTTTAAGGGTGGTAGGTTTGTAACATCCCAAAATTCTAAATTTTGGAATGTTATACTAAATAGATAGATTGATTGATTGTTTGATTGTTGTGTGATTGATTGAGTGAAATTCGAAACTTTTTGAAAGTTAAATGAGAGGGAATAAAAGGACTTTCCCAAACTTTCATTTTGCTTTTATGATCTCCATGAATTCAAATTCTTTCCAAACACAAAACCCTGGAGAGAAGATGACATGACTTCTTCCATTTATTTAAATGACACGGGGTGTTGAAAATATTTGAATTTCATTTGGGAATATTTCCAATTCTGAAACTTTATGCAACTCAATGATTTTCATGAGCGAAGATAAAATGACTTCTTCAAATTATATGAAATTTGAGCTGGGAGTTTCAAAGGATCAATTTCAAAGTCCTTTTGGAATTAATTTTCAATTTGGATTTATTTGAGTTTTATTCAAATTATTTTCTCCAAAAATAAAATATATGGAAAATAGGGTAACATGATTCCCTACATTAGAAAATTGGAGAAAAATTAATTTGAAATCATTTTGGTATTTTTAAAATGGTTTTTGTTGGATTTTAATAGACTAGTAGCACTGTTTGAATTATTAGAATTTATGTGTATTTTATTTAATGCAAGAAAAATATTCACCGTGTAGAAAATCTTTTTCTGAAAATTTTGATATATTATATGCCTATATAATATTTTGCTTTAATTATTTTATTTGTTTGGAAAATGTTGTATTAATTTTTTTAAAAAAAAATCTTCGCCGACTGGGCCGGCCCAGCACCCAGCTAGGTCGCGGCCCAGCCAGCCCAGCCCCGCACGTCCCTGACCTCCGCCCGGACTCTGGCTCCCGCACGCCGCCGCGCCGCCATGGACGCCGTGCACCGCCCGGCCTCCTCTGCCCCCTCCTCCACGCCACTTCCTCCCCTCCCTATAAATCCGGAGCCCCGGGCCCCGTTCCTCTCTTCACCGCCGCCTTCCTCTGCTCACGCGCCGCCGCCGCCGCGGAATCTCGCCGCCTGCGCCACCCCGCCGCACTAGGCCCGTGTCGCCTGCGCCGCGCCCCTCCGCCGCCTCGCCGTGCGCTCGCCCCCGCACCGCGCCGCTCGCCCCGCATCGCCGAACGCCACCGCCGCCCGGACGCCCACGCCGGAGTTCGCCGCCGGCCGGATCCGCCCCGCCGCCCGTCAAAAACCGCCCGCCCTGGTTTTCGTCAGAAAACCCCCGAACCGGTAATAAACCGTCTCGATCCGGTTTATCCCTTATAGGTTTTCTTCGATTTTCTCTTTAGCCGGTTTAATTTTTTTTAGTTAGACTTATTTTACGAACGCTCACTGGTTAGGTATTCACAGTGAACGATTTTTGTTCGTTAGGGTTTCATAGCGAACGTTCGTACAGTAGAATTTTTCTTTTTCTTTTTATTATAGTTTTCGGCTAGGGACCCATCCGTGAATATTTTCTTTACAGATCAGCCCCTAGTTTTCAAACGATTATAACTTTTTGCTCGTTAGTCGGAATTAGACGAAACCAACGCCCACGTCTTCGTTACGATCTCCTATATCCAGTAAAACAACTTAAACATGTTTTTGAAAGTTTTAAAATTTGAATTCGATCAGATTTGAATTCTAACTTCGTTTGATCATAACTTGAGTTTCATAGCTCCGTTTGAGTTGATTCTTTTTGCAAATTGAAGCTCTTGACCTAAACTTTCTGATAAGGGCAAATTCACATAATTTTGGTACTGTTAGAAATTATTTCATGATGCAAGAGTTCTTTGCTTGGTTTTTGGTAGGGGCTAAGGTGTCCCGATCTTTCGATGAGATGATAACTATCGATTTGGTGGAGACGACTTTGACGATCCGACTACAAACGTGCACGACGTTGCGCCTTAGCAACCGCTAAACCAATCTCCTGAGGTTACTGACGATGCTGGAAGCACGGTCAGCTTGACCACGAAGGTCTATTCCTGCAAGCAATCGAAGAACGAGCAAGAATATGATAAAGCAATCTGAATATCGCAAATATATATGAAGTATTGATAATGGTGGGGATCCGGAAGCGGTCTTGGTCTGGTCGTTGGACACAAATGAAGTACACGAAGTTGCAATGGCTAACTTTTAACTAAACAAATCCCAAAGTCTAAACGACGCCCTAAGGGCTGTATATATGGAGGAAGAGGGGGGAATTTCGTGGCCCTTGAGGGTGGGGTCCGAAACCAACCCTAACTCTTGTTTCCCCACACATACGGACTCTAAAAATAGCCTATACTTAAGTATTTCGAAATTACATGGGCCTGGCCCATTAATAAGGTGACGCAGCACCTAGAATAGCCTATGGACGAATATTATGAAGTGGCATCTTGTATATTTCGTCCAAGGCTTCATGCACTCCTTATGGCGGCTTTAAAGTCCTGAAATCATCACTTGTAACTCCGTTCTTGATCCCCTTGCGCATGCCATCAACTCCATGTGTGTTCTTGCTCCAATGTTCATCCTTCTCCAAGCTAGGCCCTTCATTTGTAAGCAAAACAAATGTATCCAATTTAGGCAGCATCATAATCTCATGAACATTAGAATCATTACCAAGAAACGAAAGTACCTGGTAATTTAATTGGCGTGCGCGAGCTCTAGTAATTGGTCCAGTATATGTAACAGTAGGGGCTGTGGGTGTAACAATGGTATTGATGTCCTCATCATCCTCCCCTTCTTGAAATGAAGTCGTCCTCGACGGAAGCGCATCTTCCTCACCCAAATAAGGCTTCAAATCTACAATGTTAAAAGTGGGACTAACCCCAAAATCTACAGGTAGCTCAAGTTTATATGCATTATCATTTATTTTCTCTAACACCTTAAAAGGACCATCAGCACGTGGCATTAGCTTTGATTTGCGCAGATTAGGAGATCTATCTTTACGCAAATGTAACCAAACACGATCTCCAGGCGCAAACACAACATGTTTTCTACCCTTATCTCTAGCAAGTTTATATTTAGCATTCATACGCTCAATGTTTTCCTTAGTTAACTCATGCATTTTTAAAATCAATTCAGAACGTTCTTTAGCATCAAAATTAACCTTCTTTGAAGATGGAAGAGGCAACAAATCAATAGGTGCACGAGGTAGGAAACCATACACAATTTCAAAAGGGCACATCTTAGTAGTAGAATGCAATGAACGATTATAAGCAAATTCAATATGAGGCAAGCATTCTTCCCACATTTTCTTGTTATTCTTCAGAACAGCCCTAAGCATAGTAGACAATGTTCTATTGACTACTTCAGTTTGTCCATCAGTTTGGGGGTGACAAGTAGTACTAAAAAGCAGCTTAGTCCCCAACTTAGCCCATAAACATCTCCAAAAGTGGCTAAGAAATTTAGTATCACGATCTGAAACAATAGTATTTGGCACACCATGTAAGCGAATAATTTCACGAAAGAACAAATCAGCAACATTAACAACATCATCGCTTTTATGACATGGTATAAAGTGTGCCATTTTCGAGAACCTATCCACGACAACAAATATGCTATCCCTCCCCTTCTTTGTTCGAGGTAAACCTAAAACAAAGTCCATAGATATATCCTCCCAAGGAACACTAGGTACTGGCAAAGGCATATATAAACCATGAGGATTGAGTCGTGACTTAGCTCTTTGACATGTAGTGCAGCGAGCAACAAAACGCTCAACATCCCGTCTCATCTTTGGCCAAAAGAAATGTGTAGCAAGTATATCCTCCGTCTTCTTGACGCCAAAGTGTCCCATTAATCCTCCTCCATGCGCCTCCTGCAACAACAAAAGACGAACGGAGCTAGCTGGAATGCATAGCTTGTTAGCACGAAACACAAATCCATCGTTAAGAACGAACTTGTTCCAAGTTCTCCCTTCCTTACAATTCTGCAATACATCTTTAAATTCAGCATCATGAACATATTGATCTTTGATGGTCTCCAAACCAAATATTTTAAAGTCAAGTTGTGAAAGCATAGTATAACGACGAGACAAGGCATCGGCAATAACATTTTCTTTACCCTTCTTGTGTTTAATGACATAAGGGAAAGTCTCAATGAATTCAACCCATTTAGCATGTCTACGGTTCAGTTTTGCTTGACTTTTAATGTGTTTCAAAGATTCATGATCAGAATGTATAACAAATTCCTTGGGCCATAAATAATGTTGCCATGTTTCTAAGGTCCGAACAAGAGCATATAATTCTTTATCATAAGTAGAATAGTTCAGACTAGGCCCACTCAATTTTTCAGAAAAGTATGCAACAGGTTTTCCATCTTGTAATAACACACCTCCTAATCCAATTCCACTAGCATCACATTCAAGCTCAAAAGTCTTATTGAAATTAGGAAGTTGGAGTAAAGGAGCATGTGTCAACTTATCTTTCAAAACCGTGAAGGCTTCTTCCTGTGCGGTACCCCAAACAAAAGGCACATCCTTCTTTGTAAGCTCGTTGAGAGGTGCAGCAATGGTGCTGAAATCTCTCACAAAACGCCTATAGAAACCAGCGAGGCCAAGGAAACTCCTCACTTGTGTAACCGTTTTGGGCTGCGGCCAACTCTCAATAGCTTCAATCTTGGCTTTATCAACTTCAATTCCCTGTGGAGTAACAACATAGCCAAGAAAAGATACTCGATCGGTGCAAAAGGTGCACTTTCCAAGGTTTCCAAACAAACGTGCATCACGTAGAGCAATAAAAACAACACGTAAATGTTCCAAATGTTCCTCCAAAGATTTGCTATAAATCAATATGTCATCAAAGTAAACTACCACAAATCGTCCAATGAAAGCACGTAAAACTTCGTTCATTAACCTCATGGAAGTACTAGGTGCATTAGTTAACCCAAAAGGCATGACTAACCACTCATATAAACCAAACTTAGTTTTAAATGCTGTTTTCCATTCATCACCCAATTTCATATGAATTTGATGGTATCCACTACGCAAATCAACTTTGGAGAATATTGTAGAGCCACTCAATTCATCAAGCATATCATCTAGGCTAGGAATAGCATGACGATAATGAATAGTAATATTATTAATGCCTCTACAATCAACGCACATACGCGACGTACCATCCTTTTTCGGCACTAAAATGATAGGAACAGCACAAGGACTAAGGGATTCACGTATATAACCTTTGTCGAGCAGTTCTTGTACTTGACGCATAATCTCCTTCGTCTCCTCTGGATTGGTACGGTATGGTGCACGGTTGGGTAGCGAAGCACCGGGAATTAAGTCAATTTGATGCTCAATCCCTCGAATAGGTGGTAATCCCGGTGGCACGTCTTGTGGAAAGACGTCAACGAACTCCTGCAAAATGTTAGTGATAGCAGGGGGCAAAGAGGAAGGCACGTCCTCGAATGAAAATAATGCCTCTTTGCACAAAAAAGCATAGCAAACAGATGTGCTGAAATCTAGCTCATCAATATCAGATTTGGTGGCAAGTAAACATGCACTTTTCAATTTAATTTCAGAAACAACAGTAGATGGTTTATTATTAGGCTTCATTTGGTGCTCAAATTCTTTTGCCACAATCTGATTTTCACTCTTATTTGTCTCCTGTTTTGCTTTATTAGCTCTATTAATATCATCTTTCAAAATGGAATCATGAGTCATAGGAAGCAAAGTAATATTTTTATCGTTATGAACAAGAGTATACTGATTGTTTCTACCATGGTGTACAGAATTTTTATCAAATTGCCATGGTCTACCAAGTAATAAGGAACATGCTTGCATAGGTACCACATCACAATCAACATAATCAGCATATGTAGAGATACTAAAATGCACACGAATAGTACGTGTTACCTTAATCTTGCCGCTGTTGTTGAACCATTGGATGTAGTAAGGATGTGGATGTGGTCTTGTGGTGAGAGATAGCTTCTCCACCATCTCCATGCTAGCCAAGTTATTGCAGCTCCCTCCATCTATGATCACGCGAACAGAACGTTCCTTCACAACTCCCTTTGTATGGAACAAATTATGCCTCTGATTTTGCTCAGCTTGTGTAACCTGCACACTCAAAACACGTTGAGCAACTAAACATTCATACCTGCCAGCACCTTCAGGAGCCATGTATTGCGCCTCATGATCAGAATCGTCTCCACCGTGTTCGTCACGTGTAATAAGAGCCAAAGTCTCCTCATCATAGTCACTAGCGGACTCATACCCACCATCCTCAGTAACAACCATCACACGCTTAGATGGGCATTTTCTCGCATAATGACCTCCACCCTTGCAACGTCGACAAATAATATCATGTGTTTGCCCTGTTGATGCCATGGATGAAGAAGAGCTCTTTGCAGGCCCAGAAGGTGTGCTCTTGGCAGATAGTGGTGATTGTGCCTGCTTAATTGTATCACGGTTGGAGGTGGCAGCCGACGGAGGCGCCGGTGTAGCAGAACGTGTGGAAGTATATGATGCACGTGGTGTCCATGATGAAGGTCGACCTGCAGAAAAGTTAGTCCGCGCCAATGCCTGTCGATCCTGCACTTCACGTTCAGCTTTACAAGCAAGATGGAATAAACGAGTGATATTAGTATACTCCTTATACTCTAGAATCGTCTGAATCTCTCTATTTAATCCACCCATAAAACATGCAAGCATAGCTTCATTCTCCTCAACAATACCACATCTAATCATGCCAGTTTGTAATTCCTGATAATATTCTTCTACAGAATTTTTTCCCTATCTTAAGCGCTGCAATTTTTGTAGTAATTCACGTTGATAATATGGTGGAACCCAACGAGTACGCATAGCAGTTTTCAAAGCAGCCCAAGTAGCCGGAATAGGATATAATCTACAATGCTCAGACCACCAAACACATGCAAAACTAGTGAATGCACAAACAGCAGCAGGAACACGTCTCTCGGGATATTGTAAACATGTAAATCGTTGTTCAGTTTCTAACTCCCAAGTAAGATATATATCAGGAACATATCTACCCTCAAATGGTGGAATATTCAATTTTAGTTTAGGGAGATGGTCATGATCTCGTACCTGAGGGTGAGCCCTACCATTGCCATTATTTGCATGTGGACGACCTGGTGGTTGCTGTGCTGGTGGTGGCACGTAGTTCTGATTTTGATCAACCTCATCCTCATAATCTCCCACATAATCATCCTCCTCCACATCAGCAGTAGGAGCCACAGAAGTATCAACAGCAGCACCAGCAATTTGGCCCGACTGAAGAGGGACACGACTCGCTCGGCGGAGGGCTGTTTCCCGACGTGGAGGTAGTCGATGTTGTTGCTGTTGTTGCAGAGGTGCGGCAGGAGCAGCCGGTGGTGGTGGTGGAAAACGCGAAAGCAATTCAGTAAACTTGTTATCGAGATTTGTTTGAAACGTCTTCTCCATGGCCTCTTCAAATCTGTTTATCACATCTTGCACCTGTCCATTCATCATTTGCTGAAACGTATCATGAAGCTCCTTGTTCGTCAAGTTCTCCCAGTCAGTCTCGTCGACTTGTGATCCTGGCATGGTTAGAAGCAATAGAAACACACAAGAATATGATCCTACAGACTACTAACAAGTGGTGATGGTGGCGGGTGTCACAAATCCGTCAAGCAAATCTCAAATTCTTACCAGTTCTTACCCAGCAGCAGGCGGTGATCGGCAACCGTTGTAGTCAAAACTCTCAAAAGCTTGGATAGAGCGATTGCCAGGGAGAGTCAAACGCACGACGTAGATGTATGTGGAGCTGGGAAGGCTTATAGTATGGTAGCAAAAAGGGTCAGCAATAATCAATTTAGAGATGCAAAGTTGAATAAACGCTCAACGACGGTACTGTGCTAGTCCTAGGCTAGACCGTGCTAGAGACGCGAGCCTAGAACACTAACAAAATCATGGCGCTGCACGTAAATAAGGGAAAAGCACACACTGGAACTCTTTTTTTTCGCTCTTTTTTTTGCGCTCCTTTTTTTTGCGCTCCTCTTTTTTTTGCGAAAAATCACTATAATGGCGAGTGTCTGAAAACTCTTCCCTCGTCAAACTGATAGGATGGGCACGTAATTTTTTTTTCACTTTTTTTTCGGAAATCAGGGCAGCGACGACGAAAAAGTGCGACAAAAAATCACTATGATGGCACGTGGCTCAAAAGACTCAGAAAAGCCTAAAAATAGGATAGGGAAAAAAATTTTGCCCATGAAAATTTTGGCCTAAAAACTGCCCGGGGGTCTCCAGACTCTTTTTTTCAAGAGCTACGCAGGCAAGGAAACACGAATCGGAATTTAGATTGATCTCAAGAACAAACCTAATATGAGAAGAACTCGGATTGGTGGTGGATATATGGTTGTGGTATATGGCAGCGGTGGTGGTATATGGTAGCGGTGGTGGTATATGGATACAGATTGGTGGTGGTATATGGATACGGATTGGTGGTGGTATATGGATATGGATTCAGAGCGGTGGCGGATAAGCAAAAGTGGTAGATGGGCGATGATGATGGTGCGGCGGCGGCGTGACAACTTATGACCAGAACTCGAAACTCTAGAAGACTAGACTCTAAGACCAGCAACTTGACACGACGATGCAACCGCAAATTCAACAAAGCAAAAACCCTAAAAAGATTATGCAAAGGCTCAGATTGGTTCGGATATGATGAACTAACCCTAATTTTTTTGTGTGGCTTTTTTTTCGTGGACTGTAGGTATGAAGAACAGACTCGATCTAATCTACGAAAAACTGTAAAAATCTCACCGAGCAACCTGGAAATCTGATACCACTTGATAGATGCTAAGGTGTCCCGATGTTTCGATGAGATGGTGGCTATCATTTTCTGTGGGAGTCGACCTTGACGATCCGACTACGAACGTGCGAGACGTCGCGCCTTAGCAATCGCTAAACCAACTTCCGAGGGTTATTGACCACGCCGGAGCTCGATCAACCTGACCACGAGGGTCTATTTCCTGCGAGCAAATGAAGAACAAGCAAGAAACTGAGATTGCAATCGGGATATTGCGAATATAAGATGAAAGCTTTATTGATCAAGGTGGGGTTCTGTGACGTCTTGGTCTGGTCGTTGGACACAAACGAAGTACGCGAAGTTGCAGCTATGGCGAACTTTTAATCTAAACAAAACCCAAAGTCTAAACGACGCCCTAAGGGCTGTATATATGGAGGAAGAGGGGGGAATTTCGTGGCCCTTGAGGGTGGGGTCCGAAACCAACCCTAACTCTTGTTTCCCCACACATACGGACTCTAAAAATAGCCTATACTTAAGTATTTCGAAATTACATGGGCCTGGCCCATTAATAAGGTGACGCAGCACCTAGAATAGCCTATGGACGAATATTATGAAGTGGCATCTTGTATATTTCGTCCAAGGCTTCATGCACTCCTTATGGCGGCTTCAAAGTCCTGAAATCATCACTTGTAACTCCGTTCTTGATCCCCTTGCGCATGCCATCAACTCCATGCGTGTTCTTGCTCCAATGTTCATCCTTCTCCAAGCTAGGCCCTTCATTTGTAAGCAAAACAAATGTATCCAATTTAGGCAGCATCATAATCTCATGAACATTAGAATCATTACCAAGAAACGAAAGTACCTGGTAATTTAATTGGCGTGCGCGAGCTCTAGTAATTGGTCCAGTATATGTAACAGTAGGGGCTGTGGGTGTAACAATGGTATTGATGTCCTCATCAGTTGGGGTATCACAATATCTCTTATTTATTTAATGCATCTATATACTTGGTAAAGGGTGGAAGGCTCGGCCTTATGCCTGGTGTTTTGTTCCACTCTTGCCGCCCTAGTTTCCGTCATACCGGTGTTATGTTCCTTGATTTTGCGTTCCTTACGCGGTTGTGTTATAATGGGAACCCCTTGACAGTTGGGCTTGAATAAAACTCCTCCAGCAAGGCCCAACCTTGGTTTTACCATTTGCCACCTAGCCTTTTCCCTTGGGTCGGCCAACCCAAGGGTCATCTTTATTTTAAACCCCCGGGCCAGTGCTCCTCTGAGTGTTGGTCCAAACTAGAGTCCTTTGCAGCGCCCCCTCGGGGAAACTCGAGGTTTGGTTTTAGCTGTACGGAGCGCTCATCCGGTGTGCCCTGAGAACGAGATAAGTGCAGCTCCTATCGGGATTTGTCGGCACATCCGGGTGGCTTTGCTGGTTTAGTTTTACCATTGTCGAGATGTCTTGTAACCGGGATTCCGAGTCTGATCGGATTGTCTTGGGAGAAGGAATATCCTTCGTTGACCATGAGAGCTTGTGATGGGCTAAGTTGGGACACCCCTGCATGGATTTGAACTTTCGAAAGCCGTGCCCGTGGTTATGGGCAGATGGGAATTTGTTAATGTCCGGTTGTAGAAAACCTTAAACTTAACTTAATTAAAATGAATCAACAAAGTGTGTGGCCGTGATGGTCTCTTTTCGGCGGAGTCCGGGAAGAGAACACGGTCTCGTGTTATGCTTGAACGTAGGTTGTTCTAGGATCACTTCTTAATCATAGTTTATCGATCGTGCCTTTGCCTTCTCTTCTCGCTCTCATTTGCGTATGTTAGCCACCATATATGCTAGTGCTTGCTGCAGCTCCACTTCAGACCTTTTACCTACCTATAAGCTTAAATAGTCCTGATCGCGAGGGTGTGAGATTGCTGAGTCCCCGTGACTCATAGATTACTTCCAAAACCAGATGCGAGGACCGATGAAACCGCTCCAGGAGATTCGACTGAGCTCAAGTGGGAGTTCGATGAGGACTCAGGACGATACTACGTTTCCTTTCCAGACGATCAGTAGTGGAGCCCAGTTGGGGCGATCGGGGACATTATGCATTTGGGGTTGTCTTTATTTTGGTTCCGTAGTCAGACCTTGATTGTATCTGAATGATTGTAATGTTATATTTATGCTATTGTATGACGTGGCGATTATAAGCCAATTATGTACCTCTTTCCTTATTCAATACATGGGATGTGTAAAGATTACCCCTCTTGCGACATTGCCTACAATGCGGTTATGCCTTATAACGCCCGCGATGCGGCTATAGCTCCCACGTGTCGAGGCACGACTTAGAGACATAACCGCATTGAAAGCAATGTCGCAAGTTAGGCAATCATCACAACATCCCATGTAATATAGATAATAAAAGGGGAGATACATAGTTGGCTTACACTCGCCACGTCAATCAAGTACATAAATAGCATTACAACATTCAAACACTCATGGCCCGACTACTGTGCCAAAATAAAAGATAACCCAACATGCGACACGGTCCCGATCACCCCAACTGGGCACCACTACTGATCATCAGGGAAAGACACGTAGTATCATTGAGAGTCCTCGTCGAACTCCCACTTGAGCTCAAGCGCGCCATCTGGAGCGGAATCATCAGGCCCTGCATCTGGTTTGGAAGTAATCTGTGAGCCACAGGGACTCAGCAATCTTGCACCCTCGAGATCAAGACTATTTAAGCTTAATAGGTAAGGCAAGGAAAATATGTGTAGCTGCAGCAAGCGACTAGCATATATGGCGGCTATCCTGTTCGCAAAAGAGAGCGAGAAGAGGAGGCAAAGCGCGAACAAGAAACTAGAGAACAACCTGCGCAAGCATTACTCCAACACCGTGTTCACTTCCCGGACTCCGCCGAGAAGAGACCATCACGGTAACTCACACTGTTGATTCATTTTAATTAAGTTAAGCTTCAAGTTATCTACAACCGGACATTAACAAATTCCCATCTGCCCATAACCACGGGCACGGCTTTCGAAAGATCAAATCCCTGCAGGGGAGTCCCAACTTAGCCCATGACAAGCTCTCACGGTCAACGAAGGAATAGACCTCCTCCCGAGACGTTCCGATCAGACTCGGTATCCCGGTTCTTCAAAACACTTCAACAGGTTAAAACAAATCCAGCAACACCGCCCGAATGTGCCGACAAATCCCGATAGGAGCTGCACATATCTCGTTCTCAGGGCACACTCAGATTGTCCAAACTTCCGGTAGGCCAGCCCAGAGTTGCCCCTGGTGGCCACCGGCGGCTGACGAGGTGGACCAACACTCAGAGGAGCACTGGCCCGGGGGGTTTAAAATAAGATGATCCTCGGGCTTCGGAAACCCAAGGGAAAAAGGGGCTAGGTGGCAAATGGTAAAACCAAGGTTGGGCATTGCTGGAAAAGCTTTAATCAAGGCGAACTATCAAGGGGTTCCCATTATCACCCAACCGCGTAAGGGACGCAAAATCCGGGAACATAACACCGATATGATGGAAACTAGGGCGGTAAGAGTGGAAAAAAACACTAGGCGAGAGGCCGAGCCTTCCACCCTTTACCAAGTATATAGATGCACTAAGATAACATGGCAATATAATGATATCCCAACAAGTAAAATAATGTTCCAACAAGGAACGGTCTCCAATCTTCACCTGCAACTAGCAACGCTATAAGAGGGGATGAGCAAAGCAGTAACATAGCCAATCAACGGTTTGCTAGGACATGGTGGGTTAGAGGTTTGACATGGCAATTTGGGAGGCTTGAAAGCAAGTGGTAGGCATCGTAGCATAGGTATAGCAAAAGAGCGAGCATCTAGCAAAGCAAAGATAGTAGTGATTTTGAGGGTATGATCATCTTGCCTGCAACGTTGTCAGAGTTGACTGGATCCTCGAAAGCAAACTCAACGGGCTCCTCGTTAGCGAACTCGTCTCCCGGCTCTACCCAAACAAGACAAACAAGCAAACAGAACACAATCAACCACGTGCAAAGCTCAAACAATATGATGCAAGGATGGCATGCTATGCGGGATGCGATGCGGGATGCATATGCAAGATTTGACAAGGGATGCATGAACCTGGCCTCAACTTGGAAATTCAAGTGTGCCACTGGAAATATGAGATGAAATCGCTTGAAAACGATATAAAGAACGCTGGAATCGGAGTTACGGTTTGGAAATGGCAAGCAATTCAAATATGGCCACGTTCTGCGATTTACAGCAAGTAGCCATCGAAATGCAACAAGATGAACATGCTACAGCACTCAAACATGGCATCAAAATACATGTCAGGGATCCATTCATGATTCTTAACAAAAGTCTAGCACTGAGCTACGGCCAATTCATCCATTAACAGGTTCAAACAAGCATGGCAAAAATGCATTTGACAAACAGATTTCAGACTTAGTGAAATTAACACTTGTCTGGAATTTCAGATCAGATAGCACTCTTTGGAGCAACAAAACTACATGCTACAGGACTTGAACATGTCAAAGTAAAGCATGGAATGGAGCTACTCATAGAGATTAACAAAATCCCCTTAGTGACTTTGAGCCAAAAGGGATCAGAAAATACATTTGCAAGCATGTGAACATGGCAAAAACATAATCAGTTCTCAGACTTAGTGAAAACTGGAGCATGCTGAAACAGATATCAAGTAGGCATGTTTACGAGCTCGATGCACTCACTACAGAGCATGTCATGACAATATAAACTGATGAGGACATCAATACCATTGTTACACCCACAGCCCCTACTGTTACATATACTGGACCAATTACTAGAGCTCGCGCACGCCAATTAAATTACCAGGTACTTTCGTTTCTTGGTAATGATTCTAATGTTCCTGAGATTATGATGCTGCCTAAATTGGATACATTGGTTTTGCTTACAAATGAAGGGCCTAGCTTGGAGAAGGATGAACATTGGAGCAAGAACACGCATGGAGTTGATGGCATGCGCAAGGGGATCAAGAACGGAGTTACAAGTGATGATTTCAGGACTTTGAAGCCGCCATAAGGAGTGCATGAAGCCTTGGACGAAATATACAAGATGCCACTTCATAATATTCGTCCATAGGCTATTCTAGGTGCTGCGTCACCTTATTAATGGGCCAGGCCCATGTAATTTCGAAATATTTAAGTATAGGCTATTTTTAGAGTCCGTATGTGTGGGGAAACAAGAGTTAGGGTTGGTTTCGGACCCCACCCTCAAGGGCCACGAAATTCCCCCCTCTTCCTCCATATATACAGCCCTTAGGGCGTCGTTTAGACTTTGGGTTTTGTTTAGATTAAAAGTTCGCCATAGCTGCAACTTCGCGTACTTCGTTTGTGTCCAACGACCAGACCAAGACGTCACAGAACCCCACCTTGATCAATAAAGCTTTCATCTTATATTCGCAATATCTCGATTGCAATCTCAGTTTCTTGCTTGTTCTTCATTTGCTCGTAGGAAACAGACCCTCGTGGTCAGGTTGATCGTGCTCCGGCGTGGTCAATAACCCTCGGAAGTTGGTTTAGCGATTGCTAAGGCGCGACGTCTCGCACGTTCGTAGTCGGATCGTCAAGGTCGACTCCCACAGAAAATGATAGCCACCATCTCATCGAAACATCGGGACACCTTAGCCTCTATCAAGTGGTATCAGATTTCCAGGTTGCTCGGTGAGATTTTTACAGTTTTTCGTAGATTAGATCGAGTCTGTTCTTCATACCTACAGTCCACGAAAAAAAAGCCACACAAAAAAATTAGGGTTAGTTCATCATATCCGAACCAATCTGAGCCTTTGCATAATCTTATTAGGGTTTTCGCTTTGTTGAATTTACGGTTGCATCGTCGTGTCAAGTTGCTGGTCTTAGAGTCTAGTCTTTTAGAGTTTCAAGTTCTGGTCATAAGTTGTCACGCCGCCGCCGCACCATCATCATCGCCCATCTACCACTTTTGCTTATCCGCCACCGCTCTGAATCCATATCCATATACCACCACCAACCTCTATCCATATACCACCACCGCTACCATATACCACCACCGCTGCCATATACCACAACCATATATCCACCACCAATCCGAGTTCTTCTCATATTAGGTTTGTTCTTGAGATCAATCTAAATTCCGAGTCGTGTTTCCTTGCCTGCGTAGGTCTCGGAAAAAAAAGAGTCTGGAGACGCCCGGGCAGTTTTTAGGCCAAAATTTTCACGGGCAATTTTTTTTCCCTATCCTATATTTAGGCTTTTCTGAGTCTTTTGAGCCACGTGCCATCATAGTGATTTTTTGTCGCACTTTTTCGTCGTCGCTGCCCTGATTTCCGAAAAAAAAGTGAAAAAAAAATTACGTGCCCATCCTATCAGTTTGACGAGGGAAGAGTTTTGAGACACTCGCCATTATAGTGATTTTTCGCAAAAAAAAAGAGGAGCGCAAAAAAAATAGCGAAAAAAAAGTTCCAGAGTGTGCTTTTCCCTTATTTACGTGCAGCGCCGTGATTTTGTTAGTGTTCTAGGCTCGCGTCTCTAGCACGGTCTAGCCTAGGACCAGCACAGTACCGTTGTTGAGCGTTTATTCAACTTTGCATCTCTGAATTGATTATTGCTGACCCTTTTTGCTACCATACTATAAGCCTTCCCAGCTCCACATACATCTACGTCGTGCGTTTGACTCTCCCTGGCAATCTCTCTATCCAAGCTTTTGAGAGTTTTTGACTACAACGGTTGCCGATCACCGCCTGCTGCTGGGTAAGAACTGGTAAGAATTTGAGATTTGCTTGACGGATTTGTGACACCCGCCACCACCACCACTTGTTAGTAGTCTGTAGGATCATATTCTTGTGTGTTTCTATTGCTGCTAACCATGCCAGGATCACAAGCCGACGAGACTGACTGGGAGAACTTGACGAACAAGGAGCTTCATGATACGTTTCAGCAAATGATGAATGGACAGGTGCAAGATGTGATAAACAGATTTGAAGAGGCCATGGAGAAGATAGATGGCATGGAGAAGACGTTTGAAACAAAGATCGATAACAAGTTTGCTGAATTGCTTTCGCGTTTTCCACCACCACCACCGGCTGCTCCTGCCGCACCTCTGCAACAACAGCAACAACACCGACTACCTCCACGTCGGGAAACAGCCCTCCGCCGAGCGAGCCGTGTCCCTCTTCAGTCAGGCCAAACTGCTGGTGCTGCTGTTGATACTTCTGTGGCTCCTACTGCTGATGTGGAGGAGGATGCTTATGTGGGAGATTATGAGGATGAGGTTGATCAAAATCAGAACTACGTGCCACCAACAGCACAGCAACCACCAGGTCGTCCACATGCAAATAATGGCAATGGTAGGGCTCACCCTCAGGTACGAGATCATGACCATCTCCCTAAACTAAAATTGAATATTCCACCATTTGAGGGTAGATATGTTCCTGATATATATCTTACTTGGGAGTTAGAAACTGAACAACGATTTACATGTTTACAATATCCCGAGGAGAGACGTGTTCCTGCTGCTGTTTGTGCTTTCACTAGTTTTGCATGTGTTTGGTGGTCTGAGCATTGTAGATTATATCCTATTCCGGCTACTTGGGCTGCTTTGAAAACTGCTATGCGTACTCGTTGGGTTCCACCATATTATCAATGTGAATTACTTCAAAAATTGCAGCGCTTAAGACAGGGAAAACATTCTGTAGAAGAATATTATCAGGAATTACAAACTGGCATGATTAGATGTGGTATTGTTGAGGAGAATGAAGCTATGCTTGCACGTTTTATGGGTGGATTAAATAGAGAGATTCAGACGATTCTAGAGTATAAGGAGTATACTAATATCACTCGTTTATTCCATCTTGCTTGTAAAGCTGAACGTGAAGTGCAGGATCGACAGGCATTGGCGCGGACTAACTTTTCTGCAGGTCGACCTTCATCATGGACACCACGTGCATCATCTACTTCCACACGTTCTGCTACACCGACGCCTCCATCGGCTGCCACCTCCAACCGTGATACAATAAAGCAGGCACAATCACCACTATCTGCCAAGAGCACACCTTCTGGGCCTGCAAAGAGCTCTTCTTCATCCATGGCATCAACAGGGCAAACACATGATATTATTTGTCGACGTTGCAAGGGTGGAGGTCATTATGCGAGAGAATGCCCATCTAAGCGTGTGATGATTGTTACTGAGGATGGTGGGTATGAGTCCGCTAGTGACTATGATGAGGAGACTTTGGCTCTTATTACACGTGACGAACACGGTGGAGACGATTCTGATCATGAGACGCAATACATGGCTCCTGAAGATGCTGACAGGTATGAATGTTTAGTTGCTCAACGTGTTTTGAGTGCGCAGGTTACACAAGCTGAGCAAAATCAGAGGCATAATTTGTTCCATACAAAGGGAGTTGTGAAGGAACGTTCTGTTCGCGTGATCATAGATGGAGGGAGCTGCAATAACTTGGCTAGCATGGAGATGGTGGAGAAGCTATCTCTCACCACAAGACCACATCCACATCCTTACTACATCCAATGGTTCAACAACAGCGGCAAGGTTAAGGTAACACGTACTGTTCGTGTGCATTTTAGTATCTCTACATATGCTGATTATGTTGTTTGTGATGTGGTACCTATGCAAGCATGTTCCTTATTACTTGGTAGACCATGGCAATTTGATAAAAATTCTGTACACCATGGTAGAAACAATCAGTATACTCTTGTTCATAACGATAAAAATATTACTTTGCTTCCTATGACTCCCGATTCCATTTTGAAAGATGATATTAATAGAGCTAATAAAGCAAAAAGGAGACAAATAAGAGTGAAAATCAGATTGTGGCAAAAGAATTTGAGCACCAAATGAAGCCTAATAATAAACCATCTACTGTTGTTTCTGAAATTAAATTGAAAAGTGCATGTTTACTTGCCACCAAATCTGATATTGATGAGCTAGATTTCAGCACATCTGTTTGCTATGCTTTTGTGTGCAAAGAGGCATTATTTTCATTCGAGGACGTGCCTTCCTCTTTGCCCCCTACTGTCACTAACATTTTGCAGGAGTTCGCTGACGTCTTTCCACAAGACGTGCCACCGGGATTACCACCTATTCGAGGGATTGAGCATCAAATTGACTTAATTCCCGGTGCTTCGCTACCCAACCGTGCACCATACCGTACCAATCCAGAGGAGACGAGGGAGATTATGCGTCAAGTACAAGAACTGCTCGACAAAGGTTATATACGCGAATCCCTTAGTCCTTGTGCTGTTCCTATCATTTTAGTGCCGAAAAAGGATGGTACGTCGCGTATGTGCGTTGATTGTAGAGGCATAAATAATATTACTAGATGATATGCTTGATGAATTGAGTGGCCCTACAATATTCTCCAAAGTTGATTTGCGTAGCGGATACCATCAAATTCGTATGAAATTGGGAGATGAATGGAAAATAGCATTTAAAACTAGGTTTGGATTATATGAGTGGTTAGTCATGCCTTTTGGGTTAACTAATGCACCTAGTACTTTCATGAGGTTAATGAATGAAGTTTTACGTGCTTTCATTGGACGATTTGTGGTAGTTTACTTTGATGACATATTGATTTATAGCAAATCTTTGGAGGAACATATTATTTATGCCTCTACAATCAACACACATACGCGACGTACCATCCTTTTTCGGCACTAAAATGATAGGAACAGCACAAGGACTAAGGGATTCGCGTATATAACCTTTGTCGAGCAGTTCTTGTACTTGACGCATAATCTCCTTCGTCTCCTCTGGATTGGTACGGTATGGTGCACGGTTGGGTAGCGAAGCACCGGGAATTAAGTCAATTTGATGCTCAATCCCTCGAATAGGTGGTAATCCCGGTGGCACGTCTTGTGGAAAGACGTCAGCGAACTCCTGCAAAATGTTAGTGACAGCAGGGGGCAAAGAGGAAGGCACGTCCTCGAATGAAAATAATGCCTCTTTGCACACAAAAGCATAGCAAACAGATTTGCTGAAATCTAGCTCATCAATATCAGATTTGGTGGCAAGTAAACATGCACTTTTAAATTTAATTTCAGAAACAACAGTAGATGGTTTATTATTAGGCTTCATTTGGTGCTCAAATTCTTTTGCCACAATCTGATTTTCACTCTTACTTGTCTCCTGTTTTGCTTTATTAGCTCTATTAATATCATCTTTCAAAATGGAATTAGGAGTCATAGGAAGCAAAGTAATATTTTTATCGTTATGAACAAGAGTATACTGATTGTTTCTACCATGGTGTACAGAATTTTTATCAAATTGCCATGGTCTACCAAGTAATAAGGAACATGCTTGCATAGGTACCACATCACAATCAACATAATCAGCATATGTAGAGATACTAAAATGCACACGAACAGTACGTGTTACCTTAACCTTGCCGCTGTTGTTGAACCATTGGATGTAGTAAGGATGTGGATGTGGTCTTGTGGTGAGAGATAGCTTCTCCACCATCTCCATGCTAGCCAAGTTATTGCAGCTCCCTCCATCTATGATCACGCGAACAGAACGTTCCTTCACAACTCCCTTTGTATGGAACAAATTATGCCTCTGATTTTGCTCAGCTTGTGTAACCTGCACACTCAAAACACGTTGAGAAACTAAACATTCATACCTGTCAGCATCTTCAGGAGCCATGTATTGCGTCTCATGATCAGAATCGTCTCCACTGTGTTCGTCATGTGTAATAAGAGCCAAAGTCTCCTCATCATAGTCACTAGCGGACTCATACCCACCATCCTCAGTAACAATCATCACACGCTTAGATGGGCATTCTCTCGCATAATGACCTCCACCCTTGCAACGTCGACAAATAATATCATGTGTTTGCCCTGTTGATGCCATGGATGAAGAAGAGCTCTTTGCAGGCCCAGAAGGTGTGCTCTTGGCAGATAGTGGTGATTGTGCCTGCTTTATTGTATCACGGTTGGAGGTGGTAGCCGACGGAGGCGCCGGTGTAGCAGAACGTGTGGAAGTAGATGATGCACGTGGTGTCCATGATGAAGGTCGACCTGCAGAAAAGTTAGTCCGCGCCAATGCCTGTCGATCCTGCACTTCACGTTCAGCTTTACAAGCAAGATGGAATAAACGAGTGATATTAGTATACTCCTTATACTCTAGAATCGTCTGAATCTCTCTATTTAATCCACCCATAAAACGTGCAAGCATAGCTTCATTCTCCTCAACAATACCACATCTAATCATGCCAGTTTGTAATTCCTGATAATATTCTTCTACAGAATTTTTTCCCTGTCTTAAGCGCTGCAATTTTTGAAGTAATTCACGTTGATAATATGGTGGAACCCAACGAGTACGCATAGCAGTTTTCAAAGCAGCCCAAGTAGCCGGAATAGGATATAATCTACAATGCTCAGACCACCAAACACATGCAAAACTAGTGAAAGCACAAACAGCAGCAGGAACACGTCTCTCCTCGGGATATTCTAAACATGTAAATCGTTGTTCAGTTTCTAACTCCCAAGTAAGATATATATCAGGAACATATCTACCCTCAAATGGTGGAATATTCAATTTTAGTTTAGGGAGATGGTCCTGATCGCATACCTGAGGGTGAGCCCTACCATTGCCATTATTTACATGTGGACGACCTGGTGGTTGCTGTGCTGTTGGTGGCACGTAGTTCTGATTTTGATCAACCTCATCCTCATAATCTCCCACATAAGCATCCTCCTCCACATCAGCAGTAGGAGCCACAGAAGTATCAACAGCAGCACCAGCAATTTGGCCCGACTGAAGAGGGACACGGCTCGCTCGGCGGAGGGCTGTTTCCCGACGTGGAGGTAGTCGGTGTTGTTGCTGTTGTTGCAGAGGTGCGGCAGGAGCAGCCGGTGGTGTTGGTGGAAAACGCGAAAGCAATTCAGCAAACTTGTTATCGAGCTTTGTTTCAAACGTCTTCTCCATGCCATCTATCTTCTCCATGGCCTCTTCAAATCTTTTTATCACATCTTGCACCTGTCCATTCATCATTTGCTGAAACGTATCATGAAGCTCCTTGTTCGTCAAGTTCTCCCAGTCAGTCTCGTCGGCTTGTGATCCTGGCATGGTTAGCAGCAATAGAAACACACAAGAATATGATCCTACAGACTACTAACAAGTGGTGGTGGTGGTGGGTGTCACAAATCCCTCAAGCAAATTTCAAATTCTTACCAGTTCTTACCCAGCAGCAGGCGGTGATCGGCAACCGTTATAGTCAAAACTCTCAAAAGCTTGGATAGAGCGATTGCCAGGGAGGGTCAAACGCACGACGTAGATGTATGTGGAGCTGGGAAGGCTTATAGTATGGTAGCAAAAAGGGTCAGCAATAATCAATTCAGAGATGCAAAGTTGAATAAACGCTCAACGACGGTACTGTGCTGGTCCTAGGCTAGACCGTGCTAGAGACGCGAGCCTAGAACACTAACAAAATCACGGCACTGCACGTAAATAAGGGAAAAGCACACTCTGGAACTCTTTTTTTTTGCTCTTTTTTTTGCGCTCCTTTTTTTTGCGCTCTTTTTTCTTCTTTTTTTGGCGAAAAATCACTATAATGGCGAGTGTCTCAAAACCCTTCCCTCGTCAAACTGATAGGATGGGCACGAATTTTTTTTTTCACTTTTTTTCGGAAATCAGGGCAGCGACGACGAAAAAGTGCGACAAAAAATCACTATGATGGCACGTGGCTCAAAATACTCAGAAAAGCCTAAAAATAGGATAGGGGAAAAAAATTTGCCCGTGAAAATTTTGGCCTAAAAACTGCCCGGGGGTCTCCAGACTCTTTTTTTTCCCGAGACCTACGCAGGCAAGGAAACACGAATCGGAATTTAGATTGATCTCAAGAACAAACCTAATATGAGAAGAACTCGGATTGGTGGTGGATATATGGTTGTGGTATATGGTAGCGGTGGTGGTATATGGATACAGACTGGTGGTGGTATATGGATACGGATTGGTGGTGGTATATGGATATGGATTCAGAGCGGTGGCGGAGAAGCAAAAGTGGTAGATGGGTGATGATGATGGTGCGGCGGCGGCGTGACAACTTATGACCAGAACTCGAAACTCTAAAAGACTAGACTCTAAGACCAGCAACTTGACACGACGATGCAACCGCAAATTCAACAAAGCAAAAACCCTAAAAAGATTATGCAAAGGCTCAGATTGGTTCGGATATGATGAACTAACCCTAATTTTTTTTGTGGCTTTTTCGTGGACTGTAGGTATGAAGAACAGACTCGATCTAATCTACGAAAAACTGTAAAATCTCACCGAGCAACCTGGAAATCTGATACCACTTGATAGAGGCTAAGGTGTCCCGATGTTTCGATGAGATGGTGGCTATCGTTTTCTGTGGGAGTCGACCTTGACGATCCGACTACGAACGTGCGAGACGTCGCGCCTTAGCAATCGCTAAACCAACTTCCAAGGGTTATTGACCACGCCGGAGCACGATCAACCTGACCACGAGGGTCTGTTTCCTGCGAGCAAACGAAGAACAAGCAAGAAACTGAGATTGCAATCAGGATATTGCGAATATAAGATGAAAGCTTTATTGATCAAGGTGGGGTTCTGTGACGTCTTGGTCTGGTCGTTGGACACAAACGAAGTACGCGAAGTTGCAGCTATGGCGAACTTTTAATCTAAACAAAACCCAAGGTCTAAACGACACCCTAAGGGCTGTATATATGGAGGAAGAGGGGGGAATTTCGTGGCCCTTGAGGGTGGGGTCCGAAACCAACCCTAACTCTTGTTTCCCCACACATACGGACTCTAAAAATAGCCTATACTTAAGTATTTCGAAATTACATGGGCCTGGCCCATTAATAAGGTGACGCAGCACCTAGATTAGCCTATGGACGAATATTATGAAGTGGCATCTTGTATATTTCGTCCAAGGCTTCATGCACTCCTTATGGCGGCTTCAAAGTCCTGAAATCATCACTTGTAAATCCATTCTTGATCCCCTTGCGCATGCCATCAACTCCATGTGTGTTCTTGCTCCAATGTTCATCCTTCTCCAAACTAGGCCCTTCATTTGTAAGCAAAACAAATGTATCCAATTTAGGCAGCATCATAATCTCATGAACATTAGAATCATTACCAAGAAACGAAAGTACCTGGTAATTTAATTGGCGTGCGCGAGCTCTAGTAGTTGGTCCAGTATATGTAACAGTAGGGGCTGTGGGTGTAACAATGGTATTGATGTCCTCATCAAAATTGGAGGGGTGTTGGGCTGCAACACACACGAGGCCTTTTCGGTCCCTCGGTTAACCGCTGGAGCATCAAACAAAATCCAAATGGTACGAAACTTGACAGGCAGTCTACCGGTAGTAAACCTAGGCCGCTTGGCAAGTCTCAGTACAATCCGGAAATGTTTAATCCCCACACACGAAAGAAAGGTAGAAATGACCACCGGAGGAGAACGAAGCGCCGAAATGCAAAACGGACAACGGGGAAAACGCTCGAATGCATGAGATGAACACGTATGCAAATGCAATGCACATGATGACATGATATGAGATGCAAGACAACGATAACAACACACGGAGACAAAAACCCGAACCCGAGAAAATAAAATAACTTAAAGCCGGAAACGGCAAGAGTTGGAGTACATATTGGGTAAATTACATCCGGGGTGTTACAACACTCCACCATTACGAAAGGATCTCGTCTCGAGATCTAGGATTGAAAGAACGCCGGATACTCAGAACGGAGGTGATCCTCGCGTTCCCAGGTAGCTTCACGGTCGGAATGGTGTGACCACTTGACTTTGAGGAATTTGATTGACTTGTTGCGAGTCTTGCGTTCAGTCTCTTCAAGAATAGCAACTGGGTGCTCACGATAAGAGAGATCTTCTTGGAGCTCAATATCCTCGAAGTTGATGGTGCGGTCAGGAGTCTTGAAGCACTTTCGGAGCTGAGAGACATGGAACACATCATGAACATTTGCAAAGTTTGAAGGAAGCTCGAGTTGATAGGCGAGATCGCCTCTCTTGCTGACAATCTTGAAAGGTCCCACGTATCTAGGCGCAAGCTTCCCTTTGATACCGAAGCGGCGAGTACCTTTCATTGGAGAGACACGGAGGTAAACATGATCTCCGATCTCGAAAGCCAAATCACGGTGCTTACTATCATAGTAACTCTTCTGGCGGGATTGGGCTGCTTTGAGGTTATCTCGAATGACTTTGCACATTTCCTCTGCCTCTGTGATTAAGTCATTTCCGAGAAGCTGACGTTCACCGGTTTCAGACCAGTTGAGAGGGGTACGGCACTTCCTGCCATACAGAATTTCAAATGGGGCCTTCCCGAACTTGCTTGAAAACTGTTGCTGTAGGAGAATTAAGCATAAGGAAGACAATCCTCCCACTTCATGCCGAAGGAGATCACACAAGCCCTGAGCATATCTTCAAGAATCTGATTGACACGCTCGACTTGACCGCTAGTTTGAGGATGGAAAGATGTGCTGAAGCGGATGTTGGTGCCCATGGCCTTCTAAAAAGAATCCCAAAACTTGGAGATAAAAATGCTTCCACGGTCTGAAGAGATCACTTGTGGGATACTATGAAGAGAGACAACGAGAGGTATAGAGTTCCGCCAATTGAGCTGCAGTTATTGACTCTTTGATAGGCAGAAAGTGAGCCACTTTGGTGAGTTTGTCACTGACAACGAATATAGCATCATTGCCACGCTTGGACTTTGGAAACCCAGTCATGAAGTCCATTTCAATGTGGTCAAACTTCCATTCTGGAATGGCAAGAGGTTGGAGGAGACCAGCTGGCCTTTGGTGTTCTGCCTTCACTCTTCTGCAGACATCACACTCATTCATGAACTGAGCAATCTCGCGCTTCATTCGAGTCCACCAATAAGCCTGCTTGAGGTCCTGATACATCTTCGTGCACCCAGGGTGGATGGAGAGGAGAGAATTTTGAGCCTCGCTCATGATCACTTTACGAAGTTCACCTTTGGGTACAACAATACGATCCTCGAAGAAGAGAGTATCCTTGTCATCAAGGCGGTAGCACTTGTACTTGGGTTGATTCTTGGCAATCCCAATCTTCACCTTCTTCACCATAGCATCAAGAAGCTGAGCTTGGCGAATCTGGTCTTCCAAGGTAGGAGAGACTTGAAGGTTGGCGAGGAAACCTTGAGGAACAACTTGCAGATTAAGTTTGCGGAAAGCTTCACAAAGCTCGGGTTGATAAGGCTTGAGAATAAGGCTGTTGCAGTAAGCCTTCCTGCTCAATGCGTCAGCAATCACATTGGCCTTGCCTGGAGTATACTCGATACTCGGATTATACTCTTGAATCATTTTGACCCATCGAGTTTGCCTGAGGTTGAGATTAGGCTGAGTGAAGATGTACTTGAGACTCTTGTGGTCAGTGAAGATGTCCACTTTTCTTCCCAATAAGAGATGTCTCCAAGTCAAAAGAGCATGCACAACTGCCGCCAACTCGAGATCATGAGTGGGGTAGTTCTTCTCATTGGGCTTCAACTGGAGAGAGGTATAAGCCACAACTTTCTTCTCTTGCATCAACACTGCGCCAAGACCTTGGAGAGAGGCATCACAAAAGACCTCGTACGGCTTGGATTCATCAGGCGGAGTCAGAACTGGAGCAGTGACCAATTTCTCTTTCAAAGTGTTGAAAGCAATGTCACACTCCGGAGACCAAACGTACTTGACGTGCTTCTGGAGAAGATTTGAGAGAGGCTTCGCGATCTTAGAAAAGTTTTCAACGAATCTTCGGCAATAGCTTGCGAGACCGAGGAAGCTACGGAGTTGCTTCACGTTCTGAGGAGGTTCCCAATTCACAATTGCAGACACCTTCTCAGGATTTACCGCAATGCCCTTGGCGGAGATGATATGACCAAGATAAAGGACCTCATCGAGCCAAAATTCGCACTTGGAGAACTTGGCGTAGAACTTGTGTTCTCTGAGCTTATCGAGCACCAAATGCAAGTGCTTGGCATGATCTTCCTTGTTCTTCGAGAAAGCCAGAATGTCATCGAGATAGACCAAAACGAAGTCATTGGTGTAGGCGTTGAAGATGAAGTTCATCATGCGAGAGAACGTCGGAGGAGCGTTGACGAGGCCAAAAGACATGACAGTGTATTCATATGACCCATAGCTTGTCCTGAAAGCCGTCTTGGGAATATCTTGCTCACGGATTCGAATCTGATGATAACCCATACGGAGATCAAGCTTGGAGAAAATACTTGGGCACCTTTGAGTTGTTCGACCAGCTCGTTGATGTTGGGAAGTGGATACTTGTTCTTGATGGTCTTCTTGTTCAATGGACGGTAATCAACACAAAGTCGGTCCGTTCCATCCTTCTTCTTCACAAAAAGAACACCACAACCCCACGGAGAAGAACTAGGCCGGATGAGACCCATTCTCTCTTGAACATTGAGTTGCTTCTTTAGCTCCTTCAACTCTTCAGGTCCGAGCTTGTAAGGACGCTTGCACACTGGTTCTGTGCCAGGCTCAAGATCAATGACGAATTCAACTAGCCGGTGCGGAGGCATTCCTGGAAGCTCTTCTGGAAAGACGTCTTGATATTCGCAAACGAATGGAATTTGCGAGATAGCATCCAGTTCACCCTTCTCATTGAGAGAAAACAGACGGATAGTATTATCCCGAGCGGCAAAGACAATTACATCCTCAGACGAATGAGTCAATTGAATCTGCCTGGCTGCACAATCAAGCTGAGCCTTGTGCTTAGATAGCCAATCCATCCCGAGAATAAGATCAATATCCGAGTTACCAAGAACCATTGGAGAAGCCAGAAACTTGAAATCACCCATCATAATAGAAATATCCGGAATCTCGTGGTTAGCGAGCAAACATTTACCCGGAGAGACAACTGCTAACGGTGTATGCATAACTTGGGAAATCAACTCATGCTTAGATGCAAAAGGTTTCGAGATGAAACAATGCGATGCACCAGTGTCAAAAAGAACTTTTGCAGGAACATCGTTAACAGGAAGGTTACCCATGATGACATCTGACGAGTCCTCTGCCTGAGCTACATTCATCAAGTTGACCTTGGCGTACTTGGGGTTATGCTTGACCACAGCTGTACTTGTCGATCTCACAGGAGGAGGAGGAGGGAGACACCTCTGATTCAAGCATTTGTTGGGATAGTGACCCTTCTGTTGGCACTTGTTGCACGTGACCTCTGAAAGCGGACGGTGGTACGGAGCACTTGATCTTGGAGCTTGAGACGAAGTCTTGTTCTGAAAGCCAGGGTTGGGTGGGTGGGAAGATCCACTGCCACCTTTGCTCTTCTGATACGGTTGATGGAACGGAGGAGGAGGAAGCCAATACTTCTGCTGCTTGGCCACTTGAGTAGAGGAAGAAGGAGTAGTGTCTCTGACTCACTTCTTGGAAGCATCACACCTCAGTTGAGTGGCCTCTTGCTTCAGTGCCATGTTGTAGAACTCACCGTACCTCAAGGGCTCAAAGAGAACAAGAGCTAGCTGGATTTCCTCTCTGAGACCACCCCTGAACTGGTATATCATGCTCTTCTCATCAGGGACGTCCTGCTTGGCAAAGCGGGCGAGCTTCTGGAACAACTTGTTGTAGTCATAGACAGACAAAGAGCCTTGCTTCAGGTTGCGGAATTCCTCATGCTTGCTTTCAACCACGCTCTGAGGAATATGATGAGCTCTGAAATCTTGACGGAATTCATCCCAGGTAATAACACGTCCACCTCTGGAATCCTTGTACTGCTGGAACCATTCTGCAGCTTGATCTTTGAGTTGGAAGGAAGCAAACTTGACAAAGTCCTCAGGCCTGATGTTACTGCACTCGAAATGCTTGCACAGATCCACTAGCCAATCGTCAGCATCGGTTGCCTCAACACAATTGCTGAAAGTCTTTGGCCCGTTAGCAAGGAACTGGTTGAGTGTAGCAAAGTGATTCTGATTGTTGCCTTGGTTCCCTTGGTTGCCTTGATTGCGCTCTTGAAGAATTTGCATGATCAACTGTGTGTTTGCATTGGTTGCGGCCATCACAGCTTGCCATGCCTCCAGAGGAGGTGGAGGTGGTGGCGGATCCTGATTCTGATTCTGATTGGTGCTCTTAGCGGGAGCCATCCTGAAGAGGTTGACCACCGTTAGCACATTGACAGATAAAATGAAGCTGAATCCAACGGAATGAAAAATTGCAACATAAAGTCTTCACATCCGAACAAAATGAATGAATGCATTCCTCTTGAAATGGTCACATATCCATAAATTGAGAAGCCACTTAGGATTTAGGTAGAGAAATAAATCAACAAGTTACGGATCAAGAACGAATACTCGGTAAGAAATCCCAATCTCAAACCAAATATCCGTGGAAGAAGAGCTAGAGCTACAAGAATTCCCACCTATGAAACTCCCGAACCTTTCCGGTTATGCAATCAGGTGTTGGGGATACAGGGGAAGCATAATATCTCACCCAAATCTAGCAAATCCTACATCCAGCTGTATCCATCCTTCAACACATAACCGAGAAAACTTCGGAAACCATCTACCTCAACCTTCGAAAAGCATCCGTTATACAAGTTATGGTGATACTCCCGAACTCCCGCCCCAGTACTGGGTGGCGTCGAGGTTATCTCACCAACAAACTGCATAAAAGAGATTTTCGATGTCGGCGTACTAAACTCAGGTATTCGAGAACTGCAATGATAAAATTATGACGACAACACCTCGGAGCTCAACTCCCCGGGACACTGCCACAAAACCCCTGACAGGAGGCACCAAGACAATGTTCTCATCACAAAGCCATCGGAACGATTCCAAGATACCCGCATGACCCTAAATTTTTTTTAGTGAAATTTGAGAAGAGAAGAGTCAAAACTCTACGTCAGGATGCCTTACCAGAGCGATGAGGAGACTGGGAAGTAAAAAGAATTCCTAAACTCTCCGATATATAATTCCTAAATGACTCAAAACATTTTTCTAGACTCAACAACGGCTGCTAAAAATGATCAAGCAATGGGGCTCCTAAGGTCGGGGAAGGCTCTGATTACCAACTTATAACGCCCGCGATGCGGCTATAGCTCCCATGTGTCGAGGCACGACTTAGAGACATAACCGCATTGAAAGCAATGTCGCAAGTTAGGCAATCATCACAACATCCCATGTAATATAGATAATAAAAGGGGAGATACATAGTTGGCTTACACTCGCCACGTCAATCAAGTACATAAATAGCATTACAACATTCAAACACTCATGGCCCGACTACGGCGCCAAAATAAAAGATAACCCAACATGCGACACGGTCCCGATCACCCCAACTGGGCACCACTACTGATCATCAGGGAAAGACACGTAGTATCGTTGAGAGTCCTCGTCGAACTCCCACTTGAGCTCAAGCGCGCCATCTGGAGCGGAATCATCAGGCCCTGCATCTAGTTTGGAAGTAACCTGTGAGCCACGGGGACTCAGCAATCTCGCACCCTCGCGATCAAGACTATTTAAGCTTAATAGGTAAGGCAAGGAAAATATGTGTAGCTGCAGCAAGCGACTAGCATATATGGCGGCTATCCTGTTCGCAAAAGAGAACGAGAAGAGGAGGCAAAGCGCGAATGAGAAACTAGAGAACAACCTGCGCAAGCATTACTCCAACACCGTGTTCACTTCCCGGACTTCGCCGAGAAGAGACCATCACGGTAACTCACACTGTTGATTCATTTTAATTAAGTTAAGGTTCAAGTTATCTACAACTGGACATTAACAAATTCCCATCTGCCCATAACCGCGGGCACGGATTTCGAAAGATCAAATCCCTGCAGGGGAGTCCCAACTTAGCCCATGACAAGCTCTCATGGTCAACGAAGGAATAGACCTCCTCCCGAGACGTTCGGATCAGACTCGGTATCCCGGTTCTTCAAAACACTTCGACAGGTTAAAACAAATCCAGCAACACCGCCCGAATGTGCCGACAAATCCCGATAGGAGCTGCACATATCTCGTTCTCAGGGCACACTCAGATTGTCCAAACTTCCGGTAGGCCAGCCCAGAGTTGCCCCTGGTGGCCACCGACGGCTGACGAGGTGGACCAACACTCAGAGGAGCACTGGCCCGGGGGGTTTAAAATAAGATGACCCTCGGGCTCCGGAAACCCAAGGGAAAAAGGGGCTAGGTGGCAAATGGTAAAACCAAGGTTGGGCATTGCTAGAAAAGCTTTAATCAAGGCGAACTATCAAGGGGTTCCCATTATCACCCAACCGCGTAAGGGACGCAAAATCCGGGAACATAACACCGATATGACGGAAACTAGGGTGGTAAGAGTGGAACAAAACACTAGGCGAGAGGCCGAGCCTTCCACCCTTTACCAAGTATATAGATGCATTAAGATAACATGGCAATATAATGATATCCCAACAAGTAAAATAATGTTCCAACAAGGAACGGTCTCCAATCTTCACCTGCAACTAGCAACGCTATAAGAGGGGCTGAGCAAAGCGGTAACATAGCCAATCAACGGTTTGCTAGGACATGGTGGGTTAGAGGTTTGACATGGCAATTTGGGAGGCTTGAAAGCAAGTGGTAGGCATCGTACCATAGGCATAGCAAAAGAGCGAGCATCTAGCAAAGCAAAGATAGTAGTGATTTCGAGGGTATGATCATCTTGCCTGCAACGTTGTCAGAGTTGACTGGATCCTCGAAAGCAAACTCAACGGGCTCCTCGTTAGCGAACTCATCTCCCGGCTCTACCCAAACAATACAAACAAGCAAACAGAACACAATCAACCACGTGCAAAGCTCAAACAATATGATGCAAGGATGGCATGCTATGCGGGATGCGATGCGGGATGCATATGCAAGATTTGACAAGGGATGCATGAACCTGGACTCAACTTGGAAATCCAAGTGTGCCACTGGAAAGATGAGATGAAATCGCTTGAAAACGATATAAAGAACGCCAGAATCGGAGTTACGGTTTGGAAATGGCAAGCAATTCAAATATGGCCATGTTCTGCGATTTACAGCAAGTAGCCATCTAAATGCAACAAGATGAACATGCTACAGCACTCAAACATGGCATCAAAATACATGGCAAGGATCCATTCATGATTCTTAACAAAAGTCTAGCACTGAGCTACGGCCAATTCATCCATTAACAGGTTCAAACAAGCATGGCAAAAATGCATTTGACAAACAGATTTCAGACTTAGTGAAATTAACACCTGTCTGGAATTTCAGATCAGATAGCACTCTTTGGAGCAAAAAAACTACATGCTACAGGACTTGAACATGTCAAAGTAAAGCATGGAATGGAGCTACTCATAGAGATTAACAAAAGCCCCTTAGTGACTTTGAGCCAAAAGGGATCAGAAAATACATTTGCAAGCATGTGAACATGGCAAAAACATAATCAGTTCTCAGACTTAGTGAAAACTGGAGCATGCTGAAACAGATATCAAGTAGGCATGTTTACGAGCTCGATGCACTCACTACAGAGCATTTCATGACAATATAAACATACACGCATCAAGAATACACAAGATACAAGCTAGACATGGCAAGAACAATAACATAGTATGCACGGATCAACTACAACATCCTCGGCAAAATCGCTAACAAGTAGACAATCTGCCCAGATTCACGAAATGACAAAAGTAGAGCTCGATTGACTCAAGCTAGGGTGCTCCATAATTGCAAACAAAGACATGAATGGATAGATCACTACAAAATTAACAAAACATCCTTACTGATCATCCTCAAAAGAGGCACGGATCACTAGGAATCAACATGAACATATCGCCATATGAGATAAACAGGTCAAGGACTTAGTGGAAATGCTAAGTCCCTGAAATCAGCATTAACAAATGCCTCACTTTGCAAGCTTGTGCTAGTCACCACACACATCACAAAAATACATGGGTTGCACCCCTGGAAAGATGACAAATCCTATAACAAAATACATGAAGAGCTCATGGGCATATCATACACACAATAATCATGGCAAAAATGACAAATATCTAATTGGAGCAGCAGATCTGACAAATATCTCAAATAGCATTCTTCTAACAGCATTTTGGGCATCAAGATGAACTCGAATGAAAATGATGCAATGAGATGAAATGATGTACTCTCTGAGACGAACATTTTGATATGCTATATGCCAAAAACGGATCTACGGATGAGGAGTTACGATGCGATGAACAGGAGCAAATAATTAGGGTTTCGGGGCAAAAGTCAACCCAAACGGGATCTCAGATCCAGATCTGGCGCGTTCCCCGAGGTTGGCCGAAGCTTCGCCGGAACAGGGACTTGCCGGGGCGCCGGAGGAGGAGGAAGACAGCCGGGGCGGTGGTGGCGATGGCGGCGCTCCGTGCGGTGGCGGGGCGGACGCGGCGGCGCTCGCCGGTGCGGGGCGGCGGCCGGAGCTCGCCGGCTCGGACGGGAAGGAGGCAGGCGGCGGCAGAGGCCGGTGAGGTCGTCGGCCGGCGCAAGGCGTGGGCGGCGACCGCGGGCGGGCGGCGCCCGTGCGGCAGCGCGGCGGGATGGGCCGCGGGGGCCCCTCCTGGGCCTCCCGGGCCGGCGGCGGACGAGGAAGTGGGGCGGCGGCGCGGCCAACCGGTGGGCGACACGTGGCGGCGGCGCGGCTAGCCGGACATGTCCGTCGGTGCGGGAGGAAGTGTCCGGCGCGATAGGAGAGGGAGAGATCTAGGGTTTGCCCAAAAATTTCGGGGAGTGGTCTTTATATAGGCATAGAGGGAGCTAGGAGACTCCAAATGAGGTGCGGTTTTCGGCCACGCGATTGTGATCGAACGCTCTAGATGATGGAGAGGGTTTTGGTGGGTTTTGGGCCAAATTGGAGGGGTATTGGGCTGCAACACACACGAGGCCTTTTCGGTCCCTCGGTTAACTGTTGGAGCATCAAACGAAATCCAAATGGTACGAAACTTGACAGGCAGTCTACCGGTAGTAAACCAAGGCCGCTTGGCAAGTCTCGGTCCAATCCGGAAATGTTTAATCCCCACACATGAAAGAAAGGTAGAAATGACCACCGGAGGAGAACGAAGCGCCGGAATGCAAAACGGACAACGGGGAAAATGCTCGAATGCATGAGATGAACACGTATGCAAATGCAATGCACATGATGACATGATATGAGATGCAAGACAACGATAACAACACACAGAGACAAAAACCCGAACCCGAGAAAATAAAATAACTTAAAGCCGGAAACGACAAGAGTTGGAGTACATATTGGGTAAATTACATCCGGGGTGTTACATGCCTCTAAGTCGTGCCCCGACACGTGGGAGATATAGCCGCATCATGGGTGTTACAAGTTGGTAATCAGAGCCTTCCCCGACTTAGGAGCCCCCTGCTTGATCAAATCGTTGGCGTTGTTGAGTCTAGAAAAATGTTTTGAGTCTTATAGGATTATATATATCGGAGAGTAGGATTCTTTTTACTCCTCAGTCCCTTCATCACTCTGGTGAGGCATCCTGACGTAGAGTTTTGACTCTTCTCTTCTTAAATTTGACAAAAAAAATTAGGATCACACGGGTTTCTTGGAATTTTTCCGATGGTTTTGTGACGAGAACATTATTCTTGGTGCCTCCTGACATTTAGGGGTTGTGGCAGTGTCCCGGGGAGTTGAGCTCTGAGGTGTTGTCGTCACAATTTTATCGTTGCAATTCTGGAATACCTGAGTTTCGCCGACATCAAAAATCTCTTTTATGCAGTTGTTGGTGAGATAACCTCGACGCCACCCAGTACTGGGGCAGGAGTTCGGGAGTATTGCCATAACTCGTATAACGGATGCTTTTCGAAGGTTGAGGTAAATGATTTCCGAAGGTTTCTTGGTTATGTGTTGAAGGATGGATACAGCTGGATGTAGGATTTGCTATCTTTGGGTGAGATATTATGCTTCCCCTGTATCCCCAACACCTGATTGCATAACCAGAAAGGTTCGGGAGTTTCATAGGTGGGAATTCATGTAGCTCTAGTATTTCTTCCGCGGATATTTGGTTTGTGATTGGGTAATCCTCACCAAGTATTTGTTCTTGTCCGTACCTTGTTGTTTTATTCATCTACCTCTATCTAAGTGGCTTCTCAATTTATGGAAGTGTGACCATTTAATTGGAATGCATTCGTTCATTCTTGTTCGAATGTTAAGACTATATGTTGCAATTCCAATCCATTGATTCAGCTTGAATATATGTCTGTCAAGATGCTAACGGAGGTCACCCTCTTCAGGATGGCTCCTCCAACGCGTCAGAATCCTGAACCGCCGCCACCACCTCCACCTCCGGAGGCATGGCAAGCTGTGATGGCCACTACCAACGCCAACACGTAGATGCTTATGCAACTCTTGCAAGAGCGCAACCAAGGAAATCAAGGCCATGGCAACAACCAGAATCAGTTTGCTACACTCAACCAGTTCCTCGCAAACCAGCCAAAGACCTTCAGTAACTGTGTCGAGGCAACAAACGCTGATGATTGGCTCATGGATATCTGCAAGCATTTCGAGTGCAGCAACGTCAGGCTTGAGGACTTTGTCAAGTTTGCCTCGTTCCAACTCAAAGACCAAGCTGCTGAGTGGTATCAGCAATACAAAGATTCCAAAGGAGGTCATGTGATTACCTGGAATGAATTCCGTCAAGACTTCAAAGCTCACCACATTCCTCAGAGTGTTGTTGAGAGCAAGCGTGACGAGTTCCGCAATCTGAAGCAAGGCAGCTTGTCTGTTTACCGGTATAACATCCTGTTCCAGAAGCTCGCTCGTTTCGCTAAGCAAGACGTCCCTGACGAGAAGAGCATGATTTATCAGTTCAGGGGTGGCCTTAGAGAAGATCTCCAACTAGCCCTTGTGCTTTTTGAGCCGAAGAAGTATGATGAGTTCTACAATATGGCACTGAAACAAGAGGCTGCTCAACTCAAGTGCAATGCTTCCAAGAAATGAGTTAGGGATGCAACTCCTTCTTCCTCAACTCAAGTGGCAACTAAGCAGCAAAAGTATTGGTTGCCTCCTCCTCCGTTCCGCCAGCCTTATCAGCAGAAGAGCAAAGGTGGCAATGGATCTTCCCACCCACCCAACCCAGGCTTTCAGAACAAGACTTCGTCTCATGCTCCAAGATCAAGTGCTCCGTATCACCGTCCGCTTTCAGAAGTCACGTGCAACAAGTGTCAGCAGAAGGGTCACTATGCCAACAAATACTTCAATCAGAGGCATCTTCCTCCTCCTCCTCCTCCTGTGAGATCTGCCAGCACCGCAGTGGTCAAGCATAATCCCAAGCATGCCAAGGTCAACTTGATGAACGCAGCTCAGGCAGAGGACTTGTCAGATGTGATCATGGGTAACCTTCCTGTTAACGATGTTCCTGCAAAAGTTCTTTTTGACATTGGTGCATCGCATTGTTTCATTTCTAAACCTTTTGCATCAAAGTATGAGTGCGATTATCAACTTTTGCCAAGATCTTTATCAATTGTGTCCCCAGGCAAGCAAATGACAGCTAATATCTGCGTCCCGGATGTTACTATCACGTTGGGCGACTACAAATTTCTAGCGTCTCCTATTGTTCTTGGTGACTCGGATATTGATCTTATTCTCGGAATGGACTGACTTTCTAAGCACAAGGCTCAGCTTGATTGTGCTGCCAGGCAGATTCAATTGACACATTCGTCTGAGGATGTAATCATCTTTGCCGCTCGTGATGATACCATTCGACTGTTTTCTCTTAATGAGAAGGGCGAGCTGGATGCCATCTCTTAGATTCCAGTCGTTTGTGAATATCAAGACGTCTTTCCAGAAGAGCTTCCAGGAATGCCTCCTCACCGGCCAGTTGAATTCGTCATTGATCTTGAGCCTGGCACGGAACCTATTTGCAAACGTCCTTACAAGCTTGGACCTGAAGAGTTGAAGGAGCTGAAGAAACAACTCGATATTCAAGAGCGTATGGTCTCATCCGATCAAGTTCTTCTCCATGGGGTTGTGGTGTTCTTTTTGTCAAGAAGAAGGATGGAACAGACCGACTTTGTGTCGACTACCGGCCATTGAACAATAAGACCATAAAGAACAAGTACCCACTTCCCAACATCAATGAGCTTTTCGAACAACTCAAAGGTGCTCAAGTATTCTCCAAGCTTGACCTCCGTATGGGCTATCATCAGATTCGCATTCGTGAAGAAGATATCCCCAAGACAACATTCAGAACAAGCTATGGTTCATATGAATACACTGTCATGTCTTTTGGCCTTGTCAATGCTCCTCCAACATTCTCTCGCATGATGAACTTCATCTTCAACGCCTACACAAATGACTTCGTCTTGGTCTACCTCAATGACATTTTGGTCTTTTCCAAGAACAAGGAGGATCATGCCAAGCATTTGAGATTGGTGCTGGATAAACTCAGAGAACATCAGTTCTATGCGGAGTTTTCAAAGTGCGAGTTTTGGCTCGATGAGGTTCTCTACCTTGGACATATCATCTCCGCCAAGGGCATATCTGTTAATCCTGAGAAGGTGTCTGCAATTGTGAATTGGGAACCGCCTCAGAATGTGAAGCAACTCCGCAGCTTCCTTGGGCTCGCAAGCTATTGTCGAAGGTTCGTTGAGAACTTCTCTAAGATCGCGAAGCCTCTTTCCAACCTCCTACAGAAGCATGTGAAGTATGTCTGGTCGCCTGAATGTGACATCGCTTTCAACACCCTCAAACAGAAGTTAGTCACAGCTCCAGTTCTGACTCCTCCTGATGAATCCAAACCATTCGAGGTTTTCTGTGATGCTTCCCTTTAAGTGCTCGGTGTAGTGTTGATGCAAGAGAAGAAAGTTGTGGCCTATACCTCTCGCCAATTGAAGCCCAACGAAAAGAACTACCCCACTCATGACCTCGAGTTGGCGGCAGTTGTCCATGCTCTTTTAACAGGGAGAAATCTCTTGTTGGGAAGGAAAGTGGACATCTTCACTGATCATAAGAGTCTCAAGTACATCTTCACTCAGCCCAACCTCAACCTCAGGCAGACTCGTTGGGTCGAAATGATTCAAGAGTATAATCCGAGTATTGAATATACTCCATGCAAGGCCAATGTCATTGCTGATGCATTGAGCAGGAAGGCTTACTGCAACAGTTTGATTATCAAGCCATACCAACCAGAGCTTTGTGAAGCTTTCCGCAAACTTAATCTCCAAGTTGTTCCTCAAGGATTCCTTGCCAACCTCCAAGTCTCTCCTACTTTGGAAGATCAGATTCGTGAGGCTCAACTTCTTGATGCTATGGTGAAGAAGGTGAAGATTGGGATTTCCAAGAGTCAACCCAAGTACAAGTGCTATCGCCTTGATGACAAGGATACTCTATTCTTCGAGGATCGCATTGTTGTTCCTAAGGGTGACCTTCGTAAAGTCATTATGAACGAAGCTCACAATTCACTCCTCTCTATTCACCCTGGAAGTACAAAGATGTACCATGACCTCAAGCAGTCGTATTGGTGAACTCGAATGAAGCGCGAGATTGCTCAGTTCGTGAATGAATGTGATGTCTGCAGAAGAGTGAAAGCAGAACATGAAGGAAATATGCCCTAGAGGCAATAATAAAGTTATTATTTATTTCCTTATTTCATGATAAATGTTTATTATTCATGCTAGAATTGTATTAACCGGAAACATAATACATGTGTGAATACATAGACAAACAGAGTGTCACTAGTATGCCTCTACTTGACTAGCTCGTTAATCAAAGATGGTTATGTTTCCTAACCATAGACAAAGAGTTGTTATTTGATTAATGGGATCACATCATTAGGAGAATGATGTGATTGACTTGACCCATTCCGTTAGCTTAGCACTCGATCGTTTAGTATGTTGCTATTGCTTTCTTCATGACTTATACATGTTCCTATGACTATGAGATTATGCAACTCCCGTTTGCCGGAGGAACACTTTGTGTGCTACCAAACGTCACAACGTAACTGGGTGATTATAAAGGTACTCTACAGGTGTCTCCAAAGGTACATGTTGAGTTGGCGTATTTCGAGATTAGGATTTGTCACTCCGATTGTCAGAGAGGTATCTCTGGGCCCTCTCGGTAATGCACATCACATAAGCCTTGCAAGCATTGCAACTAATGAGTTAGTTGCGAGATGATGTATTACGAAATGAGTAAAGAGACTTGCCGGTAACGAGATTGAACTAGGTATTGAGATACCGACGATCGAATCTCGGGCAAGTAACATACCGATGACAAAGGGAACAACGTATGTTGTTATGCGGTCTGACCGATAAAAGATCTTCATAGAATATGTGGGAGCCAATATGAGCATCCAGGTTCCGCTATTGGTTATTGACCAAAGACGTGTCTCGGTCATGTCTACATTGTTCTCGAACCCGTAGGGTCCGCATGCTTAAGGTTTCGATGACAGTTATATTATGAGTTTATGAGTTTTGATGTACCAAAGTTAGTTCGGAGTCCCGGATATGATCACGGACATAACGAGGAGTCTCGAAATGGTTGAGACATAAAGATTGATATATTGGACGGCTATATTCGGACACCATAAGTGTTCCGGGGAAGTTTCGGATAAAACCGGAGTACCGGGGGGTTACCGGAACCCCCCGGGGGGTTAATGGGCCTCATAGGCTTAAAGTGGAGAAGAGGAGGGGCTGCCAGGGCAGGCCGCGCGCCCCCTCTCCCCCTAGTCCGAATTGGACAAGGAGGGAGGGGCGGCGCCCCCCCTTTCCTTCTTCTCCTCTCTCCCTTCCTTCCCCTCTCCTACTTGGACAAGGAAAGGGAGGGGAGTCCTACTCCCGGTAGGAGTAGGACTCCTCCTGCGTGCCTCCTACTAGGGCCGGCCGCACCCCCCTTGGATCCTTTATATACGGAGGCAAGGGGCACCCCTAGACACACAAGTTGATCCACGTGATCGTTTTCTTAGCCGTGTGCGGTGCCTCCTTCCACCATAATCCTCGATAATATTGTAGTGGTGCTTAGGCGAAGCCCTGCAACAGTTGAACATCAAGATCGTCACCATGCCGTCGTGCTGACGGAACTCTTCCCCGACACTTTGCTGGATCGGAGTCCGGGGATCGTCATCGAGCTGAACGTGTGCTGAAACTCGGATGTGCCGTAGTTTTGGTGCTTGGATCGGTCGGATCATAAAGACGTACGACTACATCAACCGCATTGATATAACGCTTCCGCTGTCGGTCTACAAGGGTACGTAGACCACACTTTCCCCTCGTTGCTATGCATCACCATGATCTTGCGTGTGCATAGGAAAATTTTGAAATTACTATGTTCCCCAACAATGGTATCAGAGTCTAGGTTTTATGTGTTGATGTTATATGCACGAGTAGAACACAAGTGAGTTGTGGGCGATATAAGTCATACTGCTTACCAGCATGTCATACTTTGGTTCGGCGGTATTGTTGGACGAAGCGGCCTGGACCGACATTACGCGTACGCTTACGCGAGACCGGTTCTCCCGACGTGCTTTGCACCAAGGTGGCTAGCGGGTGTCAGTTTCTCCAACTTTAGTTGAACCGAGTGTGGCTACGCCCAGTCCTTGCGAAGGTTAAAACAACACCAACTTGACAAACTATCATTGTGGTTTTGATGCGTAGGTAAGATTAGTTCTTGCTTAAGCCCATAGCAGCCACGTAAAACTTGCGACAACAAAGTAGAGGACGTCTAACTTGTTTTTGCAGGGCATGTTGTGATGTGATATGGTCAAGACATGATGCTAAATTTTATTGTATGAGATGATCATGTTTTGTAACCAAGTTATCGGCAACTGGCAGGAGCCATATGGTTGTCGTTTTATTGTATGCAATGCAACTGCGCTGTAATGCTTTACTTTATCACTAAGCGGTAGCAATAGTCGTGGAAGCATAAGATCGGCGAGACGACAACGATGCTACGATGGTGATCAAGGTGTCTCGCTGGTGACGATGGTGATCATGATGGTACTTCGGAGATGGAGATCACAAGTACAAGAAGATGATGGCCATATCATATCACTTATATTGATTGCATGTGATGTCTATCTTTTATGCATCTTATCTTGCTTTGATTGACGGTAGCATTATAAGATGATCTCTCACTAATTATCAAGTAGTGTTCTCCCTGAGTATGCACCGTTGACAAAGTTCGTCGTGCCCAGACACCACGTGATGATCGGGTGTGATAAGCTCTATGTCCATCTACAACGGGTGCAAGCCAGTTTTGCACACGCAGAATACTCAGGTTAAACTTGACGAGCCTAGCATATGCAGATATGGCCTCGGAACACTGAGACCGAAAGGTCGAGCGTGAATCATATAGTAGATATGATCAACATAGCGATGTTCACCATTGAAAACTACTCCATTTCACGTGATGATCGGTTATGGTTTAGTTGATTTGGATCACGTGATCACTTAGAGGATTAGAGGGATGTCTATCTAAGTGGGAGTTCTTAAGTAATATGATTAATTGAACTTTAATTTATCATGAACTTAGTCCTGGTAGTATTAGCATATCTATGTTGTAGATCAATAGCTCGCGTTGTTGCTTCCCTGTGTTTATTTTGATATGTTCCTAGAGAAAATTGTGTTGAAAGATGTTAGTAGCAACGATGCGGATTGGATCCGTGATCTGAGGTTTATCCTCATTACTGCACAGAAGAATTATGTCCTTGATGCACCGCTAGGTGACAGACCTATTACAGAAGCAGATGCAAACGTTATGAACGTTTGGCTAGCCCAATATGATGACTACTTGATAGTTTAGTGTGCCATGCTTAACGGCTTAGAATCGGGACTTCAAAGACGTTTTGAACGTCATGGACCATATGAGATGTTCCAGGAGTTGAAGTTAATATTTCAAGCAAATACCCGAGTTGAGAGATATGAAGTTTCCAACAAGTTCTATAGCTAAAAGATGGAGGAGAATCGCTCAACTAGTGAGCATGTGCTCAGATTGTCTGGGTACTACAATCGCTTGAATCAAGTGGGAGTTAATCTTCCAGATAAGATAGTGATTGACAGAATTCTCTAGTCACCATCACCAAGTTAGTAGAACTACGTGATGAACTATAGTATGCAAGGGATGACAAAAACGACTCCCGAGCTTTTCATGATGATGAAATCGATGAAGGTAGAAATCAAGAAAGAGCATCAAGTGTTGATGGTTGACAAGACCACTAGTTTCAAGAAAAGGGCAAAGGGAAGAAGGGGAACTTCAAGAAGAACGGCAAGCAAGTTGCTGCTCAAGTGAAGAAGCCCAAGTCTGGTCCTAAGCCTGAGACTAAGTGCTTCTACTGCAAAGGGACTGATCACTGGAAGCGGAACTACCCCAAGTGATTGGCGGATAAGAAGGATGGCAAAGTGAACATAAGTATATTTGATATACATGTTATTGATGTGTACTTTACTAGTGTTTATACCAACCCCTCAGTATTTGATACTAGTTCAGTTGCTAAGATTAGTAACTTGAAATGGGAGTTGCAGAATAAACAGAGACTAGTTAAGGGTGAAGTGATGATGTGTGTTGGAAGTGGTTCCAAGATTGATATGATCATCATCGCACACTCCCTATACTTTCGGGATTAGTGTTGAACCTAAATAAGTGTTATTTGGTGTTTGCGTTGAGCATGAATATGATTTGATCATGTTTACTGTAATATGGTTATTCATTTAAGTAAGAGAATAATTTGTTGTTCTATTTACATGAATAAAACCTTATATGGTTACACACCCAATGAAAATAGTTCATTGGATCTCGATCGTAGTGATACACATAATCATAATATTGAAACCAAAAGATGGAAAGTTAATAATGATAGTGCAGCTTATTTGTGGCACTGCCGTTTAGGTCATATTGGTGTAAAGAGCATGAAGAAACTCCATGCTGATGGGCTTTTGGAATCACTTGATTATGAATCAGTTGATGCTTGCGAACCATGCCTCATGGGTAAGATGACTAAGACTCCGTTCTTCGGAACAATGGAGCGAGCAACAGATTTGTTGGAAATCATACATACTGATGTATGTGGTCCGATGAATATTGAGGCTCGCGACAGGTATCGTTATTTTCTGATCTTCACAGATGATTTGAGCAGATATGAGTATATCTACTTGATGAAACACAAGTCTGAAATATTTGAGAAGTTCAAAGAATTTCAGAGTGAAGTGGAGAATCATCGTAACAAAAATAAAAGTTTCTATGATATGATCGCGGAAATAAAATATTTGAGTTAACGAGTTTGGCCTTCAGTTAAAAACAATGTGAAATAGTTTCACTACTCACGCCACCTGGAACACCACAGTGTAATGGTGTGTCCGAACGTCGTAACCGTACTTTATTAGATATGGTGCGATCTATGACGTCTCTTACTGATTTACCACTATCGTTTTGGGGTTATGCATTAGAGACAGCTACATTCACGTTAAATAGGGCACCATCTAAATCCATGGAGATGACACTGTATGAACTATGGTTTGGCGAGAAACCTAAGCTGTCGTTTCTTAAAATTTGGGACTGCGATGCTTATGTGAAAAAGTTTCAACATGATAAGCTTGAACCTAAATCGGAGAAGTAAATCTTCATAGGATACCCAAAAGAAAATGTTGGGTACACCTTCTATCACAGATCCGAAGGCAAGTTATTCATTGCTGAGAATGGATCCTTTCTAGAGAAGGAGTTTCTCTCGAAAGAAGTGAGTGGGAGGAAAGTAGAACTTGATGAGGTAACTGTACCTGCTCCCTTATTGGAAAGTAGTTCATCACATAAATCTGTTCCTGTGACTACTACACCAATTAGTGAGGAAGCTAATGATGATGATCATGTAACTTTAGATCAAGTTACTACCGAACCTCCTAGGTAAACCAGAATGAGATCCGCACCAGAGTGGTACGGTAAATCCTGTTCTGAAGGTCATGTTACTTGACCATGACGAGCCTACGAACTATGAGGAAGCGATGATGAGCCCAGATTCCGCGAAATGGCTTGAGGCCATGAAATCTGAGATGAGATCCATGTATGAGAACAAAGTATGGACTTTGATTGACTTGCCCAATGATCGGTGAGCCATTGAGATTAAAAGGATCTTCAAGAGGAAGACGGGCGTTGATAGTAGTGTTACTATCTACAAAGCTAGAATTGTCGCAAATGGTTTTCGACAAGTTCAAAGTGTTGACTACGATGAGAGTTTCTCACTCGTATCTATGCTTAAGTCTGTCCGAATCATGTTAGCAATTGCCGCATTTTATGAAATCTGGCAAATGGATAAACAAAACTGCATTCCTTAATGGATTTATTAAAGAAGAGTTGTATATGATGAAACCGGAAGGTTTTGTCAATCCTAAAGGTACTAACAAAATATGCAAGCTCCAGCGATCCATCTATGGACTGGTGCAAGCATCTCGGAGTTCGAATATACACTTTGATAAGTTGATCAAAGCATATAGTTTTATACAGACTTGCGGTGAAGCCTGTATTTACAAGAAAGTGAGTGGGAGCACTACATCATTTCTGATAAGTATATGTGAAAGACATATTGTTGATCGGAGATAATGTAGAATTATTCTGCAAAGCATAAAGGAATATTTGAAAGAAGTTTTTCAAAGAAAGACCTTGGTGAAGCTGCTTACATATTGAGCATCAAGATCTATAGAGATAGATCAAGATGCTTGATAAGTTTTTCAATGAGTACATACCTTGACAAGATTTTGAAGTAGTTCAAAATGGAACAGTCAAAGAAGAAGTTCTTGCCTGTGTTACAAGGTGTGAAGTTGAGTAAGACTCAAAACCCGACCACGGTAGAAGATAGAGAGAGAATGAAAGTCATTCCCTATGCCTTAGCCATAGGTTCTATAAAGTATGCCATGCTGTGTACCAGACCTATTGTATACCCTGACCTGAGTTTGGCAAGGGAGTACAATAGTGATCTAGGAGTAGATCACTGGACATTGGTCAAAATTATCCTTAGTAGAATAAGGATATGTTTCTCGATTATGGAGGTGACAAAAGGTTTGTCGTAAAGGGTTACGTCGATGCAAGTTTTGACACTGATCCAGATGACTCTAAGTCTCAATCTGGATACATATTGAAAGTGGGAGCAATTAGCTAAAGTAGCTCCATGCAGAGCATTGTTGACATAGATATTTGAAAATACTTACGGATCTGAATATAACAGACCCGTTGACTAAAATTATCTCACAAGCAAAACATGATCACACCTTAGTACTCTTTGGGTGTTAATCACATAGCGATGTGAACTAGATTACTGACTCTAGTCAATCCTTTGGGTGTTGGTCACATATCGATGTGAACTATGGGTGTTAACCACATAAAGATGTGAACTATTGATGTTAGATCACATGGCGATGCGAACTAGATTATTGACTCTAGTGCAAGTGGGAGACTGAAGGAAATATGCCCTAGAGGCAATAATAAAGTTACTATTTATTTCCTTATTTCATGATAAATGTTTATTATTCATGCTAGAATTGTATTAACCGGAAACATAATACATGTGTGAATACATAGACAAACAGAGTGTCACTAGTATGCCTCTACTTGACTAGCTCGTTAATCAAAGATGGTTATGTTTCCTAACCATAGACAAAGAGTTGTTATTTGATTAATGGGATCACATCATTAGGAGAATGATGTGATTGACTTGACCCATTCCGTTAGCTTAGCACTCGATCGTTTAGTATGTTGCTATTGCTTTATTCATGACTTATACATGTTCCTATGACTATGAGATTATGCAATTTGCCGGAGGAACACTTTGTGTGCTACCAAACGTCACAACATAACTGGGTGATTATAAAGGTACTCTACAGGTGTCTCCAAAGGTACATGTTGAGTTGGCGTATTTTGAGATTAGGATTTGTCACTCCGATTGTCGGAGAGGTATCTCTGGGCCCTCTCGGTAATGCACATCACATAAGCCTTGCAAGCATTGCAACTAATGAGTTAGTTGTGAGATGATGTATTACGAAACGAGTAAAGAGACTTGCCGGTAACGAGATTGAACTAGGTATTGAGATACCGACGATCGAATCTCGGGCAAGTAACATACCGATGACAAAGGGAACAACGTATGTTATTATGCGGTCTGACCGATAAAAGATCTTCGTAGAATATGTGGGAGCCAATATGAGCATCCAGGTTCCGCTATTGGTTATTGACCAGAGACGTGTCTCGGTCATGTCTACATGGTTCTCGAACCCGTAGGGTCCGCACGCTTAAGGTTTCGATGATAGTTATATTATGAGTTTATGAGTTTTGATGTACCGAAGTTAGTTCGGAGTCCCGGATATGATCACGGACATAACGAGGAGTCTCGAAATGGTCGAGACATAAAGATTGATATATTGGACGGCTATATTCGGACACCGGAAGTGTTCCGGGGAAGTTTCGGATAAAACCGGAGTACCGGGGGGTTACCGGAACCCCCCGGGGGGTTAATGGGCCTCATGGGCCTAAAGTGGAGAAGAGGAGGGGCTGCCAGGGCAGGCCGCACACCCCCTCTCCCCCTAGTCCGAATTGGACAAGGAGGAAGGGGCGGCGCCCCCCCTTTCCTTCCTCTCCTCTCTCCCTTCCTCCCCCCTCTCCTACTTGGACAAGGAAAGGGAGGGGAGTCCTACTCCCGGTAGGAGTACGACTCCTCCTGCGTGCCTCCTACTAGGGCCGGCTGCACCCCCCTTGGATCCTTTATATACGGAGGCAAGGGGCACCCCTAGACACACAAGTTGATCCACGTGATCGTTTTCTTAGCCGTGTGCGGTGCCCCCTTCCACCATAATCCTCGATAATATTGTAGTGGTGCTTAGGCGAAGCTCTGCAACAGTTGAACATCAAGATCATCACCACGCCGTCGTGCTGACGGAACTCTTCCCCGACACTTTGCTGGATCGGAGTCCGGGGATCGTCATCGAGCTGAACGTGTGCTGAAACTCGGAGGTGCCGTAGTTTTGGTGCTTGGATCGGTCGGATCGTAAAGACGTACGACTACATCAACCGCGTTGATATAACGCTTCCGCTGTCGGTCTACAAGGGTACATAGACCACTCTCCCCTCGTTGCTATGCATCACCATGATCTTGCGTGTGCGTAGGAAAATTTTGAAATTACTACGTTCCCCAACAGAACACCAACGGCCAGCTAGTCTCCTCCAACCTCTTGCCATTCCAGAATGGAAGTTTGATCATATTGAGATGGACTTCTTGACTGTATTTCCCAAGTCCAAGCATGGCAATGATGCTATCTTCGTTGTCATCGACAAGCTCACCAAAGTGGCTCATTTTCTTCCTATCAAAGAATCTATCACAGCAGCTCAGTTGGCAGAGCTATATACCTCCAGGATTGTCCCTCTGCATGACATTCCGCAGTTGATATCTTCAGATAGTGGTAGCATCTTCACCAAGTTCTGGGATTCTTTTCAGAAGACCATGGGCACCAACATTCGCTTCAGTACAGCTTTCCATCCTCAAACTAGTGGCCAAGTCGAGCGAGTCAATCAAATTCTTGAAGATATGCTTAGGGCTTGTGTCATTTCTTTCGGTATGAAGTGGGAAGATTGTCTTCCATATGCCGAGTTCTCCTACAACAACATCTTCCAAGCGAGTTCGGACAAGGCCCCATTCGAGATTCTCTATGGCAGGAAGTGTCGTACTACTCTTAACTGGTCAGAGACTGGTGAACGCGAACTTCTTAGAAATGACCTGATCACAGAGGCTGAAGAAATGTGCAAAGTCATTCGTGAAAATCTCAAAGCCGCGTAATCGTGCCAGAAGAGTTACTATGATAGCAAGCATCATGACTTTGCTTTCGAGATCGGAGACCATGTCTACCTCCGCGTCTCTCCAATGAAAGGCACTCGTCGCTTCGGTATCAAAGGGAAGCCTGCCCCTAGATACGTGGGTCCTTTCAAGATCATTGGCAAAAGAGGCGATCTCGCCTATCAACTTGAGCTTCCATCCAACTTTGCAAACATGCACGACGTGTTTCATGTGTCTCAGCTCCGCAAGTGTTTCAAGACTCCTGACCGCACCATCAACTTCGAATAGATTGATCTCCAAGAAGACATGTCTTATCATGAGCATCCCATTGCTATTCTTGAAGAAACTGAGCGCAAGACTCGCAACAAGTCTATCAAATTCCTGAAAGTGAAGTGGTCACATCATTCCGACCGTGAAGCCACCTGGGAATGCGAGGACCACCTCTGTTCTGAATACCCGGAGTTTTTCCAGTCCTAGATCACGGGACAAGATCCTATCGTAGTGGTGGAGTGTTCTAACGCCCCATATGTAACCTGCCATATTTGTATTCCAACTCTTGCCATTTTCGGCACTAAGTTATGATATTCCTCGTTGTTGGGTTTTTGTCTTTGTGTTGCTTTTGTCTTTGTCATGCATCTCATATCATGTCATCATGTGTATCGTGTTTGCATACGTGTTCGTCTCATGCATCCGAGCTTTTTCCCCGTTGTCCGTTTTGCATTCCGGCGCTTCTATGTCCTCCGGTGTCTCCTTTTACCTCTTTTCGTGTGCGGGTGTTAAACGTTCTCGGATTGGACCGAGACTTGCCAGGCGGCCTTGGTTTACTACCGGTAGACCACCTGTCAAGTTTCGTGCCATTTGGACTTCGTTTGATACTCCAACGGTTAACCGGGGAACTGTAAAGGCCTCGTGTGTGTTGCAGCCCAACACCTCTCCAAAGTGGCCCAAAAACCCACCTAAACCCCCTCCATCATCTCGGTCGTTCAATCACGATCGTGTGGTCGAAAACCGCACCTCATTTGGACTCTCCTAGCTCCCTCTACCTATAAATATGTGATCCCCTCCAAAAATTCGCGGACGAAACCCTAGCCCCGCTCCTCTGCGCCGCCGGACATGTCCTTCCCGCACCGGACACGTCCAGCCTCCACCTCACTCCGGCGAATCACGCGCTGACACGTCATCGCGCCGCCGCCCTCGCCCACTCACATCGCGCCATCTGTCGCCGCCGCTCCCCTCGCACCGCGCCACGGCCCGCAGAGCCCATCCGGGGCCCGCCTGGCCCGTTCGCCGCCGCTGTGACCCGCGCCGCCCGTGCGCCCCGCCGCCGTCCACCCGCTCGCCCCGCGCCGCCTCCTGCTGGCGAGCTCGCCCACTCACGCCGGCCTTCGCCTTCGCCAGCTCCGCCGCTCCGCTCCCCGCCGCCGTGCCGGCAACCGCGCCGCCCGGTCGCCGCCCGCATGCCCGCGCCTCGCCCTCCACCGCGCGCCGTCCTCCGGCCCGGAGCCGGTCGGTGCTCGCCGCCCCGACCCCGGTGGCGCTTCTCCTCGTCCGCCCGACCATCTCCGGCCACCCTCCGGCCATCTCCGTCGTCTCCGGCGAGGTCCGGTGGATCAGGACCAGATCCACCAGTTCGTCCAACCAAACAGCACCCTCCGTCCCAGATCTCGTCGTCCCACTCCACTCCATCCCATTGACTTCTCGGAGGGGTATAATTTCGACTAAGTTCCAGTAATTTTTTAGCATTTTTCATCGCATCATAACTTTTCACCCGTGGCTCCGTTTTGGGCGTGTAGCCTATCAAATTGTTCGTCTCGACGTGTACTTCATTTCATTTCATTGCACTATGTTCATTTGAGCTCATCTTGATGCCCTAAATGCTGTTGCAAGAGTGCTATGTAATGTTAGTTTCAGAATCTTATCAGATATTGGTCATTTCTCATTTTTGCCATGATTAATGTGTGCCTCCTATGAACTTGAGCCCTACATGTGTTTTGAAGTATGCCATGCCATCTTTACAGGGGTGTGTGCCATGTATTTTTGTGATCTTTGTGGTGACTAGCACAAGCATGCAAAGTAGCTCTCGTGATGTTGCTGATTTTAGGGACTTAGAAATCTTCTAAGTCTTTTCCCTGATAATATTTTTATGCCATGTATTCATGTTGCTACAGAGTGATCCATGCCTCTTTTGAGCATGTTCAGTAAGGATCATTTTGAGACATTGTTGTGCTCTATCCATCCATGTCTTTGTTTGCATTTTTGGAGCACCTTAGCATGACTCAATCTTGCTCTATTTTCGCTATCAAATGTTCCTGGCAGATTGTTTACATGTTATTCAATTTTGCCGGGGTTGATGTAGTTGATCCGTGCATGCTATGAGGTTGTTCTTACCATGTTTAGCTTCTATGCCATGTCTACTTGCTAGGTGTATGCTTAGTTTGTCATGAAATGCCTTGTGGTGAGTGTGTCGAGCTCGCAAACATGCCTACGTGAATCGGTTTTGCCATGTTCCAGTTTTCTGCCAAGTCTGAATCTGTTAACGAAAGTTGCTATGTTCACATGGTTGCCATTGTATTTTCTAATCCCTTTTGGGTTATGGTCAGTAGGGGACTTTTGTTGTATGCTTTGAGTAGCTTCATGCCATGCCTTGCTTTGCCATGATATGTTCCTGTAGCATGTTGTTATCTTGCTCTAAACTTTGCTTCCTGATGTTAATTCCTGACATGTTATTTTCACTAAGTCTATAACCTGATATCTTTTGCACTTTTGCCATGCTTGTTTGAACCCGCTATTGAGTGATTTAGCCGTAGCTCAGTGTTCATCTTTTGTCAAGCATCTTGAGTGGATCACTTCCATGTGCATTGTTGCTATGTTAGGGCGCAGTAGCTTGTTGCTCTTGATGCATTTAGATGGCCTCGTGCTGTTAATCGCAGATCAGTGCCATATGTGTTCTGCTTGTCATTTGCAAACCATGCATCCGATTCCGGTGATCTTTATGTCAATTTCGACCAAAATCAACTCATCTTTCCAGTGGCACTCTTGGTTTTCCAAGTTGGGGCCAGGTTCAATCTTTCCTTTCCGAAGCATACATATGCATTACATATTACATCCCGCATATCATGCCATGTTTTTCATCATGTTGCTTGCGCATTGCACCGTGGTTGATTGCGGTTCCCTTTGTTTGTGTTCTTTCTTTGGGTAGAGCCGGGAGACGAGTACGTGATCGAGGAACCCGTTGAGTACGCTTACGAGGATCAAGCTAACGTCAACTCGGAGAACTTTGCAGGCAAGATGACCATACCCTCGAAATCACTTCTATCTTTGCTTGCTAGATGCTCGCTCTTTTGCTATGCCTATGCTACGATACCTACCACTTGCTTATCATGCCTCCCATATTTCCATGTCAAACCTCTAACCCACCTTGTCCAAGCAAACCGTTGTTTGGCTATGTTACCGCTTTGCTCAGCCCCTCTTATAGCGTTGTTAGTTGCGGGTGAAGATTGGAGCTTGTTCCTTGTTGGAACATGTTTATTGTTGGGATATCACAATATCTCTTATTTATTTAATGCATCTATATACTTGGTAAAGGGTGGAAGGCTCGGCCTTATGCCTGGTGTTTTGTTCCACTCTTGCCGCCCTATTTTACGTCATACCGGTGTTATGTTCCTTGATTTTGCGTTCCTTACGCGGTTGGGTTATAATGGGAACCCCTTGACAGTTCGCCTTGAATAAAACTCCTCCAGCAAGGCCCAACCTTGGTTTTACCATTTGCCACCTAGCTTTTTCCCTTGGGTCGGCAACCCAAGGGTCATCTTTATTTTAAACCCCCGGACCAGTGCTCCTCTGAGTGTTGGTCCAAACTAGAGTCCTTTGCAGCGCCCCCTCGGGGAAACTCGAGGTTTGGTTTTAGCTATACGGAGCGCTCATCCAGTGTGCCCTGAGAACGAGATATGTGCAGCTTGAAGGAAATATGCCCTAGAGGCAATAATAAAGTTATTATTTATTTCCTTATATCATGATAAATGTTTATTATTCATGCTAGAATTGTATTAACCGGAAACGTAATACTTGTGTGAATACATAGACAAACAAAGTGTCACTAGTATGCCTCTACTTGACTAGCTCGTTAATCGAAGATGGTTATGTTTCCTAACCATAGACATGAGTTGTCATTTGATTAACGGGATCACATCATTAGGAGAATGATGTGATTGACATGATCCATTCTATTAGCTTAGCACCCGATCGTTTAGTATGTTGCTATTGCTTTCTTCATGACTTATACATGTTCCTATGACTACGAGATTATGCAACTCCCGTTTACCGAAGGAACACTTTGTGTGCTACCAAATGTCACAACGTAACTGGGTGATTATAAAGGTGCTCTACAGGTGTCCCAAAGGTACATGTTGGGTTGGCGTATTTCGAGATTAGGATTTGTCGCTCCGATTGTCGGAGAGGTATCTCTGGGCCCTCTCGGTAATGCACATCACTTAAGCCTTGCAAGCAATGCAACTAATAAGTTAGTTGCAAGATGATGTATTACGGAACGAGTAAAGAGACTTGCCGGTAATGAGATTGAACTAGGTATTGAGATACCGACGATCGAATCTTAGGCAAGTAACATACCGATGACAAAGGGAACAACGTATGTTGTTATGCGGTCTGACCGATAAAGATCTTCGTAGAATATGTAGGAGCCAATATGAGCATCCAGGTTCCGCTATTGGTTATTGATTGGAGACGTGTCTCGGTCATGTCTACATTGTTCTCGAACCCGTAGGGTCCGCACGCTTAATGTTACGATGACAGTTTCATTATGAGTTTATATATTTTGATGTACCGAAGGTTGTTCGGAGTCCCGGATGTGACCACAGACTTGACGAGGAGTCTCGAAATGGTCGAGACATAAAGATCGATATATTGGACAACTATATTTGGACACCGGAAAGGTTCTGGGTGAGATTGGGACAATACCGGATCACCGGAAGGTTATCGGAACCCCCCCGGAGGTATATGGGCCTTATTGGGCCTTTGTGGAAAGGAGGGGAAAGGAGCAAGGGAGGGGGCGCCCCCCCAAGCCCAATCCGAATTGGGAGGGGGGCCGGCCCCCCTTTCCTTCCTCCCTCCTTCCTTTTCCTTCCCTCTCCTACTCCTAATAGGAAAAGGGGGAGTCCTACTCCCGGTGGGAGTTGGACTCCCCCCCTTGGGCGCGCCGTCCTCCTTGGCCGGCCCCCTCCTCCACTCCTTTATATACGGGGGCAGGGGGGAACCCCAGAGACACAACAATTGATCATTGATCTCTTAGCCGTGTGCGGTGCCCCCCTCCACCATAATCCTCGATAATATTGTAGCGGTGCTTAGGCGAAGCCCTACGACGGTAGAACATCAAGATCGTCACCACGCCGTCGTGCTGACGGAACTCATCCCCGATACTTTGCTGGATCGGAGTCCGGGGATCGTCATTGAGCTGAACGTGTGCAAAAACTCGGAGGTGCCGTAGTTTCGGTGCTTGATCGGTCGGGCCGTGAAGACGTATGACTACATCAACCGTGTTGTGCTAATGCTTCCGCTTCCGGTCTACGAGGGTACATAGACAACACTCTCTCCTCTCGTTGCTGTGCATCACCATGATCTTGCGTGTGCGTAGGAATTTTTTTTTTGAAATTACTACGTTCCCCATTAGTGGTATCAGAGCCTAGGTTTTATGTGTTGATGTTATATGCATGAGTAGAACACAAGTGAGTTGTGGGCGATATAAGTCATACTGCTTACCAGCATGTCATACTTTGGTTCGGCGGTATTGTTGGATGAAGCGGCCCGGACCGACATTACGCGTACGCTTATGCGGGACTGGTTCTACCGACGTGCTTTGCACACAGGTGGCTGGCGGGTGTCAGTTTCTCCAACTTTAGTTGAACCGAGTGTGGCTACGCCCGGTCCTTGCGAAGGTTAAAACAGCACCAACTTGACAAACTATCGTTGTGGTTTTTGATGCGTAGGTAAGATTGGTTCTTGCTAAGCCCGTAGCAGCCATGTAAAGCTTGCAACAAACAAAGTAGAGGACGTCTAACTTGTTTTTGCAGGGCATGTTGTGATGTGATATGGTCAAGGCATGATGCTAAATTTTATTGTATGAGATGATCATGTTTTGTAACCAAGTTATCGGCAACTGGCAGGAGCCATATGGTTGTCGCTTTATTGTATGCAATGCAATCGCCCTGTAATGCTTTACTTTATCACTAAGCGGTAGCGATAGTCGTAGAAGCATAAGATTGGCGAGACGACAACGATGCTACGATGAAGATCAAGGTGTCGCGCCAGTGATGATGGTGATCATGACGATGCTTCGGAGATGGAGATCACAAGCACAAGATGATGATGGCCATATCATATCACTTATATTGATTGCATGTGATGTTTATATTTTATGCATCTTATCTTGCTTTGATTGACGGTAGCATTATAAGATGATCTCTCACTAAATTTCAAGATAAAAGTGTTCTCCCTGAGTATGCACCGTTGCAAAGTTCGTCGTTCCCAGACACCACGTGATGATCGGGTGTGATAAGCTCTACGTCCATCTACAACGGGTGCAAGCCAGTTTTGCACACGCAGAATACTCAGGTTAAACTTGACGAGCCTAGCATATGCAGATATGGCCTCGGAACACTGAGACCGAAAGGTCAAGCGTGAATCATATAGTAGATATGATCAACATAGTGATGTTCACCATTGAAAACTACTCCATTTCACGTGATGATCGGTTATGGTTTAGTTGATTTGGATCACGTGATCACTTAGAAGATTAGAGGGATGTCTTTCTAAGTGGGAGTTCTTAAGTAATATGATTAATTGAACTTAAATTTATCATGAACTTAGTACCTGATAGTATCTTGCTTGTTTATGTTTGATTGTAGATAGATGGCCCGTGCTGTTGTTCCGTTGAATTTTAATGCGTTCCTTGAGAAAGCAAAGTTGAAAGATGATGGTAGCAATTATACGGACTGGGTCCGTAACTTGAGGATTATCCTCATTGCTGCATAGAAGAATTACGTCCTGGAAGCACCGCTGGGTGCCAGGCCTGCTGCTGATGCAACTGATGATGTTAAGAACGTCTGGCAGAGCAAAGCTGATGACTACTCGATAGTTCAATGTGCCATGCATTACGGCTTAGAACCGGGTCTTCAACGACGTTTTGAACGTCATGGAGCATATGAGATGTTCCAGGAGTTGAAGCTAATATTTCAAGGAAATGCCCGGATTGAGATATATGAAGTCTCCAATAAGTTCTATAGCTGCAAGATGGAGGAGAACAGTTCTGTCAGTGAGCATATACTCAAAATGTCTGGGTATAATAATCACTTGATTCAACTAGGAGTTAATCTTCCGGATGATTGCGTCATTGACAGAATTCTCCAATCACTTCCACCTAGCTACAAGAGCTTCGTGATGAACTATAATATGCAAGGGATGGATAAGACAATTCCCGAGCTCTTCGCAATGCTAAAAGCTGTGGAGGTAGAAATCAAGAAGGAGCATCAAGTGTTGATGGTCAACAAGACCACTAGTTTCAAGAAAAAGGGCAAGGGGAAGAAGAAGGGGAACTTCAAGAAGAACAGCAAGCAAGTTTCTCCTCATGAGAAGAAACCCAAGTCTGGACCTAAGCCTGAAACCGAGTGCTTCTACTACAAGCAGACAGGTCACTGGAAGCGGAACTGCCCAAAGTATTTGGCGGATAAGAAGGATGGCAAGGTGAACAAAGGTATATGTGATATACATTTATTGATGTGTACCTTACTAGAGCTCACAGTAGCACCTGGGTATTTGATACTGGTTCTATTGCTAATATTTGCAACTCGAAACAGGGACTACGAATTAAGCGAACACTGGCGAAGGACGAGGTGACGATGCGCGTGGGAAATGGTTCCAAAGTCGATGTGATCGCGGTCGGCACGCTACCTCTACATCTACCATCGGGATTAGTATTAGACCTAAATAATTGTTATTTGGTGCCAGCGTTAAGCATGGACATTATATCTGGATCTTGTTTGATGCGAGACGGTTATTCATTTAAATCAGAGAATAATGGTTGTTCTATTTATATGAGTAATATCTTTTATGGTCATGCACCCTTGAAGAGTGGTCTATTTTTGATGAATCTCGATAGTAGTGATACACATATTCATAATGTTGAAGCCAAAAGATGCAGAGTTGATAATGATAGTGCAACTTATTTATGGCACTACCATTTAGGTCATATCGGTGTAAAGCGCATGAAGAAACTCCATACTGATGGACTTTTGGAACCACTTGATTATGAATCACTTGGTACTTGCGAACCGTGCCTCATGGGCAAGATGACTAAAACGCCGTTCTCCGGTACTATGGAGAGAGCAACAGATTTGTTGGAAATCATACATATACAGATGTATGTGGTCCAATGAATGTTGAAGCTCGTGGCGGATATCGTTATTTTCTCACCTTCATAGATGATTTAAGCAGATATGGGTATATCTACTTAATGAAACATAAGTCTGAAACATTTGAAAAGTTCAAAGAATTTCAGAGTGAAGTTGAAAATCATCGTAACAAGAAAATAAAGTTTCTACGATCTGATCGTGGAGGAGAATATTTGAGTTACAAGTTTGGTTTACATTTGAAACAATGCGGAATAGTTTCGCAACTCACGCCACCCGGAACACCACAGCGCAATGGTGTGTCCGAACGTCGTAATCGTACTTTACTTGATATGGTGCGATCTATGATGTCTCTTACAGATTTACCGCTATCGTTTTGGGGTTATGCTTTAGAGACGGCCGCATTCACGTTAAATAGGGCACCATCAAAATCCGTTGAGACGACGCCTTATGAACTATGGTTTGGCAAGAAACCAAAGTTGTCATTTCTGAAAGTTTGGGGCTGCGATGCTTGATGAGGACATCAATACCATTGTTACACCCACAGCCCCTACTGTTACATATACTGGACCAATTACTAGAGCTCGCGCACGCCAATTAAATTACCAGGTACTTTCGTTTCTTGGTAATGATTCTAATGTTCATGAGATTATGATGCTGCCTAAATTGGATACATTTGTTTTGCTTACAAATGAAGGGCCTAGCTTGGAGAAGGATGAACATTGGAGCAAGAACACGCATGGAGTTGATGGCATGCGCAAGGGGATCAAGAACGGAGTTACAAGTGATGATTTCAGGACTTTGAAGCCGCCATAAGGAGTGCATGAAGCCTTGGACGAAATATACAAGATGCCACTTCATAATATTCGTCCATAGGCTATTCTAGGTGCTGCGTCACCTTATTAATGGGCCAGGCCCATGTAATTTCGAAATACTTAAGTATAGGCTATTTTTAGAGTCCGTATGTGTGGGGAAACAAGAGTTAGGGTTGGTTTCGGACCCCACCCTCAAGGGCCACGAAATTCCCCCCTCTTCCTCCATATATACAGCCCTTAGGGTGTCGTTTAGACTTTGGGTTTTGTTTAGATTAAAAGTTCGCCATAGCTGCAACTTCGCGTACTTCGTTTGTGTCCAACGACCAGACCAAGATGTCACAGAACCCCACCTTGATCAATAAAGCTTTCATCTTATATTCGCAATATCCCGATTGCAATCTCAGTTTCTTGCTTGTTCTTCGTTTGCTCGCAGGAAACAGACCCTCGTGGTCAGGTTGATCGTGCTCCGGCGTGGTCAATAACCCTCTGAAGTTGGTTTAGCGATTGCTAAGGCGCGACGTCTCGCACGTTCGTAGTCGGATCATCAAGGTCGACTCCCACAGAAAACGATAGCCACCATCTCATCGAAACATCGGGACACCTTAGCCTCTAACAAGTGGTATCAGATTTCCAGGTTGCTCGGTGAGATTTTTATAGTTTTTTGTAGATTAGATCGAGTCTGTTCTTCATACCTACAGTCCACGAAAAAAAAGCCACACAAAAAAAATAGGGTTAGTTCATCATATCCGAACCAATCTGAGCCTTTGCATAATCTTTTTAGGGCTTTTGCTTTGTTGAATTTGCGGTTGCATCGTCGTGTCAAGTTGCTGGTCTTAGAGTCTAGTCTTTTAGAGTTTCGAGTTCTGGTCATAAGTTGTCACGCCGCCGCCGCACCATCATCATCGCCCATCTACCACTTTTGCTTATCCGCCACCGCTCTGAATCCATATCCATATACCACTACCAATCCGTATCCATATACCACCACCAATCTCTATCCATATACCACCACCGCTACCATATACCACCACCGCTGCCATATACCACAACCATATATCCACCACCAATCCGAGTTCTTCTCATATTAGGTTTGTTCTTGAGATCAATCTAAATTCCGAGTCGTGTTTCCTTGCCTGCGTAGGTCTCGGAAAACAAAAATTCACGGGCAGTTTTTAGGCCAAAATTTTCACGGGCAAATTTTTTTCCCTATCCTATTTTTAGGCTTTTCTGAGTCTTTTGAGCCACGTGCCATCATAGTGATTTTTTGTCGCACTTTTTCGTCGTCGCTGCCCTGATTTCTGAAAAAAAAGTGGAATTTTTTTTTCATGCCCATCCTATCAGTTTGATGAGGGAAGAGTTTTGAGACACTCGCCATTATAGTGATTTTTCGCAAAAAAAAGAGGAGCTCAGAAAAAAGGAGCGCAAAAAAAAAGAGCGAAAAAAAAAGTTCCATAGTGTGCTTTTCCCTTATTTACGTGCAGCACCGTGATTTTGTTAGTGTTCTAGGCTCGCGTCTCTAGCACGGTCTAGCCTAGGACCAGCACAGTACCGTCGTTGAGCGTTTATTCAACTTTGCATCTCTGAATTGATTATTGCTGACCCTTTTTGCTACCATACTATAAGCCTTCCCAGCTCCACATACATCTACGTCGTGCGTTTGACTCTCCCTGGCAATCGCTCTATCCAAGCTTTTGAGAGTTTTTGACTACAACGGTTGCCGATCACCGCCTGCTGCTGGGTAAGAACTGGTAAGAATTTGAGATTTGCTTGACGGATTTGTGACACCCGCCACCACCACCACTTGTTAGTAGTCTGTAGGATCATATTCTTGTGTGTTTCTATTGCTGCTAACCATGCCAGGATCACAAGCCGACGAGACTGACTGGGAGAACTTGACGAACAAGGAGCTTCATGATACGTTTCAGCAAATGATGAATGGACAGGTGCAAGATGTGATAAACAGATTTGAAGAGGCCATGGAGAAGATAGATGGCATGGAGAAGACGTTTGAAACAAAGCTCGATAACAAGTTTGCTGAATTGCTTTCGCGTTTTCCACCACCACCACCGGCTGCTCCTGCCGCACCTCTGCAACAATAGCAACAACACCGACTACCTCCACGTCGGGAAACAGCCCTCCGCCGAGTGAGCCGTGTCCCTCTTCAGTCGGGCCAAACTGCTGGTGCTGCTGTTGATACTTCTGTGGCTCCTACTGCTGATGTGGAGGAGGATGCTTATGTGGGAGATTATGAGGATGAGGTTGATCAAAATCAGAACTACGTGCCACCAACAGCACAGCAACCACCAGGTCGTCCACATGCAAATAATGGCAATGGTAGGGCTCACCCTCAGGTACGAGATCATGACCATCTCCCTAAACTAAAATTGAATATTCCACCATTTGAGGGTAGATATGTTCCTGATATATATCTTACTTGGGAGTTAGAAACTGAATAACGATTTACATGTTTACAATATCCCGAGGAGAGACGTGTTCCTGCTGCTGTTTGTGCTTTCACTAGTTTTGCATGTGTTTGGTGGTCTGAGCATTGTAGATTATATCCTATTCCGGCTACTTGGGCTGCTTTGAAAACTGCTATGCGTACTCGTTGGGTTCCACCATATTATCAACGTGAATTACTTCAAAAATTGCAGCGCTTAAGACAGGGAAAAAATTCTGTAGAAGAATATTATCAGGAATTACAAACTGGCATGATTAGATGTGGTATTGTTGAGGAGAATGAAGCTATGCTTGCACGTTTTATGGGTGGATTAAATAGAGAGATTCAGACGATTCTAGAGTATAAGGAATATACTAATATCACTCGTTTATTCCATCTTGCTTGTAAAGCTGAACGTGAAGTGCAGGATCGACAGGCATTGGCGCGGACTACCTTTTCTGCAGGTCGACCTTCATCATGGACACCACGTGCATCATCTACTTCCACACGTTCTGCTACACCGGCGCCTCCGTCGGCTGCCACCTCCAACCGTGATACAATAAAGCAGGCACAATCACCACTATCTGCCAAGAGCACACCTTCTGGGCCTGCAAAGAGCTCTTCTTCATCCATGGCATCAACAGGGCAAACACATGATATTATTTGTCGACGTTGCAAGGGTGGAGGTCATTATGCGAGAGAATGCCCATCTAAGCGTGTGATGATTGTTACTAAGGATGGTGGGTATGAGTCCGCTAGTGACTATGATGAGGAGACTTTGGCTCTTATTACACGTGACGAACACAGTGGAGACGATTCTGATCATGAGACGCAATACATGGCTCCTGAAGATGCTGACAGGTATGAAAGTTTAGTTGCTCAACGTGTTTTGAGTCTGCAGGTTACACAAGCTGAGCAAAATCAGAGGCATAATTTGTTCCATACAAAGGGAGTTGTGAAGGAATGTTCTGTTCACGTGATCATAGATGGAGGGAGCTGCAATAACTTGGCTAGCATGGAGATGGTGGAGAAGCTATCTCTCACCACAAGACCACATCCACATCCTTACTACATCCAATGGTTCAACAACAGCGGCAAGGTTAAGGTAACACGTACTGTTCGTGTGCATTTTAGTATCTCTACATATGCTGATTATGTTGATTGTGATGTGGTACCTATGCAAGCATGTTCCTTATTACTTGGTAGACCATGGCAATTTGATAAAAATTATGTACACCATGGTAGAAACAATCAGTATACTCTTGTTCATAACGATAAAAATATTACTTTGCTTCCTATGACTCCTGATTCCATTTTGAAAGATGATATTAATAGAGCTAATAAAGCAAAACAGGAGACAAATAAGAGTGAAAATCAGATTGTGGCAAAAGAATTTGAGCACCAAATGAAGCCTAATAATAAACCATCTACTGTTGTTTCTGAAATTAAATTGAAAAGTGCATGTTTACTTGCCACCAAATCTGATATTGATGAGCTAGATTTCAGCAAATCTGTTTGCTATGCTTTTGTGTGCAAAGAGGCATTATTTTCATTCGAGGACGTGCCTTCCTCTTTGCCCCCTGCTGTCACTAACATTTTGCAGGAGTTCGCTGACGTCTTTCCACAAGACGTGCCACCGGGATTACCACCTATTCGAGGGATTGAGCATCAAATTGACTTAATTCCCGGTGCTTCGCTACCCAACCGTGCACCATACCGTACCAATCCAGAGGAGACGAAGGAGATTATGCGTCAAGTACAAGAACTGCTCGACAAAGGTTATATACGCGAATCCCTTAGTCCTTGTGCTGTTCCTATCATTTTAGTGCCGAAAAAGGATGGTACGTCGCGTATGTGCGTTGATTGTAGAGGCATTAATAATATTACTATTCGTTATCGTCATCCTATTCCTAGGCTAGATGATATGCTTGATGAATTGAGTGGCTCTACAATATTCTCCAAAGTTGATTTGCGTAGTGGATACCATCAAATTCATATGAAATTGGGTGATGAATGGAAAACAACATTTAAAACTAAGTTTGGATTATATGAGTGGTTAGTCATGCCTTTTGGGTTAACTAATGCACCTAGTACTTTCATGAGGTTAATGAACGAAGTTTTACGTGCTTTCATTGGACGATTTGTGGTAGTTTACTTTGATGACATATTGATTTATAGCAAATCTTTGGAGGAACATTTGAAACATTTACGTGCTGTTTTTATTGCTCTACGTGATGCACGTTTGTTTGGAAACCTTGGAAAGTGCACCTTTTGCACCGACCGAGTATCTTTTCTTGGCTATGTTGTTACTCCACAGGGAATTGAAGTTGATAAAGCCAAGATTGAAGCTATTGAGAGTTGGCCGCAGCCCAAAACGGTCACACAAGTGAGGAGTTTCCTTGGCCTCGCTGGTTTCTATAGGCGTTTTGTGAGAGATTTCAGCACCATTGCTGCACCTCTCAACGAGCTTACAAAGAAGGATGTGCCTTTTGTTTGGGGTACCGCACAGGAAGAAGCCTTCACGGTTTTGAAAGATAAGTTGACACATGCTCCTTTACTCCAACTTCCTAATTTCAATAAGACTTTTGAGCTTGAATGTGATGCTAGTGGAATTGGATTAGGAGGTGTGTTATTACAAGATGGAAAACCTGTTGCATACTTTTCTGAAAAATTGAGTGGGCCTAGTCTGAACTATTCTACTTATGATAAAGAATTATATGCTCTTGTTCGGACCTTAGAAACATGGCAACATTATTTATGGCCCAAGGAATTTGTTATACATTCTGATCATGAATCTTTGAAACACATTAAAAGTCAAGTAAAACTGAACCGTAGACATGCTAAATGGGTTGAATTCATTGAGACTTTCCCTTATGTCATTAAACACAAGAAGGGTAAAGAAAATGTTATTGCTGATGCCTTGTCTCGTCGTTATACTATGCTTTCACAACTTGACTTTAAAATATTTGGTTTGGAGACCATCAAAGATCAATATGTTCATGATGCTGAATTTAAAGATGTATTGCAGAATTGTAAGGAAGGGAGAACTTGGAACAAGTCCGTTCTTAATGATGGATTTGTGTTTCGTGCTAACAAGCTATGCATTCCAGCTAGCTCCGTTCGTCTTTTGTTGTTGCAGGAGGCGCATGGAGGAGGATTAATGGGACACTTTGGCGTCAAGAAGACGGAGGATATACTTGCTACACATTTCTTTTGGCCAAAGATGAGACGGGATGTTGAGCGTTTTGTTGCTCGCTGCACTACATGTCAAAGAGCTAAGTCACGACTCAATCCTCATGGTTTATATATGCCTTTGCCTGTACCTAGTGTTCCTTGGGAGGATATATCTATGGACTTTGTTTTAGGTTTACCTCAAACAAAGAAGGGGAGGGATAGCATATTTGTTGTCGTGGATAGGTTCTCGAAAATGGCACACTTTATACCATGTCATAAAAGCGATGATGCTGTTAATGTTGCTGATTTGTTCTTTCGTGAAATTATTCGCTTACATGGTGTGCCAAATACTATTGTTTCAGATCGTGATACTAAATTTCTTAGCCACTTTTGGAGATGTTTATGGGCTAAGTTGGGGACTAAGCTGCTTTTTAGTACTACTTGTCACCCCCAAACTGATGGACAAACTGAAGTAGTCAATAGAACATTGTCTACTATGCTTAGGGCTGTTTTGAAGAATAACAAGAAAATGTGGGAAGAATGCTTGCCTCATATTGAATTTGCTTATAATCGCTCATTGCATTCTACTACTAAGATGTGCCCTTTTGAAATTGTGTATGGTTTCCTACCTCGTGCACCTATTGATTTGTTGCCTCTTTCATCTTCAGAGAAGGTTAATTTTGATTCTAAAGAACGTTCTGAATTGATTTTAAAAATGCATGAGTTAACTAAGGAAAACATTGAGCGTATGAATGCTAAATATAAACTTGCTGGAGATAAGGGTAGAAAACATGTTGTGTTTGCGCCTGGAGATCTTGTTTGGTTACATTTGCGTAAAGATAGATTTCCTAATCTGCGCAAATCAAAGCTAATGCCACGTGCTGATGGTCCTTTTAAGGTGTTAGAGAAAATAAATGATAATGCATATAAACTTGAGCTACCTGTAGACTTTGGGGTTAGTCCCACTTTTAACATTGCAGATTTGAAGCCTTATTTGGGTGAGGAAGATGCGCTTCCGTCGAGGACGACTTCATTTCAAGAAGGGGAGGATGATGAGGACATCAATACCATTGTTACACCCACAGCCCCTACTGTTACATATACTGGACCAATTACTAGAGCTCGCGCACGCCAATTAAATTACCAGGTACTTTCGTTTCTTGGTAATGATTCTAATGTTCATGAGATTATGATGCTGCCTAAATTGGATACATTTGTTTTGCTTACAAATGAAGGGCCTAGCTTGGAGAAGGATGAACATTGGAGCAAGAACACGCATGGAGTTGATGGCATGCGCAAGGGGATCAAAAACGGAGTTACAAGTGATGATTTCAGGACTTTGAAGCCGCCATAAGGAGTGCATGAAGCCTTGGACGAAATATACAAGATGCCACTTCATAATATTCGTCCATAGGCTATTCTAGGTGCTGCGTCACCTTATTAATGGGCCAGGCCCATGTAATTTCGAAATACTTAAGTATAGGCTATTTTTAGAGTCCGTATGTGTGGGGAAACAAGAGTTAGGGTTGGTTTCGGACCCCACCCTCAAGGGCCACGAAATTCCCCCCTCTTCCTCCATATATACAGCCCTTAGGGTGTCGTTTAGACTTTGGGTTTTGTTTAGATTAAAAGTTCGCCATAGCTGCAACTTCGCGTACTTCGTTTGTGTCCAACGACCAGACCAAGACGTCACAGAACCCCACCTTGATCAATAAAGCTTTCATCTTATATTCGCAATATCCCGATTGCAATCTCAGTTTCTTGCTTGTTCTTCGTTTGCTCGCAGGAAACAGACCCTCGTGGTCAGGTTGATCGTGCTCCGGCGTGGTCAATAACCCTCGGAAGTTGGTTTAGCGATTGCTAAGGCGCGACGTCTCGCACGTTCATAGTCGGATCGTCAAGGTCGACTCCCACAGAAAACGATAGCCACCATCTCATCGAAACATCGGGACAACTTAGCCTCTATCAGGAGATCTCGACAAACACACCGCAAAAAGAGTTACATCGAATAGATCTCCAAGAAGATCCAGGAGAACATTGTATTGAGATCCAAAGAAAGAGAAGAAGGCATCTAGCTAAGAACTATGGACCCGAAGGTCTGTGGTAAACTACTCACACATCATCGGAGAGGTTATGGTGTTGACGTAGAAGTCCTCTATGATCGACTCCCCCTCTGGCGGAGCTCCGGAAAAGGCCCCAATATGGGATCTCTTGGGTATAGAAGGTTGCGGCGCTGAAAATAGGGTTTCGTGGTGCTCCTGGATGTTTTCGGGGTATATGGACATATATAGGAGGAAGAAGTAGGTCGGTGGAGCTATGAGGGGCCCACGAGGGTGGGGGCACGCCCAGGTGGTAGGCGTGCCTCCCTACCTCGTGGCCTCCTCGTTGATTTCTTGATGTCTACTCCAAGTCCCTTGGATCACGTTTGTTCCAAAAATAACTCTCCCGAAGGTTTCATTCCGTTTGGATTCCGCTTGATATTCCTTTTCTGCGAAACATTGAAATAGGCAAAAAACAATTTGCACTGGGCTTTGGGTTAGTAGGTTAGTCCCAAAAATAATATAAAAGTGTATAATAAAGCCCATAAACATCCAAAAAAGATAAAATAATAGCATGGAACAATCAAAAATTATAGATACGTTGGAGACGTATCAAGCATCCCCAAGCTTAATTCCTGCTCGTCCTCGAGTAGGTAAATGATAAAAACAGAATTTTTGATGTGGAATGCTACCTAGCATAATTCTCAATGTAATTTTCTTTATTGTGGCATGCATGTTCAGATCCGAAAATTCAAGAAAATGTTTAATGTTGACATAAAAATAATAATACTTCAACCATACTAACTAAGCTATTATGTCTTCTCAAAATAACATGGCCAAAGAAAGTTATCCCTACAAAATCATATAGTCTGGCTATGCTCTATCTTCACCACACAAAATATTTAAATCATGCACAACCCCGATGACAAGCCAAGCAATTGTTTCATACTTTGGATGTTCTCAAACTTTTTCAATCTTCACGCAATACATGAGCGTGAGCAATGGACATAGCACTATAGGTGGAATAGAATAGTGGTTGTGGAGAAGACAAAAAGATGAAGATAGTCTCACATCAACTAGGCGTATCAACGGGCTATGGAGATGCCCATCAATAGATATCAATGTGAGTGAGTAGGGATTGCCATGCAACAGATGTACTAGAGCTATAATTGTATGAAAGCTCAACAAAATAAACTAAGTGGGTGTGCATCCAACTTGCTTGCTCACGAAGACCTAGGGCATTTTGAGGAAGCCCATCATTGGAATATACAAGCCAAGTTATATAATGTAAAACTCCCACTAGTATATGAAAGTGACAACATAGGAGACTCTCTATCATGAAGATCGTGGTGCTACTTTGAAGCACAAGTGTGGTAAAAGGATAGTAACATTGCCCCTTCTCTCTTTTTCTCTCATTTTTTATCTGTGCCTTTCCTCTCTCTTTTTTATGCCCTCTTTTTTATTTATTTTTTGTCTGGAGTCTCATCCGGACTTGTGGGGGAATCATAGTCTCCATCATCCTATCCTCACATGGGACAATGCTCTAATAATGATGATCATCACACTTTATTTACTTACAACTCAACTCAATTCTTAGAACAAAATATGACTCTATGTGAATGCCTCCGGCGGTGTACCGAGATGTGCAATGATTCATGAGTGACATGTATGAAATAATTATGAACGGTGGCTTTGCCACAAATACGATGTCAACTACATGATCATGCAAAGCAATATGACAATGATGAAGCGTGTCATAATAAAAGGAACGGTGGAAAGTTGCATGGCTATATATCTCGGAATGGCTATGGAAATGCCATAATAGGTAGGTATGGTGGCTGTTTTGAGGAAGGTATATGGTGGGTTTATGGTACCGGCGAAAGTTGCGCAGTACTAGGGAGGCTAGCAATGATGGAAGGGTGAGGGTGCGTATAATCCATGGACTCAACATTAGTCATAAAGAACTCACATAATTATTGCAAAAATTTATTAGTTATCGAAACAAAGTACTATGCGCATGCTCCTAGGGGGATAGATTGGTAGGGAAAGACCATCGCTCGTCCCCGACCGCCACTCATAAGGAAGACAATCAATAAATAATTCATGCTCCGACTTCATCACATAACGGTTCACCATATGTGCATGCTACGGGAATCAAAAACTTTAGAACAAGTATTTCTCAAATTCACAACTACTCAACTAGCATGACTCTAATATCACCATCTTCATATCTCAAAACAATCATCAAGTATCAAACTTCTCATAGTATTCAGTGCACTTTTTATGATAGTTTTTATTATACCCATCTTGGATGCCTATCATATTACGACTAAATTTTATAACCAAAACAAATTACCATGCTGTTCTAAAGGACTCTCAGAATAATATAACTGAAGCATGAGAGATCAATAATTTCTATAAAATAAAACCACCACCGTGCTCTAAAAGATATAAGTGAAGAACTAGAGCAAAATTATCTATCTCAAAAGATATAAGTGAAGCACATAGAGTATTCTAATAAATTCTAATTCATGTGTGTCTCTCCAAAAAGGTGTGTACAGCAAGGATGATTGTGGTAAACTAAAAATCAAAGACTCAAATCATACAAGACGCTCCAAGCAAAACACATATCATGTGGTGAATAAAAATATAGCCTCAAGTAAAGTTACCGATGGACGAAGACGAAAGAGGGGATGCCTTACGGGGCATCCCCAAGCTTAGGCTTTTGGTTGTCCTTTAATTTTACCTTGGGGTGCCTTGGGCATCACCAAGCTTAGGCTCTTGCCACTCCTTATTACATAATCCATCAAATCTTTACCCAAAACTTGAAAACTTCACAACACCAAACTCAACAGAAAATCTCTTGAGCTTCGTTAGTATAAGAAAACAAACCACCACTTAAGGTAATGTAATGAACTCATTATTTATTTATATTTGTGTTAAACCTACTATATTCCAACTTATCTATGCTTCATACCCTCCGATACTAGCCATAGATGCATCAAAATAAGGAAACAACACACGAAAAACAGAATCTGTCAAAAACAGAACAGTCTGTAATAATCTGTAAGTTTAGAATACTTTTGTAAGCCCAAAAATTCGGAAATAAATTTACGGAAGTGAGGAATTTATCTATTAATCATCTTCAAAAAGAATCAACCTAATCGCACTCTCCAGTAAAAAATGGCAGCAAATCTCGTGAGCGCTAAAGTTTATGTTTTATACAGCAAGATCGCAAAGACTTTCCCCAAGTCTTCCCAAAGGTTCTACTTGGCACAAACACTAATAAAAAACATAAAACCATATCTAAACAGAGGCTATATGAATTATTTATTACTAAACAGGAACAAAAAGCAAGAAACAAAAATAAAATTGGGTAGCCTCTCAACAAACGCTATCGTTTAACGCCCCTAGCTAGGCATAAAAGCAAGAATAGATCTAGGTATTATCATCTTTGATATGCAATTCTTCAATAGAACACTTATAACTCTTGGGAGTTTCCTTCGTTTTATTAATGATCAAACTCCTAGACAAGAAATCAAGAAATTCATTTGTAGCAAAAGGTTCTTTAATGATATTGAAGAAGTTGGGGTGAACACTTATAGATTTGAGATTCACAATTTCCTTACTAGAAGTTTCACCCTTATTTTTAGGAACATACATAAATTTGGCAACCTTGGTAGTAGGAGGATTTGGAGTATTTTTAACAGATGAGAAGGCATATCCTAAATTAGTAATAATATCCTCAAGTTTACCAATTCTTGTGGAATCTAGATCTATTCTTTCGTTAACTATAGGTTCTTTTTATTTAAAAAAATTAAGAGTAGCTCCTACCTTGGATCCATATTGAGTGATTTGGTTGTGGATATTTTTATCCAAATTTTCAATCAACTCCACAGAGGCAATTTTATTTTCAATAATTTCAAGCCTTTGCATCACATGTTCCAAAGTTAAAATAGTTCCATTAACCAAGAGAGGTGGTGGGTCAAACAAATCTATCATAGCATTATAAGAATCAAAAGTATGGCTACCCAAGAAATTCCCTCCGGTAATGGTATCAAGAATATATCTGTTCCAAGGGATGATGCCTACATAAAAATTGCCAAGAAGAATGAAAGTGGATAGCTTCCTAGAGGATCTATTCTGAGCATTGCAAATTCTATTCCAAGCATATTTTAAATTTTCTCCCTCCCTTTGTTTAAAATTGAGAAATTCATGCTCGGGAGTACTAACAACGATAGGAGAATTAGCCATAATGACACATGGCGACACAAGAAGCAAGCGGAAAAGAGGTGAACAGAAAAGAGGGCGAATAAAACGGCGAGGGTGAAGTGGGGGAGAGGAAAACGAGAGGCAAATGGTAAATAATGTAATGCAAGGGATAAGAGTTTATGATAGTAATGAGGACATATCTGCCGCAGTTACACCTACCGCCACTCCTACATCAGTTATTCCATCCGGACCTATAACTAGAGCGCGTGCGCGTCAAATAAATGGCCAGGTACTATCGCTCCTTCGTACATATGATTTGACTGACAAAAATACAATGCTACACTCATGTTCCGATTTGCTTGTACTCAAGAATAATGGAGATATTAGAGATGAAGTCAACTGCGCATTCAAATCAGATGGAGCAATGCATGCATGTCCACCGAATCCATCAACCATGTCACCTGCATGCATGCATCCACAGCGAACCATCCATGCATGCAATCACGTGTACAAGGGCCATGACCAAAGGAGTTGTAAAAGGGCCAAGACCAATGTACTTGAATAGGTATTAGAATATTTGGCGGCCTGTGAAGGCCCACGCGTGGACGTACGCCTGAAGCCGTCCGTGTCCGGATGGGATACAGCAAACCGACGTCTAGCTTTAATAAATAGCTATCCTAGATTAGACTTTAGACCTGGGTTTTATTGTATTGTTTAGCCATCGCTACAATTTCGCATCTACGAGACGTGTAGGACTACCGCCTTGTCAGATCCACAGTGGAACCCCAATTTTTCATCTAGTTCGTGTACTCAATTTTTCATCCGCAATTTCAGTTGCAATTCACCTTTGTTCTTGCTGGTTCTTCGATTGCTTGCAGGAATTCGAACCTCATTGTTCAGGTTGATCATGCCTACGACAAGGTCAATAACCATTGGAGATTGGTTTAGCGATTGTCGAGGCGTATCGCCGGATACGGTATAGCCGGATCGTCAAGGTCAAAATCCACCAAATCGATAATTATCTACACTCTCATCGAAAGATCGGGCCGCCGTCGTATCAAGTGGTATCAGTTTTCAGGTTCATCGGTGAGAGATTTATAGTTTTCATAGTTTAGTTTCTTTTTCTGTTCTATAAACCCACGATAAAGCCAAAAAAATTAGATTAGTTCATCCATTACACCTACCTTTTTAGCCTTTAGCAATTTTTGCATCTAGTATTTGCATAGTTGAATTTTTGGTTGCATATATCCTAGAATTAGTGTTGGTTTAGATTAGTTTGGGGAAAAATTGTCTACTAGATCGAACCCTATTTTTGTCCACCATATTTTCCGCCGCAAGTTCGTTCGTCATCTGAAAAAAAGCGAGAGATAGCGATCTATTGACTCCAATTTTAATAGACTCTGGATGTCAGTATTTCCTTGCCTACAACTTTTATCCGGCGCTTATTAGCATTGCAGATCCCTATGCGTACATCGATGCTCTATCCCTACACGCTTCGCGAGCTGCCAGACATCTAGGCACACCCTGTCTGGCCCTTCGTGTCGTTTCACCACAGGCGAGATGCAAGCCGTCAGACATCCAGCCGTGCCAGTCTGCCTCCGCGTGCGATACATTCATCAGGCTGATCCTTTGCACTAGTATTAGTGCTAGCTAATCTCAACGCCGAACATACATCTAGCTAGCTCTCATTGCAACTTGTTCAGTAGCTCTGCATCTTTCTTTTCTTGGGATTTAATTTCTGTCCGTGATTTCTGCTAGCAACCGGCCTGAGGAAAAAGAAAAGAAAAAAAGAAAAAAAAGAAAAGAAAAGTAAAAAAAGAAATAAGCAAAAGAAAAAAAGAGACAAAAAAGAAAAAAAAGGTTGCAACATTCAGGCCGGCTACCACTCTTGGTGCAATCTCTTTCGACTTTCAGAATTGTTCCTCTGCTATACACGTGATACTTGCTGGACATTTTGTTTCTCGCTCTTGGTCGCCATACGCTACTTTATACCTCACTTATACATAGCTATTTAGAGCTATTATATTTGTATCGGTTTCCACTCCCTTGATTCAGTATCTAGGCTTAGATTGTTTTATCTCTTACTAGTCGACTACCATCACTAGTTAGGAGTTTGAACAATTATTCAGCTTGCATTACTTTTTCCTTAATTGTGCCACATATTGTGAGTTGAGGAAACCTTCACCAAGCTCCACTTCCTATATTGCACCTTTTTTGGTCACTTGGTAATCGCTATATCAATCTTTTGATCACTTTTGACATCACCAACGGCCGACAACCACTGCAGCACGGTAAGAACTGGTAAGAGCTTGGTAATTGCTCGAGAGTTGAGAGAAATTTTCCATCGTCTCACTGTAGTTACTGTAGGAACCATATACTTGTGATTTTGTTCTTGTTTCATCCTAACCATGGCAGGTGACGAAGACAACATGAAAGCCACGGTGGCACGCCTTGAGGAGGATGTGCATGCATACACCGAGCGGTTCACAGCGTTCGAGGGCGCACTTGATAAGCGTCTCAAGTCGATCGAGGATAGCAATGAGACATTCACTCAAACACTTGCATCTATTATGAAACGTCTCGATGCCCAGGATGCCTGTCTGGGTGCCGCCTCCACTACCGCTCCACGTCTTCCAGCCACCAACACAGGTCTACAACGCGCATGTCGGGTGCTCCCAGGGGACCCGAGGCACCCTCTTTCATATACCGGTGCCGTCGACCAGCCCCGTCCTTGCAACGCCAAATCGATAGCCGGCCCGCATGAAGACATCCAAGATGACAACTATGATGGTGATTCCGAGGATCCTAATGCAGTTAATGATAACAATGGATCATGATCATCATCGACTACGTAATAATCAACAAGGTATGGGACGACACCAGCGTCCTCAGGTACGTGGCCATGACGACTCTTCGGGTAGAATTAAATTTGGCATGCCTCCTTTTGATGGGAAATATGAAGTGGATGTTTATCTTGACTGGGAATTATTAGTTGATCAAAAATTTGCTTGCCATGATTTTCCTGATGATAAAAGAGTTAGGGCTGCAACTAGTGAGTTTAGTGATTTTGCTTCTGTTTGGTGGAGAGAACATTGTCCTAAACATCCTAATAATATTCCTGCCACTTGGGAAACTTTGAAATTAGTAATGCGTCACCGTTTTGTTCCTGGATATTATGAACGTGACCTGCTAAATAAACTACAACGCTTGAACCAAGGATCTAAATCTGTTGAAGACTATTATCAAGAATTGCAAATGGGCATGTTACGTTGTGGTTTAGTTGAGACTGAGGAAGCCTCTATGGCTAGGTTCTTGGGTGGATTGAACAGAGAAATTTATGACATACTTGCTTATAAGGATTATCATTCAATGACCCGTTTATTCCATCTTGCTATACATGATGAACATGAAGTGCAGGGTCGTTCGAGAATGCGTCCTAATTTTTCTGCAGGTCGTACTTCCACAAGGGCGATGTGCACCCCTGCTGGCCCATCCACTCGCACCTCTACAACAGCACCCGCAACCTCTCGACCGGGGCCTTCTTCATCAACTTCAGCATCACACACTTCGGCACCACTGAAAAGTACTACACAAATTCCAACAAAAAGTTCATCGTCATCGTCCACTTCCTCCAAAAGAACAGAGGATATCCAGTGCCACACTTGTAAGGGATTTTTCCATGTCATGAAGGAATGTCCTAATAAGCGTGTATTGATCATTCGTGAAGACGGCGAGTACGACTCCACTAGTGATTTTGATGAAGACACATATGCCTTGCTTGCTGCACATGAAGATGATGACACAGGACCAGAGCAAGAGGAAGAAGATGTGACCACCGACGACGCCGATAAGTACATGAGTCTTATATCACATCATGTACTTAGTGCTCAGATTGTCAAAGCAAAGAAGGATCAACGTCACAACCTCTTCCACATCAAAGGAGTCATCAAGGAGCGTTCCGTTCGCATAATCATTGATGGAGGGAGTTGTAACAATTTAGCAAGCATTGACATGGTGGAGAAGCTCTCCCTACCTTCCCGATAACATTCACAACCTTACTACATTCAATGGTTTAATGATGGTGGAAAAGTAAAGGTGACACGCATTGTGAGAGTTCCTTTTTCTTTAGGTTCATACCATGATACTATTGATTGCGATATTGTGCCTATGCAAGCTTGTTCTATGTTACTAGGAAGGCCATGGCAGTATGATAAACAATGTTTACATGATGGTAGAACTAATGATAGAGGCTAAGGTGTCCCGATGTTTCGATGAGATGGTGGCTATCGTTTTCTGTGGGAGTCGACCTTGACGATCCGACTACGAACGTGCGAGACGTCGCGCCTTAGCAATCGCTAAACCAACTTCCGAGGGTTATTGACCACGCCGGAGCACGATCAACCTGACCACGAGGGTCTGTTTCCTGCGAGCAAACAAAGAACAAGCAAGAAACTGAGATTGCAATCGGGATATTGCGAATATAAGATGAAAGCTTTATTGATCAAGATGGGGTTCTGTGACGTCTTGGTCTGGTCGTTGGACACAAACGAAGTACGCGAAGTTGCATCTATGGCGAACTTTTAATCTAAACAAAACCCAAAGTCTAAATGACGCCCTAAGGGCTGTATATATGGAGGAAGAGGGGGGAATTTCGTGGCCCTTGAGGGTGGGGTCCGAAACCAACCCTAACTCTTGTTTCCCCACACATACGGACTCTAAAAATAGCCTATACTTAAGTATTTCAAAATTACATGGGCCTGTCCCATTAATAAGGTGACGCAGCACCTAGAATAGCCTATGGACGGATATTATGAAGTGGCATCTTGTATATTTCGTCCAAGGCTTCATGCACTCCTTATGGCGGCTTCAAAGTCCTGAAATCATCACTTGTAACTCCGTTCTTGATCCCCTTGCGCATGCCATCAACTCCATGCGTGTTCTTGTTCCAATGTTCATCCTTCTCCAAGCTAGGCCCTTCATTTGTAAGCAAAACAAATGTATCCAATTTAGGCAGCATCATAATCTCATGAACATTAGAATCATTACCAAGATACGAAAGTACCTGGTAATTTAATTGGTGTGCGCGAGCTCTAGTAATTGGTCCAGTATATGTAACAGTAGGGGCTGTGGGTGCAACAATGGTATTGATGTCCTCATCATCCTCCCCTTCTTGAAATGAAGTCGTCCTCGACGGAAGCGCATCTTCCTCACCCAAATAAGGCTTCAAATCTGCAATGTTAAAAGTGGGACTAACCCCAAAATCTACAGGTAGCTCAAGTTTATATGCATTATCATTTATTTTCTCTAACACCTTAAAAGGACCATCAGCACATGGCATTAGCTTTGATTTGCGTAGATTAGGAAATCTATCTTTACGCAAATATAACCAAACAAGATCCCCAGGCGCAAACACAACATGTTTTCTACCCTTATCTCCAGCAAGTTTATATTTAGCATTCATACGCTCAATGTTTTCCTTAGTTAACTCATGCATTTTTAAAATCAATTCAGAACGTTCTTTAGCATCAAAATTAACCTTCTCTGAAGATGGAAGAGGCAACAAATCAATAGGTGCACGAGGTAGGAAACCATACACAATTTCAAAAGGGCACATCTTAGTAGTAGAATGCAATGAACGATTATAAGCAAATTCAATATGAGGCAAGAATTCTTCCCACATTTTCTTGTTATTCTTCAAAACAGCCCTAAGAATAGTAGACAACGTTCTATTGACTACTTCAGTTTGTCCATCAGTTTGGGGGTGACAAGTAGTACTAAAAAGCAGCTTAGTCCCCAACTTAGCCCATAAACATCTCCAAAAGTGGCTAAGAAATTTAGTATCACGATCTGAAACAATAGTATTTGGCACACCATGTAAGCGAATAATTTCACGAAAGAACAAATCAGCAACATTAACAGCATCATCACTTTTATGACATGGTATAAAGTGTGCCATTTTCGAGAACCTATCCACGACAACAAATATGCTATCCCTCCCCTTCTTTGATATATCCTCCCAAGGAACACTAGGTACAGGCAAAGGCATATATAAACCATGAGGATTGAGTCGTGACTTAGCTCTTTGACATGTAGTGCAGCGAGCAACAAAACGCTCAACATCCCGTCTCATCTTTGGCCAAAAGAAATGTGTAGCAAGTATATCCTCCGTCTTCTTGACGCCAAAGTGTCCCATTAATCCTCCTCCATGCGCCTCCTGCAACAACAAAAGACGAACGGAGCTAGCTGGAATGCATAGCTTGTTAGAACGAAACACAAATCCATCGTTAAGAACGAACTTGTTCCAAGCTCTCCCTTCCTTACAATTCTGCAATACATCTTTAAATTCAGCATCATGAACATATTGATCTTTGATGGTCTCCAAACCAAATATTTTAAAGTCAAGTTGTGAAAGCATAGTATAACGACGATACAAGGCATCAGCAATAACATTTTCTTTACCCTTCTTGTGTTTAATGACATAAGGGAAAGTCTCAATGAATTCAACCCATTTAGCATGTCTACGGTTCAGTTTTGCTTGACTTTTAATGTGTTTCAAAGATTCATGATCAGAATGTATAACAAATTCCTTGGGCCATAAATAATGTTGCCATGTTTCTAAGGTCCGAACAAGAGCATATAATTCTTTATCATAAGTAGAATAGTTCAGACTAGGCCCACTCAATTTTTCAGAAAAGTATGCAACAGGTTTTCCATCTTGTAATAACACACCTCCTAATCCAATTCCACTAGCATCACATTCAAGCTCAAAACTCTTATTGAAATTAGGAAGTTGGAGTAAAGGAGCATGTGTCAACTTATCTTTCAATACCATGAAAGCTTCTTCCTGTGCGGTACCCCAAACAAAAGGCACATCCTTCTTTGTAAGCTCGTTGAGAGGTGCAGCAATGGTGCTGAAATCTCTCACAAAACGCCTATAGAAACCAGCGAGGCCAAAGAAACTCCTCACTTGTGTGACCGTTTTGGGCTGCGGCCAACTCTCAATAGCTTCAATCTTGGCTTTATCAACTTCAATTCCCTATGGAGTAACAACATAGCCAAGAAAAGATACTCGGTCGGTGCAAAAGGTGCACTTTCCAAGGTTTCCAAACAAACGTGCATCACGTAGAGCAATAAAAACAGCACGTAAATGTTCCAAATGTTCCTCCAAAGATTTGCTATAAATCAATATTTCATCAAAGTAAACTACCACAAATCGTCCAATGAAAGCACGTAAAACTTCGTTCATTAACCTCATGAAAGTACTAGGTGCATTAGTTAACCCAAAAGGCATGACTAACCACTCATATAATCCAAACTTAGTTTTAAATGCTATTTTCCATTCATCACCCAATTTCATACGAATTTGATGGTATCCACTACGCAAATCAACTTTGGAGAATATTGTAGAGCCACTCAATTCATCAAGCATATCATCTAGCCTAGGAATAGGATGACGATAACGAATAGTAATATTATTAATGCCTCTACAATCAACGCACATACGCGACGTACCATCCTTTTTCGGCACTAAAATGATAGGAACAGCACAAGGACTAAGGGATTCGCGTATATAACCTTTGTCGAGCAGTTCTTGTACTTGACGCATAATCTCCTTCGTCTCCTCTAGATTGGTACGGTATGGTGCACGGTTGGGTAGCGAAGCACCGGGAATTAAGTCAATTTGATGCTCAATCCCTCGAATAGGTGGTAATCCCGGTGGCACGTCTTGTGGAAAGACGTCAGCGAACTCCTACAAATTGTTAGTGACAGCAGGGGGCAAAGAGGAAGGCACGTCCTCGAATGGAAATAATGCCTCTTTGCACACAAAAGCATAGCAAACAGATTTGCTAAAATCTAGCTCATCAATATCAGATTTGGTGGCAAGTAAACATGCACTTTTCAATTTAATTTCAGAAACAACAGTAGATGGTTTATTATTAGGCTTCATTTGGTGCTCAAATTATTTTGCCACAATCTGATTTTTCACTCTTATTTGTCTCCTATTTTGCTTTATTAGCTCTATTAATATCATCTTTCAAAATGGAATCAGGAGTCATAGGAAGCAAAGTAATATTTTTATCATTATGAACAAGAGTATACTGATTGTTTCTACCATGGTGTACAGAATTTTTATCAAATTGCCATGGTCTACCAAGTAATAAGGAACATGCTTGCATAGGCACCACATCACAATCAACATAATCAGCATATGTAGAGATACTAAAATGCACACGAACAGTACGTGTTACCTTAACCTTGCCGCTGTTGTTGAACCATTGGATGTAGTAAGGATGTGGATGTGGTCTTGTGGTGAGAGATAGCTTCTCCACCATCTCCATGCTAGCCAAGTTATTGCAGCTCCCTCCATCTATGATCACGCAAACAGAACGTTCCTTCACAACTCCCTTTGTATGGAGCAAATTATGCCTCTGATTTTGCTCAGCTTGTGTAACCTGCACACTCAAAACACGTTGAGCAACTAAACATTCATACCTGTCAGCATCTTCAGGAGGCATGTATTGTGTCTCATGATCAAAATCGTCTCCACCGTGTTCTTCACGTGTAATAAGAGCCAAAGTCTCCTCATCATAGTCACTAGCGGACTCATACCCACCATCCTCAGTAACAATCATCACACGCTTAGATGGGCATTCTCTCGCATAATGACCTCCACCCTTGCAACGTCGACAAATAATATCATGTGTTTGCCCTGTTGATGCCATGGATGAAGAAGAGCTCTTTGCAGGCCCAGAAGGTGTGCTCTTGGCAGATAGTGGTGATTGTGCCTGCTTTATTGTATCACGGTTGGAGGTGGCAGCCGACGGAGGCGCCGGTGTAGTAGAACGTGTGGAATTAGATGATGCACGTGGTGTCCATGATGAAGGTCGACCTGCATAAAAGTTAGTCAGCGCCAATGTCTGTCGATCCTGCACTTCACGTTCAGCTTTACAAGCAAGATGGAATAAACGAGTGATATTAGTATACTCCTTATACTCTAGAATCGTCTGAATCTCTCTATTTAATCCACCCATAAAACGTGCAAGCATAGCTTCATTCTCCTCAACAATACCACATCTAATCATGCCAGTTTGTAATTCCTGATAATATTCTTCTACAAAAAAATTTCCCTATCTTAAGTGCTGCAATTTTTGAAGTAATTCACGTTGATAATATGGTGGAACCCAACGAATACGCATAGTAGTTTTCAAAGCAGCCCAAGTAGCCGGAATAGGATATAATCTACAATGCTCAGACCACCAAACACATGCAAAACTAGTGAATGCACAAACAGCAGCAGGAACACGTCTCTCCTCGGGATATTGTAAACATGTAAATCGTTTTTCAGTTTCTAACTCCCAAGTAAGATATATATCAGGAACATATCTACCCTCAAATGGTGGAATATTCAATTTTAGTTTAGGGAGATGGTCATGATCTCGTACCTGAGGGTGAGCCCTACCATTGCCATTATTTGCATGTGGACGACCTGGTGGTTGCTGTGCTGGTGGTGGCACGTAGTTCTGATTCTGATCAACCTCATCCTCATAATCTCCCACATAATCATCCTCCTCCACATCAGCAGTAGGAGCCACAGAAGTATCAACAACAGCACCAGTAGTTTGGCCCGACTGAAGAGGGACACAGCTCGCTCGGCGGAGGGCTGTTTCCCGACGTGGAGGTGGTCGATGTTGTTGCTGTTGTTGCAAAGGTGCGGCAGGAGCATCCGGTGGTGGTGGTGGAAAACGCGACAGCAATTCAGCAAACTTGTTATCGAGCTTTGTTTCAAACGTCTTCTCCATGCCATCTATCTTCTCCATGGCCTCTTCAAATCTGTTTATCACATCTTGCACCTGTCCACTCATCATTTGCTGAAACGTATCATGAAGCTCCTTGTTCGTCAAGTTCTCCCAGTCAGTCTCATCGACTTGTGATCCTGGCATGGTTAGCAGCAATAGAAACACACAAGAATATGATCCTACAGACTACTAACAAGTGGTGGTGGTGGCGGGTGTCACAAATCCGTCAAGCAAATCTCAAATTCTTACCAGTTCTTACCCAGCAGCAGGCGGTGATCGGCAACCGTTGTAGTCAAAACTCTCAAAAGCTTGGATAGAGTGATTGCCAGGGAGAGTCAAACGCACGACGTAGATATATGTGGAGCTGGGAAGGCTTATAGTATGGTAGCAAAAAGGGTCAGCAATAATCAATTCAGAGATGCAAAGTTGAATAAATGCTCAACGACGGTACTGTGCTGGTCCTAGGCTAGACCGTGCTAGAGACGCGAGCCTAGAACACTAACAAAATCACGGCGCTGCACGTAAATAAGGGAAAAGCACACTCTGGAACTCTTTTTTTTTCGCTTTTTTTTGCGCTCCTTTTTTTTGCGCTCCTCTTTTTTTTGTGAAAAATCACTATAATGGCGAGTGTCTCAAAACTCTTCCCTCGTCAAACTGATAGGATGGGCACGGAATTTTTTTTCACTTTTTTTTCAGAAATCAGGGCAGCGACGACGAAAAAGTGTGACAAAAAATCACTATGATGGCACGTGGCTCAAAATACTCAGAAAAGCCTAAAAATAGGAGAGGGAAAAAAATTTGCCCGTGAAAATTTTGGCCTAAAAACTGCTCGGGGGTCTCCAGACTCTTTTTTTTCGAGACCTACGCAGGCAAGGAAACACGAATCAGAATTTAGATTGATCTCAAGAACAAACCTAATATGAGAAGAACTCGGATTGGTGGTGGATATATGGTTGTGGTATATGGCAGCGGTGGTGGTATATGGTAGCGGTGGTGGTATATGGATAGAGATTGATGGTGGTATATGGATACGGATTGGTAGTGGTATATGGATAAGGATTCAGAGCAGTGGTGGATAAGCAAAAGTGATAGATGGGCGATGATGATGGTGCGGCGGCGGCGTGACAACTTATGACCAGAACTCGAAACTCTAAAAGACTAGACTCTAAGACCAGCAACTTGACACGACGATGCAACCGCAAATTCAACAAAGCAAAAACCCTAAAAAGATTATGCAAAGGCTCAGATTGGTTCGGATATGATGAACTAACCCTAATTTTGTTTGTGTGGCTTTTTCGTGGACTGTAGGTTTGAAGAACAGACTCGATCTAATCTACGAAAAACTGTAAAATCTCACCGAGCAACCTGGAAATCTAATACCACTTGATAGAGGCTAAGGTGTCCCGATGTTTCGATGTGATGGTGGCTATCATTTTCTGTGGGAGTCGACCTTGACGATCCGACTACGAACGTGCGAGACGTCACGCCTTAGCAATCGCTAAACCAACTTCCGAGGGTTATTGACCACGCCGGAGCACGATCAACCTGACCACGAGGGTCTGTTTCCTGCGAGCAAACGAAGAACAAGCAAGAAACTGAGATTGCAATCGGGATATTGCGAATATAAGATGAAAGCTTTATTGATCAAGGTGGGGTTCTGTGACGTCTTGGTCTGGTCGTTGGACACAAACGAAGTACGCGAAGTTGCAGCTATGGCGAACTTTTAATCTAAACAAAACCCAAAGTCTAAATGACGCCCTAAGGGCTGTATATATGGAGGAAGAGGGGGGAATTTCGTGGCCCTTGAGGGTGGGGTCCGAAACCAACCCTAACTCTTGTTTCCCCACACATACGGACTCTAAAAATAGCCTATACTTAAGTATTTCGAAATTACATGGGCCTGGCCCATTAATAAGGTGACGCAGCACCTAGAATAGCCTATGGACGAATATTATGAAGTGGCATCTTGTATATTTCGTCCAAGGCTTCATGCACTCCTTATGGCGGCTTCAAAGTCCTGAAATCATCACTTGTAACTCCGTTCTTGATCCCCTTGCGCATGCCATCAACTCCATGCGTGTTCTTGCTCCAATGTTCATCCTTCTCCAAGCTAGGCCCTTCATTTGTAAGCAAAACAAATGTATCCAATTTAGGCAGCATCATAATCTCATGAACATTAGAATCATTACCAAGAAACGAAAGTACCTGGTAATTTAATTGGCGTGCGCGAGCTCTAGTAATTGGTCCAGTATATGTAACAGTAGGGGCTGTGGGTGTAACAATGGTATTGATGTCCTCATCAACTAACCATTACACTCTCACACATAAAGGAAAGAAAATCATTCTACACCCTATGTCTCCTGAGCAAATTTTAAAAGATGATCTTGCTAGGGCTAGTAGAAACACAAATACTGAGCGTACTAAATCTGAAAATCAGAAAGTTGTTGATGAGTTAGAACAATTTAATAAGACGCACAAATCTGATCCTAGCACATCTAAAGAAATTAAATTGAAAGGTGCTTCTTTCTTAGCTACACGTGCTGAAATTTTTGAGTTAGATGCTCATACTGATGAATGTTATGCTCTTATTTGCAAAGAAGTTTTGTTTTCATTTGAGGACATGCCTTCTTCTTTGCCTCCTGTTGTCGCTAACCTTTTGCAGGAGTATCATGATGTTTTCCCAAAGGAAGTTCCACCGGGGCTGCCACCTATGAGAGGAATTGAACATCAAATTGACTTGATACCTGGCGCCTCATTACCCAACCATGGGCTGTACCGGACTAATCCCGAGGAGACTAAGGGATTCAGCGACAAGTTCAAGAACTACTTGAAAAAGGTTACATTCGTGAATCCCTTAGTCCATGTGTTGTACCAATTTTACTTGTTCCTAAAAAAGATGGTACTTCACGTATGTGTGTTGATTGTAGAGCCATCAATAATATTACAATTCGATATCATCATCCTATTCCTAGATTAGATGACATGCTTGATGAACTCAGTGGCTCAGTTGTGTTTTCTAAAGTGGACTTGCGTAGTGGCTACCATCAAATTCGTATGAAACTAGGTGATGAATGGAAAATTGCTTTCACAACTAAATTTGGTTTATATGAGTGGTTAGTTATGCCTTTTGGATTGACTAATGCACCTAGTACTTTCATGAGACTAATGAATGAAGTCTTTCGAGCTTTCATTGGACGATTTGTGGTAGTATACTTCGATGATATTCTGATTTATAGTAAGTCACTAGAGGAACACTTGGACCATTTGCGTGCTGTTTTTTCTGCTCTACGTGATGCACGTTTATTTGGTAACATTGATAAGTGCACTTTTTGCATGGATCGAGTCGCTTTTCTTGGCTATGTTGTGACAGCATAGGGAATTGAAGTTGATAAAGCCAAGGTTGAAGCGATCCAGAGTTGGCCGACCCCTAACTCGATCACACAGGTACGTAGTTTTCTCGGACTTGCTGGATTCTACTCGCGGTTTGTGAAGGATTTTAGCATCATCGCAGCACCGCTTAATGAACTCACAAAGAAAAATGTGCCATTTGTTTGGAGCAGCGCACAAGAGGAAGCCCTCACTATTCTTAAAGATAAGCTTACGCATGCCCCTTTGCTGCAATTACCTGATTTCAGTAAGATGTTTGAATTAGAATGTGATGCTAGCGGCATTGGTTTAGGTGGTGTTCTATTGCAAGAAGGCAAACCAGTAGCATACTTTAGTGAAAAACTCAGTGGGCCTAGTCTGAATTATTCAACATACGATAAAGAACTTTATGCACTAGTTCGGACTTTGGAGACATGGCAACATTATTTATGGCCTAAGGAGTTTGTTATACATTCTGATCATGAATCACTCAAGCATATTAGAAGCCAAAGCAAACTGAACCGTAGACATGCAAAATGGGTTGAATTTATTGAATCTTTTCCTTATGTTATTAAGCACAAGAAAGGGAAGGAGAGTGTTATTGCCGATGCATTGTCTAGACGCTATACCATGTTATCACAACTTGACTTCAAAATTTTTGGACTTGAAACTATAAAAGAGCAATACGCTAATGATGTCGATTTTAAAGATATATTGCTCAATTGCAGAGAGGGTAGAACTTGGAACAAGTGTAGCGACCAGACCTCAAACGGTCCAATCTCTGTGCTCAGGTGTCATCCCTGGATCAGTAATGCTGACACCACACAGTACTTGAAGGATTTATAACAGAGTAGCAATCACACACTTATTACATCGAATGTCTCAAAAGAGAACCTATTACAATAAATATGGCTTAAGGCCATCTAATAACGATAACAGTAGAAGGCTTGGAAGATAAGTGAGTCCATCAACTCCAACGGCATCACTGAGTATAGAACCACGACCTAAAAACACCTTAATCGTCGTCTGAAAAGTCTGCAACATTAACGTTGCAGCCCGAAATGGGTCAGCACATGGAATATGCTGGAAAAATAACACATATAGATTAATGGAATGAAATAGGCTATTCTATATGCATATTTGGCCGGTGGAAAGCTCTATGGTTATAGTTTTGCGTAAAGCCAATTTTTCCCTACTGCAAAGGAATAAATTTTATTTAACTATCATGGTAGTTGTTAAACATTGAGAATGGTTGACAGCATTCTCAATCCCAATTAAGCATCATCATTAAACAAAACCCAACAAAATTAAATTTTAGAGTAACATGTTGAGATTCACATGATAATCCAGGTACTAGATACTCAAGATGTCCATAACCGGGGACATGGCTAATCATGATTAGTTTATACACTCTGCAGAGGTTTGCGCACTTTTCCCCACAAGACTCGATCTCCTCCGTTTGGTTTCTTGCACTACATGGTGTTTGAGAAGACTGATGACCGAGACACAGTCTTTCAGAAGCGCTAGCACCTTACGATCGGGTAGACCGTTACACCTACTTTCCCCTACATCTGCTAGTCTACCACTGTAAGAGTTCGCACAACTTACTCAACTATGCTAGAGCCCATAATAGCTTGTGGCTGCACACGAAAGTTTCTAGCATGAACAATCTCATGATCCCTTTGAGCCTGGTTGGCGGTCCATAAAGAAAATAGGCAATCGCTGGAATACCCAGGTGCCTCAATCCACCCAGATGTGTGTTTAAGTTGCCACCTTAAATAAACCATTAATTAACAATCTCACATCTGTCATGGATACACTCACCCAATCCATGTCTACTAGCATAGCATAGCATAATAAGCAAACGTAGAAGTAACTCCCAAAGGTTTGATAATAACAGGTAATAGGTTCTACCTCATCTACTTCCCAAACCCACAATTTAATTAGATCCTAATCATGCAATGTGTGAGAATTGATCTAATGCAATAAAACTGGGTAAAGAGAAAAGCATGATCAAAGTGTTACTTGCCTTGCTGATGATCCGGGAAACCTAGTGATTCGAAGTAGCAAGCGGCGCACTCCGGGAACTCTATCGCAAACAAACAAGCATACAATAAGTACTCAACTAATGCACATGTAAAACTCACATAAGAGATCTAACCAGAAAGTTTAACTTAAGAACTCCGGTTGGCAAAAAGAATCAAATCGAACGAAGCAACGAAAGACAAACGACAAAAGAAACAGGCTTCATTTACTATTCTGGATCTAGGGCAATTTTTACAATGGCAAAAACTTGTTTGAGTTGGTTAAACGGAAAGAGGGTTTTGAGATGAAACTCCAGGCGCTTGAATCGCCTGATTCCGATAAACGAGCGAAAAGTTAGACTAAAACGAAAATCGGATCAGGAATCGTGATCAGAAAAACCGCGGATTTAATCCGAGAAAAAGAAAAACGCCAAACGTTCGTTAAAACGAACGAACGGACGAACGCTAGCTAATTAAATAAACTAGAAAAACCGATCTATTTAAAAAACCGAAACTAAAAAAACGAACAAAACCATCGGAAAACCAAACGGTTTTTCGAGAAAAACCGGCGACGAAAAAAAAACTACCTCCGGCGACTCCGGCGAACGGCGGCGGCGGCGGCGGGGCGGCGCGGCGGCGGCGGCGGCCGGCTAGGGTTAGGGTTTCGGGCGGAGCGCGGCTGGGCTTGGTCGGGGGCCTCGGGGCGCTTATAAGAAGGCCCGGCCAGGAGGAGTCCTGGCCGGTTACGGCCCAAGGTCGGTTCGGACTTTATTTTATATAATTACGCTCGAAAAAAAACAAAAGAAATACTAAACGGACTCCAAAAATCCCGAAATAAATTTTCCCCGACTTCTAAAATCAAGCTGCACAGGATGAACATTTATTTGGGACCTAAATGCAATCTTGAAAAACGCGCATTTTTTCTAAATTCAAATAAAATAGCGAATAAAACCAAAATAAAATCTTATTTGATTTTTTTATTAAATCCCCAATATTTCTTTATTTTGGGAAAGTCATTTTATTCCCTCTCTCATAATTTTTATAATAGAAATAATTGAAGATAAAATAAATAAAATCAAATGATCCTATTTTCAAAATTTGAGACAACTCAAATATGAAAATAACGAAATCCCCAACTCTCTCCGAGGGTCCTTGAGTTGCGTGAAATTTCTAGGATCAACCAAAAATGCAATAAATATGATATGCAATGATGATCTAGTGTATAACATTCCAAATTGAAAATTTGGGATGTTACAAACCTACCCCCCTTAAGATGAATCTCGCCCTAGAGATTCGGGTTGGCTAGAAAATAGGTGAGGGTGGTCCTTTAGCAAATCTTCCTCTTGTTCCCAGGTGGCTTCATCCTTCGTGTGGTGGCTCCACTGAACCTTGCAAAACTTGATAACCTTGCTGCGGGTGACTCGACTGGCATACTCTAGTATCTTAACTGGTTTCTCCTCATTGGTCAAATCACTATCCAACTGAATCGCTTCCAGTGGTACCGTATCTCTCAGCGGTATGTCAGCCATGTGTGGCACTTCTTCAACTGGGATACATGAAACACATCATGAACTCCTGACAATCCTTCGGGCAATTCCAACTTATAGGCAACTTCTCCCATACGCTCCAAAACTTTGTATGGGCCTACAAAACGTGGCGCTAACTTTCCCTTAACTCCAAAGCGCTTAACTCCTCGAAGTGGAGATACTCGAAGATAAACTCGGTCTCCGACTGCGTAAACTGTCTCCTTGCGTTTAGAATCTGCATAACTCTTCTGCCTGGATTGAGCTACCTTGAGCCTATCACGAATCAATTTCACTTTCTGTTCAGACTTCTTTATCAGATCCGGTCCAAACAACTGGCGGTCTCCAACTTCATCCCAAGACAGTGGGGTCCTGCACCTCCTTCCGTACAAGGCTTCGAAAGGGGCCATCTTCAAACTGGATTGATAGCTGTTGTTGTAAGAGAACTCTGCATACGGCAAATTCTCGTCCCAACTAGATCCGTAATCTAGCGCACAAGCTCTTAGCATATCCTCCAAAATCAGATTGACTCTCTCAGTCTGTCCATCTGTCTGCGGGTGGAAAGCTATGCTAAACTCCAGTCTGGTACCCAAAGTTTCATGTAACTGATTCCAGAACTTTGAGGTAAATTGGGTTCCTCTATCTGATACTATGCTCCTTGGAACTCCATGCAGACAAACGATTCTAGTCATGTATATCTTTGCCAACTTTGCACTAGTATAGGTAGTCTTCACTGGAATGAAATGAGCTACCTTTGTCAAACGATCGACTACAACCCATATCAAGTCATAGCCTGAACGTGTTCTGGGCAATCCTGTAATAAAATCCATGCCTAGCTTATCCCACTTCCATTCGGGTATCGGCAATGGCTGTAGCAATCCGGCTGGCTTCTGATGCTCTGCCTTTACTCATGGACATACATCACAAACTGCTACATATTCCGCAATATCCTTCTTCATTCCGGTCCACCAGAAAATATCCTTCAAATCCAGATACATCTTGGTATTTCCTGGGTGAATCGAATACGGTGAATCATGGGCCTCTTGTAAAATTAACTTCCTAATCTCTGAATCATTTGGTACATAGACACGGTCTTCAAACCATAAGGTATCGTGCTCATCCTCACGAAATCCCTTAGCTTTTCCTTTGCTCATTTTCTCCTTAATAGAAGCAATCTCCTTGTCAGTCTTCTGGGCTTCTCTGATCTTATCCATCAGCGTAGACTGAATCTCCAATGCTTCTACATAGCCTCTTGGAACTATTTCCAAACATAGCTCCCGAAGATTTTCGGCTAACTCATCTGGTAAATCTTCCGTCATTAGGGTGTTGACATGGCTCTTACGGCTCAACACGTCAGCTACTACGTTAACCTTTCCGGGGTGGTAATGCAATTTCATATCATAATCCTTAATGAGCTCCAACCATCTCCTTTGTCTGAGGTTCAACTCCTTCTGTGTGAAAATATACTTCAAACTCTTGTGATCCGTGTACACCTCGCAATGGTTTCCAATCAGAAAATGTCTCCAAGTCTTCAATGCATGCACTACGGTTGCTAACTCCAAATCATGCGTAGCATAATTCAACTCATGGGGCTTAAGCTGTCGTGAGGCATATGAAACAACTCTTCCTTCCTGCATAAGAACTGCTCCAAGTCCTCGACGTGAAGCGTCACAATACATCTCATAATCCTTGGTTTGATCCGGTAAAATCAACACTGGTGTGGTAACCAAACGTTTCTTCAACTCCTGAAAACTAGCCTCACATTCCTCAGTCCATATGAACTTGGTATCCTTCTTCAACAACTCCGTCATAGGCTTCGCAATCTTTGAGAAATTCTCAATAAACCTCCGGTAGTATCCTGCGAGTCCTAGAAAACTCCGGATCTCTCCAACTGTTGTTGGCGCTTCCCACTTGGTCACGGTATCAACTTTAGTGGGATCTACTGCTATACCTTCTCCGGATATAACGTGACCAAGAAATCCAACTTCTTTCAACCCAAACTCACATTTGCTAAACTTGGCATATAATTGATGTTCTCTGAGCTTTCCAAGAACCAAACGCAAATGCTCCTTATGCTCCTCTTCATTCTTCGAGTAAACCAGGATATCATCAATGAACACTACGATGAACTTATCCAAGAACTCCATAAACACTTTGTTCATCATGTTCATAAAATATGCAGGTGCGTTAGTCAGACCAAATGACATAACGATATACTCGTACAGCCCATACCTGGTGGTAAAAGCCGTCTTAGGTATATCCTCTTCTCGAATCTTCAACTGGTGGTATCCTGATCGCAGATCGATCTTGGAAAATACCTTAGCTCCTTGCAATCGATCAAACAGATCATTGATCATCGGTAGTGGGTACTTGTTCTTGATGGTTACTTCATTCAAACCTCGATAATCAACAACCATCCTTAACGATCCATCCTTCTTTTCCACTAGAAGTACTGGCGATCCCCAAGGCGATGAACTTGGGCGAATGTATCCTTTATCCAGTAACTCCTTAATTTGCTTCTTATCTCCACCAAATCCTTTGCGGGCATCCTATATGGTCTCTTTGATATTGGCCATGTGCCTGGCAAAAGCTCAATCAAAAACTCAATATCTCTATCCGGTGGCATGCCTGGCAATTCTTCTGGAAATACATCGGGGAATTCCTTCACTACTGGTACTTCCTCCTGCACAACTCCTGTTAAACAATTTACTTGAGTCCTCTTTGGCACATGCCGGGATACATACTTGATCCTTCTCCCTTCTGGGGTGGTAAGCAAGATTGACTTACTGGCGCAATCGATGTTTCCTCCATACATCGACAGCCAATCCATACCCAGAATTACATCCAAACCTTGTGATTCCAAAATGATTAAATCCGAGGGGAACACATGCCTACCAATACTTAATGGCACTTGAAAACATCCTTGGCTAGCCATATACTCCGCTCCTGGTGAGCTTACTAACATAGGTGTTCTAAGAACCTTGGTGGGCAGGTTATACTTATCCACAAATCCCCTTGATATGTATGAATGCGATGCACCAGTATCAAAAAGAATGAGTGCAGTAAATGACTTAACCAAAAACTTACCGATTACTGCATCCGGCTGCTCTTCAACCTCCTCCATGTTAACGTGGTTCACCCGTCCCCTGTTGAAAGGGTCCAGCTTCTTCCTAGAGCTTCCATTGCCATTACCATTCTATGATTCAGGACATTCATTGGCATAATGTCTGGTCTTCTGGCACTTAAAGCAAGTGACTTGGCTCAGGTCTCTCTTGGCTGGGGTCGATGGGTTGGTGCGATTCTGGCCGTTGCTTCCTCCATTCCCATTACCATTCTTGGTGCCATTGTGATTGTGCGAGCTACCTCCTCCATGGGTATGCTGAAAATGTCCTCCCGGTCTAGGGGTAAAATGTGGCTTCTGCTGAGCTCCTGAATTGTACTTCCCTTGTCCATACTTCCTCTTGTGATTCTCAATCTGCTGCTGCTTCCCTTCAATCATGAGAGCACAATCTACCAACTCCTGGTAATTGTTGAAGGTTGCTACCATCAACTGCATGCTCAACTCATTGTTCAGTCCTTCCAGAAACTTCTCCTGCTTAGCTGCATCTGTAGCAACGTCATCTGGGGCATAACGTGCTAATTTACTAAAGTCCTCCACATACTGGCCAACTGTCCGTCCTCCTTGGCGCAAGTTGCGAAACTCTGCTTCTTCATGGCCATAGCTCCTGCTGAAACATGGGCAGTTCGAAAAGCCTGCTGACACTGGTCCCACGTGACAGTGTCGACAGGGAAAGTGGCTGTGAAATTCTCCCACCATGATGCTGCGGGTCCTTCAAGCTGATGTGCGGCAAACTTCACCTTTTCCGCATCCGTGCATCCTGCTGTGGTCAACTCTCTAGCTGTCTTGCGGAGCCAATCATCTGCTACTATCGGCTCGGTGCTACTAGAAAACACCGGCGGATTTAGCCTAAGAAAACGGGCTAAGTGATCAACAGGTGGTGGTGGTGGTGGTGGGTTGTTGTTGTTGTTTCCCTGATTCTGATTCTGGACTAACAACTGCATCAATGTGTTCTGCTGCTGGATCAACTAGGTGAGCTCCGGTGGAAAGGTAAATCCGGGGTCACGTCTCGGAGGCATCTGAGGTTTCAGAAAAGATGAGATTTAAGAATAGAGGGGGTCTAAAGAGAAAACACTACCCATATGCACATGAGGCAAAAGCAAACAATTCACTTCATTCAATCAATCAAACAAGGGCATACAATCGATCTAACTATCACAAAAGTGCCCGGACTACTATATTTACATGGTGGACTACTACTACTGATGAGGTGGTCTACTAGAAATATTCTTCGGTTGCAGACTCCATTATATCTGCTCCAGCTTCATCAACATAGTCATCATCACTATCGTCTGGATCCGAGTCGGTGTCGTCGATGATGATGTAGTCTTCCGGGCGAATCTCCTTGGGTTCTTCGTCTTCTTCTACTGGTGTAGGGCCTCCCATAAATATTCTGTTCTTCTTGATCAGATCATCATTCTTCTCCACTAATACTTTGATTTCCTCTTCGTAATCTTCACGTGTAGCCTTGAGTTCTTCCTCCAGTTCCTTGATCCTTGTCCTCGCCTTCTTCAGATCTATCATGTCGGCGCACATCTGGTTCTCCTGACGTCGAATGTGCTGGTTTAACTCTTGGATAAAAGCTGCAACTGATCTATCCTTCCTGGTGCTAATCATCTCCCAGTGCTCATCTCTGCACCCACAAATCTGGTAGATAGTATCCTTGAGATCATTGCGGTAGACTTCTCCAATGCGTCCCATGGCGATGTGAGCTACCATGCTCTTTCCTAGACTCCAAGTTGGTGCATCAAAAGAAAACTCTATGGGCTCAGTGACTGGCATGAACGTCCTTCCTGGAACTTGAACTTGAATCATCCAGCGCTCTTCTTCAGGTAAAGTGGCGTTGTAGGTTCCGGTGAAGCTTGGTACTCCTATGTTTAGGTATCTAGTGACTTCCTTCAAGTGACATCCAAAGGGTGTATCTTCATCTGGTTGCGTGAACTTGTTCCTTGCATCCGCCATCCTAAAAGAGTAGAAAAGATGAGAAGTCAGAAAGAGAAGAGAGTGAGTAGTGATCTAGGTCTTTAGCTTAGTGGTTGTGTCCTACAGTCAGCGTGTGCTCTGATACCATCTTGTAGCGACCAGACCTCAAACGGTCCAATCTCCTCCATGAGCCTCCTGCAACAACAAAAGACGAATGGAGCTAGCTGGAATGCATAGCTTGTTAGCACGGAACACAAATCCATCATTAACAATGAAGTTGTTCCATGTTCTTCCTTCTTTACAATTCTGAATTAAATATTTAAAATCAGCAACATGCAAATATTGATCTTTGAACCCAAAGCTAAGCACCTCTCCCATTGCAAGAAAAACCAATCTAGTTAGCCAAACCAAACCAATAATTCGAAGAGAAATACAAAGATACCAAATCATGCATACAAGAATTAAGAGAAGATTCAAATAATATTCATAGATAAGATGATCATAAATCCACAATTCATCGGATCTCGACAAACACACCGCAAAAGAAGATTACATCGGACAGATCTCCAAGAACATCAAGGAGAACATGGTATTGAGAATCAAAGAGAGAGAAGAAGCCATCTAGCTACTATCTATGGACCCATAGATCTGTGGTAAACTACTCACGCTTCATCGGAAGGGCAATAGAGTTGATGTAGATACCCTCCGTGATCGAATCCCCCTCCGGCAGGATGCCGGAAAAGGCCCCAAGATGGGATCTCATGGCAACAGAAGGTTGTAGTGATGGAGAAGTGTTTTCGTGGATGCTTCGGGTAGTTTGGGAATATATGTGAATATATAGGAGGAGGAACTAGGTCAAGGGGGTCACGAGAGGCCCATAAGGCAGGGGGCGGACCCCACTAGGGCGCGCCCTCCACCCTTGCCGCCGCCTCGTGGCTCTTCTGACTTGCACTCCAAGTCTCCTGGGTGTCTGCTGGTCCAAGAAAAAGCAGCGCGAAAGTTTTATTTCATTTGGACTCTGTTTGGTATTCCTTTTCTACCAAGCTCAAAAATAAGGAAAAAATAGAAACTAGCACTGGGCCCTAGGTTAATATGTTAGTCCCAAAAAATATAAAATAGAATATTAATGCATATAAAACATCCAAAACAGATAATATAATAGCATGGAACAATCAAAAATTATAGATAGGTTGGAGACGTATCAAGCATCCCCAAGCTTAATTCCTACTCGTCCTCGAGTAGGTAAATGATAAAAACAGATTTTTTTGATGTGGAATGCTACCTAACATATTTATCCATGTAATTTTCTTTATTGTGGAAAAAATGTTTAGATCCATAAGATTGAAAACAAAAGTTTAATATTGACATAAAAACAATAATACTTCAGGCATACTAACAAGGCAATTATGTCTTCTCAAAATAACATGGCCGAAGAAAGTTATCCCTACAAAATCATATAGTCTGGCTATGCTCCATCTTCATCACACAAAATATTCAAATCATGCACAACCCCGATGACAAGCCAAGCAATTGTTTCATACTTTTGATGTTCTCAAACCTTTTCAACTTTCATGCAATACATGAGTGTGAGCCATGGACATAGCACTATAGGTGGAATAGGATATGGTGGTTGTGAAGAAGACAAAAAAGGAGGAGATAGTCTCACATCAAGTAGGCGTATCAACGGGCTATGGAGATTTCCATCAATAGATATCAATGTGAGTGAGTAGGGATTGCCATGCAACTGATGCACTAGAGCTATAAGTATATGAAAGCTCAAAAGAAAACTAAGTGGGTGTGCATCCAACTTGCTTGCTAACGAAGACCCAGGGCAATTTGAGGAAGCCCATCGTTGGAATATACAAGCCAAGTTCTATAATGAAAAATTCCCACTAGTATATGAAAGTGACAACATAGGAGACTCCCTATCATGAAGATCATGGTGCTACTTTGAAGCACAAGTGTGGTAAAAGGATAGTAACATTGCCCCTTCTCTCTTTTCTCTCATTTTTTGTTTGGCTTCTTTGGCCTCTTTTATTTTTTTCCTCACATAGGGCAATGCTCTAATAATGAAGATCATCACACTTTTATTTACATACAACTCAAGAATTACAACTCAATACTTAGAACAAAATATGACTCTATATGAATGCCTCCGGCGGTGTACCGGGATGTGCAATGACTCAAGAGTGACATGTATGAAAAAATTATGAAAGGTGGCTTTCCGACAAATACGATGTCAACTACATGATCATGCAAAGCAATATGACAATGATGGTCTGTGTCATAATAAATGGAACGGTGGAAGTTGCATGTCAATATATCTCGGAATGGCTATGGAAATGCCATAATACGTAGGTATGGTGGCTGTTTTGAGGAAGATAATAGGTGGGTGTATGGCATCGACGAAAGTTGCGCGGTACTAGAGAGGCTAGCAATGGTGGAAGGTGCTTAGCTTTGGGTTCAATCTTGCGTGATTTCACCTAGTGACAAAGTAGGGGTAGCGAGACATGTATTGAATTGTTGCCATTGAGGATAAAAAGATGGGGTTTACATCATATTGCATGAGGTTATTCCTCTATATCATGTCATCTTACATAAGGCGTTACTCCGTTCTTTATGAACTTAATACTCTAGATGCATGCTGGATAACCGTCGATGTGTGGAGTAATAGTAGTAGATGCAGGCAGGAGTCGGTCTACTTGACATGGGCGTGATGCCTATATTGCATAATCATTGCCTTGGATATCATCATAACTTTGCACTTTTCTATTAATTGCTCGACAGTAGTTTGTTCACCCACCGTATTATTTGCCTTCATGAGAGAAGCCTCTAGTGAAACCTATGGCCCCGGGGTCTATTTTCCATCATATTAGTTTCCGATCTGCTATTTTGCAATCTTTATTTTTACATCTATAAACCAAAAAACCCCCAAAATATGTTTCTTTTGTTTAGTTTTATTTATCTATCTCTACCGGATCTGACCTTTGCAAGTGACAGTGAAGGGATTGACAACCCCTTTGTCGCATTGGGTGCAAGTGTTTGATTGTGTGTGCAGGTATTGGTGATTTGTGCGTTCTTCTCCTAATGGATTAATACCTTGGTTCTTAACTGAGGGAAACACTTATCTCTACTTTGTTGCATCACCCTTTCATCTTCAAGAGAAAAACCAACGCAAGTTCAAGAAGTAGCGGGAAGAATTTCTGGCGCCATTTCCAGGGAGCATGGCTCTATTCTCTGAGTCTCTTGGGATATATATTTGTTGATCACTATGAGGAATTTGAAAGATAATAGAACCAAGATTTTTTTTCCTCTGCTACAAGGGGAGGTAAGGAACTGCCATCTAGCTCTGCACTTGATTCACCTTCTGTTTTGAGTAAGCTTGCGATACCTACACCTGCTATAGATTCTGATATGTCGCATGTTATTGATGATGCTTATGATGCTACTACTTTGCTTGATAAAATTGTGCTGCTGGGTGAATTACTTGATGAACATCTTGCTAGAGTTAGAACTATTGATTATGCTAAAGATGATGATATTTCTGAAACTGATGAAATTATTGAAACTAAAAACTTTGAGACACCTGATAAGACTAGCTCTCCTAGATATGAACTTCGTGTTATGCCTGAGGGTTATGTTATGGATGGAGAGGTAGCTAGGGACTTTCTTGCTTGTAAGGATAGAGATGGTCTTAAGAAATTATTACGCAAGGGGAAAGAAAAATCTTTGAATGCTAGAATGCAATATAATCCTAAGTTTTCTACTTCGCCTATCTTTGTTACTAATAAGGATTATGAATTCTATGTCGATCCTGAGTTAATTGCTTTGGTTGAATCTGATCCTTTCCATGGTTATGAATCTGAAACTGTTGTGGCGCATCTTACTAAATTGAATGATATAGCTACCCTATGTGCTCATGAGGAAAAAAATCGCTATTACTATATTCTTAAGTTGTTTCCTTTCTCGTTAAAGGGTGATGATAAGTTATGGTTTAATTCTCTTGCTCCTGGTTGTGTGCGTAGTCCCCAGGATATGATTTACTACTTCTCTGAAAAATATTTCCATGCTCATAAGAAACAAGCTGCTTTAAAGGAAATATTTAACTTTGTGCAATTTGAAGAAGAGAGTCTCCCACAAGCTTGGGGGAGGCTTCTCCAATTACTTAATGATTTGCCTGATCATCCCCTCAAGAAAAATGAAATACTTGATATCTTTTATAATGGACAAACCGATGCTTCTAGGGACCACCTAGATAGTTGTGCTGGTTGTGTTTGCACGGAACGAACTGTTGAGCAAGCTGAATTGCTATTGAATAATATATTTAGTAATGATAATGATTGGACACTTCCTAAACCAACTCCTCAGCCAACTCTGAAGAAAAGAGGTATTATATTTCTCTATCCTGAAGATATGTAAGAGGCAAAGAAATCTATGAACCCAACACAGGTAGTAGAGGTAAACTCTCTCTATAGATTTGATGAAGGTGATATTCCTCATAATAAGTCAGCTAGTCAATGCTTGGATGAGTTTGATAATTTTATTGTTAAATAGGAAAATTTCAATGCTTATGTTAGTAGAAAATTGAAACGTAATGCTTACATGCTTGACTGCTTGGGTGATTATATGAGTAGAACTGTTAATGATCTTAAGCTTATTAGTAAGATGATTCCATGGTTAGAACTCAAGTAGAACAAGTAATTAAGGCACATGATGATTTGCTCAATGAGATGAGTAGTAAGATTCTCAGAGAATTAATATTGATGCACCTAGTCCTCCTAGTAATAAAAAGAAAAGGAAACCTGATAGGACTTTGCATGCTTCTAGTGAACCTGTCATAGACACACCTGAGAATGATATTTCTATTTCTAATGTTGATACACAATTTGGTAATGAACATGAACCTAGTGATAATGTTAATGATGATGTTTAGGTTGATGCTCAACCTAGTAATGATAATGATGTGGAGGTAGAACCTGTTATTGATCTTGATAACCCACAATCAAAGAATCAACATTATGATAAGCGAGACTTCATTGCTAGGAAACATGGTAGACAAAGAGAACCATGGTTTCAGAAACCCATGCCCTTTCCTCCTAAACCATCCAAGAAAAAGGATGATGAGGATTTGGAGCGCTTTGCTGAAATGCTTAGACCTGTCTTTTGCTTATGTGTTTGACCGATATTATGAAAATGTCTTCCTATGCTAAGTATATGAAAGATATTGTTACAAATAAAAGAAAGATATCGGAGGCTGAAATTTCCACCATGCTTGTTAATTATAGTTTTAAGGGTGGAATACCAAAGAAACTAGGAGATCCAGGAATACCAACTATACCATCTCTATTAAAAGAAACTATGTTAAAACTGCTTTATGTGATCTTGGAGCCGGTGTTAGTGTTATGCCTTTCTCTTTATACCGTAGACTTGAATTGAATAAGTTGACACCTACTGAAATTTCTTTGCAAATGGCTGATAAATCAACTGCTATACACATCGGTATTTGTGAGGATGTGCCTATCATGGTTGCAAACATTACTATCTCAACGAACTTTGTTATTCTTGATATTCCTGAGGATGACAATATGTCAATCATCCTTGGTAGACCCTTTTTGAATATTGCAGGGGCTATTATTGATTGCAACCAAGGCAATGTCACTTTTCATGTTAATGGTAATGAGCATACGATACAGATTCCGAAGAAACAACCTCAAGTTCATAGTATCAATTCTATTGGAAAAATTTCAACTATTACTATTGGAGGTTTTGAATTCCCTCTTCCTACTGCCAAAAAGAAATATGATATTCTTATTTTTGGGGACATACATATCCCCGTTGAGGTAACCTAGTGTTATCCAAAAATTCTCTGGTTTTATGTTATTCGAAAGAAGTTTGTTAATAAGACTTGATCAACATTGTTAATGAATTCCTTTTGATGAGCATGAGATGGATGAATTTAGGAAGCACAACTTTCTGTACCTACTTTTTACTTTCTGTTATTTAGAATAAATAAAGCAAAAATAGTATTATTCGTTTGTTTTTTGAATTATCTCTCCAATAAAAAATGTCCCAAAAATAAAAGTTCTCCAAGTGCCCTGAAAATTTAGTATGATTTTTTATAGAACATTTTAGAATTTCTGGCACTGAACATGCACCAGGGGACTGCACCAGTGGACCACAAGGGTGGAGGGCGCGCCCTACACCCTGGGCACGCCCCCTGCCTTGTGGGTCCCACGTGGGTCCCCCTCACTTATTATAGCACCCATCCACTTCGTCTTCCTCCAGAAAAAATCATCCCGTTGCTCAAACCCGTGTTCTTGCTCATCTTGCTGCCATTTTTTATCTCCTTGTGCAAAGGTCCATTTGCAAAACTGTTTTGGGGGATTGTTCTTCGGTATGTGACTCCTCTAGTGGTCCAA